>NC_135504.1:38336740-38936740 GCF_052857255.1 Amblyomma americanum
TTGTTTGTGTAATTACCAGTGTCACAGACATTCCCCACCGCTTCGAAACATGGGCACATTCGCTGCCACAACCACCTCACAATGGTGCGTAGCCCAAGTTAAGGCTTTACTTTGGCTTTTTAACTGCGTATTCCTTCAGCATTGCATTGCTTTTGAAAAAAAAAGATGTTGAATAATAAACACAAGCACGTCAACACTTGACTGCTTTTGAAAAAAAAATAGTCAATTGAGAATAAAGGCCATACTGGCATGTATTCTGTCCAAGCTGTCTTCTTTGCTTGCTACTTTTCTTCTTGTAAACGCTACTGGACAATATGGATATCCTCCTATATATAACACTGTACGTGCTAAGCACACTGTATAGGGCCGAGAATATATAAAGTGTGTTTTCATCCGGATGAGCGTTCACCTGGATTCTTATACAGGTGATCGTTGCTGTTGTACAGGTGTGGAGTTCATTCGCGGGCGGACTGACAAAATAAAAATTGCGCAGAGAATAAATAGTGAAAATTTAAGTGGGTAACCATCGAGTTGGAAATGAAGCATCCGTCCATTGAATTTCTGGAGCAAGTGGTAGAAAGCGTTGGGCTCGGCCTTGCATTAGCTAATGTGGTAGTTTGAGGGATCATAACCCCCTCCCCCCCCCCCCCCCCAAAAAAAAAAAGAAGAAAATTTAAGCTTATTTTTATTTAAAATCTCAGAGACATCGATCAATAAGCGCTCATTCAGTACTGCTGAACAATAAATGAAGAGTTTCACCCGGAAGTTTTTATCGTCATCATTTGAATCTGTATCATGGTAAAGGTTGCCACTCTCGTTCTGAATTTTTTGTGGAGAAATTAATAGCGGTGGCTTCAAAGCCACCTTACAACGAAGGCTAGGTCATCAGACCATTTATTTTCTTGAATATTTTGATAATATGCCAAGGTCCAAAAGCCAAGATCAAAGTTCTGCCCCAACTCAAAGTTTTCTATCAGGGCTGCCGAGAATGCTTTAGGTGTTGCAAGCTTTCTCAGCAATTTTCGTGTTTCTGGCTTTTGAGGAAAGGAAATGGCGCAGCAACTGTCTGACTTCTTGGTGGACACCTCAACAGCGCCGTGATTGAAGAGAGGAAGGTGATAGCGAAAATGCAAAAAATTGCTATTATTTTCTAAGCACAGCTTGCGCATGCCATATGAGTTGTTCTTTAACGTGTTATGTGTGACTGAAAGAAGCCATAAAAAGTACTGATATTAAATACCATACTCATAGAAAATGATAGTGATATTAGAACTTTATCTTTGAGAGAGAGAACTACAGTGGCTAACCGAAACAGACCAGAGGGGCCTGATTAAGCAAATGGTAGATTTCGCGTTAATGCCGCCGATAACTTCCAAACAGTCACAGCTGTACCGCACCGCACGTACTGTACGTTTCGCTCCCTTCTCGAGAAGGTTTTTCTCAACTTTTATTGCCTCGTAATTATTCACTTATCTTCAGATCCTGTCTGCACACCCTCCAGGAAGCACCAGCCAAAGCCTCCCATACAAGAGGAAATGCCTCGTAAACCTTTATTTTTCTCAAATCCTCCACAGTTTACGAATCAGAGTAGCGAATCTTTAAAAAAATGCCACGATCCAGTTTACTGACCACTGGCGCAAGGCTGAACGGTAACAATCTTTAAAACCACGCGGCGGCTGGTGCGATAACCACACCATAACCGCGTGGTCTTGATAGAATCGTGTGTACGGGATCGTGATCGGCGTACGCAATTACCTGCGGCGCCGCGTGCGTCTTTCGCGTGGAGCCATTCGTGACAGTGAGCAGGCAGGTGGTGGTGGATTGCCTGTGGATCTAGCTCCCGACCCGTGGAACCCTTCCAAGCACCCTACCGAGCGCCGGACGCAGCGCACTGCTATAGACAAAAGCGTCGGCGCTTTCCCTGTCTTGGAGCGGCCGTCATAACTAGTCTATGTAGGCCATCAATTACCCCCTCCGTTACGCCTGACAGGGCACCGTTCGAAGGGCGCTCGGTGCGACCATCCAAGGTATAATAATCTCGTGGCCCGTGTACATACAACCTCAGCAAACCGGGTACATGCGCGCTTGGTTGGGTGGTTCGGAACGCAGGTTGCAAGGAGACGAGGGCTACGGGGTTTCTGTAGACGGGCACACTCACACGAGCGCCAACGCGCACGCGGGAAACGGGTGCGGCACCCCTCGAGCTTCGATTTCTAATCAAGGACCGCTTAGAATTCTAAGCCGCCCAACTGTACCGTGTTAACGCGAATTTAACTGGCTGGTCACTTTGCCAGTCTGCAGCCAGGGGCGCTCACTGCCAGGTCTCCGCGACCGAAAGCTGCCCGCTGGCAGTCATGGTCAAGCCCTTAACGACGGTACTAGGAGAAGTATGAATTCCAGGTTTCCACAGACAAAACGTTTTAGTTTTGTAATGTTGCAAGGTACTTACTTTTAGGAAAATATGAGCGGGTAGTTCATCTATGCGTAGTAAAATCTTTAGTTTAAAATTTGTAAATCGCTCGCATGGTGTACCTAAGACAGCCATAAAAAACTAAAGGGGAAGGACTTTTGCGAGAGCAAAAACGTTGTTAGCAAAAAAAATATGCAAAGCCTGCAGAGAGGTGCTTTGCGGATATATTATTTTTGAAGTGAAATGTTACGATGTATTTGAAAAAGTTGCGTTTCTACTATTTTCTTTTGAAAAATAAGCTTGTCCAGGGTTTCTGGCTATGTATACTTACACTGCCATTTAGCGCCTTGCGAGCGAGTGGATAGGTTGTTTTCAATAAAGCTCTATACCTCTATGTTGAATACTGGCCACGTTCTCTGATGACTGAATTTTTGTTATAAAAGAAGAAAAATCATTTGATACGTGGCGTCAGGGTGGACACTATTGGTCTGGCGTGGCATTTGTTCCGTTGGTGGAATTGCGCTGCTTGCTATTAGTGTTTAGGTAAAATTGGCTGCTGTGCGAAAGTTTTGCTTGAGTCAGCCCCACCGGTATAAAGGCAGAAAATATTTCTGTCCCTGATTTTGGCAATTATCTTTTTGGAGAAAAAAGAATTGTCGAGCGAATTGACTAACCTGTATAAATTTTATAATATTCGATCGCTTAATGAGTGATACAAAATATTAATGAAAGTGAGGCTTCTATATAGCAGTAGAAAATCCAAAACGAGCTCCACGCTGAAATGCTTATGCAAAAAAAAAAGGCAATAATAGTCGCCTCGGAACAGCAGTCTGTTCACTGGTGTACGAAGACACTATACACATGTGCAATCCTGATAAAGTTTCTTCAGGCCACAAGGTATGGTTTAGACTCACGTAGGCGGGTGCTTACTGAATCCCTTAAGCTCGGAAAGTCCAATGTACGTGTACTGCCCACTGCTGAGGACTGGAATACAGATGTGCCTCAACAGTTCTACAACGCGGCTCACAACCAAATCATGTTACTTCAAAGATTTTGAGCATGGCTGCGCATACGTCACTCATCAAGGCAGTGCACGCCTGCCTCTGGATTAACGCAGAACCGCGCGGTCGTCAGGATAGTGAACAGGCGTTCGCACTCTTCACACCGGCACATGCGAACAAAGTATTCCCAAGATAGGGCAAGAAGCGTTGCGGAAAAGGCAGCGTTTTAACCTCGTTTGTTGCAAGTCGTTGTACACAGATGTCAGAGCCCTTGTGATCAGGGACGTGCGACCCTCCGTCGGTTGTTTTACATCGTCACACAAAGCGACTTTAAAACCAAAATAAAAGGCAGTTCATTTGTCCGGTGACCACTATCATAATCAACCGAGTAGGGTTTACAGCAGAACTGAATTCTGTTGAGCCCCTGATGGGGCCAAGACACTTTTGAAAATTACCTAAGCTCCTCTACTCCACCTGACTCAGGGCGCAGGCAGCTTATGTTCTGACTTACACGGTATATGCAGGACGTACTCTTGACGCCAGCATTTCAGAGCGACGGCCCCTATTCACCGCTCGGTACATTATTCAGGGGCTCGCCGGTCAGGTCGCATATCCGTTAGCGGACTCAGCCATTTCCTGTGTTTATTAGGGGCGCCATATAGGAGGCCGATCGTAAACGCGGCAAGCAGCGTTATATACCGGAGCGCCGCTTATTACGTCACACCGCCTCGTGCGACTCAGTTTTCGATAATGGGCCGTTTAGAGAGAGGCACGGTAGTATGCAGATGCGGGGAGTTGGCTCGTCGCGGGCCTGTCCCCCGCTTTCCCGGGGCGCGCACGCGTTGAAAAGATAAAGAGGCACGCGATTCGAAAGACCGGGGCGAATTGTCGGACAGAGTGGAATGGGACGCAGTAAACGTTAGTCGGTGAAAGGCGCGGCATGTGTGGGCATGGATCGAAATGTTCTTTGCTACTGCCGCCAGTTTACTGTTTCATAAGAGTTCGACCGCGTTCCTACGCTCGCGTGCACTGCCACCGCTGCAGCACGAAACACCGGCGGCCATTGGTGTGATGTGAGAACCGATGATTTCAAAATACTTGTTCAATAAAACCAAAACGCACAGCCAAATAGCCCAATCCGAGGTTATATTATCCTGAAGCGTGCCTGCCTGCCTGCCTGCCTGCCTGCCTGCCTGCCTGCCTGCCTGCCTGTCTGTCTGTCTGTCTGTCTGTCTGTCTGTCTGTCTGTCTGTCTGTCTGTCTGTCTGTCTGTCTGTCTGTCTGTCTGTCTGTCTGTGTATGTATGTATGTATGTATGTATGTATGTATGTATGTATGTATGTATGTATGTATGTATGTATGTATGTATGTATGTATGTATGTATGTATGTATGTATGTATGTATGTATGTATGTATGTATGTATGTATGTATGTATGTATGTATGTATGTATGTATGTATGTATGTATGTATGTATGTATGTATGTATGTATGTATGTATGTATGTATGTATGTATGTATGTATGTATGTATGTATGTATGTATGTATGTATGTATGTATGTATGTATGTATGTATGTATGTATGACGAGGAGGAGGACTTTAATGGGCGTAGCGCAGGGCTACCAATTTGAGAGTATTTATTTCCTACATACCGCTGACAACCAACTCCAAGATGGACAGGCATTCCTGAGGAAATGTTCAGCATAAGCAGATCGCAGAATACGGACGCTTTGCATTTCGCCAATATCGAAACAGGGCCGTAATCTTGGTAAACCCTAGCACGTTCACCCCCGGTGGTCAAAATTTCCGGAGCCCTTCACTACGGCGTCTCTCATAGCCTGAGTCGCTTTGGGACGTTAAACGCCCATAAATCATAAACCAAACCAAACCTAGCACGTTCACGTGAAGGACCCACCAAAGTCCACGTTGGCGGAGACATGCAAGTACGGATGCAGTGCGAACAATCAAAGTGGCGTAGCTATCTGTACCACCTATGTCCTGCCTAAACAACATTTTCGTCCTTGTTCTTTTTAGCACCTTCCAAGCGTTTTGACACGCGTTCCGCACACTTACTTTTGCTGACGGGCTCGTTACCTTGTCAACGGAGCGTTGGTCTAGGCACCCCAGTTTAGAAGATCTGAACCCGTGTGCGACCAATAAAGAGTGATTTTGTGCTCTTTGTCACATAATGACCACTGCGTGTATGTTCTAGATCATGTACTGCGGTGGGGCTATGGCTATAGTACCTACGTTCAGTTGCTGACTGTGGGTTCGTGTGTTGGGTCTTATCTGCGTCAGCAGCGTTTTGATGCTGGCGGAAAGCACAAATACCCGCGGACTAAAATTTTCCCCGCTCGTCTAAAAGCCAAAAGTGTCTGAAATGAATCCGAAGACCTTCTATTGCCACCTTATTATCCACAACATGGCTTTGGCGGATAGAAATCTAAACTAGTCTTCATTTTTTGTGAAAGGTTTACTTAGACACTGGTAGATTTTGCGCGAGTTTAGCTGAAATCAGTATTGCTTTGCCCAAATAGCCCTGCTTTCCTGAGCACAATTACTTGTATGATGACGTCATCATCCTTCATTCGCACCCTCACTCTCCTTTTAGTTTCTGTTTCCCCTTCCCCAGCGTGGAGTAGCAGGCCAGGGTCGCCCTACCGCCAGACAACCTCTCCACTTTTCCTTTCTCTCTGCATATCTACTAGCGCCATCTTTCGGCCGCTTGTAGCGAGCATCGCTTAAGCTAATGGTTAATTTTTACACGTGCAGTTGTGATCGTAATGGCCTACTCTTTACAAAATTTAACTTTTATAATGATTCTTGCGCTCTCATTGACTTTTTCCGACATCCGTAGAAATGATTTGTGGGTAGCACGCGTTAACAATTCCCGCGGTATTTAGCGAGATCAGCGCCATGGGCCACTTGGTGGCAGACACACAAACTAAAAGCGTTTGCAGAGGCTTGTTTGCTATGCAAAGTTATGCAATTTAAATTTTCAGCATGTCGAAATAGTGTTTCTGTCATCGAAATTTTCTGTCATCGAAAAAAACTACGTGGACCCTTGTTGTGAAAGGGTTTGCTACATGAGGTCATAGAAACTTCAACGCAGACGAGTTTCAGTCGTGATGCGTGTCCTTTTGTCGCCTGGAGTTGCAAGGCATGCTGAGCATGTCGGAAGTGCGAAAAACCCACACCAGCCGTCGGAACTGGCGTTAAAATGTCAGACACTAGTATAAAACCAGGACGGAAAGTTCGAACTTGTCTTGTAAATGAGCTTTTTTTAGTTTCAATGAAAATCTTCGCACGCTTGCAGTTTGCAAGTGAAAGCAGTGTCCGAGAATCGTTTCGTGTTGGTGAGTCCTACTCTTGCATAAACCAGCCCAACCAGCGCAGGTAATCGGTCCAACATTGGGAATATGTTGGTAAAATCCGGCCCCATAAAGGGCCACCCTTACAGAAATTACTTTAGACAGCCCATAGACTGTCCATACCCTTTTGTCTATAAAGTCTATAGACTCTCTATAGACAAATCTTATAGACTGGTCTGTAGCCAATAAAATGCTATTGACAGTCTATAAGCAGTCTAGAGATTTATGACCGTACACTTTTAGTAGACTTTCGTCTATATACAGTCTATTGGCTATGAACAGACAAAAGGAAATATCTTTAGGAAAACAATAAAGTCTATAAGAAGTCTTTAGTCTGTAGACCATTTTTATAGGGGCCAGACTAAATCCATCCCTTTCGAGTATTGAGCCGATTATCTGTGCTGCTTGGGAATTGAGGAAGAGCCAAGGCAGCATCCGCAGCAGGAGGCGACATTGTTCCATGAGCACAAAGATGGTTACTGTACATTGTCAATGCTGACTGTAGTCGGAAACAACTTAAGTCTGCAGTGAAGCTCCGCCCACATTCAGGACCGGAGCACAGAATTCCTCCAAGACAAAAAAGTAGTCCGTTGTTAAAACCTGTCTTGTTACTTAAACAAGGAGCTAATCACAAGAAAAATATTACAAGCTCTTAAATTTGATACCTGGTTTGTTTAATATAGTCAAGTATTGAAAAGTTGATTTCATTTACTATTGTGATTGGCCAGCAGACTAATAAAGTAAGCCGCGGAACGTGGCTTTATGTTAGCAACTGCTTTTTTTTTAAGTTGTATCATACTGTGGGAAATGATTCCCGACCAAATATTCCACTTAAAAGGAAGAGACTCCTGGTTGTTGTTGTTGCGGTTGTTGTTGTTGTTGCGGTCGTTGTTGTTGTTGTCGTTGTCGTTGTTGTTGTTGCGGTCGTTGTTGTTGTTGTCGTTGCGGTCGTTGTTGTTGTTGTTGCGGTCGTTGTTGTTGTTGTTGCGGTCGTTGTTGTTGTCGTTGCGGTTGTTGCGGTTGTTGCGGTTGTTGCGGTTGTTGCCGTTGTTGCGGTTGTTGCCGTTGTTGTTGTTGTTGTCGTTGTCGTTGTCGTTGCGGTTGTTGCGGTTGTTGCGGTCGTTGCGGTCGTTGCGGTCGTTGCGGTTGTTGCGGTTGTTGCGGTTGTTGCGGTCGTTGCGGTTGTTGCGGTCGTTGTCGTTGTCGTCGTCGTTGTCGTCGTCGTCGTCGTCGTCGTTGTTGTTGTTGTTCCAAGTAACGCCGCTTTCTCGGCGATATTTGTTTTTCGCTTTCTCGGTGATGCATTCGCATGCCCACAGGACCCATTAGGCAGTATTTTTCTTGTGGTATTATCGACACCAATTTTTTCATTCCGTGTTTTTTTTCTTTGTAATCATGCGTAAGTGGCTTTACACGTATCCCAACACTGTATTTGCCTGCATCTTAAAAATAACTTATAAACTAAATTTTTTAATTTTTTTTTTCTGTTTCGGTTTCAACAGCCAAACGGTGGCTATGACGTCAAAGGTGAGTATAATTCACGTTAGGCACGAAAAAACAGCGATATAATCGCTGCTTCGTAGTTTTAATCCACTACAGCGCTAAATCTAGCACGCCTCAAGAGGCAAACCCACGACGAATGACAAAGAAGCTTTTATATTGAAGTTTTCTTGATGTCTGACGTGACACATACTGATTTTTAGTCATAGACATCGCTCAGCTTTTGCAACCGAAGCGTGTGAGAGAAAAAATATCAATTATAAATTATTTAGCGGTCGTAGGCGAATACCACGAGGCGATCTATGTGCAGTAGCGGTTTACGCGTCATTGTATGGAAGAAGATATACAACAGAAATTTAGTGTCTATGCCCCTTTAACTGTCTGCTGTCCATGACAGCCACGAGAAAGAAAGAGGGATACAAAGATCGGGTCGACTGCCCTCAGGCGTCTTGGAGCTTTTAAGCCTAAGGCAAACCTTGACCCGAATTTAGCAGCCGGAAATGTGAACACTGCCTCAGCAAGCACTCAAGGCGAGACTGCGCCTTGGAGACTAATACTGAGAGATCAGCATTTTGTGTCCTATTCAAGACGCTTATATCTGGAAACTGAGAGTAGTAGGCTGACGTCAACTCATCTCCCGGCGTGTCATTGAAAGAAATATCGAGAACTTTGACTAGGCAAGCCATAGCAGCATCGGAAATAGAGTGAACAATGCTGTTCCATGAAGGGCTCGGCCGTAATGATCCGGCAGGCGCGGCCAAAAGTATAAAATTTGAAGCCTTCAAACTTTACATATGCGACACCAGTTTGCATTCACTGAATTATGGCATCAAAACACTCATTAAATCAGAGGAGGTAATGCGTCCTTTTAAGGTGAGGCGATGACGTTATTAGCACATATTGCAATGGGCACAACGAAGACATCAATATTGCGCCACTGACCCCCTATGGGAAACTTAGTGGGTATCAAGCCAACAAATGTCTAGCCGAGCAAGTTTTTATGTCATAACCAGTTTATAAAGCCCTTCGCAGTAGCTCGTATCATGAAGGTTGAGGTTGTGTTCGTAAAATTTTTGTCTCGAAAAGTTATATAACACCACGTTAACAGCTCCCGTTTGTATCTACTTCCGTTTGTATCTACACATCTTTGTTTGCTATTGGTATGGTCCAGAGTGGGTGTTAATGAGTTATAAATTGCAACAATGCCCATTTTTCCGTTCTTTATTCCTTCCCGTATCCGAATTTTCCTTTAAATACAAATTTGGCTCCATTGACACAACGTTTTCAGCGCACACTTCTTTGATCCTACTTCAGGACACCTGCAAATAGAAGAGAAGGCCATTTGTCATAACAGCTTCCAGTACTTCAGCTTCTGCGTATGTACCGTGCCCTCACAGAAAACTTTTTCAAGTGTGCGCAAATATGCACGGATGAATAAGCTAAGCTTTTGTGCGCCGTACGGCTCACTAGACTAACCGTTTTCCGCCTATACTGACACCGACATTTTTCTTTTCTGGCTGTCATTGCACCAATTTTCTGGTGCAAATCTTCAGAACGTCAGAACTCAACAAATACTTTTGTCCCTACGAAAAAAATGTGCATTGTGGCCATAACATTCCTTTAACTACTCTTGGTTGGCCGCTAGTCATCAGCCATTAAAAATCATTACGTATGCTTCGCTTAACTTTTTACATCTTGATGAAAAAGAGAGCGAAGCCTAGCATTCCAAAGGTGACACAAAACAGCGCGATGGACAGGACAGGAGATGGGGTAAAGATAAGGTTACATCGCCAGTCGCCTTTCTTGTCCTGTCCATCATGCTGCTTGTGTTAACTTTCGAATAGGCACTAACCGGTCCATATAACCATCATGTTGATGCCTAGCCTTATCATGAGGCAAGTAGAGAAAATACGGCGTTCCGAATTTACTGCTCCGTCAGCTCCCAGTATAAATGTTAACCAATGAGGTGAACGCCCCTCGCTATAGTCAGAGAAACAGACTTTTGGCTTATATTTTAACGTAGAGCTTAACCGTAGCGCTTACTTTTCAACCATGGTAGCCGTGGCCATAGCCATAGCCGTGGCCATGGCCGTAGCCGACGAGGAGGGCGCCGTGTCCATATCCTCCATAGCCGTGTCCGTAGCCATGTCCGTAGCCACCGTAGCCATGTCCGTATCCACCGTAGCCGTGTCCGTAGCCACCGTAACCTCCGTAGCCGTGTCCGTATCCGCCGAGAGCAGAGGGGGTGATGGAGTAGGTCACAGCAGAGTTGGCGACGTAGGCCTTGCCGTAGCCGTGGCCGTAACCGTGGCCATATCCGTGGCCGTAGCCTCCATAGAAGCCAGCAGCGGCGAAGGCCAGAAGGCCGAGGAAGAGAGCAGCGGTCTGCAGAAGAAACAGACAAGTAGTTAGTCTGCACGCTGGAAATAACAAAGCAAGATCTCAAGAAACGCCTGTATCGTCCGTGGCCAGCTGCCGACAGTCGTGACTATCATCTGCGAATGTGCACACAAAGTTTAGGGGACACGCCAGCTGCCAGCATGCCTGCAGTGATGTCCTGCAGCAAGATGCTTAGGTCAAGAACCAGATGTTGCAAGGTTTCCTCGGCACGCAAATAGCAAATGGTCTATGCTTCAATTTGGGACGTGGGGTTTGGATGCCACTTGAAAGCACGATTCGGCATAGTGCGGAAAGTTAGCTACTACTAATGAATTTCACGAGTTCTTCGTGTCCTTGCAGAGAATTCCAGGATCAATAGTATCCATATTCCTGACTGTAGCTCTGCGCTCCCGTATCCACGAAAGCGTTTGCCTGCGGAGAGAAAGAGTCGAAGCTTACCAGGGCCTGCATTGTGGTCGAGTGTCTTGGCTGTCTTGCGAACAGATCAAGTGTGGCGCCCCACTGCAGGCCACGGCGCTTATATACGCCTGTCCATAAACTGCACTCAGCTGGAGGGCGGAGGGGCTCGAAATTGGTCCGGCCCGGCAGCAGCTGATCGCGAAACTGTCACGCCCTGGAGCGAAAGCCAGTGTCCGGCAGGTATGGCAGGCAAAAATCTTGCTCGCTCTCAGGCATCGGGCGTTACCCCAAGAATGGAAGGCCGTTCCACGGAAATTGACGTGGAAGCTAGAAAACAAAAGAGACAACGTCCCGGGCAACCAAATAACTACAAAACAAGAAAACAAATGAAAGGTGCGCACAATTTGGCGATCGCCAGCACTCGTTGTTTTCCCTCAAGCGCCCATATCCAAAGCCGCTTTGCCGGCCGTCACCGGTCCTAGTTGACCTTAAGACACTCCTCGCGCGCATATAGCCTTTGTGTTTATCTGATTGTCTATACCCTACGCCAATCGGGGTGTCCGCTGATTGTTTCGTCGAAACCTTTGTTCCTTCTTGCAAAGGCGAATTCTTTTGTACCTGTTGATCTTGTACAGAGCCGTGGCGTGCGTGTACGTGACAGTCGTCGCTCGTACCTCACCCAGAAAACTGTTCATGTCACGGTCACCCCTGTGACGACAAGCAGCGCGCGAATTTTTTTGCGCGTAGGCATAATGACGCGTGAGGTTGAACGAGCCGGCTATTAGAAGCATTATCTCCCGCGCGTAAACAACCAGAATCACATACGCGCACAAAGAAAAACGAGCCTTCCCTGCGAATGCTGCCAGGCAGGAATTAACAGCCCGCCGGAAAAGTGTAAGGCGGCTCCCTTCCAACTCTTTGGTGATGGCGTCCTCTTTTCTATGCTTCTGCGTGAGTGACGGAATGTGCGGTCAGTAGGTTTTGCCCTACCACTCTTATTGTTTAGTCTTATTCTTTAACCCGTGACAGCTCGTCGTTTTTTCTTCAGAGCTTCGAGCTTTGCTGGCCGGCTCCAAAATCTAAATGATTTGTCACATCAGAGAGTTTGAGTATATTCTTTGGCTCATCTGTAGGCGGGGCTTCGAGAAGTGAAATCGAGGTTTGAAGCACAGTTCTATCCTGTCCGTCAGCACAGGCATGGATCTATAGGAGTACGCAACTAAAATAAAAAGCAGTTAGTAACTGAAGGGTAAGATACGCGGCGCCTTGTATTACTCCTCTGACCAGTAAGAACAGTAGACTTAATATGTCTAACATTCTGGAAAAAAGTTTTTGAAAATTGGAAAATTGTAAAATACTGTTAAATATTGAAGGTGATGATTCATTCTTCTCATATGTAGCATGATCTTTCTTTTGAAGTGTTTCCACCTAACAGTAAATACTGCCACAGAAAACCAATGGGGAACGCTTCTGATGATAGCAAAAACATTGATAAAAATTCAAGATTGCCGTTCGGTGATGTGCGGATATACTGGCTGTGGCAGTGAAATATTACATTATATGAAAATATTGCGTTCATAAACGGTTCCCCGCTCAAAAATGCTGTTGTCCGGAATTGTTGAGTAAGTGAGATTTTAATATTCAACTATATAAACAAGCCCTGCATCAATATTCTTGAGCTGATAAATTTTGTTCTTGGAATTAGCTGCTCCTCAAGGTAAAAAGAAAAGGTTTTAACAACGAACTACTTTTTTTCTCGTGGAGGAATTCTGTGCGGCGGTCCTGAATGTTTGCGGAGCTTTCCTGAAGACTTAAGTTGTATCCGACTAAAGTGGCTCGTAGGTTCTGAACACGTCAGTTCTTAAAATGATTACTTTTATTAAAATAATTTGAGATTTTTATTTCGAGACATTCTGTTCATTGATTATTTGGCGTCATTGGATTCTTTGAAGGCATACCCGGGAGTCAGCATCAGCATGTATATATTTGTCGTGTGTCCTCTGCCTGGTTTTTACATTACGGATACTCATATGTTCAGACCCTGCTGGCACGTAGTTACGTGATATTCCTGCCTTGCCCTTGTAAAAGACGTTACTAAAACTGAACAGGGCGAGCAAGAGCTCAGGAAGAAATTAGGTGCTGTTATGTTAAAAAGATTTTGCGTTCGGTTGGCTACCGTGCACTTGGGGAGGAGGAGGAAAGCCATAAGGAGGTAAAGTAGGGGAGCGAAATAAAAAAAAAACAGGGGTGGACAAAACGAGCTTTTTGTGTTCCATGTTTTGTGTGCCACGAGGAGTCTCAATTAGAGACAAGAACCAATAGCTCTTCTAGCAATGAATTCTTTGGTGCTATTCATTCGACACATGGGAAGAATTGTGCTGACAAGCCTCAGGTTTTTGCGAGTCCTCTACAAGAAGGGTGATAAGAGGAAGAGTGCGAGCACCGGCAAGTGGAAATCTTCTCAGAAAACTGTCACTATCATCATCATCATCATCACCATCACCACCACCACCACCACCATAAATGATATCATTGTTCACTGCACAACAGAGGCCTCTCATATTGCCTCCATAGAACCCTGTGACGCTCCAGCTGTGGCCACTTTCTTCCACATTAAAAAAAACAATAATAATGTTTTCCGCTATGCTCAGAGGCCCTGGTGTTCAAGTACAAAGTCGTTCATTTGTTTGCTGTACATGATAGTTTGACATATTTTATATTATTTGAAACACTTTGCTTTGTTACCGTCCGCGAACTTTTTTTCAAAAAGAACCCAGCTTGTTTGCATGAAGGCGTAGGTGTGATAAACATCGATAGGAAATAATATGCTGTAGTCAGGCATAACATAAAGTAGCGTTTTCATTCTTTATCCCATGTGCAGGACAATTTTAATTTTTCACTCCTCTCTGTAAAGAAAATATGATTACTGGTTCCTTATTCTCTGATTATAAGTGCGGAGAATAGGGAGGGTACATAACCATAATACACAAGCCACAGTGTTAGTGCATCTTAAATTATAGCTTGTTTTGTGTACCAGCATACTGCACAGTTTATGATTCCTCTCTTATGCAGAAATGTTAACTTTGCCTGCTAAACATATTCTATCATTTGTTATCGATTGCTGCTTTCTTTGAAACATTCCCCCCCCCCCCCTAATGTACTTCCCCCCCCCGCCCCAAGTAATGGCCAGAGAAGAGACTTTATGGGAAACAAATAAAATAAATAAATAAATAAATAAATCATGCAAACAGTAACAGTTCTATATGCTTCTTGGACACTCCACTGAATGAAGGACATTTGAGCCCTCAAGCCCTTTATAATTCGGTGCATATGTGCCAGGTGGAATGAAAAACCTTTAACTTCCGGCTTCACGAACAACTGCAATAAATGTATTTTCTTGCCCAAAGACAGCAAATCGAATGCGGTGGGGTTGAGGGCTGCGTATACCATGAGTTTGAGGGCTACTTTGCATTCAGGTCCACTACGAAACTTGTATAAACCTATGCGCTGCTCATGCGAATGCTTTCTGACAAATCAACACAAACATTGCAGCCCTGAATTAAAATATGCGCGCACATATGCACATGGATGAGGAGGCGAACCGTAGCACAAGTGAGCATCAATCACATTATACAGTGCGATAAAAGGTGACGCAGGTTGTACCGCCGTATCCAAGGCCCCATTAGTCCCGTGGGCGAAAGAGCACTTTGTAACACGTTCCAGACTAGGGCGGCAAGTGACTCTCGTGAGAACTTAACAAATGACTCGGGAAGTGGGGCCGGTCGTTTTGGAGGAAGAATACCACTTGCAGATTGCAACTGAGCGCTTATGAACCCATTAGCTCACTTTTGCGTCATACCTGAGTGAACACTAACCTTACCAAAGCGTTTAAACAAGCCAATCAAGCGATGCGAGGTAGGCAGTAATGGATTAAAAAAAGATGACTTGAATAAAACAAGACAGCGTATTTTGTAAAGCACAGGGTATTTAACCTAAAACTTTACACAATTTTCAAATAGCCTTTTAGTGTTAAAAGAGCGCTTTTTTCGGCATAAGATTGTCAGCAGTGTAGTACATCAGAATGCAATTAAGATGTGCTATCTAGCAGGCTCGTTTACTAATGCTGAATAGTTAACCTTTTAGCTATTACTGTTAGGCTCCTTAATGAGAGGGCGTGTAGCCCACCGTTAATAATATCCATACCAGTTTTTATAATTTAGAAAAATTATACATGAAAAATGTTGCACTGGAGGGAAGAATACGGTCGATTATTGACCGCTAGTGCTCTAGGCGACAAAAATAAGCCGAGAATATCGATTGATCGCACGAGATTCCAAAGCAGCAAGGACGCGATTCCTTGCCTTCAGGCATGCGATCCCTAATCTCAAGTTCATACGCAAGACCTTCTAGCCGGTTTTGCCAGGGTGGCAACAGGCAACACGTTCAAACAAAGGGAGAAAATTCAGACGGGAGGAGGCAGAACAGTCGTTCTATATTTACTCCGTTATTTGCTCATTCGTATTAGCGGAATAGTCGACTTGTCTCTCACAGCAACGCTCTACAATAGTAAGAGCAATGCTCAAGCGGGAAGTTCAAATTTTAGGGGAGGGATCACACTTGATGGATGGTAACAGCTGAAGAGGATGGAATGTGCCAAGCAATTTTGTACAGTGTGCTACAATAGTGAGCGTCTATGTTACACGCATGGCTCGACTATGACAAGGAATGGGTATTACTTACGTCATAAGACACAGGCGAACAGGTTAAAGCTGAACGTTGTTTAGAATATTATTAGGGCTTGGCGAAGTTTAACTCGCTTTAACATTGCGCTCGCAAGCGTCTGGTTCTCTAATACAGGCCGTATCTTCAGGTTTGTTTGTCAGTTATTGGTAGTACGCCGCAATAGGTGACCATGCTCAAAGGAATAACAAATGCTAGTTTTTTCCGTGGTAAGTGAAAATGAAGGCCACAACTTCTTGCTCAAATTCCAGTCTTGGGCGGCACCTCCAATGAGCGAAGAGATAGTATACGTTTGCGCTATCACTAATAGACACAAGAAATATATGCACTTCCAATGTCTCATCTTCCTGTTTGTGTTCTTTGCCTTACTTAAAGCAAACATCAATTCATTTCCTCCGGTTGATCAGTTCGTTGGTGCACCAGTAAAGGATAGAACACGCATAGCGAAAATGCGTCCACAAGATGATGGTGTATTTCTGCGTGATTTGCAATGAATAACTGTGAAAGCAAAACTTCAAGAGACCCAAAATTTAGGATTTTCAACAATTTCAATTTAATTCTTTATTTACCAGAATACTGGACGGTCTCCAGGGCTAAAAGTTGCTGCCTACAACTTGAATGGGGCCCTGGAGCCGTTCACAGCCTAAGAGGGGCATTTATTAGAGGCTAGTATTTAAAGCATCTTTCTTCAAACAAATGCGACAGATTTGTCCGACGCTGCAGGTGCAGCAGTGGCCTGACTGGAGGCTTCATTCGTTCTCTGTATGCATGAATGCAAAATCTGAATTTTACTGCATTGAGAATTGCGTTCGAAATCCGCCGGGTGACAGTGACGGGTGAGCGATAGCCTCTGCGGTACTGCTGCTGAAACCGGGAAACATTAGGTCTTTTCAGGCCTGCTCTTATCCGTCGAGACCTCTACGCGGAGGGGGGGAGGGGGGGGGGACTTCCTCGTCCGAAACCACAAGATGCGGGACACGTTACCGCCTCGCTTGTTCGCGTTAGCTATGTAGGCGACTGCATAACTTATAACGCCTACGCTTCGCTCCGACCGTTCGGTACAACCCAGTAACATTCCTGGCGGCGCCTACTAAACCGTGTCCAACCGAGTTATTCGAAGGGAAAGGGGCGGGTGGACACAGCCTTGTCAGCGGCAGTTTCTCTAACGCGTCCCGGCCATCGTGATCGGTTGCGTAAAGTCCCATTTAAGTGAGGCAGCATCGACGGACAAACGGCGAACGCAGACACACATTTCTGTATACGCCGGGGAGTGGCGCGCGCTGCGCGAGGAATTGAATCGGCATCTCGGTCAGAGCGTTCCTGCCCAAGCTTCGTGGCTTGCATCGGCTATCGGTACGCCTTCACCACACCCCACCTTCTTCCTTCCGCAGCAACCCCCCCCCCCCCCCTCCCTCCCCTCTCTTGCTTTCCGCTTGAGTCTACGCTCGTTTTTGTTTTTTTTCGCGGGCAGCGCTGGACGCATCGGCATGCGTGTTCAGAAAGTCTGCACGCATTGAAAGCACCGTGCCCCCTCCCCTCGATAGGTGACCGCGAGAGAGATACAATCGCCAAAGCGTGGTGCTTTTGCGAGACGCGCTGCCTTGAAGCTCGTGTCTCTGCCTGTTTTTTTTTTCTATCTCACTCGTTTTCTTTTATCTTCTTTCTGTTCATCGCCCTCCGGGCAGCGGTTGCACGCGGTTGTAATGCCCGGTGATATTTCGTTGTCGTTCGAATGTAAGCCGCGCCTCCCGAGAAAAACAAACCGCGGCGTGCTCAGAGCGAACCAAAAACGATCGCGGCGTGCCTTCTCTAATGGATCGAGCGTGTGCGTTGTCGATGCACGCAAGCTGGTCGAGCGCCGTCGGCTGATTTCGCGAGGGTTGTGTTTTAGATTGGAAGCCGTGTTCAACAAATATCGAATTTGTCCATCTGTTAATGTGGCCTGATTTTTTTTTTCCTCGCTGGCAACGGGCAGGCAGTTGGATCAGCTTGAGTGAGCGGCGGGAGGGGGGTCACGCTAGAGAACACCGTTTTCACACGTGGAGAGCACGGCTTTCACACTCGCAGTCAAGCGGCGCCGCTTAGAGGTATCGAAGTGGAGCGTTAATACGGAGATTTATCAGAAGCCACCTTTAAGCCTGAATCCACTGCTATATATGGAATGTAAGCTGCAGTAACGCACAAGACCACGTTATCTGGTCGGGGCGTCTTTTCACCAAACTAAACACATGTCCAAAAGGTGGCAGAAGAAAAACCTAAGGTTCAGGTATACACCGGAGAACTTTAAACCTACCCTTGCCTTCTGCAGTTGCTACAATGTCCACCCACTGTCTGAACTAGGGAGAATTCTCATTTATAGGGCATATACAGGCGCGCTATTCGGTTTCAGAGCTCACTGAGTGAGCATTTAGGGCAACTGCTTATATGCTCGACGCAGAGAAAGTAATCCGAGAGTGCCAGTTAAAGCACAGACTTCTTTATTCTGTTAACATGAGCCGCTTACCCTGGGCCTATTGAGAGATGCCTCGCTATAACACACTTCCAGCGGCTACTTTTAAACTATCACCATCATCATCATACAAGTTATGTTCATCTGTGGGTGATTTTGAATTTTTGACTTTCTGTGCAAGCATCTACGTCAACCCATTCCTGTATGGGCCTGTACAGGCCTACAGTACGACTAAATAAATAATAATAAATAATGAGTTCTTCTAGCGTTAATAAAGACAGCTCATCAAGTAAAACAAGGGTGGTTTAAGCTGATATAGTAAACTTCCTTTGCTAGAGGTAATGAACCTTAATAAGCTGGACTGTAGCAAGAAAGTGCTCGATTTTCTTTTGTCTGAATGCGATTATAGGAATTTTCAGATGATGCAAACACTTGTCTTTATTTGGAAAATTCTGGGTTACAATGATTTGGCTACTTTTGAGCATAATACTAACGTATCGAAGCACGCGAAGTTTTGTTGCCTTGACGAGGTTTAGATCTCGTGGACTCATATTATGTCGTGAGTGTTAATACAGTCAGCAATGAATACCGTCGAACTTCCGACTAACTGATAACTTCCGCCGAAACGCGGCATGCAAAAGTACAGTTGAAAGAGTTAAGCATAGGCGAATAATTGTACCAAAAGCTATCATCGCGTTGGGGCTCGCGTGTCATTGTCTTAACGCGCTGTTGCCGCCATCGAATACCATCAACCGGCCCAACTGCCCATTCATGTCAGAAATTGCACAATTCGGCTGGAAGGCCCAAGGAGATGAGAATCTAACGGAAAAAAACTGCGTTTCAACCTTGACAATAAAGATGCCGCCACCGTCTGAAAGGCGTTGAAGTAACGAACATTAGCTGTTTGGTTTACTAGAATTGATATGAATGAGATTAAAGTGAGGTAGTCAATACTCAATAGTCAATAAGTTTATTTGCCGGGTTCAACTGGAGGGTTCCCTGACTAGAAGCTGCCTGGGCAGCTTGACTGGGTCCAGGAAACCCCTGCAAGCAGTAGCACACGAGTGGTACAGGACATTTTGAAAAACCAGTTACACATACAGTAGCAAAATAAATAAAGAAAAGAAAACACTCGACACATATATACACTGACTCGAGTAATGTTTAAAAATGACAACACTGAAATGGTCATACATAAGTTGAAAGAGAAATACATTAACACTCAAGCAAACGTTCAACAATCAACGAGTGGAGATATAGAATTGCATTTTAATAAAATATTTCCGCTGTTCAGGTTTTGCATACTTCGTTGTATGTTGATATCTGTTTAAAACATGGGGCATGTTATAACACAACATTTGCAATTTATAATCGCTGCGAAAACGAGGTATAGGTTGAGGTTGAGGTCTTGAATGCTACATGTGGGGTTAGCCTTGCTTTGTCTGCCGGCAATTGCTCCACCGCAGCGTCCCTTCGATATTAACAATGCCGCATCTACCCAGCTAAGCGCACAGTCTCTTATAATAGCACACATTCTCTCCCGCAGTCACCATCTATGCATACAATCAATCCACACAGTTCACATCACAGTCCACTCCAAAACTCACCACCTATGCACATATTCAGTCACAGTAGAACATAGGCCATTGTAGTACCACACTCCATACACACATTCACTCACAGTATAAAGTAGTCCACTCCGGAAGACACCACCTACGCACACATTCAATCACAGTAGGCCATAGTCCGTTCCTGCTGTCACCATTTAAAAACAAGATCCGTGTTCTGCAGAAATGTTAAAAGAAGGCGTGCAGCCTCCCTTCTGCATGTCTGGTTTCCACTCGGGTAGACAATGTCCTGCACTGGGCTGTGACGGGTTCCTGTCTTCTTGAAGAAAGCGAACAACACATGCCTTTCCGCGTTGTACTCTGGGCAGTACATAATATAATGTTCGATATCCCCGCAAACCGGGTATATTCCATGAGTTAGTATTTCTTGTATGCATGTTCGCACGACGCGTGTCCAAAGATGCTAGGGTAGAGTAAAAATTGACAACTGATTCCGTTGAAAAAGACATTTTTCGCAATAATTTAAAAATTGACAAAAGATCAACGCTGACAATGTTATGTGCTTGGAAGGTGTATTTGGTGGTAGTCATGTTATCAATTTTGGCGATTATTCGAACAATTTTCTTTTGCTATACTAAAAGCTTATTTATGTTATCTTTAGTCTTTGTGTCCCATACTAAGCTAAAGTAGTTAAAGTGAGAAAAAATAATGCATAATAAATTTGCAATTTATATTTCAAAGGTAAAGTTTCGCGGCATCGCGAAAGGGCTCCGCAGACCGAAGAGAGTTTTTTTGCAGAGGTCTTCAACGTGCGCATCCCAGTTTAAATGACACGAAAAGTATACTCCAAGGATCTTGCGCTCTTCAAAAATTTCTATTTGTTGATTTTCAAAGTTGAGCATGCAAATAGAAACTTGAATGGAAACACGAATGTGACATCTTGAATTTATAAGTGACGTCACCAATCAATTCCCAATTGGCTTGCTATATCGATTTACTATGGGGGCCTGGAGTAGCATGCTAGGCCGACAACCAGGCAGACCTCTCCTGTTCCATTAAAGTCCCTCCTCATCCTTACTATGGGGGCCGCCATCTTGAATTTCTTGGACTTGGAAAATTTCACGCCGGAGGGATATGGTAGCAGACCCCAAGAAATCGATAAACGTGGTGAGTAAGAGCTAACGCTCTTAAAAAATTCGCAAGGTAGTCAACAGGTTTAGATATGAATACTTAATATTTTGCTGAAAGCGCTCAGCTACACATTGTTTTCGACTGCTCTTAACACCTGGGCTTAAGAAACACTGCGATCAGTTCACTTGAAGCTTCGCGCTTTGTGTAGGAGAAAAGTAAGAAAGAAATGTATACCCGATGAGTTCATCAAGAATATTATTTAGCAACTGTCATGTTTTTTTGTACCTTTTCAGAAGAGTAGCAGTACAGTCTTAACTAGTCATGCAGCTAGTAACCTGAAACCTGGAGCTGCAATATTTATATTTCATGGCGCACTCTATTAATCGTTCTTACCAAAAAAAAATGTGCATGCATGACTCTCCGTCTGAAAATATCTCCTTCAGTGTCATTACAGATCCGCTTTCGGCATCAGAAACGGGAAGAGGTTCCTGTATAGGTAGAAACAGGTATCAATCACTTGGAATGCTCTATAGGTTGCGAGAAATCGAAAAAGTTTCATTCATATGTGGCACCGACAGGCTCAGTGACCAAACGTTTCGACGCTGCCGGCTTCGCAGGAGTTATACAAGATATTTTATACTCTTATGCCAAAGATTTTCGCACCAAAACGCTTCATTAGCCCCACACTACCGCCTTAGAGTTCTTTTTTTTTTCAGAACAAGCGCCTTGTTTCAGCATTTTTCCCAATCAAAACTTACTAATCCCCGGACATGTTGGACTTGCTGATTATTCTGTACCGAGTATAAGGAAACACCCAATATATCTTGTGATGTGTCTGAACTGAAACCCTTCCGCCCTCTATTGCAAATACTCGTAGAGGCGGCAGTAATAGTTTATTCACATCGAAAAAAGTAAGCAGGTAACGGCCGGTACTCGGCTTGCTTCTATAACCTTGCAGTAGCGGTTTTACCCGGTAACGGTAAAAGGAAGCTGATGTGATGTCGCTTCAGGAGCTCTAGTAAAGGTGATAAATTTCAGATTTTTCTCAAAAATGCAACATCCATCAAAGCGCCTCACTCCGTGGCGCCTGCGTCTTGTGACCTTCTCTTTCCCGCCCGCGTTGTGGTGCTCATCGCTGCTAGCAGCTTCATTCGAGGTGCGGCACGGAAGGTCACAAGGTGCAGCACGGAATAACGCGGTTTGATGGGAGTCGTTGAGCGCTCTTCGTGGGCGCGCTATAGTTTAGAATTGAGTGAGGAATGATCAGAATTGGAAGAGCTACAGTGTGAAAGGTAAACGCGCTTTCGAGATCCTAATAACTGATATGATTGTTACTATATGCGGATACAACTGAAGAAAGAAGAGGCAATTGCTCCTCAAATGAAGCTCTCTAGCCAGTGGCTTCGACCAATTTTCATGACACCGCGGTTAATCCGATTAAGCCGCGGTTAATACCCTTTCATCTGCCACCCCTGCTATGTCACGCTAGCCGGGCTAAAGGGACTGACCACATCACGACAGTCGGTCGGCGCCATTGGCTGAGGGCAATTCTCTATAGGGGCATTTGTGCTTCTTTCTTGAGTTGTATCCGACAAAAGTGACCAGCTACGAATCTTTCAGTTGTAACGAGGCGCGTATCTGTAATCGGTAAAATTAATTTATTAGAATTTATGCAACTAGCTCCCTACTTAGCAGGATTCATGTGTTTTCTGGTGTCCTTCAATATCGATATAACTGCGCCGCAATCAAGTCCAGCTTTCTCAGGCAAAAATTTTCAACATTGAAAATTGTAAGACACTGCTATGGAAATATTGAAGGCAGTAATCCACTGTTCTGATATGCAACAAAATAGTTCCTTTAAAGTGTTTTCATCGATCGCATCGAACAGTTAAGACTCCCATAGAAAACCAACCTGGTACGCTTTTGACGATAGCAAAAACATGAACAGAAAAAAAAAGAACTAGGCTGCCGTCGGTTGATCTGCGGATTTATTTATTGTTATAGTGAAACTTTAGATTGTGTGAAAAAATTGTATTCACAAACAATTTCACGCTCAAAAATACTTTTGTCCAGAATTTCTGGGCATGAGTCACCTTACAACATCAAAAAGCCTATTTTTAAATATTAGCGGCGGGCTTCCCCGAAAGACTTGGTATATATGGGGAATTGAGGGACTCGTGATATTACACTTGTGACCAAAGTCAACAGCTACTGAAACCAAGGAGGCCAAAAAAAAATTTTTGTGTCTGTAATTTGTGGTGCAGGACGCTGCGAAATTCAACGCCACGAATTCAACACCATAAATTGAGACAAAAATAGAAATATTTCTCTATGCTTTTCTTGGTTTCCGTGAGTGCTGGCTTTCTTTGTATGTAAACGCGCATACTAAGCGTTCGTGATTTTTTTTTTTCGCCATTGTTAAACATTACAGAGAAATGCCAGTAGTTGCGACCATTGTGTCATATTTAGCAATGTGCACCGTCGTGCTCAGCTTTCCTAGACACTAAACACTAGCTAGCGCCATCTATTGGCCGTCAGTCGCAAACATGGCGTAACTCAATGGGAACCTTTTCATGTGTAAACTAGAGAAAACTATAGAGGGCTATGACGTGGTGCGCTAAGATGTTCATAAGGATGACGTGCTCCTACTACACGAAAGAAAATGTGAAGACTGGGACTCTGTATTCAATAAAGCATAAACCAAACCACTCTTTTTTCTAAAGAGTGGTTTGGTTGATGCTTTATTGAATACAGAGTCCCAAAGCAAGTCGGCCTACGAGAGACAACGCACTCTAAACACAAAGGAGTAAAAAGGGTGTAATCTATCCTTTAGCACACTCCCTTAAAGGAAGTGCGCTATAGGGCAGGTTACCCTCTTTTTACTCTTTTTTTGCGTAGAAGGCGGCTCCGGATAATTTCGACCACCTGGTGTTCTTTAGCGTGCACTGACATCAGACAGTACACGGGCCTCTAGAATTTCGGCTCCATCGAAATTCGACCGCCGCGGCCGGGATCGAACCCGCGTCTTTCGGGCCAGCAGCCGAGCACCATAGCCACCTGAGGCACCGCGGCGGCTAGAACCTAAATTATGAATTGTTTCCTGCCCTCGCAGTTATTAATTATGACGCCCATAGAAAGACACCAGGTGCACCAGAGACTCGAAATTCTTTCGGAATTTGTCGATGTTCAGCGCCATGCATCCCGCAGTGGCAGCTGCTCGAAATAGAAGCGCTTGTCCACATTTCCTGGACTTGAAATAGCCACGACAGATAAATTTCACAGCACTCAAAAAGGCAAAAGTAAGAAAGCCAAAATAAGAGATAGAGAAAGGAGCACTCTGCAGTTGGACAGGGCTGGGAAATTGCGAAAGGGCGCTCTACAGAGACAGGCATTTGACATTAGCATCGGGTAGCATGCCTTGCTTTCCTAGACCTCAACAACTAGCGCCACCTGTCGGCCGCCTGTAGCAAATCTATAATTGTTTTTTTGGGGGGGAAAGGAATTGGCACAGTATCTGTCTCGTATATCGTTAGACACCTGAACAGCGCCGTAAGGGAAGGGATAAGGGAGGGAGTGAAAGAAGAAAGGAAGAAAGGTGCCGTAATGGAGGGCTCCGGCATAATTTCGACCACCTGGGGATCTTTAACGTGCACTGACATCGCACAGCACACGGGCGCCTTAGCGTTTTTCCTCCATAAAAACGCAGCCGCCGCGGTCGGGTTCGAACCCGGGAACTCCGGATCAGTAGTCGAGCGCCCTAACCACTGAGCCACCGCGGCGGGGCCGTAGCAAACGACGCATAACTGAATTTCATTATGTTCGTTTGTAATCGAGATGAAACTAGAGTGCAGCGAGGTGATGTGCAAATACCTTGATACTCATGGCCTACTCTTCCTACCCGCTGCCGTATCTGACTTATAAAGTGCTACCTGGGCTAATACAGACTTGTTCTGCCTGCAACGAGATATACTTGGGGTATGCGAAACATTTGAACTTCGCAAACTAATACCCGGTGTTCCGCCCTATACAGAACGTCGCGACATCCGCGCGAACTGGAAGTGTTTCTTCAGATTTTCAGTGTTTTGAATTTTAGTCTCGGAATTTTTATGCAAAAAAGAAAACCTTAGTATATCTTTATCTGTTCGATATTCCACTAAATCCTTAGAATGTTGTGTTGTAGTAATCAAAGTGGTCGGAAGTGATAAGTAGTCATTACTGTTTATTTCTGAGTTCCAGTTCAAATAAGGTAAATTACTCCTGGTCGTTATACATTCCGTTGGTACTAATAATGTAATCAAAAGTTTTAATGAGTTCAATATTTGTTTAATTGTCATTTTAACCATTTAACCCAATAGCTTTCTGTGGTTCGTGCACGGGATTTTTCTTTCATTCTATGCGATGTTGATCTTGTTTCATATCTACATTCTGATACTTCTTCTTCTGATATCAACATAGCACACAAGACCGCCATTATTGCTTTAAACATGCTCATTCTTAGGTTATGTGCGTGAACGTATCACATGGGCTTAAACAAGCCCTTCCTAGGTGCCCATGTGACTTTTTGATGTTGCGTTTTGAATAAACCTCAGGCTGCCATAAAAAAAAAATTAAAAGTCGTTTTTACATTTACAAACTCCGTGGCTACCTATTTGGACAGACTATCTATTCCCAATTGGCAAATGCTTTGGCTGTCAAATCGCTCACTATTTTGATGGACTGTAGGATCGGACGCCTTCAGTGATCAATCACTCTTGCCTACGAATACGTTTTCTGTGACGTTCACCACTTTTGCTGGGCGCACAGTTACATGCATCTCAGCAGCCAGTTTTTCATGCCCACGCTGAAAACCTTCGGTGTGCTTAGCTACCTTAGCTCCTGTTAGGCGTTGCTCGGTCTCACAGGCATACCTGCAGCATTTTCAACGCGAAAGAGTTTATGGACGCAACTTTGTCATGTATTATATTCATGTACATGACGCAATATTGTCATGTAGAGATTGTTTATATCTCTATATCCTCAGATCTCCCCTCGGCAGACTTACATTTTTTTGCTACTAACATTTTTGCTATCCTCCATTGGTTTCCTATGGCAATCTTAACTGCTCTATGCGAGCGACGGAAAAAGTTCAAACGAAAGATTCTGCTGCGTATCGAAAAAAATAAACCATTGCCTGCAATATTTTCATAACGGTACCTTGAAATATTTCAATATTCGAAATTTTTGTCCAAGAATGCTGGACTTGCTACTTAGTAGTTTTCACTTCGCCTCAGATGACCCAGGACGTCTGTTTTCTAACAAAGACCCCGAGTGCAACATACCTAAGACAACTTCTTGTTGGGCAAGTTGGTAATTGATCATTGTAATTTAAAGGTGCCAAAAACCACACACGCACGCACCACCCCCCCCCCACACACACACACGCACGCACACGCACACACGCACACGTCGACGCGTGCGCACGCGCACACGCACGCACAAGGCACTCTCGTTCTCTTCTCGTGTGTGTGCGTGGTTTTTGGCGCCTTTAAGTTGCAGTAACAAGCATACATATTGTCACGTAGTGGTGACGGCAGTCGAAGCAGCGATGAAGACGGACGAAAGGATCTTCTAAAAGAACTGTTTATTGGGCTGACTTGCACCCAAAATGGACTGAATCACTCGGCGGCGGCGAAGCGACAAGCGTGCTCGGCGGTCGTCGAACAGAATGCCCGCCGCTGTCGGCCGTGCTCAATTTAAAGCTGATAGCGAACATTCGAGATAAAGGGCGCAAAGTTACTGGAACATTCCGGAACAACGTAGAATCAGCTTTGCCTGGCTGCGATCAATCGAGATAAATCTAGTCGCGTCTTGCGTCGCAAACAAAGCGATAAGGTGGTGTCGCGGCAGATTTGAAAAACGAATAAACACTGCAAATATTCGCGGCATTACTCCCCTCTCAAAGAAGCATCGACCCGATGCATCAAAACAAATAATGCGACTAGTAAGGGAAAAAAAAAAACGGATCTTGCGAAAATAGAGCATGGAAATGCAGCGGCCTTTAGCGCGCATAATACGGCTTCAGACGGACTACATGGACAACTTCTGGTCGTACGCGGCGTCGCTGGGATGCAGTCAGTGCGTCAGGGATGACTTCATAATCCAGTTCACCCAGCCGACGAAGAACCTTGTACGGGCCGAAATAGCGGCGCAAAAGCTTTTCACTCAATCCACGGCGGCGAATGGGCGTCCACACCCAGACTTGGTCTCCTGGCTTGTATTCCGCGTTGCGTCTTCGTAGGTTGTAGCGTCTGGCGTCGGACCGCTGCTGATCTTTGATCCGTAATCGAGCAAGCTTTCGAGCTTCTTCTGCGCGTTGAAGGTAGGCGGCAACGTCGACGTTCTCTTCTTCTGTAACGTTGGGCAGCATGGCGTCTAGCGTGTTCGTGGCATCCCTGCCATGGACGAGCCTAAAAGGCGTCATCTGGGTGGTCTCCTGCACTGCGGTGTTGTAGGCGAAGACGACGTAAGGCAGGATGACATCCCAGGTTTTATGTTCGGCATCGACATACATAGCGAGCATATCGGCGATGGTTTTGTTCAGGCGCTCGGTCAGTCCGTTGGTCTGCGGATGGTATGCAGTTGTCCTCCGGTGGCTGGTTTGGCTGTAGCGCAGGATGGCTTGCGTGAGTTCCGCCGTAAATGCTGTTCCTCTGTCCGTGATGAGCACATCGGGGGCGCCGTGTCGAAGAAGAATGCACTCCACGAAAAATTTGGCCACTTCTGCTGCTGTTCCGTTCGGTAGGGCTTTCGCCTCGGCGTAGCGGGTCAGGTAGTCGGTCGCTATGATGATCCACTTATTTCCAGATGTTGACGTTGGAAAAGGGCCAAGCAAGTCCATGCCAATCTGCTGAAAGGGTCTTGAGGGAGGTTCAATGGGGTTCAGAAATCCTGCTGGTCGTGTGGGAGGAGTCTTTCGTCGCTGACAATCTCGGCATGTTTTCACATAGTGTGCGACATCGGCAGACAGTCGGGGCCAGTAATACTTGTCTTGAATGCGGCGGAGGGTGCGAGTAAACCCGAGATGTCCAGCTGTCGGCTCGTCGTGTGAAGCCCGTAGAACTTCTTCGCGGAGACAAGTAGGTACAACAAGGAGGTAGGCTGTTTTGTTCGCTGTAAAGTTCTTCTTCACAAGGACCTCATTCTGCACATAGAAAGAAGACAGTCCTCGCTTGAATGAAGCGGGGGGTGAAGAAACCTTGCCTTCCAGGTACTCGATGAGGCCTTTTAGGTTGGGGTCCGAGCGTTGCTGCTGAGCAAAAGAGCTTGCGCTGATGGGTCCCAGGAAGGCGTCCTCATCGTCGTCCAGCGGCGGTGCATCTACAGGGGCTCGTGAGAGGCAATCGGCGTCAGTGTGCTTGCGTCCGGACTTGTAAACGACGGTGACGTCAAACTCCTGGAGACGCAGACTCCATCGAGCGAGTCGGCCAGAGGGATCCTTCAAATTGGCAAGCCAGCAGAGCGCGTGGTGGTCGCTGACCACCTTGAACGGCCGTCCGTAGAGGTAGGGGCGGAATTTCGACGTAGCCCAGATGATGGCAAGGCACTCCTTCTCAGTGGTCGAATAGTTAGCCTCGGCCTTAGAAAGGGAACGGCTAGCGTATGCGATGACCTTCTCCAGCCCGTCACTTTTTTGAACGAGAACGGCGCCTAGTCCCACGCTGCTTGCGTCGGTATGAACTTCAGTATCGGCGTTTTCATCAAAATGCGCAAGGATCGGTGGGGACTGTAAACGACGCTGAAGTTCTTTGAAGGCTTCTGCTTGCGGCGTTTCCCATTTAAACGGCACGTCTGCCTTCGTCAGTTGGGTCAGGGGCTCGGCGATGCGCGAAAAGTTTTTCACAAATCGTCGGTAATATGCGCATAGTCCGAGAAATCTGCGCACTGCTTTCTTATCGGCCGGCGGTTGAAACTGTTCAATAGCGGCTGTTTTCTGCGGGTCTGGGCGTACTCCTTCCTTGCTAACGATGTGGCCTAGAAACAGCAGCTCTTCGTAGGCAAAGTGGCATTTCTCTGCTTTCAAGGTTAGGCCAGACGACTTGATTGCGTCTAGTACTGTTCGAAGTCTTTTGAGGTGCTCTTCAAAGTTCGAGGCGAAGACAACGACGTCATCTAAATATACCAGACAAATCTGCCACTTCAGGCCTGCCAGCACTGTATCCATTACTCGCTGAAACGTCGCTGGTGCGGAACAGAGACCAAATGGCATCACCTTGAACTCAAACAGCCCATCCGGAGTTATGAATGCTGTCTTCTCGCGATCTCTTTCGTCGACCTCAATTTGCCAGTAGCCGCTCTTGAGGTCCATCGATGAGAAATATTTGGCGTTGCAGAGGCGGTCCAGTGTGTCGTCGATGCGGGGGAGGGGGTAGACGTCCTTCTTTGTTATGTTGTTCAAGCGGCGGTAATCCACGCAGAATCGAAGTGCGCCGTCTTTCTTTCTCACTAGAACAACCGGTGCCGCCCATGGGCTGTTTGAAGGCTGGATGACGTCGTCGCGAAGCATTTCTTCGACTTGGTCCCGGATGGCTTGTCGTTCTCGCGGAGACACACGGTAGGGGCTTTGACGGAGAGGTCGGACGTGTTGATCCGTTATAATGCGATGCTTGGCAATTGGCGTCTGTCGCACCTTCGGCGATGTCGAAAAGCACTCACTGTAGTTTTTAAGCAGATTGCGGATCTGGTCTTGTCTGTTCCGGTGCAGGGCTGGGTTGATGTCGAAAGTGGGCGAGTTCTCTTGGTCAGGCGGATCTTCTGCGGAGGGGTCGGAGAGGGCGAAGGAATCTCGTACGTCAGATATTTCGTCGTAGAAAGCAATCGTCGTTCCTCTGTTAATATGCCGGTATTCTTCGCTGAAGTTAGTCAGCAGTACTTCGGCCTGGCCATTGCGGAAATGTGCGATGCCTTTTGCGATGCTGATTCCTCGGTCTAGTAGCAACTGCATGTTCCCCTCGATGATGGCTTCAGTGTTTATGGCTTTCATGGCGCCTACGGTCACGATAACGCTTGAACGGGGTGGGACGCTCACTTCTTCCTCCAGGACACTTAGGGCAACGTGATTTTCCCGAGTTTTCATCGAAGCGATGGCTTCGTCCGTCGAAAGCGTGATCAGCTTGGATCGCAGGTCGATGATCGCCTGATGCTCATTAAGGAAATCCATACCCAAGATCACTTCGCGGGAGCATTGCGGTAGCACAACAAAGGTCGCAGGATAGGTATGTCCTTTGACAGTCACTAGCGCTGTGCATTGTCCTGATGGCGTAATGAGGTGGCCCCCAGCGGTGCGAATTTGTGGGCCGTCCCAAGCCGTTGTGACTTTTCTGAGCTGCGCAGCGAATGTTCCATTCATCACCGAGTAATCGGCTCCTGTGTCGACTAGAGCGGCAACTTTCCGGCCGTCGATAGTCACTTCTAGGTCGGAGGTCCTGGCTCTTGCATTGCATGTCGCTCTCGGCGTCGGGTCACGGCTTCGTCGCGTATGCGAGTCACGGGTTGGGCGTGTGGTCGAAGCTCCTCTGGGTGGCGGCGTCGATTTCAAGGTAGCTTGCGTCGTGATCGAGGTTCTCATTGTGTGCGGCGTCGGTGCAGCGAGTGTCGGTTCTTCATGCGGCGTCGCGGGTGCAGTGTCTTCATGGGGCGTGGTCGGTGGAGGATCTTCGGCGTTTAGCTCGTGAGCAACCTCACCTCCAGAGGTTGCTGCCTTTAGTTTCCCCTACGGGGGCTGGGCGACCTTCCTCGTACCGCGGCTGCGTAGCTGTGGCGTGGCGACGCAAAGCGCGAGGTTGACGGCGATGGTGAGCGCGAAAAGCGGTTCGGCGTGTACTCTTCTCGACGCAGGTACTCGTCGATTTCGTGCGGACGTTGTCCGAAGCGTGGTCGTGGGGCGTTAACGGCAAATCCTCGAAGACCGATACGTCGGTACGGGCAGTGACGAAGAATATGGCCGGCCTCACCGCAATGGAAGCACAACGGCCGGTTGTCGGAAGTCCTCCAGGCGTCGCATTTCCTGGGGCTTGAGGGTCGGTCATAGGCTGGGCGGGCGGGGGCTGGGAGGCGGCGTTGTGGACCAAGTGGCTCATCTCGGGGAGGACGTGGGGGTTGTCGTTGGGGCTGAGCAGTCCTTACTGCAGCGGCGTAGGTCATGGCCTGGGGTTCTGTGGCCGTCGGGGTACCAAGTGCCTGTTGCACTTCTTCCCGTACCACGTCCATCAGAGTCGATGCTTGTGGCTGTGGGGAGGATGGCAGTAATCGGCGTAGCTCCTCTCGGACGATTTCGCGGATAACGTCCCGCAAGCTGTCGCTGGTGGTCGCCGCCGTGTCCGAACGGATTGCATAGGCAGAGGAAGGGCGGTTGTACTGCCGAGCTCGGACGTCGAGGGTCTTCTCAATCGTGCAGGCTTCCTGCATGAATTCCTCGACCGTTTTTGGCGGCTGACGGACGAGGCTGCCAAAGAGTTGTTCTTTTACGCCGCGCATTAAGAACTGAACTTTCTTTTCCTCGGTCATCCCGGGATCGGCGCGGCGAAATAGGCGCTTCATCTCCTCGACGTAACTGCGGACGGGCTCATTCGGAAGCTGGATCCTGGACTCGAGGAGTCGTTCGGCTCTTTCTTTCCTCACGACACTGGTAAATACCTTCAATAATTCTCTCTTGAATAGCTCCCATGTCGTAAGGGACGACTCGTAGTTTTCGTACCACGTGCGTGCGGAGCCATCCAATGAGAAAAAAACGTGTCCAATCTTTGCCGCATCATCCCACTTGTTGAATGACGCCACGCGCTCAAATTGATCCAACCATTCTTCAGCGTCTTCGCCTAGGGATCCATTGAAAGTTGGCGGCACCCGCGGCTGCTGCAGTATGATCGGTGTCGACATCTTCGGTGAGATTGCGGTGCTCGTAGCCGCGTCTTTTCGCTGTCTTGTGCGGTCCGGCAGTTTCCCGAACTCAGGCTCCTCTCCCTGGAGACGTCGGCTGGCTCGCTGAGCTGCTGGCTCGTCCTCGGGTGCGAAGCGCTCAGGGCTGGCTTCACGACTTGAAGGGGGCGTCCGGAACATGGAAGGCTACCCCGCACCTCCACCAGATGTCACGTAGTGGTGACGGCAGTCGAAGCAGCGATGAAGACGGACGAAAGGATCTTCTAAAAGAACTGTTTATTGGGCTGACTTGCACCCAAAATGGACTGAATCACTCGGCGGCGGCGAAGCGACAAGCGTGCTCGGCGGTCGTCGAACAGAATGCCCGCCGCTGTCGGCCGTGCTCAATTTAAAGCTGATAGCGAACATTCGAGATAAAGGGCGCAAAGTTACTGGAACATTCCGGAACAACGTAGAATCAGCTTTGCCTGGCTGCGATCAATCGAGATAAATCTAGTCGCGTCTTGCGTCGCAAACAAAGCGATAAGGTGGTGTCGCGGCAGATTTGAAAAACGAATAAACACTGCAAATATTCGCGGCAATATGTCGCTGGCCAGTTATTAAAGTACCCCTGAGCAATATTTTATTTCACGCTTTTCACCGCCGATTAGAAACGACTCATTTCACAGATTAGCTGCTGTGTGTATTTTTTATAACGTTCCCGTCATACCACCTCTCACTAACCCCACGCGCCACACCCAATCCCTTCACTGTAGATCTCAATACTGACCTCGTACCTGTACCCCACTGTGCTGCACGGAGACACGAAATAAACAAGCTAATCGTTGTTATCGATGACCCAGACCTGCAAGTAAACAACTCGCGCAACAAACGCCTCCCTGCGACCGACCACCCGTTCGCCCCCTTTAGGCGGCGAGTTCACCGCTCCACACTCACTCGGGACTTTGTTCCGAGCGCCGTATAATGAGCGGTGGCCGAGCCGTGCACTCCTGGGCGGGTGCTACACTCGGCTCACGCTAAGCGAACCACGCTTGCACAGAACGTACGGGCGGTCAACCTCCACCCCACATGCGGGACTTCGCTATACTGCAGGCATTTGCAGTCGTAGCGGCTGCCGCAGCCACTGCTTGTGTTGCTGCTGCTGCTTGAGAGCGCAAGCTGCGTGAGTCGTCGTCGATCGTGTGTACGCCGCTCTGATTACGAGTCCCAGCGAACGCTGGCGCCTTGGCTCTTTCTTTTTGTTTTTCTTTAACGAACGTCGGCACGTAATACCCGGCACCTCCCTCGCCTCCCGGTAGGAGCGCTGGCAGCGTAGAAACGAATCAGTCCTCCTGGTGTCCCACATACTCGGTGCGTGCGCGCGCGCGCCCGAGAAATTAGAGGGGAACGCTTTCACGCGCGCGCTGTCTTCGACCGTGGACGAGAAAGGGCGCTCTTGTTGTTAGCGTGGTTTCCGGTGCAGATTGGCGGATCGGTCGTGCTCGTGTTTTGCCGAGAAACGCCCCTCGGGCTGTGAGAGCGTTTCACGACGTCGAGTGCGGCAGGGGTTGACGTAACCCACGGGTGAGCTGGCTGTCGCGCGGAAGGTCTGTTGAAGAGATGTAATCTATCGCATCGCGTCATCTCGTGTCTGTTTTGTGTCTTTTATTCTTTATACCGCGGGATAGTTCAGGGGCCGGCAGGTTAGTGAGGCCGTTATCGTGCCCGCAGCCATTTCACTTCCTGATTTTACTCAGGAGGCAACAAGTGCTACTACACACTACAGCTATGTGAGAGTTTGGCAAAAGGTAAAGCGAAAAATTATTTCTTAGTCGTAGACGTACTGCTAGGCTTACACAGTAAGCACGGGTGGTGCCCGCATCACGTTGGAGCTGACACACAGCGGAATTTTCCGGGCGCTTCATCTCTGGATTCTTATGGCACCGTTTGACATGCTCTGGTGGTTGCGAAGTGCTCTGTTACGGGTGTGAAGTTTCAAATTTTCTGTTCGTTTTCTTTGCATAAAAGCTGTAGCGAGGACGAAAGCATTAAAGCCTGATGAGGGCTCGGCTACCAATACTGACGGAAGGAGCACACAAGGAACACTTCGCAGTTAACCGCTGCTAATATGAAAAAGAGTCACTTTAAATGACTAGTCCTAATACACGCTCTGCTGGTGCGATAAAACCGAATATTCACTACATATGCATCATAAATACTGGCGACGCACCACGCCGTCTTCAATAAGGAACAAAAATGCACTCTGATCTTGAAAAGTAAATCAAGAGTATTATACTCTGAAATTAATGTCGAAGAATGGAGTTGAGAACGCTTGGACCACTTACCTCGGCCAATGGAGCGAGCAATGTCACAATAAGGAAGGGGCAGAATTGTCTATACAACTTTACGTACATATTCAATGACTGACTTTCTGTGTGCATATCATAATCAAGGCTGTCCGTGCTCACTGGCAAAACACACAGTCTTGCGCACCAGCTATAAACCAAAACAACAACACCAGAACTTCAATACCAAAACACGAGCGCAAAAACTATTAGTTGCTGGCGAAATACAGGCAGGGTCTATAACACTTCGACGCCGCAAGCTTCGCGAAATCAAAGTAAAAATCAAACGCACTAATTGTTAGCTCAGGTCGCAATGCACTCGATCGCTAAAGACTCTGTTTCTCGTATTTGAAATTCCTCGACATAAAGGGTTTGCCTCATCCAACCCTTTCTTGCATCAACTTCTAGCTCAGTTTTCTTTTGACGCGTGTTCACACACGCTGCACATTGACAATTAACTAAGTGGGTCTTTATCTGTGGACGTTCCGGAAGGTCTGAGGATTAGTGGCTGTTGCCACACGAGCGCTACAGAAGATGGCCTCCGGGCCCGGCGCTGCTGTGACCAGGTTACTGCAGACACGCTAATGCGGTCGTGGGAAATGGAAAAATTGTCACCCCCTGCCACCCAGACTGTCACACCCAGCTATCATGAGGCGCGCCACGAACGGCGTGCACGAATTCGCATAAACTGTATCACTAGACGCACCGTGCTTCGGTGGTTGGTCCTTCCGACGGACAAAAGAAAAACAAATCAACCAGCGCCCGCAGGCATGCTGTCCCGAAGTGTACTGAACCCTTCCGCAATTTGAGAAGCTGCCGCCTCGGGAGTGAACGCCGAGGAGAAGAAGGGGAATGCTTTCACTCGAGACGAACCTTCCACATGCATCGTCCGGAACTTCCGCATGCCTGCCGCTTTCCCGTTGACTAATAATAGCTTCGTGTCAGTGGATGAACACTCGCAACCACGAGGCGTTTTAGGAAAACTTTCGTGTCGGGAAGTATGGCCCGGTGTTGCAGAAAAATTGCCAATAACTGAAAGAAAGGAATGTCTCCGGAGCGATGGAACACGTTGGCTGAAAGGGGTAATAGCGGGGCTCAGACTGGATAGATTTCAATTAGAGGCAGATATGAACACATTTGGTTGCGACTAGCGGGACGTAATAAAGGGGAATTCATGTTCATATTCGTCCAATTAACGCTCGTAGCATTTCCTTAGCTTGCTTTTGGCATTGCTTTATTTGTAAAGGGCGATAATAGCTGCGAATTAGATGACGAGAAGAACATTCCTCCGGTCGATCGCCGCACCTTTGTTTGCTTTAAATTGGTCTCAGGAAACGGGTGGCAGGATGGGAGTGGTTAGGAGGGAGGGGCTGATTAAATGTGGTGGCTTTCTCACACCAGGTTGCGTACACTGTTCTGTCTTTGAATACTCCCGAGTGTGAACACTACAGTATTCTGGCGCAGCCGACAGGATCGGAAAGAGGTGCCTAGCTCTGTTCAGTGCACTGTTGCGTACTCTGCTGGACGATGTCTTGTCGTCGAAAAGCCTGACACTCATGTTTCGGACCCTGTCAGCTGCTCCAAAATACTTCAGGGGAAGATAGCTACAGTGCCTTTTCGAAAGGTTCTGAAGAAGGTCATATAAGCTTCTTGCTTAAGGAAGGCAACAGCCACATATGCCAAGAGAAGCATAGGGGAATGCTTATTTTAATGGTAACAACATTTCGTTTTGCTTTTCTTGTTTTCTGTGACACTTGGCTTCCTTCACGTGCATATCGTAATGAGGTCCTCATTTTCTTACCATTGGCTGGTCTTAGTTTCAAGCTTAGTCTATGTCTTTGGGGAGCACAAGTGTTAGACTACCTTTTATTGCGATAGTTAGTAACCCGTTCGGCGGCAATAACGCTTTCTGGGGCACCCAGAAGTGCAAACTGAAAGCGCTAATTTGCGCGCTGTCGCAACCCGTGCGGGCGCAAGCCGTATGGAACCATGTGACAGGTGGGTGTATAAAGTACCTTTCTCGTACACGAAAGGAGCGAACCTTTTGAATCTGCTGATATCGACAGTGCAAAAGGTCATTCCGCGTGGATGTGGAACTGCGCGCCACCGAGACTGCAAAGAAACTGTTCTTGCGAGCCACACAGGACGCTGGAGCACGGCGAGCTGGAGCGTACGCTTAGCGGCGCCGCGTGTTACGCTGTCTGCATCTCACACAGCAGACACTGTTCATGCGCAGGCAGCATAATAGGTGCCGCTGTGTATCACCCTTGCGGAGGAGGCGTAAACGCTGTTAAATTTTTGCTTTCTCGAATGAAATGTGTCTGATATATTTTTTCATCGATATTAATGCTCCTGCTTTATGATGATAAGTAAAACCTTTGCTGAGCAACTTGCCGTAATGATATGCTGCGTACGGTTTCAAAGTTACCGTTATTTGGCCTTAAAAATTAGTGTTCGGGGTAGTTTTTCGCCAGCTTGTTCGCCGAGACCGCGAGGGTAAGTTGCCGCTGACTTATTGGCGGCGATTTCATGACCCATAAAAGGGAACGCGAAACTTTAACTTTTCAAACCATTGTGTAGAAATATATTGTGGAACGTAAGGCGGAGTTGAGGTTACGTGTCGTGAGTATGCACCAGCCTTCTCGAGTCGATCCACCTTCGCTGCTCACAGAGCCGTGGGATTGTTTGTCATAGGCTGTGCGTACTTAATCTTGCGCAAGATTTCATGCAGTCTTGTTCTCATGAACGGGGAGTTGTCCGAGCGCGAATAACACGACCTGCACACATGGCGGTGGTTATAAGACGCAGTGACCGATCGCTGCCAGCTTCCGTCCCTCGTGCTCGTACACCGTCAGCAATCGGGGTGGCCGCGTTTTGAAACAACTTGAGACCGTTCCGCGGCCGCCTTCTCGAAGATCGTTTCGGTGCCCGCCTGTGCACGTGGTTCCCAAGATTTCTTTCGCAATCGCTATCTCGCTATCGACCCTGCATGTCGAACAATAAACAAGCACGGGGCGTGGCAGTCACGTCGTTTGCGACTGTTCGCTTAGAATTGTTTGCCTTGCAGTACGTATGCGCGACATCAATTTCAAACAAACCCCTCCTACGTATATCCGCAGCACTTTCCTTTCATCCGCCTCAGATTCTGCCATTTGGTTGTTGTGATTTCTAAATGGCGCTTCGATACTGACATAACATCCATGAGAAACGCTACGCACTCAGTTTTATTTCAGTCTAATGCCTTAAGTGTAAGCACCTATTGTTTGGGCAGAATTTACCAATGCGGTGGAATTCATGCTCACACTGACCGTCTGTGAAAACTGATTTCTTTTTTAAACAGCTCTACACTTGAAGCCGTGTGTGACGGCGAATAAGCAAAATACCGGCTTCGTGGTAATGATAGTGTGCTTGGCCATTTCCAGATTACTCGCATGTGGACTAAGTCTACCTGGTAAACCGATCCTTGTTGACTGCGATAGGAGAAAAAAAAGCGTATTTTTGGCAGGTCTTTTCGTGGTTTTTGTGGTTGGGGATTAATCATGCAGGCATACAGTACGGTAACACAATCGTAGCTGGAAAAATGGACCAGTTTTCGACAACGCGCTCGACAATAGCAGAACTCTTTCGACCTTACCTTCAGCGTCTGCCTTCTCACACACTTGAGAACATGCGGCAGCCACGATTAAGTGGGTGTTGGTCTTTACAAAGCAAATAATGGTTTAAGCACTTTTCTAAAGTGTGATATTCGGAAGTGCACAGAGTTTAGAGGTGTAAGAGCTTGGCTGATCGTGCAAATCCGTGCAAAAAAAAAGGAAAGAAAGATTTTTCACCCTCCATCAAAGCAAAGAAGACCGTCCACCATCCGCCTTCTTATTCTACTCCCAAGCCCACCCTAATAGGAAGAGTCCCAAAGAAGGCACACTCTTAAGATATTGCTCGTTCTGCGGTACACTTTTTTCTTGTGGCTGAAGCCCTCAAGCCCATGATTATGCTATTAGTTCTAACTAGCTAATGAAGACGAGAATACTACTTTACAAAATGCGAAGTCGACGGCGCTTACACCCAAGAACTTCCTTATACTCCATTTCTCTTGCTTGATGGAGCCGCTGAAGAACGTTACGGACTTTCACCTGCCATGTGTCCACCTCTTTCAAGTGAAAACGTTGTTCTCGAAGGAATTTTCAGATCCTGCGGTCTTGAAGCCATGGGTAGATGGGTGCTTGTGTTCAGGTATTCAGATGGTGAAGGGTTTAAAGGGAGTGGCATACTTTTACGGCCCTATGAAGCAGCTTGCAAAGCTCTACGAAGGAAAGCAGAGCACTGGAAGTCTAGTAAGGCAGGCCTTATAAGCATCCGCCCTTTCTTTCGTTTACCACGACCCGTATTAGCAACTTTCAAGCAAAGGGAGCGCATTGATGTACAGTCTTTGTAAAAAATTATACAGCTCAAGGGGATTGCTTCCAAGCCATGTAGAGGGGCTCTCAACCACATCTGACAGTCCCAAGCTTTGGAGGGTTGAGAACGTAAGGTCCTCCCGCCTTCGTGAGATTAGGGTCCCTGTGTATGCAAGAGCAAGAGTAGCCGCGATGCAGGGCTCAGAGGCAGACCCCTTGGGTGTATACTTTTGGCAAAGACTGTAAACACCAGTCCCTAACTCTGAAACATGCACAACATGTCGTTCATATGACTGTAGTGTTAAAGGACTTGAAGCTTTAAAGGCATATGACTCATCGTCATCATCAGCCTGACTACGCCCACTGCAGGGCAATGGCCACTCAGTACTTGTTAGTTGTCGCTGTAAACAACCCGCCATTTTCAGCAACGCTTATGATGGTTTGACCGTTGGTACTACGTGGTCTCATTTTAGAAGATATTGCTGTAGCTTATAGTTATCTAGTTGCAGAAGCTTATAATGGCCGGCTTGTATAGGTAGTTTTTGTTGTGGAATTCAAGTGGAGCTCTGCACTTGAAATTTCTTTATCTTTTCGCTCCCGCGTATTTTGTATTTCCTTGCTTTTTTAAGTATATGTTTGGTCGTAGGCATGTAAAGAGTGAGTGTACAGAGATTCATTCGGACTTACTCCCGTAAAGTGACTCACGAGAGGGATGCTCACGCACCTCACTGTGCGCGTGCAAAAATTCACAGAACAGAACCGTTTATGCACCAGGCAGAACACGTGAAATAATTTATTCTTTTGACTCTATTCCAGACCTCGGGCATCCGCCGACCGGTCCTCCATTCCTTGCAGTCACACAGGATATGTACTGGCTTTGTCGTCGTTTCTTTGTACCTATAATGAAATAAAAGAAGAACGATACGGCAGTCTTAGTATAAGGCTACCACAGAGAGAAGCTACATTTCTTGCGCATCATTTCCGCTTAAGAGACACTGAAAAGGGAATCAATTACGAAAGTTTACAGTGATAGCAAATGATGTTAATATCTGGGTTTTATATAAGTTACACGAGCTGCAGGCACATCCATCATCGCTTTGCTTAGAAAACGTCATAAAACCTCGGCGGAGTGCAAGCAACTAGAAACCAACGTAATTCTGTTATTCGCCGACTGGCGCCCGCCTTACAGATACCGCTAAAGTAATCAAAACAAACCAGTTTCATATCCCGTCATGACGGAGGGCAATGCTTTAAACCCCACCAGATTCCTCATGACACTTTGCGTTCCGTGCGCACAATTTGAAAAGACCAAAAATGGTGAAGCAAAGAAGCGTACCTAGTTGATTCTTTACCATCCCTTGCCGTATCCGCCGTATCCGCCGTATCCTCCGTATCCTCCGTATCCGCCGTATCCGACGGCGACAGCGGGAGCGGCGGCGACCTTGACGGCACCGTATCCGAGACCATAGCCGACGCCGTAGCCTCCGTTGGCGACACCGTAGCCGAGTCGGTGGCCTCCGGCTCCGTAGCCTCCGGCTCCGTAGCCTCCGAGAGCGTAGCCTGCGAGACCGCCGGCGAACGAGGCGGCAGGGGCGGGGGCGTTGCGGAAGCTGGCGACTCCCGGGGAAGTGTGGTGGACAGTGGCGACGCGGCTGGTGGCGATCGCAGCTCCGGGGCCGCCGGGACCACCGGGCACAATGGCGGCAGGCGGAGCGGAGACGGCGACGGCCGGAGCGGCAGCGACAGCAGCGACCGGAGCGGCAGCGACGGCGGGCGCGGCTACGGCGACGGGGGCGGCAGCGACGGCGACGCCACCGAAGCCAGCTCCAACGACTCCGCCTCCGAAGCCGAGTCCTCCGTAGCCGAGTCCAACCCCATAGCCGAGACCACCTCCATAGCCGAGACCACCTCCATAGCCGACGCCATAACCACCGAAGTGGCCGGCGGAGGAGAAGGCGAGAAGGCCGAGGAAGGCAAAGATAGACTGCGTGGTTTAGAGGGTGGAGTCAGAACAGCAAGCAGCGCTGCTTGCTATTCAATAACGGCCACAGGAATGAACATTGTTTCGAGCAGCTTTTTTAGATACGTTTCACGTGATGAGCAATGCAGGAAATGACAAAAAACACTCTAAGCCCTCTGCTTTATCTCATCCAACGGGGGCCAGATATTAACCGACCATCCATTCGTATACTGCGCTGCATTGTTCGCAATTAGGGAAGATAGCGGGTGAAGGTCAGGCCACTGCAACCTACAGTTAACGAAACTAAACTGACGTTATAGCGTCCAGTTACTTCTGGAGCCGTATGACAGTAAGCTATGCTCTCCTCAGTGACTTCGCTTGAATAGAAACGTACGCCGAGGAAACTGCGCTGAATGTTTTAAAAGTGGCAGTCTAACTCTTAACAGGCCGCTGTATTGCACCAATTAATTAGCAACTCAATTAGTTTACAAACAAGCGCAATTCCTATTAGTACTGGAAAACAGCATGCACTGGTACTATAATACATTTAGAAACGCTGTCCCGTAATTTACTCTCGAAGCACGAGTGTTTACGATCCTCACGAAGTTCACGAAGGCTAACCTCTTCCAGAAAAAAAATATATATATATATATATTTACGCTGCCGTACGCAAGCAGGCGGTTTCTCCAAGACCTGTGCCAGAGTGCCAAGGCATGTTAGCTTTTCTTCAGGCGCAGTTATTGTCTTAATACGGGCGGGAAAAAAAAAGAGAAGTACACTTCCTTTGGGCGGTTTTGTTTCGTAATAGCTAACGTGTAGCGTGTCCTAGGGCAAACATACTTCCACCGTTCTCATGGCTGCGTTTACGGCAACCAGCACCTGCGGGTTGAGTTTTGACTTGCTCCCAACGTCTACTTACCAGCATTTTGCTACTGGAGGGCTTTTTCCTAGAGAGAAGAAAAGACAGAGTGTTCAAACGGCTGCACCCGGTTTATATACCCCCCTACAGACGCAGCGGACGGCGGTGCGTCGAACTGGGCAGCGTGTCCGAGCCAGCGAGGAGGAAACCGAGGAGGAAGCGGACGCCCGAGAGTGAAAGGGAGCGGGGTTCACTGTATCCAACAGCAGCGGATGGGCGAGCGGACAAGGGAGAGGAATCATTCGGTGGGGGTTTACTTTTTTCATCATTGCTTCCCTTCCGGCTTACGCGAGTCCATCTGTTCGCAAGACTGTACTGACGCTCTCACTCTCTTCTTTGCGACCCCCTTTCTCACGGAAGCCCAGCTCAGGGACTGACCGGCGCGGACCACTTCGAGAAGGTCGCCGCAAGGCGTGGTCATCTCTGCCATCTCGCCACTGAGCAACCTCCTCCGCTCTTCAGCGTCCATTCCTCTCTCGAATGCGCGTAAGCTCGCCTTTCAGAGGGCGGTGGGGTGGGGGGTGTAGTTTTTATTTTTTGTCAATTCCGATTACACATGGCAGTTGTTAACGCGCTCTACTCTGTTCCATAGGAGATACGGTCTGCCCCACCCCGGTGCAGTCCGGCAGTGGGTCTCTCTCAAGCATGAGAAGCCCGTGCCTGCTGCACAGAGACGGTGGTGAAAGTACCAAATTTCAACCCCCCCCCCCTCTCCTCCTCCTTCCCCCAGCCCCCTTAGCGCCGGCTTATCGCATGCCCGCAAAGCGGCGCCACGACGCCTCTATAGTACGTGTTTTCCCGGCTTCCTCTCCCCTCGGCCGCTTGTACACGCTTGATATGGTAAGCGGCTTGTGTCCACGCTCTTGAGTCGTTGAGATTCGAACGGGCGACCTTGGGAAGGACGTTCGGCTACGTCGTGAAGGCGAGTCTGCCGTCCTGGCATCGTCCGTGGTTGAGTGTGGCAAGGCCTCCCCGTATAATAGGAAAAGCAGCGCACATACCAAAAAGAAGGAATAATAACGACGCGTATAGAAATGCGGTCAGAGCTAACGGTAGTTCTGATACTGGGTTTATATCGTCCAGTAATGGCATTCGCTTGAGGTGACTAATCGGGAGATTGCAAAAATTGTTTCGATGTTAACTTTGACGAAGCTTACGAAAACGAAAAGTGACGGTTTCGCGCCTGCAAAACTTAGCTCGCTTGTCATATTTGTCTCACAAAGGATTCTTCTACACGATCAGAAAGGGTACCGACATTGTTTAAGATTATGCGTAAGACCGAACGACAAGCTTTTGTCATTCAAATCATGACATTGTGATGGTGATGAGTTGTTTCCATGTTGAGCGCGTAAAACACCTTTAAATTTCGTTTCTCCTATACAAACCGAAAAAAAAAATGTATATTCCATTGCATACTGCCACTCTATGTATTCCTCTGCAGATTCCAAGATCTAGTGCGCTAACTTCTGTCGATAACGTAATTTACTCTCGTTCAAGACTTCCTGACCCGCATTTGCCCCCCTTGAGCTTTCGCACCCTAATGGAGTGACTGTCTTGGTGATGCATGTTAAGCTAGCATCACCGCAGGCACCACAGCGAAGCATTACGGATTAAAAAACAAAAATCAATGCGAGGGCCATTCGGGCATAAGTCCGCAGTAATGGACACGAATCCGTGACCTGTTCGTCGCTCTCTAGAATTTATTTCATACTTATCTTATCTTTTTGATGCCTTGCCAGTAGAAATTCTAATTGACCGACGCGACAGTGCAGTAACCTGCATGGGATTCCTTTCAGTGGTCTCTGAGTCTAAAGGAACAAACAACGCCGTCATTATTCTCATGGTGTGATAAAGCGGCATTATCTGCTTTGATGGTGCCACGGAGGAATGGGTTAGAGTTACTGGTGTCACCTCTCCGCCACGGAACAGCTTTTCACACGAAAGCCGTATCCGTGATGTTTGGAATGTTTATGACGTACTACACGTAGGAGCCGTGCATCGTAATATCGTGTCACCGTGTTCACTCACTAGCACTTGAGGACGTGTCCCGTGTGGTCGTGATATTCAGCTTGGGCCGTCAGTCAATTGTCATACTCATGCTAAAATATATCTTAGTGATGTCACCTTTATCATCTCGTGACCCATCTTCTCGTGTTCGAGGGTGCGCATGTACATACCTGTGAGAACTCTGACGATGCCCTTTTGGTTGAAGTCCTCTACTGCGTCACGAACACACTGCTATGATGTCGAAGAAAGCGTCGTGCGTCAATCCTCAGCGGCGGGAAGATTCAAATCTAGCACCTGCCGCGCGTGAGATAGATGTTAAGTCAGCAACCCTGCTGCTGTTACTTCTGTGCTACACAATAAAACTTATGCATCCCATCGCACGAAATTGCTCTAGCTTTTGCTTTCACTTCTTGGGATATTTGGAGAAGAAAAGGTGTGTTTTAATAGAGTAGGGTACACACCATAGTCTTCTTCGCATTCACGAATAAGACATTACTAGACATGCAAAAACAACGTGGTGGTATTCATCTACCAACGACACATAAGCTATATTTTAATTTCTTCTGCGAGCCGTTTCTGTTCCGCTTTCAAACGTAGAAGGATGGCAATGACGTTCTAAAGTCAGTGTTAGTCACGCGAGGCATGAATGAGGCAGCCTTGCTTTAGAGTTGCAGTGAATTAAAATGAAAAAGGCAGCAACTATATTTCAGCTTGAACGTGATAGAATTAGGAGTACCACGAAACCGAAAACTGTCCAGCGTCTACGTCCTTGTAAAGCCTCCGCCTGCCAAACATAGCAGGTGACGGGTGGCGTTTATAACGTTTTTTTCACCAGTTGCGGAGAGGAGGTTGAAGCTAGAATAAGAATGACTGCAAAAATGAATAAAAGAAGTGATTTTAAACAGAAATGAAATAATTGATTCCAAACTAGTAGGTCCGTAACTAGAATATAATCAGATTTACAATACTTCTACGAGTGAAAGAGAATGGATATAATCAGAATCAGAATATAATCATATAAGGAATAGATTCGCAAGCGAAAGAAAAATGATGTCCCATTCCCTCCGCATGATTACAGTTGATCACAATAACTTTTTTTTTCGTGCTCGTCATGACCTGTGCTGACCTTCGGCGTCATAGCCATCAGTCAGCTATTAAACCCGAAACAGACAGTGAAAGAAATTCAATTATAAATGACTTAGCTTTCGTAGGTCAGTATTACGTGGTTATCCATGCATAATAATGTGTTGCGCATCATCAAAAAAAGAAAAGATGCAAGAAAAATTTGGTGTCCGTGCTACTTTAAGGTAATGTTTAGCCCAAAGAACTAGTCCACTCAAAGGCAATCAGGAGTATCGAGTTTGTTTTAATATACTTTAGTCTGTGGTCGCGGCTACAGCAGCTTTCAGTTGCGTGACTTAATTTGGTTTTACTAGTACGGTAGCCGTTTAACTTTACCACGCCAATCTTGAAGCGCCTCGCGTTAAAGCTTGTCTTCACCGATCGAGTCGCCCTCCGTTCGCAGGAAACATTTGCAAAGACTGGAGCAGCAACGCCATCTCTCGCCGCGAGGGCGCAACTTCCCACCTCACGGAGGCTCTTCGGCCGGCTAACAGCGAGTGCTTCGAAGCCACGGAAGGGCAACGAGAGGAAGGGTATGTGTACTCCGCTCACCCTCGGCTGAACCGATGCTGCTGGTCAGTTCGCGCAACGCAGGCGTCGGAAGAACACGGATCGGCCAAGGTTAGTGCGCACAGCGAACGAAGAAGCGACCCTGCGCAATCCCTGTCCAGCCTGGGTATCAGGAACAGAAGCGCCGACAGATGACGCTGGATGAAGAGGAAGCGCTCGCCTGTGCTTGGTTGTTGTCTCTCAGCTCTTGGATGCGTCTTTGCGCTCCAGAAGTCTCTCGGCCACGAATGGTGCTTTGAGGGTAGCGGCTGCCTGCGGCTTCCTCACACATCCTAACCCGTAACTTAAACCAAGCGTCTGTAAAATTTCTAAAAGGTCAGAAGTGTCGAACGTTGAAGCACTGCGCTTATCATATTCAATATTAATCTAAGCCCAGGCTGAAACCAGTATAGTTGAGTGACCACTGATGTAAGTTTTCCACAACGATAGCTGGATTAAAAAGCATTTCGGCCTTTGCGCAGCGTAAGTAGCAACAGCAGGAAGAGCAGTATCAGCAGCAGCTGCAATAGTGTCCGTATTTGTGGTATTAGTACAGAGAGTAATTCACCCTCTGGACAATGTGAATTGAGCAGATTATTGCCACGTTCACCCTACTGTTCACCCCATGTTCAAGCTATTGTGTAAATAGTTTGTGTATATTACCTCTCCCCCTATCCTCTGTTACTGTTTCCTCACCTCTTTCATTTCATTTCTCCATTCTGCCTGCTATCCTTTATTTCCGTTGCCCAACCTCTGGTGCTTCTGTATCGATGGCAGATGCCGGGGCTAGCAAAAATATTTTCCTTCCTTTTTATTATTATTTTAATAAAACCACTTACCATGTTTCCAATCGTCGTCCGATATCTCATTCTTTTTCCCCCTTCCTTCCTTGAATACTAAACTTCTTCAAACTAGATTATGCTAATTCATGACTGTCCAGCGATACTGACTGTTTACTTCCACATGCAGATCGAGCTCTGGGTGACAGGCTTAGCAACTCTGTTAATATCTCACCGTCTACTATACGCGTGAGTGAATGAATGACATTTGCTGAAACAGCGAGGCATCCGCCGCGGTGGCTGAGTGGTTATGGCGCTCGGCTGCTGGCCCGAAAGACGCGGGTTCGATCCCGGCCGCGGTGGTCGAATTTCGAAGGAGGCGAAATTCTAGAGGCCCGTGTGCTGTGCGATGTCAGTGCACGTTAAAGAACCCCAGGTGGTCGAAATTTCCGGAGCCCTTCACTACGGCGTCTCTCATAGCCTGAGTCGCTTTGGGACGTTAAACCCCCATAAACCAAACCAAACAGCGAGGCACGCTTTTTCTTTGAATTCACGACAGTTCGGAGTAAAATTTCAGGCAAGCACATTGTTGAATACACTTTTATGCTGGGTCAGAATTCTCGTTTGTGCAAGTTGGTGACCATTCATGTTGACTTCACAGCGCGAGATAGACAAGGGCAAAAGTTCTCATTTGGTGTCATCATTCAGAGTGACAAAAAATGCTTAGCCTTTTACGGCTGCTTGGTTGCACGTAGTGACGGCTGGTTATAAAATCACTGTCCGTAAGCCTCAATAAATACAGTTGGTAATAGGCGAGGATAGGAAAAAACTTTAGTCGCTCTAAGGTAACAATGTTATTTAGCGGTCAGACAGAGTTCTTCCATCTTCTTGATGGTGATGTCTTCTGTCTTGCAGGGTTGGTGCTCCTATTCCAGGGCTCCACTGAGGGTGGCTGCTCGTCGGGCATGCTGTATGAGCACCCGTTGAAGACACGGGAGCTCATACATGAACGGGAGCCAACATGAACTTTTATGCTCTCTGAGGTGGTCGTTTAAACAGCGACCTGGTTGACCAACGTAAGCATCGCGTCTTGTGCTGTTTTCTTGGCGCTGTTGCACAATGGAATCAATCCAACTACCCCAACTACAGTCCTTCTTTGTATACGTCTCAATGTTCTACCTCATAGCCTTAGCGGTTCAGTAGTTTTCCAAGTTGAACGAAGCAATGTGGAATGTTTTATTGCTCTTGAAACATTTGTCCCGTTGTACCGGCTTCGTGACCCAAAGTAAATCCTTTCCGTGTGCAGTGCCCTCTATTGTGCACATACAGTAACCGAAAACCTTGCATCGCTTTGCTGTTTCACTGTCATTAAAGAGATCTTCGACACCATACAAAAGTTTTTATGGATTCGTTATTAAATGACAGCGTGCTTTTGGTGCAGCTAAGATTACTTTGGCCGCTTGATTACACCCATTGTTCAAAGCTAAAATGAGTGATATTGGCAACACTGCGAAGGTATGGCACTGTCAGTTCATAGCTCTCAAGTACAAGGCAGGTGTTTCAGACTGCCCGGTACAATGCGTACAAGGGCAGGTTGGCCTTGAGCTATCTCCTTTGACTGAGGGCGCCGTGCTGTAGTCCTCCCGAACCAAACGACGCAAAGAGACAGCAACCTGAAACTTTATTAGGGCTCTGCCATCTTGTAATCGCTCTGGATACTGGTCTGTGCTGTTGACAGTAAACAACAAGACAAGCGAACACTTTCCCAAAGTGCTTAGGGGGCAAGACATGTCGCATATTCGTCGCATACGCCGGCAGCACAGCTAATAGGCCCGATATTGGAAATGCATTGGCAAATACCGGCCCTACAAAGGACCAGGGTGAAACCTTCCATTTCTAATAGTGGGCCAGTTACCTGTGCTGCTTGGGATATGGCAGTGGTGCACCATGAATGTGCTGCACGTTGCTATCACGTCTGGCCAGGACTACTACAGAAGAACAAGAAGCTGTAGCAAATGAGTTTCTTTCAAACTCGATGCTTTCTGAATGGATGATATTCACAGACAACAAAGAAATTACTCACAGCCAACGGAACATGGCGTGAACTTCACTTTTACTATCCTATTCTTTCCGATAGAGCAAAAAGCATTCTTACGGTTATGCCTCCACCGAACGGGAATGATATACCCCCAATCCGGGGGCCTTTAAGGTAATAAAGTGAAGTGAAATTATCGATTATTCCTGGAAGAACGAAAACATCCCAAGTTTGAATTGATCTATGCACTGAACGCGCGTGCAACCTATATGTATTATTGTGTAAATAGATTATTGGTGCACGTTACCTCTCCCCTAGCCTTTCCTACTGTCCACTCACCTCTTTTATTTCATTTATTCATTCTGCCTGCTATCCTTTATTTCCGCTGCCCGAGCTCAGGTGCATCTGTAGTGATGACAGATGCCGGAGCAAGTAAAAATATTTTCCTTCCTTGTGATTTTTATATTTTTTTATTTTTGAATGAACACTACTCCTACTGTTTGAATATAATCAACGTGACTTTTCGTCTGCCTATATATTTTTTTTTATTCGAAAGGAACACCACATGCCGCTCTTTGCGTTCATTGCGACTGCGTTATTACCTATCGCCCTCCTACGAGACACACTCAACCTCCAGACGCACCGCTAACTCTGTCCGCGAGATAAGGTGCATTGATCAGGGCCACCGTCGGCCGGCGTCCGAAACTGGAACAGCACTCGCTGAGCCTTCGAGCCCGGATATTCTGTTCATTCATATTTTATTTCCGACTTGGCCGCGTTCCTTTTCATTAACCGCTTTGTGTGCTTCTGTTGTTTTGTTCTGACGAAGCACGTAGGCAGGTGTCAGTGCTATACATGTATATGAATCGCTCCTATTACCTCATCGGACGTTAATAAGCTACACAGGGGCTTCATTCGAAAGGAATGTGTCTGAAGGTTTCCGAACCATTTTTTTTTTCGGGACATTTTGAAACACGCCACGGAGCTGCTGTCTGTTGTCTTTGTTGCTATGTGCTCGCTGTGCAGTGCCGCACATGAAAGGAAACTTGGACGAGCTAATTTAGCTTTGACAAGAAAGGGGACAGGTTCGATGCTAAGAGAGAGCTGCGTCTTGAGGAAGATGTTACAGAAGTGTGCGAACTTTGTACACGAGAAAAAGTAAGACTTCTAATCCGTTCAACACACAAGTTGGAAAGTGACTAAAAAAAAGTAGCGCTGTGGGGCGCAGTAGAAGTAGGAAAAAACAAAACAGTTGTGAGCGGAAGCATGCAGTAAGTAGGTACATTAAGTGGATAGAGGAGGTTTACGCAAACTGGAAGCTGTTTACATACTCAGTTTTATTGGACATTAAGAACTAGCGTCATCTGTTGGCCGCCAATGGCGAATACCACTCAACTCAGCGGGGGTGCTTGAAATTTTTAATTCTGGCTGCGTTTTTATGGAGGAAAAACGCTAAGGCGCCCGTGTGCTGTGCGATGTCAGTGCACGTTAATGATCCCCAGGTGGTCGAAATTATTCCGGAGCCCTCCACTACGGGACCTCATTCTTCCTTTCTTCTTTCACTCCCTCCTTTATCCCTTCCCTCACGGCGCGGTTCAGGTGTCCAACGATATATGAGACAGATACTGCGCCATTTCCTTTCCCCCAAAACCAATGATTAATATTATTATTATTAATTAAAGATTCTCAAAAGGTTTTGCGCAAGCATGGTGATTATCGCTGCTCGCTGTAAAGTGCGACCCATTAATTCCTCATGTGCTCACACCAACCATTTCCGACGGCCTTGATAATCAAGGGGATGTACAGGGTGTATGAAGAACGAACAACACCTTTGAACGAAATAGAAATTTTACACGTGTACTTTTAGTCGCAATATACACATAAATAACATTAATTGCTTTTTAGGGAAAGGAAATGGCGCAGTATCTGTCTCATATATCTTTGGACACCTGAACCGCGCCATAAGGGCAGGGATAAAGGAGGGACTGAGAGAAGAAAGAGAGAAATAGGTACCGTAGTGGAGGGCTCCGGAACAATTTCGACCACCTGAGGATCTTTAACGTGCGCTGACATCGCACAGCAAACGGGCGCCTTTTGCGTTTCGCCTCCATCGAAAAGCTGCCGCCGCGGTAGGATTCGAATTCGTGCACTCCGGATCAGTAGCCGAGCGACCAAACCACTGCGCCACCGCGGCGGGTATATACACCTAGCCTGAATTATGTTTCTGGGTAAAGGATCTACCGAAGTAATTTTCATTAGCTGGTTATAAATGAACACCTCGCTGCGAAGTAGAATATATCGGCATATGCATGTTTGCGTGTGTTTCTGCCCGACTGGGCAGAAAATTTGAAATTCCCGCGGTGGTATTGAGTGTTCAAAGCCACACGGCATGTCGTGGCAGTCGTGCAAACTAAAAACGCGTATGCATATTTCCTGGGTTTGAGAGGATTTGAAGAGATGACTTCTAGCGAAATTAAAACATTAAAACTGGACAATATGTGCATTCAATGAATAAGAATTCAGTTGCTGTCTTACCTTTGCCTTGTCTTATATTGGCCTAGTCCTGTTTTAACCGCGCTAAAAGTCATGTCTTCAAATGCTGAAAACAACTAGCCCGACTTCATACTCTATCTGTTTGGGGAAGACCGGACATTAGTCCCTGGTGAATGTAGTACTGCCATTGGTAGTGGCCAATGGGGATGATGGCCATGTTTGTAGTGCACGCTTACTCGTGTTAGACGTTTCGTCACTCGGCGATAATTTGTCGTTAGAGTTAACAATACACCAGAGAACAGAAACCACACAGAGCAATGTTTTCTTTCTAAATAACTGATGTTACTATGCGTTTGAATACGTGAGCCAGTCATCATGTGAGAGTCACTTTAAATATGCATATTTACCGAAGCAGCAGTCACGCGTATTGTTTTCTCGAGTACAGCTTAAGTAATAATGGTTTACTTGTTTCAACAATTATGAGTGAAAGGCTTGCCATGCAAGTCTTAAATTCATGTCCGCTTTTTAGAATATTCATGAGTTCCTCCGAGCAAAATCCCCAGTGGGCCTTTATGCGGCTACCATCATAATAAATATTCTCGAATCAGCAGATTATATTACGTTGACATTTGTCCCTGAGATCTATGCACAAGGGGAAAGACGTGTTTCTACGCAAGCCTCAACAAATCTTTATAAATTTCTTATTGTGGAGCGATGACTTTCCAATGTCACTTACGAGATCCCTTTGTTGAATATGATGACAGATGTCTTCTGTTGGGCTCCGCCACCTCTTCACGACTGGTGTGGCGCAATCGGAAAAAGTAGACATATATGATTTTTTTATTTATTGATCAAGCCTTATGCTTCAAATATAGAACAAAATGTTGATACACGATGTTTCGTGCATTGCATTCACTCATTATTGTTTTAATTTAAATAATCAGCGGAGCACTATTGGTGTGCAGCTTCCAGGTCAACTGATTCGCAAAAAGCTCCTCTTGTAAACAGAGTAGCAGTGAGAAAATGCGCATTCTTGCTAAATAAATTGCAAGCAAGCGAAGATTTCAAGCAAACAGCAGGCTTTGCGGATTCCTGCCGTTCTATGGAGCACATACGGCAGTAACGGGGAAAAAAATGTTTTTGACGGCGGTAAAGAGATTTTTCCTCACACTTGCAAATATTGTGACCTCCAGGGGTGTCATAAGAACTTAATCCACTACATGATTGAGGAGCAAACGGACATTGCCTGAAAGCTTTTGTTTTTGAATGCTCATGTGGGCGCAAAAAAAGAGTCAAATTGAACAACCGCGAAGTTTTTCCTGTCCTAGGTGGTTCGCCAACAAAATCTCTTAGAGAATGCAAGTAGTACATCCCATTTACGGCGTTAATGGGACACCGAGGATGACCCCATCAAATTTTGTCTCTGAGTAAAAATCGATTGTTTGGCGCTTCCGGCTATGTTGATGTCTCTTCGGCATAAAAAGTAGGCATTTACTTGTGAGAAAAGTTGACTAAAAAATTAAACATTATTTTTGCCGCCTTTTGACCTAAACTACTGACGTCAATAATGATGAGGATTATGTGTTCATCGTTTGTAAGTGAATAGCGATGTCGCAAGAACCTGCATATAAAGGTTTTCACGTCATCGGAGTTCGCTCGTGAAAATTGTCGGTTGTGGAGATACCTGCACTTTTTAATGCATTAGAAGCCCCATAAGACCAACATTTTTCGTCGGTCATAAATTCTCCCAGCGGATATATTAAAGTGACGTCACCAGATGGGAGCATTACCATTGGCTGGAGGCAACAGAGGCGCCAGACCGGAAGGGCATTCATTTCCGCTAAACGTTTCAACAGCTGCTGATTCTCTCACTCTGCCAACAGACAAAGAGATTAGGCGCCAGCTTGTATTTTTTTCAAAGCCGATAAACCCTCCGTTTTTTTCAGCAAAAGTAGCCTCTTCTTTTTATTGTAACGAAGTGATTTATATCGACGCTGGCCAACTTAAATTCCCCTCTAGTTCACGTTCAAAGAAACATTCATGCATTCAAGCAGCACCCATTCACGAGAGCCCGCTACTATCCACCGCTTTCCGAATCTGTTTCAAGGGTAATTGAGCGGCGAAATATACGGTGCGAGTACGGCAGCTACAAAAAAATAAAAGCTTCTTGGTGTTTTTCATGCTGGAAACAAAGACAGCCGTTGCGACCTCGGCCGTGGCGGAAACAAAAAAAAAAACGCATTTCAGCCCCATTCCCTTCGGACAATCAGCGCGTGAACCTGAACTTGAAAGACAGCCCGAGGAGCTGTCTCGTGAATGGGGCGCATACGCTTTCCGCTTTGGGCGTCCCTTTCATCGCGAATGTCTGGCGTAATTACCACAAAAAAGTAGATATAATTGTATATGGCAGCTATGCCTTTCATAACGGGCAGCTGACCTAAGATAACGATGTACGTTTCCGTGTCTTCGCCCTACAGAGCGGTGTCGGCGCCTCGGGCTGCGGGCCACTCGAGCCAGTTTGTTTACCCCAACTTGTTCCTTTATTGCTTGATCGTATTGGGCGCGGTCCTTTTGATCTATATAGGTTTTTTTTTTGTCCGGACCGCCGCCAGCGTTGCGGAACGCTCGCGTAACGCCTATATCAATTGGCGCGTGCACTTGACAATGGTGGCTGCTCGCGCCTGCTTCCTTATCGGCATGCACTTAACGATAAAAGGTTCTTTATGGTCCCGCGAAACGGTTTCTTTTTTACCGAGGAGAGGGTGACGATTGGGTGCTGACGCCTTCAGTTTGCTCTCAAACAGAGCAGATGCTCGAGCTGCTCCTACATTCGTTAGTGTTCAATTCCAATGGCAGATCCGGATCAAGTTTTTATGCTCTGTTTGTATTAATCGTATTCCAATGACAGTTTGGGAGCGCGAGTTGTCGTTCCAATGGCAGATCGGGATCAGGCGTTGATCCCGGATTGCTCCGTGGAACAGCGATATTAAATCGGCAGATTTAACTGGAACCCGTCGTGACGTTTTCGTCTCCCTTGCGTCAGCTTCCGGTTACGGCCGGCTGCTGCCGCTTCCTTCCTGTCGCAGCTAGGCGGTGATTTCGCCAACATACAAGGAACATTTTTCACCTTTTTCTGGATTTTTAACCACGCAGAACGTCATCTCAGCGCGCAATGACAACTCTGCCAAATCTATTCACTTTTCATTTTGTTCGCAGGCGCATGAACAAAAATTACTGCCCTAATAATAAAAAGTTGGGCTGAGGGTTAGCAAAAGTGTTAAGCCTGGATATCTCGAAGCGAAAAGCTTCGTGGGGATGCTCGGGGTTTACCTTAAGGTTTCATACATAGGGTTAAAATTTGGGTATATCTTTCTAGCTTTTCCAAAACGTGTTATCTTAGGCATACAAAGCTTGTACAATCTTTATACAAGGCTATTGAAATCTCCAACTCCCACGCTACCACTTATGGGTCTTCTTCTCCTCCTTCCATGGCGAAAGGTCAGACGACGGAGTCAGCGCGCGGTGGCTACGACGGCTGCGGCAGCAGCGACCACCTGCGCTCCGCGTGACGTCACTTGGTTTCGCGCATGCGCAGCTGTGGCAAATCTGTAGTGTGGCTCACGCGAAGCCCGGTGTTGACGAGCCTAGTGAAGCTTTTCGCTTCAAAACTGTGTCAACAGAATGCCAATTCTTTGTGACCGCTTTTTAGACTAAAATAGCTAACCTGTTGCGTACTCGCTAAGCCTAACAGCTGTGTAAACACGGAAGCAACCAGAAAATTTTGGCGCGTTTCATCGCTAAAATTTTGTGGCGTGGGCATCTTATGACAAAGCGATACTTCGTGCACATTTCGTTTGGCGTCGATGTGAGAGACAGAGTGGCGCGTGAACGAATCGGTGGTGATCTTTTGCACAAGGCAAAAGATTACAGGCAGGTATAATACACAGTAAAAACACGAAAGAATATCAAACAGAAAACTACAAATGGCATTCAAATAATTCTCTCCTTTATCCTTTCCCTTACGGTCTGGTTCAGGTGTCCAACGATATAGTAGACAGATACTGCGCCATTACCTTTCCCCCAAAGATCAATTATTAATATTATATTCAAATAATTTCACGGATGACTGCAGCACTTCATTATTTGTGAGGATAGTTCAGTTCAGTTCAGGTGTTGAATGCTACAGGGGGGGGGGGGGGGGGGGGGGGGTTAGTCTTGCTTTCTCTGCCGGCAACTGCTCCACCGCAGCGTCCCTTCGATATTAACAATGCCGCATCTACCCCGCTAAGCGCACAGTCTCTTATAATAGCACACATTCTCTCCCGAAGTCACCATCTATGCACACAATCAATCCACACAGTTCGCATCACAGTCCACTCCAGAAGTCACCATCTATGCACATATTCAGTCACAGTAGAACATAGGCCATTGTAGTGTCACACTCCATACACACATTCACTCACAGTATAAAGTAGTCCACTCCGGAAGACACCATCTACGCACACATTCAATCACAGTAGGCCATAGTCCGTTCCTGCTGTCACCATTTAAAAACAAGATCCGTGTTCTGCAGAAATGTTAAAATAAGGCGTGCAGCCTCCCTTCTGCATGTCTGGTTTCCACTCGGGTAGACAATGTCCTGCACTGTGCTGTGACGGGTTCCTGTCTTCTTGAAGGAAGCGAACATCACATGCCTTTCCGCGCTGTACTCTGGGCAGTACATAATATAATGTTCGATATCCCCGCACACACCACATAAAGAGCAGAGCGGAGACGATGCTATGCCGGTCTAGGATACTCTCCCGTCTGTTTCTGTAGTGCTGCAGACTTTCTTAACAGCGGCGCCAAAGCTGACAAAGGAAAAGGCATGTTGTCATTGGTAGAGCAGTTGTAGCTCAATGTCCTTCTGTTCTGTTTCCTAGGACATTTCAAGGCGTCCACGTCGACTGCGGCATCGGTGGTACATCACGCCATCGTTGTCCCTAGATGCAAGTTTGCAGCGTTTGCAGTTTGCAGCAAACTCCAGTTTGCAGCGTTCGGTTCGTTTAGTCGTCGAGATGTGGCGCCACCTATGAGGAGCAGTGCCTTCCGTGAGGGCGCGAGCGGCCGGCATGATTGGCGAAAGCTCCTGTATGAACGTCCGCTTGGCGAAAAAAAAAATGTTCGCCGATTTCCTCTGCGGTGAGTTATGGGGGCCTTTCCCTCCGCACTAAGCCTAGCCCACTTCTATTTATTCCCTTCGGTAGGCTGGTGACTGGGAGAAGGTAGGAAAGGATAATAGGAGAGGGCTTGAATTGTCCAGGAGCTTCTTATCTGGTTAAGATTGAAATCGAAAAGACATTGCAAAAACAGATAGGTGCAGTTGAGAGGCAACGTTGGTAACACTCCCTGGCTGTGCGTTCGTAAGCAGTTGGTACAAAGAAATCTGATTGGCATTCAATGTGTCATGAATGCTTCAGCACATGTCAGGTCCTGTACATTCATTCTTTTCTCCAAGCCGGTTGAAGATACCACCTTGCCCTCTAACACAATGTTAGGTATACTGCTATGCTCTGAGTGCCATCTTGAACCCCTTTCCCTCCCTCTCGCAGTTTATCTAAAAAGAAAGATATACAGGGAAAACCGTTTGCATCAATCAAGCTTTCGCAACAGCTCTTGGCAGAAAAATTACGATTCTGAGGTAGAGCCTGACTGGACACATTTGTGCTAGCATATTCGGAATGCGCTCGATCTTCAAGAAATATATGTAGAATTTCATGAAATGGAGTTCACGTGCTTCGAGCTTCCGGTTTATTCCAATTAATGCCGTGACACGGTTAATATGAATTGCATTCATTAGCATCCTGTTTGTTAGAACTCCGCGTAATTCGAACACATTTCCGTCTCCTTCAAGTAGAATGATGGTATGGTACAGTATATGGGGTTCAATGTTCTAAAGTGACGTGGTCTATGAGCAACGCCGTAATAGAGGGCTCCAGGTTAATTTCAATCACCGAGGGTTCTTTAACGTGCACTGACATAACACAGTGCACAGGTTACTTGCGTTTTTCCCCCATCGAAACACGGCCTCCGGTGCCGAGATTCTCGGGCTAAGCAGTCTAGCGCCCTGGCCTCACAGCCAACGCGGCATGATATATTGTCAGATGAGCATGGTATGTTAGTTCATGCAAGCTTGATGTTTTAAATTCGTGGGACGAAGTATCCTTTTGTAGTAGACAAGTAACTCCAGCTTTTGAGTGCATATGTAAAGCGGGACATGAAATTTGATTGCACCCCGACAGGCAATTCCTTCGCGGACAATGAGCCGTATCCAGGCCGCATCTTGCCCAAATAAGATGTAAAGTTTTATTTATTTCATATGACCTAAGAGCCCAGTTAGGCGTCTCGTATGAGCCATCAAGTAGAAGTGGACGTCAGGAGCATGCAGAAAATACGGCTCGAAGTGCAATAAAAATCAGGAAGGAAAAAAACAGTTTTAAGCTAGCATGAGCCGTCACTGTACAGGGTGCCAGGGTACATTGAAATGTAAGTAGCAATTCAAGCAGAGGAGTGGTTGCACAAAGAATATCGAGCACAAAATTGATGTAAGGGGCCTGATTAGCCAGTGCAACTATGCATGCGGTCAGCTAGCTCGTTCCATTCTTTCATGAAAAACAGCAATCGATAGCTTTAATTCTGCATTCTTCTTGAAATAAGGGAAGCCTTCATGGTTATTTAGTCCAAAGGGACATGCAAGGTGTCGGTGAGCTATAAGCAGAACAAAATGATGAATGGCCGTCAAGCAGTGAACGGAAAAAAGGCAGGCGGCACAGATTTCTGCGCGAAGTTGTAAAAGATGGAGTGAGCAGTGTCGACTAGCTCTGGTGGGGGTGATATGGCGGCATTGTTCAGTGGTGAGGTGGTGAATCGACGCAGTCAGAACAGCACTGGGTGGGTGCGAAATTAATGACAGATATATTCACAATTAACTGACGGGTATTCAGTATGACTCGCAACAAGCGACACAATACATAAAATGAATTAGTTTGAGTGGAATACCGAAGAAGCGCGACGTATAATTGTCTTATTTCGGAACTATAGTTCGCGGGCTACACATGTTCAAAAGCTACCGTATGCAATGGCTTCGATATGCAAGCGAATGCTCCGCGCGGTGGCTGCTTTTCAGTGCGTGGATTTTTGAGTACATGCGCGAAAGCTCGATGAAAAACACCAGTGGAGGTGATGTAGCGCGTTGTAATAAGGTTGCTGCATACGTTATCTAAGATTTTGACATCGGTTTCACGAAAACTCCTCTGGAAACTGCTGCAAAAAAAGGCGTCGGATTCTGAAGCCCATGAATACACTGACGAGCCGTACGTCGAGCCCGGCATGCTTGTCTTGATTTATTTCGACAGCCACGGGAATTTAGTTTTGAGGGCATTTAGACCGACCACTATGCGGTCTATGAAAGGCCCATAGATTTAATACTTGACATTAAAATTTTCCTTACCGACTGGGTACTGCTTGACGACAACAAGAAAAACTTGTTTTAACACAAAATTCGTCCCTGCGCGCAGTATGCCGATGCTGACTGTCTGAGTAAAAACTTCCATCTTAAGGCGCAATTTGGCCCTATAACAATAAAGCACCGGGAGCGGACTATAGTCCTGAAAATACGGTATAACAAAGGGAGTTGTGCACACAACAAGGTGAAATATTTTGTGGTCAATCCTTATTCTTCGCTTTTTACACAAATTACGTTTCCTAATTTTGCCTTCCACGCCATTTTTACTATCTTTATTGTCTTTACCACTCTCTTACTTTGAATACTGGCAACTCCACCTATACGCACGTTTTCTTCAAAACTCGCTTTTTCTGTTCTCTGACAAGGTCTGATGAATCGCTGCTCTCTGTAACGCCTCCGTCTTATCTCTCTTGCCTTGGACAGAGTTGTAAACATCGCAGAGTTCACACGACCGGATGGAAAAAAATCTAGGAGACTCATCGATCAGCAAAGCACCACGTCAGATTCCTTCTCCCGTGGAGCAGCTGTGCCTTAGAGTCCGGCGATAACGAATCGCGCCTTGCAGTTCCGGCGGACACTTCCAGTAACTCATTCGGCCGCGTTAGCATGTGACCGCACCCTTTGCGACCGCGCCACTCTTAATCCCTTTTTCTTTATCCTCTAAACTGGGTCAAGGCTGTTAAATGCAACGACATGCAGAAGGGCGGTTTCCCGAGTGTTAACGCGACGATTACTTACTGCCATTTTTCTTTTTTCTTTCTTTGTTTTGCAGCGAATTAGCGTACTGACGCTTGCGACACTCAGGTTTCCCACGCTCGCACTCCTGCCTTATGCGTGGTATGGACAACCTCCCCGCTTGTGAAAAAGAAATAACATGGCATTCCCAACGTACCTACGCAGGAGGCCCGAACGGAATTCTCGCGGTGCGACCTCTGCATGCGTATGCAAGTCCAGTTTTCTCGGGCAAAAATTTTGAAAATGGGAAAATTGTAGGACACTCTTAAGAAAATATTGAAAGTAATGGTCCGTTATTCTGATATGAAGCAAAATCTTTCTTTTGAAGTGTCTCCATCGATCGCATCAAACAGTTAAGACTGCCATAGAAAACCAAGGGGGAACGTTTTTGAGGGTAGCAAAAAACGGTAATGGAAACAAAGCACTTGACTACTGATCCGGAGTTCCACGGTTCGAACCCGACCACGGCGGCTGCGTTTTTATGGAGGCAAAACGCTAAGGCACCCGTGTGCTATGCGATGTCAGTGCACGTTAAAGATCCCAAGGTGGTCGAAATTATTTCGGAGTCCTCCACTACGGCACCTTTCTCTTCCTTACTTCTTTCACTCCCTCCTTTATCCCTTCCCACACGGCGCGGTTCAGGTGTCCAACGATATATCAGACAGATACTGCGCCATTTCCTTCCTCCAAAGTGAATTAATATTATTATTAATGCACAAGATTTCCGTCGGATGATCTGCGGATATATTGATTGTTATAGCGAAATCTTACATTATATGAAAAAAATTGCGTTCATAAACGGTTTACCGCTCAAAACTGCTTTTGTCCAGAATTGATGGGTATGATTTTGATTTAGCGCCTACGAACCCAGAGCGCCTACGAACCCAGTCTGCCAGCAATTTCCAAAGCTGAGAAGTAAGTCGTGTGAAATTAATGCGTTAGATTTTCTCCCTGTAGTCTCCCGTCTCCGGAGTTCCCGGGTTCGAACCCGACCGCGGCGGCTGCGTTTTTATGGAGGAAAAACGCTAAGGCGCCCGTGTGCTGTGCGATGTCAGTGCACGTTAAATATCCCCAGGTGGTCGAAATTATTCCCGAGTCCTCCACTATACGGCACCTCTTTCTTCCTTTCTTCTTTCACTCCCTCTTATCCCTTCCCTTACGGCGCGGTTCAGGTGTCCAACGAAATATGACAGATACTGTGCCATTTCCTTTCCCCAAAATCCAATTATTAATATTATTATTAGTCTCCCGTCTCGTCGCAGTGCATTTAAAATTGTTTTTTTAGGAAAGGAAATGTCGCTGTAACTGTCTCACATATCTCGATGGGCACCCGACCCACGCCGCAAGGGAAGGGAGGAGGGTGGGAGTGAAAGAAGAGTGAAAGAGGTGCCGTAGTGGAGGGCGCCGGAATAATTTCAACCACACGGGCCGCACACGGACGCCTTTGCATTTCGCCTCCATCGAAACGCGGCCGCCGCGGTCGGGTTCGAATCCGGGAACTACGGCTCAATAGCCGGGTGCTCTAACCACTGAGCCACATTTAATTCGAGCATTCCGTTGATTGAAAGAACTGGGTACAAATGACATTCGTCACCACTGCAGATATATAAGTTTAGGACAATGCTCTCACTGAACTCCATACTGCTTGCATGTTTTTAACTAAAATAAAAGAAAATAGAAATTAAGAAGTGGTTCTTTGCGTCTATATAAAATGTATCACAAATATATTTTTGGTACACGCAGACCTTGTTCACTTGACAGTTTAAGGCACGAAACCAATGCACACAAACAGGGACAGCATCGGAATCCAGATAATGGCTGCATTTACTAAGCTGGCCCTGGGCTACTAGACGTCGGGAAATGCACGCACGCATTGCAGCAGCAAAGCGATTCTTGCTTGCGATATAAAGAAGCTCTTACATCACAGCGCTGGGCCCGTTTCCTGTGCCTTTGGTTGCGAAGGTCAGATAGCGCACAATAAAAGCGACCGCGCAGATAAAAGTGCCGAAAAATAAAATATAAATAATTTCGCTTTTCGAAAGTAGGCTCTCTTAGCTTACTTTCGGGTTGAGAGCTTTTTAGGCGCACTCCACCACTTTACAGCAGACCCACCATATTTGGGCAGTAGAACCCAAGATCTTCGGTTCTACTACTCAGCAAAATATCGTTGTTCCGATTTCGGCTGCGCCAGCCTCATTCGAAGGAGCTGACATGCAAATGCTCTAGTGTGCTGACATTCTGTCGCAGCTTAAAGAAACACATGAGGTTGTCGTAATAATAATAATAGTAATTGGTTTCTGGGGAAAGGAAATGGCGCAGTATCTCTCTCATATATCGTTGGACACCTCAACCGCTCCGTAAGGGAAGGAATAAAGGAGGGACTGAGAGAAGAAAGGAAGAATGAGGTGCCGTAGTGGAGGGCTCCGTGAGGTTGGCGTGAGTTCGCAGTTTTCAACTTCATCGTGGTTCATAGCCGGGACGTTGCGAACTTTGTTACGTGAAAAATCGGTGCCTGCTGTCGTTTTTTCCTTTACAGTTATCAACCGCCCTTCACTACGACCATGGTACAGAGGTCGTTCTGTAACATTGGCTTGAGAAGGACGGCTCGCAACGTTTCGATGTCTGAGCGATCACCTCACTGTCGTCATTACGCAAAGCACAAATAGGTTCCTATACCTGCCTGAGAAAATATTGATTTATTATTGGAACAGTCCTAATCCTATTTATTTAGTTCGCTCCCATGAGCCTCCAACAGGAAACTTAGAGAGCCACAGTCTGTTACAAATGTTGCTCCGAAAATTACCGCAACTTTCAAGTAAATACAAAATGAAAGCACATAGCAATAGCAGGTGTGTGACTGTAGACAAAAAAGCGACGACATTCAAAATTATCATCATTTTTTGTAATCCTGCTTCCGATCGTGGTAACCCAAAAGCATAGTAACCAAGGAAAGTCACAAATGACGCTTTTTCTGAAGCAGTCCGCATTATTTCACTGCGCGCTCACGTCATCGTCATCGTGAAAGTCAGCGAATATCTGAACTGTAAGGTGAGTATGTAAGATATATTGCGTATTTTTCCCGCCGAATTTGTCACAGAGTGTTAATAGAGGTATGGACACTCGCGAAACGGCCCATTTAGGGGGAAATAACAGGTATTTAGGCAATGTAAAAATTCACCATCTTCTGTACATCTAGAAAGTTGACTTCCGACCAATGCTTTTCTGTATAATTAGTCTAGTTTAAAGAAATTTAGTCCCTTCTATAACAAAGAGGTCGACTTTGCAGTTTAAAGATTCATCCTTTAAACGAACCTTTTTTTTTAGTCTTGACAGTGTGCCATGAGCAACAACCTGGATTTGAAGAAGTACACGTTCCAGACAAGGATAATTCGTTCGCGCCCCTAAGTATTTCTAGGCCCCACTATATCATCCTGAGGTATTATTCCTAAAAGAAGACCACAGCTTATATATTATCCTAATAGAAGCCTTCATAAAAGGGAATTCTTTTATATAGTTGATTAGAAAGCACCTATCCCGATAATCATTCCAAGCACAAGACCACAGCGTGTATGTTATCTAACAAAAGCCTTCGTAAACGTAGGTTGAGAGGAACATGCCTAATCCAAACGTTCTTCAGGGCAGACCACGTAGCGGACCCTGGCGGTGACTTTTCTCACTGTTCTGCATTTACTCACGCACATCGTTTCGTGCAAGCACCACGACGTGGCAGCACCTCTCGCTCTATATTCTTCGCGCTCCAGGCTGTTCGCATTTCCTTCGTTTCGCAACGCCCTCGCTTCGAAGGCGAGCCCACGTGCTTTCTCCTTGCCGCCTTGGACGATGCGTATCGCATCGGCGCGAAATCGAGTGACCCCGATTCGACCCGCCCTAATCGCAAACTCGTAAAAAGGAATGCCGGAAGCCATGAAGTGAAGAAAAAAAAACTGAGCGAAGAATGAAAACGCAAAAGACCAAGAAACAGCGACGCGCACGTACGCCAGGCGCCAACGCCATCCTCCACGCCCTCCAGTTGCCTTGGTCTTGTTTGGCTTCGTTCGACGACATCGCAGCGGCTCCGCTTTCGAGCCTACACTGCGGAGAGCACTTTCTTTCGCCGAAACGTCAGGTTGCGAGAAAAGCTACAGAATATAATAATAATATGTAATTAATATCCTTTATTTGCACCAAGTAAAGTTTACAGGGTGCTGGAGGCCTGTAGAAAAAGCTGTCATGAAGACCGCTTGACGAGGCAACAGGCCCCCTATACACTGGTCATTTTAAAGCGTCGCAAAAACAAGTCACGAAAAAAATTTTGAAACGTAAATCCAGAGTAATAAAAAGTCAGTTGTCAGTGATATTATACAAAACAGGAGTAAACTGCATAAAACAGCATTCATTATACAATTATCAAAGCCATACATCTGGTATAAGAATGAAATGGGTGAGTAAAAAAGGTAAACACAAGACGCTATACCGTCATTTGGGCACAAAGCAAGTAAACAAACAGACAATACTAAGAAAATAATCGTCAGGTCAAGAAATGTGCTTTGAAATTTTTGAAAGAGATATTCTGAAAGAACACTTGATCGTCCTGTAATCTATTTAGTATCCTTGGTAGTTGGTTATGTAGTGCCTGCATTCCATATGTTATTCTATATGTTTTTACATTCCGGTCTTCGTTATGACGCGTGTTATGTGTCTTAACATCTTTTTCTAAATTCGATTGATGTTGTAAAAAAAGCGTTCTTTTATAGCACCGTTGTTTCCGTGGGGTAAAATGTTGCAGATTTAAAGTAGGCATTCGCTTTTGGCCGTGTCTACAAGGCTGTTCTAAACATGAGCTGTAAAATATAATACATAGAGCCGAATAAATACGTAAGCAAGCATTTTGTAAGCTGCATTAGCGCCCACAGTGTCAATGGAAACCATAAGAATATTTTAAATGGACACGAGAGCCAGTTCAACTTGATTTAATGACCTTAACAACATGGCCACCATCATATTGCTCGTTGGACTGCTTTTTGCACCTGGCGCTACTAATTAGGTCGCGCTACCGTTAGAAGCCCGAAGCAGCTTCTTTCATTTCCTTTCCCTAAAGGCACCGGAAACGATGCCTTTGAGCGCAGGAAAAGAAGGCTGAAAAGTGTATAAGTACAGGAAAACATTGTTGCGATAGTGTATACTTGTTTGCACTTCAAATGAACTTGTATGAGCATGTGATGATATCAATGCCGATTGTAAGGTCGTTCCAGTCTGCAGCAGTGGGAAAGAAAGCAATTGGAAAAGGTGACAGTGCTAGACAGTCGGCGGGAGAAGTGTAGTTTAGCAAACAAGATAGTGACGCCCTTGAGTGTTTGGTAGCGTCAAGCGCAGGAGGTAGTTATGTGAGCAATATGGCGGCGCCCCGGCTGGATAAAAAGAAAGGCCTCCAGCTGGTATAGAAGCGCCAGCACTCCACAACACCTGACGCCCCCCAACGGCCGAGCCGAGCACATTGTTGACATCTCCAAACATTGAGTGTGCAGCGAGAGCTCCGCGAAGTGAACAGCGTCTGCTGCTTCGCCACCTCAAAGGAACAGAAAATGACAACGACCTCTGCAAAAAAAAAAGTTTTTTTTCCTCTGTCGGGCGACGTACTAAATTAAGGTTCCCAAATTAGTAAGTGATACACCTCTCCTCGGTGCTAATCGGCGTCACTGATAGCTGGGTTTGTCTGCAAACGTTTCTAGCCATAAATATTTTCTAATATTCCGGCATTGTACGGCCTCTGAAGACAAGGTAGCGCGCTCGTGCCTCGGCGAGCCAAGCCGGTGATGGGCAAGTTTCCACTGAGTAACCATTACTTCTTTCAGAGTGGCTTCCTTTGCCATTTATACAAAAGTGAAGCGGCAGCTACTGGCCAAAGGCAACATTTCCATACCTGTACAGTTGCTCCGAGAGGGCATGAGACTCATTCTTTGGCCGTCATGCCCCTTTTGTCGCTGACACTTCATGGAGAATAGGTTTGGGGAGATGTTTATAGATGTGCGCACATTGCCGGGAGGTTGGTTTTTCTTTGATTACTTCATCACTATGCGATTCCCAGATCTTCTTGAGCGCGGAAGGGCTGCTTTTTAAATTCGTCGGCGCAGTATTAGTCCTTTTCGTGAGTATTAATTATTTGAGTATCCAATCCACATGCTTTTCGCTTGGGCGGATTCTTAGAATACCAACCTTATTTGCTACCTCCTTGGAAATCAGAGCCGAAGCTTTGGCACAGCCTTGAGAGAAGTGCTGTCGACTTCCGTACATGATGATGATGATCGAGGATGGCGTATGCTTTTTCTTCTTTTCATGAACTTTTATTATTAATCATTTTCTTTTCTAATACAATATTACAAAATTCCCCGTGCTTTTCTTGCTTTCAAATACTTTGGCTTGTTTACTGTATCTCCGTCTTCAACTGAAAAGGTGAACTAATAATAATAATAACCGGTTTTGGAGGGAGAGGAAATTGCGCAGTATCTGTCTCATATATCGTTGGACACCTGAACCGCGCGGTAAGGGAAGGCAAAAAGGAGGGAGTGAAAGATGAAAGGAAGAGAGAGGCGCCGTAGTGGAGGGCTCCGGAATAATTTCGACCACTTGGGGATCTTTAACGTGCACTGACATCGCACAGCACACGGGCGCCTTAGCGTTTTTCCTCCACAAAAGCGCAGCCGCCGCGGTCGGGTTCGAACCCGAGAACTCCAGATCAGTAGTCGAGCGCCCTAACCTCTGAGCCACCGCGGCGGGGAAAGGTGAACTGCACGTTGGGCATTTTTGCGAGCGTTATCTATTATACTAGAGCATAACACCACAATATGTGGAACAGAATATTGGTTCCGAACAGTGAATTTTTTTCACACAGTAATTGTATTGTTTTAAGTACTCTTACAACCGTGCTAAATATTTCAGGCATGCAGTGTACAGAAGTTGTATTGTGGGAACCAAAGGATTATGAATGAAAAACCAAAATTTCAAATAATTGATGGCTCTAGACGGCGCCTATTCAAATTATGCAGTGATTTTGCCGACGAGGTGTGACAAGTTTTTCGCTCCATCAGCTGAAAAGAAAAAAAAATACGACAAGCACTTTCTTACGAAGGTTGTTATGAAAAAACCGGAAAAGTAATTGAGATCGGCTTTCGTTATTACGAGGAAAGCATTCATGCACATCAAAGTTTGCTACTTCCGTGCGCATAACAAGGCTAACTTCATTTCGTTGGCTTATCAAAGGCATAATTAAAAACTCGCATTCGTGCAGTTTACACGCAGCATTTTAATGTCATATCCGGGTAAGGCTTTCAGCACAATCGATAAATTCTTTCGCAGTTTGGGGCATTCTTCAAGATTTTTGTAAGGATAGGAATGGGCTTTTATTTCAGATGCCCATTGTAGTTACCTATGTAAAGTGTGATGTGCCCAGGCAACGGGAACGTCCGCTTCGCGCAGGTTTCCACCACAGATGGCGCGACGTGTTCACTACGAAACAGCGGCGCATGGAGCCTGCACCCAGGTGGCACTGAACATCAAAATAATGTTATAAAACTGTTACGTAAGCGGAACCAACGTTACATGTTACACCGGAAAGTTATTTTAAAACTGTAACGTAAGCTGAACCAACGTTACATGTTACACCGGAAAGATATTTTAATGTTAAAAAAGAACATATAACGTTTTATTTTGCATCATAGACATTAGTTTAGCATTCAAAGTAAACATTGTACTATGCAGGTTTCTATACGTTATTGTGATTTTGAAATGATACCTGTAAAACAACATGACAAATATTTTTCAAGCGTTGTGACTCAGAACATTTCCGCCGTTTTTACACTAAAGATGTCCTTCAAATAGCTGTTCTTTAAAATAACTCTCTTAGGCTGTGCCTGCCGTGGATCGCATGCACAACCCTCTTATTTTGTTAGGCGACTTTGCTTAATACCCATGCACCACCATCACCCCCAGGACACCGTTCAATAAGGGCCACATATGCTTTACTCCAAGATATCCGTTGAGATTGAGTGAGTTGAATGTATTGACAGCGGTTTATCTTAGGATACAAGTATCGTTGGACACAAGTGTTGCCAGCAGTGTTGGTCCTAGCAAAGCGTTGTATGTGTACCTTCACAACTGGCAGGCCTGATCGAATGCTCTTGCAAAGTTCCTTTACCATTTTAGAAATAGTTGTGTTTATGTTGTTGAAATGTTTACTAAGACGTTAATGTGTGCTTCCTGGGTATCGATTGGTTATCGCACGTTCTAGTTGGAGGCCGCTGACCCAGCAAGTGGACCATTTATGAGCTAGTAAAGTACAGAAAGTGAATCAGGACTCCTGGTAACAAAAATTTTAACAAGAAAACAGAGATCACGTTGCTGCTGCAGCTGTTGCTGACAGGAAGAAAAAAAAAGGAAAGGGCACAGGCCTGCCTACTGGCTCAAGCCGAGCCACGCTCGCTGCCGCGTGCTGGAAGTAGGAGAGTTAAAGGAAAGGAGAGCAAAGATAGAAAGAAAAGGCGCGCGCTAATATGCCCCGGGCCGATCCCAGAGGCAGTGCAATACCGGGCCGACCCGTGCCAGAGTGCTTCGAGCCAAACACTGCGCCATATTCCAAAAGTAAGTTTAATATCTTGCGTCCAAGGACCCGCAGCAGATCTTGAATCAGGTATCAGATATCACGTTTATACAAAACCCCAGTAAATCGAGACCAACGCTTCTATTTTCTACGGCCGCCACGACATGCCGCTTGGCGCTGAAGACTGAAATTATTTCGGAAATTCCGAATTTTCGGTACATACCGCTATTTTTCAATGACCGCTAGAAATAGTTTGCGTAGGCGCAAGAACCATTTTATAGATCAGATTTCGCAGCGAGGAGGAGGCGTCGGCCATGATAATCACCACGTTCACGCAGAAAATCTGGTGACTTTTATAGTCTTCTCAAAATTACAAGTTTAAAATGACCCTTTGGAGTTACGAATTGTTCGCTACTGGCGGCCAACAGATGGCATTATATTCCCTGAATACCCAGGAAAGCTAGGCAGAAATTTTTTGGACGTAAATTTTAAAGGCTTGACTACGCTGCCATTCACGTCCTATCAGCATGCACGGAGTCCGTAACAGTTTCGACGTCCTCATCGATGTTGGGAATTAGAATCTAGGGGTCGGAAGAAAAGAATGATTTTGGACTCAAAATTTAACACTAATATATGCGTATTTTATCGCCGAACGAAATTCACCAGAGTCACAAAAAGTTGCAGCATTTATTTTTACTGGGGAAAAAATCTGAATAGAGTTCCTCATGGTCCCTTTAGGTTTTCGCGACCGTTATGCCATCGTTTCAGGGCATGAATGGTGCAGAATTCACTTGAACGGGGGAGCAAGTTTCGAGCGCATTGTAATGGAAGCTGATAATTTGTTAGTTGTCATAAACTTTTTTTGTTCGCTTTCGTTATGAAGCTAGCAAGTTTTATAGGAATAAAGCTTATAGGCTTCAAACGGTTCATTTTTTTTTGCACTGCTTCTTTCTTTACAAGAAGTTGAAAGTGAAACTTTGAGAACGTTCCATTGCCAAAAAATGTTCACGCTTAACGTCATATTTAAGCTTAGTTCTAGACGGTATAGCATATTAATGAAGCCTGGAGGACGTTTTTAGCCCGACGTTAGCAAGGATAGGCGTTATTTTTGCTATCCAAGAGTGAGCAGAGCTCTTCGCACCGTCTTGCGCGCTTCATACAAGATATGCACGATGAAGGCAAAACTCATCCCTAAATTGTTGTGCCCACCCGCGCTTCTTTTCTCCATCACCTATTTGCATATTCCATTAACGCCTCTTTTTGAGCTAGTTGGTGCATACTTGAAGTAGAGAAAAATCTAGCGCTTAGCGCTTGTGTTTCGTCTTCGTTCTTTCCTTGTGGTGCGCATGGTTTGGCGCTAGTTTTTCTCTAATTCATATGCATATCCTAATATGAAACTATACTGGGCCATCAATTTACTCACATGAAATGAAAATTAGTTTTCGAGGAAACGAAATGACGCTGTAACTGTCTCATATACGTCGCTGGACATCCGAACCGCGCCGTAAAGGAAGGGATAAAGGACGGGGTGAAGGTAGGAAGGAAGAAAGATGTGCCGTAGTGGGCAGGGCTCCGAAATATTTCGACCACCTGGGGTTCTTTAACGCGCACTGATATCGCACAGCACACGGGTGCATTGGCGTTCTGCCTCCATAAAAACGGAGCCGCGGCGGTCGGGTTCGAACCCGGTAACATCGGATCAGTAGCCGAGCGCTCTAACCAAGCACTGAGCCACCGTGGCGGGTAGGTGACGGGGACTGTGTTTCTTTTCTTTTGTCTTAATTGCTGCCTCAGCTGTGCAGAGAGCAGCCGCGTCCATTTTGGGCGCGTTAGGGCGATCGTCTACTGAGCCGAAGTTCCCGGGTCGGAACCCGACCACGGCGGCTGCGTTTCGATGGAGGCGGAACGCGAAGGTGTCCGTGTGCGGCCCGTGTGGTTGAAATTATTCCGGAGCCCTCCACTACGTTACCTCTTTCTTCCTTTCTTCTTTCACTCCCTTCTTTATCCCTTCAATTACGGCGCGGTTCAGGTGTCCGCCCATATGTGAGACAGATACTGCACCATATCCTTTCCCCAAAAACCAATTTTCAATTTCACATTTCTTATTTTGTGAATAGTTTGTGCATATTGCCTCTCCCACTATCCTATCTTCCTGTCCCCTCACTTCTTTCATTTCATTTCTTCATTCTGCCTACTATCCTTTATTTGCGCTGCCCCAGCTCAGGTGCTTCAGTATCGATGGAAGATGCTGGGGCTAGCAAATATCTTTTCCTTCCTTTTTATTATTATTTTAATAGAACCACTTTATACTTTAAGATGGCGCGACCTAAACTAGCCGCTGAAATCGAGGTGCAACGAGAAGCAAGAACCTTATCCAGCGCCACATGGCGACAATTACGGACGGGCTGCTGTATTTCACCCTACCGTCTCGAATGCTTTCACCCCTCCTTTCCTGCTCATTGTAACACCTGTGGTGTGCCCAGCTCCACACTTTTCCACTACCTTTGGGAATGTCGTTACCCACAGGCAGAACCCCCTATCCCTAATCCCACTCATTCTTCTTGGGAGGCTGCTTTACAGACCGCACTGGAAGATTTTTTTTTTCGTCTATAAAAGTTGCTTCCATCCGTTCGTCTGTCCGCGCGTCCGTCCGTCCGACCGTCCGTCCGTCCGTCCGTCCGTCCGTCCGTCCGTCCGTCCATCCATCCATCCATCCATCCATCCATCCATCCATCCATCCATCCATCCATCCATCCATCCATCCGTCCGTCCGTCCGTCCGTCCGTCCGTCCGTCCGTCCGTCCGTCCGTCCATCCATCCATCCATCCATCCATCCATCCATCCATCCATCCATCCATCCATCCATCCATCCATCCATCCATCCATCCAAGCAATACTTGCGAAGCAACGAAACAAAGCTTTCTCTTTGTAGAGCTAGGTTTAGAAGACTTAAACATCACCAAATTTTTATTATCGGCTTGAGTAAGCAGTGGAATAGTTGACCTTGCTAGGTGAGCGTGGGTGGAGACTGGCGGTGACCTCTTGGGCTCCTTTCACGACCTGTACTTTCGTTTCCACGTCGGAGCAGAGCAACAAGGTAATCCACGGGCCTCCGAGTGCTGGAGACTCTGAAGCGATATTGGTGGACGATCTGTCGGACAGCCCCAGAAGATGGGGTCTACGGTGGCTTCTCCGACAGATTTGCTGCACTCCTGTTTAGACAAATTTGTTTGCTTGTAGGCAATATTGAGAAAATATGTACCATGTTCTGGGCAATTGTGCTTACGCACTTTCAAAACGACATGAAAGCGGAGTAGCTTCCTCACTTTAAGGATGTGAGCGCCCGCTCCGTTCAAAACGCGTTTGGTAGATCTACAATACTGTAACGCAAGGCGAAAAATTGCAGGATTGGGCTTAAGTCTGCCTAAGAGCAGAATTGAGTCTTAATAATAATAATAATGATGATTGGTTTTTAGGGAAAAGGAAATGGCGCAGTATCTGTCTCATATATCGTTGGACACCTGAACCGCGCCGTCAGGGATGGGATAAAGGAGGGAGTGAAAGAAGTGCCGTAGTGGAGGGCTCCGGAATAATTTCGACCACCTGGGGATCTTTAACGTGCACTTACATCGCACAGCACACGGGCGCCTTAGCGTTTTTCCTCCATAAAAACGCAGCCGCCGCGGTCGGGTTCGAACCCGGGAACTCCGGATCAGTAGACGAGCACCCTAACGACTGAGCCACCGCGGCGGGTAATTGAGTCTTTCCCTTTACTCTTTTGATCCCTCCATTTTTCATTTTTAATTGTTGTTATTCGATACTTTACGTCTTTATCTGTTTTTCATTTCATTTTGTAATTTATTTTTTGTTTTATTAATTTTTTATTTTACCATAAACCAATTTAATTAATTAACTAATTACAATTCATCAAGCAAACTTTCCCTTTTCAAGATCTACTCACGCACTACCTAACACAATCAAACTTTGGCACATTTATCTCCACAGAACAGCATAATCGTGCGGACAGAATTTGCTGACACTTTTTGCTGACCCGACATAACCATACAATGCTGTCGCATTAATAATGTGCGTTTTGTTCGTATTTCGCAGTCTTTAAATGCTGAAAAAAAAGATCGCGTAGGAAATATGTTACAACAAACTGAATGGGTTATTTATGAAGAACCTCCACAACAGAACGAAACGCTCTTAGGCCTGACATACATTTTACAAACTTAGCATATATAATCTTAGATACTTAAGTAATTAAGTAAGATTTCAATGCATTCTGAAGAGCGCCACACGATGCAAACAATATGTTGTTTGTTGCAGACGGCTCCAGTGTACCGTTTTGTTTTCAATCATGGCTGAAGTTACGTGAAACACACTGTACGTTTTCTACGGGTTATTCGAGAACGCTGTTTGTGGGGTACGGTTTTCGGGAATCCTGATATTTTTACCGACAAAACATGAAATTATTTATTCGGTCAATTTTACAAACCATACCATTCCACCTGCACAATCTCCGATAATTTGTACTCCACGCCGATATGTGAGACAGGTATATTGCGTCATTTCCTTTCCCCCAAAACCAACCAATTTCACTCCCTCCTTTACCCTTCCCTTACGGCGTTATTCGGGTGTCCTCCGAGATATCTGATGCAATTACTGCGTCATCTCCTTTCCTCAAAGCCAATTTTCCATATTTTTTCCCAGCTAGTTGTCATAGCTTTTTATTCCCGTCGATTGTTAGGAGAATTATAAAAAAATCAATATATCGCGAACCAAGCTGAGACAAATCGCCATACTCAAATCACACTTAGTCTTGTCTACAAAACATTTGAAGACGAAGAAACCTGCAGATACTGTGAGATTATAGTTATTCTAGTTCACTATATGTGAGCTACAAGGCTTTGTGAGATGTCAATGACGCTTCTGCGATGCAGAATCCCTCACTTAAATTTCTACTTATGCAGATGTGGGTTCGCTGTGACAAACCTTTGTGTGTCATGTGGACAAGTTGAAACAATAGATCATTTTCTCCTATCTTGCCGGCGGTTCGCAGTTCAGAGAAAACAATATTTGGAGGTCCCTCTTTCGAGGTTAGGACTCCCACTGTCTCTTCCAGTTATTCTTTCGTTCGGTGCGAGCGCAAAGGGATTTCCGTTAAGCAGTTTCTGCGGCTACCTTCGTGATTACATAAGTGCAACTGATCGATTACCTTGTTAGCTGTATACAAAATTTTGTCGCATGTCCAAAAATGCTCGATTCTATTCCTGGTAATTAATATTTCTTTAATTCATTTCACTGTTTTAATTTTTATCTTGATTTAGTCTTCTCACGCCTATATTTCCCCGCGCAAATACCTCATTGGGATTTTCTACTGAACCTTGGCCAATCCCACTGTGTGTGTATGTGCCATGCTTAATAAGAAGAAGAAAAAAAAGAAGAAGAATACGAAGAAGGCGAAGAAGAAGAAGACTAAGAAGAAGAAGAAAGAAGATACTGTGAGCAAGCACCTGTTCATGACGAAAAATTCACCGGTGTTGCGCTCCCACGTGCTTTTCCTTTTTGTAAACTGCGTTCAGGTGAACAGCCACCCGATTCTTGGCCGATCCCCCAGTGTGGGTATGTGCCATCTTTTGATAGGCTAACAACAACAACAACAACCAAGAAGACGAGGAAGACGGAACGGGTTTGCCTGTTGCCTGGAATGAACTAAACGGAGCCCTTGTTCTGAGGAAAGGTAACTAATATCCCTTTTATTTACAGCGTTTCTCTTTGAGGAAACCTTGCTGCGGACATTTAGTGCTCGTGATCGTACCTCGGGAAGGACGAAATTTTTCTCAATTCCCAGAGTGTCTACACTTGCAAAGAGGACTGAGTACATTGTTTCGTTTCTTTCTTGCCTTGTGCAGGTCCGTCAATTGAGCGCCAGTAATGCACCAGCGCGAACACCGCCTGCTGCCTGCCGCCATTACGCCGGTAAGGCTGTCAAAAAAGGCGCTTTCTAATTTTTTACACAGTTAGCGGTCTTCGAGTGCCCAGCGCGGATTACCGGACGAGGCACTTTTAGTTGTTGAGCAGAAGACATATTAGTACTGCTGACCCAGTCACTATATAGCGATAAACCAGCACTCCATTATGGGGAATCTGATTTCATTCCAAGTACAATATATACTACTGCAGCGCGCACTAGCTATTTAATCAGAATGTTCCTTTCGTAGCTAAAAGGTATGGTAAACCTAGCCATAGCTTAAGTTTTTCTGTATAGCTTTGTTAAAAGCCATTTAGGGGGTGAAACGTTAGCCGTAACGCGTAACGTTACGGCGGCTGCATCTGCATTTCACCTACATGCGATCGCGGCCGCCACGGACAAGTTTGAACCCGCTTTGTGTGTGCGTGGCGATTGAAGGAAGAATGCAAAGGAAAATGTATGGCCTGAACACTGTCTCGAGCTAAATCACATTCCCTGCCAGGTGCATACAGTAGAAGAGTTAAAAAAAGAAGAGATAACAAAGACTGAAAGAAGGGATGGAAGTCTCAACAACCGCGTCCGCCGAAGCGACGGGAGCGGCATTAGAAACAGGTACCCAGGTGGTAAGGATCACTTGCCATATTGGAGAGAGGGGTAGTGGTGAAAAAAATATTTTGCCAAACAAATTCAGAGGGGGGCGATGTCCCCCTTACATGGCATAAGACAATTCTTAGGGAGACGCCTTTGCAGAGCAAAGGAGAGCCCTTGGAGGGCTATCCACTTCAAGGCGTCGGTGACGATCCGGCGCTGGTCTAGCTGCGGAGCCGCCCAGGAGAGTCTCCCAGTATGACTCCGCCGTGGCTGGAGATGGAGGGTGTGGGAAGGCAGTGCATGTGACTAGGACCTGAAGAAAGTCTCCCGGTTTCGCGCAGAGCTTAGAGGAGGAACTGATCGGTATAGCGGGAATGAAAGATAATGGGTAGGGAGCAGTATGGGTCTGGAGTCGGCGCCAGTGGGTGGCCTGGGTTAAGGTGTTGGAAGGAGTCGGCGGTGCGTAAACTCGCCGGGTATGTCGATAGTAAGGATGTCTCTGATGGTAAGCAAATGGTCCTGGAATGGCGGAGGAGGTCCGACCGCGGCTCGGAAACTAAGAATTTGGGCAAGGAAGCGGACCTCCTCGTTATCCGGGAGCCCTTTGTGTGCAGGGGTCCAGATGAGGGTTACGGGGGGGGGGGGGAGGGGGGTGCCAGAAGCGTAGAAGCCGAGACGTAGTGCTGGATACGAAGCCTTTTGGGAAATTGGATAGGGCGGATTTTGAGTCAGAGAAAATTTTGGTGGCAGAGGTGGAGCTGAGAGGGAGCGCAATGGCAGCTTTGTCTGCAGTTTCGGATGGGTTTGTGGTGATTGTGCCTGATGCAAGTAATCGGGCCTGATAGTTAGCGACGACGAGAACCACGCTGAATACCGAGTACGTTGTCCCGTCCACGTAGGCTGCCTCGGTACTGTCGCCATAATGCTTGTGTAGGGCCCCGTTGTGCTCCAGGCGCATGTTCTCGGCTATCGGAAGGATGACGAGATGGCAGCGTAGGTCTGGCGGTAGAGTAATGATGATTTGAAACTATATTACACCCAAAGCGGGGAACCAACCCGAAAGTCGTTTGCACAGCTGTTTAAGTGGTCGGGTGGGATCCCTTTGGAGGCTGCGACCTCGAATGCCTGCTGGACGATCCAGCGCTCTGGAGCTGGATCGGTGGCGCACTGGAGCTACTCCCTCGTGTCGGGAGTTTTTGAGTTGTCTAAATAACTGTGACATGTCCACAACATGTGAAGCAGTGTGGCAGCCTGATAAGTCTTTGCACATTGCGGAGACAAAGGTAGGATTTTGTTTATAGCCAAAAATTACGCAAAGTTCCAGTCTGTAGCTTTCACTAGAGTACTGTCTCTCGTCGACGGAGGCTCTTGTCTGCGGGAGAGTAAAGACATCGCCATAGTGTGTAATGTCACCAGAAGGTTATCAGAAGTGTCTGCTTTGTTAGGAAATGTTCAGCCGGCAGGGGGGAAGCACTGCGCTCGATATCCTCAGCCCGGCAGTTAACATCTCGGGCGAGATTGTGAGCTTGGATGTCCCCTAGCAATGCCGCATGAACAGGTACCCAAATAAGGAGATGTGGGGACGCCGGAGGTTGTATGCTGCGTAATATACGGCAGGCTTGTTTCGAGGTATGTCGAAGGTCAAAGGTCCTAAGGGCTAGTTGAGGCTCACTGAGAATGTCTTTGGTTGCAGGATAGGTCATGGCAAGTGCTACGGCGACCTCCTCTGCGATTGTGAGGTCGGTAGTATTCTGGATATAGCAGGACTATATAGCAGAACAGGTAACTTGCATGTGGCGGTGAGGAGCGACCGCTGCGGCAACCATGGCTTGTTGATACTGGCGCCCGGCTGCATCTGTTTAGGTATCTTCAGGAGGGTTCCCAAAGCGCTGCGGTAGTTGGTGGGCTCGATCGGCGGAGCACACAGATGGTGCTTCGGGTGCATATGTTTAGGACTGGGAGGGATCGTAAGGCCTGCTGTATGAGAACGATGAAGGTCCTGGTAATCGATATAGTGCGAAGGTGATGAGTCCCTAGGCTCTAAACACCAATACGCCTTTATAGGAGTAAAAAGGAAGTAAGTTGTCCCCTAGCGCACTCACGCTTATAAGAAGAATGGGACAGCTTAGTACATCTTTATTAAGACGTTCTGTTAGCGCACACCCTTTCCAGAACTTCATGGCTGCGTGAGTGCGGAATAAGCGGTGATATTCGGCCGTAATGGTAGCTTCAGTAATTTCCTGAACTGTGTTGTAAGCTCCGAGTGCCACGAACTTTATTGTGGAAGTTGAGATGGGGACCTTCATAGCTGTCTTGTATGCATGGTTGTAGGGAGGTGTCCACCCTATCGAGATCTCCGCGTGTGAGGCGAAGATATGGAGGGACGTAAGTAATGCGACTGCCGATCAAAGCTTGCACCAGGCTTAAGAGGTTCGCCTCCTGCATTCCGTCATGTCGGCAACCCACCGGATTAATAATACTAATTGGTTTTGGGGAAAGGAAATGGCGCAGTATCTGTCTCTTATATCTTTGGACACCTTAACCGCGCCGTAAGGGATGGGATAAAGGAGGGAGTGAAAGAAAGGAAGAAGAGGTGCCGTAGTGGAGGGCTCCGGAATAATTTCGACCACCTGGGGATCTTTAACGTGCACTGACATCGCACAGCACACGGGCGGCTTAGTGTTTTTCCTCCATAAAAACGCAGCCGCCGCGGTCGGGTTCGAACCAACCGGGTTAGTCGACAGTTTGAGAACACCGCCTCGGTGGGATGGGTGATCGGGACGTTGTTTACCTGAGAGAGTAGAGTGCGGGGGAGTAGAGAGTCAGCTGTGCTGTTAGGGTGGCTTCTGCTTCTGCCAGCTCCTCAAAACGAGTCGTGGGTACCGAGTTTAGGAACGGGGCAGTAAAGGGCAGTAGTGGTGATGAGCGGAATGTTGGGGGGGGGGGGGGCGCCTTAAACACCAACCACAAAGGGCCAGGAAACTCACATTGGGCGGTGAGCTTGAGATAGGAGATACACGTATCATCTTGTTCTCCGCATCGCTAACTGAGAACTGTGGAAGAGAGCACCGAAACGTGAGCGTGGGAAACAGATAGCGGCAGGAAAGTGGGAAATATCCCGGAGGTTCGTTGCACAGAATGGTGCAGGCCAAAAATAACCAAGACGTGAACCTCTGCACAAGCCCTTGGCTAGTCCCAACGAAACTTGCCTTTGTCAATAATACCAGCGGGCGCGTTTCGATGGAGGCGAAACGCAAAAGGCGCCCGTGTGTTCTGCGATGTGAGTGCACGTTAAAGATCCACAGGTGGTCGAAATCATTCTGGAGACCTTCACTTGGCACCTCTTTCTCCCTTTCAACTTTCACTCCCTCCTATATGCCTTCGCTTACGGCGAATTTCGGGTGTTCACCGTGATGTATAAGACAATTAATGCGTCATTTCCTTTCCTCAATGAATCCAATTCTGAATAATACCATTGAGGGTTCAATAAATATAGTATTATAGTTTATGGAAACGAAAATAGCACAAAGGAGGACGCGTGCGCTGTTTTAATGCCATAAGGCCCCGTCGTCCAGAAATCCAGTGTCGGCGTTGTCGGAAACGGAGTTGTAAGCGAAAAATCATGGGCATGGCTCTGGCAGGTGATCCCCAGAGAGCCACTTAGGTGGTTGGTGGGCCAGCTAAGTCACGTGACCTTGCGGCGTCATCGCAACATGCCCACCGGATAGAAGATGGTCTGCCAAGGCAGGTGACGATTAAATTAATGATTGGTCACTCGGGACGAGGAATCTGGGCCGCAAAAGGCCCACCGCTGGGAGCTGCTGCCATCGCAGGGCAGTGGCGCATCGCTTAGCCGCTGCGCCACTGTGCCAGTACCGGTTATGAGGACTCACAAGGATCTATGAATGTTAAGTAGAGAATGACCTTCTGCGTATATGAAAATTAAGCCATTACGCTTTCGCGTCATAACCTTAAGGCGGAGCTTAAGTGTTCCCTCTAATTTTTCGTTTCCATAATGTCACCCTTGGTAGTGGTGGTGTTAGTGCACAGGAGAAATTAGCCTTACAGTGTCGTGTGGGAAACTGCTACGGATCAGTCTCTGATTTGAATGATTTTGTCGCTACCGCTTTTCCACAAGGCCAGTGCGCTCAAAAAAACTCACCACGCCACCTCGCCTATATGCGTAAATTTGGCTCTTCTGCGTGTTGTGAACCATTTTTTTTAGAGACTTCGATTGGGGCAACCTAAGGAGAACGAACGTTCTGTTGGACGTCTCTCGCATCGCCTACCCTGAAGACCCCCGAACTCAGCGGCGATGAGTGTGACATTGCCTGCCTATTCTCACGGCATCGTGAGCGAGAGACTGCTAGAAAATTCTAGAAAACGTCCTTCTCGTGCGCAACAGTTTATAAAAATTGACACCAGCGTCGGCTGCAGCAGTTCGAACAGCCCGAAGAGTTCTAATGTCTAAAGGCGTGGAGATAGAAGGACGAAAAGTAGAAAGGGTGGTTAAAGAGAACTAAAAATAAAATTTGCCCGGCCCGCACCTCCGCCGGCACAAAGGGAGTGAGTTCTCGCTTGGAAAAGCCAGGCATCAATTTGAAGTTCGAGTGTTAAACAGACACGATCCCATGACTTCAGAAAAGTCGGCGTTCTGCACGTGCGATATGCTCAACTATGTGACTCGCCTCTTTCGCGACCACAGTCTTCGAGTTTGCGTCCACTATCACACTTACGGACTAATAATAATAATAATTGGTTTTTGGGGAAAGGAAATGGCGCAGTATCCGTCTCGCATTTCATTGGACACCTGAACCGCGCCGTGAGGGAAGGAGGGATAAAGCAGGGAGTGAAAGAAGAAAGGAAGAAAGAGATGCCGTAGTAGAGGGCTCCGGAATAATTTCGACCAACTGGGGATCTTTAAAGTGCACTGACATCGCACAGCACACGGGCGCCTTAGCGTTTTTATGGAGAAAAAACGCTAGGGCGCTCGTGTGCTGTGCGATGTCAGTGCACGTCAAAAATCCTCAGGTGGTCGAGATTATTCCGGACACTTGCTTTATGGACACTTACAGACTAAGAAATTAAAAATGACTACCACCAGCCTGGACTTTTATAGAATCCTACGTCATAATCAAACCCAGAATAAAAGATGTGTTACAAGCATACCGCAGGCGCTTAAGACTTAATATTCACTAATAAAGCAAACAAGTTCCTTCCATTCTTAAAGAGAATGCGCGGTGTTATGTTTCCATGGTAGGACGACGCTGGAAAAAAAAAGCGCCATGTATGGTGCATTACTGCTTTGGCGTGGCTCAAAAGTCTTTATAACACCCATGCAAGTGCGACCTGTGCCTTAGTTATTTCCAGGCAGGAAATATACAGTGAAGTCCAGAGCAACCTTCAGAGTTATGTATATATTTCTATACTTAACGGCAGATTCCTGAGCTCATATTATTGCTGGATATTTAGTATACCATTATGCAGACTACAAATGGACTGACTTTTAAACGCGGTCCGTTAAGCTTAAGGCATGCCGGAGTTTTTCCTGGTGTCTTCATTGAGCAACTTCGTTCCCACATATTAAGCGCCATATGCGAGGTATTGATGTAAAGAAAAATATATAAAATGTGCTGACACCATGTCATCGCAAAGAAGTTGTAAATACGTACTGCGCAAGTTATGAACAGTTCACACAAAAGCAAATGATCGTACCGCTTTTGTGTCAAGGTACTCCACGTTGTCTCTTATCTTTGTTCTTTCGATACGCAGTCGTGGAGACGGCGATACAAGAGATTGTTCTTGGCAGCTGTCTGCATCATCACAGTGTCGGCCACTTTTATGAGGAGTTCCCTGCCACTTCACTTTAAATCCAAAGGTAATCCTTATTTTTCGTACAGATGCCATGGCATGAAAATTCTCCTCGACAGACTGGGTACAAGGCAAGGATGTCCGTTAGTACATAACCAACAAATCTCGACCGAAACAGTTTTGAGCTAGAAATCGTTTATGAACGCATTTTTTTTCATATATTGTGAAATTTTACATTGACAATCAATACGTCCGAAGATCTTCCGTCTGCAGGCTTGCATTTTTTTTTTTGCTGTTCACGTTTTCGCTATCGTCAAAAGCGTTCCCCATTGTTTTTCTATGGCAGCCTTAACTTCTCGATGTGGGCGATGGAACCACTGTAAAAGAAAGACTTTGCTACATATCGGAGGAATGGACCATTATCTTCAATAAATCTATACCAAGACCTTACAGTTTTGCAATATTCAAAATTTTTATTCAAGAATGTTTGACTGGATATCTCTGTACACTACGTTCACCTTGCGCCCGCTATCCTGGTGCGGTGCAGGAATTGTTTTCGCAGTCTGTGCTCTAGATGCTCTGCTTGTATTACTAATTCATAATTGCAATGGTTGTCTGACAACAAAATTAACGTATTCCTTCCTGTCTCTCTTATTATGGTTTAATTCTTACGTCGTTTACTCCTAGAATATCGTTTATTTACTGTGTTTATTCATCATTTACGCTTTACTGCGAATATGACTGTCCACTGCTCAGTGTTTATTTTGCCCTCATTGTTAACATTGTAGAGATTCGCAGATTTCTATATTGTGCTCTGTATGTTGTGTGTTACTGTAGTGTTGTTATTTGTTGCACACTTCGTCATACTTTCTAGCGTGATCGCTTCCCCTATGCGAACATGAGTAGGCGGTGCTGCTTTGAGGTACCAACATCTCCTTAAGTGTCCATGTCCAAAAAGGAGAATAAAAAGAAAGAAACCGGCTGGTCCCGCTTCTATCAGGGCTCTCACAATCCATGGCCGAATAGTTGACGACGACCATCCTTTTTCGTTCAACGAGTTTCGGCGCCAAAAATAATGCCGCCCGTACTCTAAGTTGAGAGTCGAAGCTTCCTAGTCAGGCAAATTACCGCAGTCTTTGCAACACTTCAGCATAATAATAATAATAATTGTTTCTTGTTGAAAGGAAATGGCGCAGTATCTGTCTCATATGTCGTTGGACACCTGAACCGCGCCGTAAGGGAATGTATAAAGGGGGGAGTGAAAGAAGAAAGGAAGGAAGTGGTGCGTTAGTGGAGGGTTCCGGAATAATTTTGACCACCTGGGGATCAGCAAATGTCGCTTTTGCACTAGATTTCCTGCTCTCCTCATGCGTTAAGTTTCGATTTAGTGCGAGAAAAAAACGAGATTTTCTCGTGCTGAGAAGCTTTAGAAAATGACTTTTTCTTCGTTTAAAAACTACTGAGGAATAGTCGCCTTCGTGGATGCAGGTTCGTCATTGGCAATGAGCCGCCAAACCTCGTTAATTAAGAGTTAGTAATACATTTTACATTGACATTTTACAGATGACATTGCCTTGCTGAGTAACTCAGGAGGGGAACTGCAAATCATGATCAGTGAGTTAGACAGGCAGAGCAGATCGATGGGTCTAAAAATTAACATGCAGAAAACCAAGGTAATGTTCAACAGCTTAGCAAGGTAACAACAGTTCACAATTGGCACCGAGAGCCTAGAAGTTGTGACGGAATACGTATACTTAGGGCAGGTAGTGACAGCTGATCCGGATCATGAGAGGGAGATAACTAGAAGGATAAGAATGGGGTGGAGCGCATATGGAAAATTCTCGCAGATCATGAGTGGCAGTTTACCAATTTCCCTCAAGAAGAAAGTGTACAACAGCTTTATCTTACCGGTACTCACCTATGGGGCAGAAACGTGGAGGCTAACGAAAAGGATTCAGCTTAAGTTAAGGACGACGCATCGAGCCATGGAAAGAAAAATGATAGGCGTAACGTTAAGAGACAGGAAGCGGGCAGAGTGGGTGAGGGAACAAACGCGAGTTAGTGACATGCTAGTCGAAATCAAGAGAAAGAAATGGGCTTGGTCAGGGCATGTAATGCGAAGGAAAGATAACCGCTGGTCCTTAAGGGTAACGGAGTGGATTCCAAGAGAAAGTAAGCGTAGCAGGGGGCGGCAGAAAGTTAGGTGGGCTGATGAGATTAAGAACTTTGCAGGCAAAAGGTGGATGCAGCTGGCAAAGGACAGGGTTAATTGGAGAGACATGGGAGAGGCCTTTGCCCTGCAGTGGGTGTAGTAAGGCTGATGATGGTGATGATGATACATTTTAGTTGATTAGCTAGGGTTAACTGACAACCTCTTTATAGCGCCTTATGTCCACCGGAACTGAATGTCCTCCTGTAGATGTTTTCTTTTTTCTCTCCAAAAGTCTACCTTTAAGAATTTTCGAAACTGTTCGTTAGAACACTCAGTATTTTTCATTAGTGGAAGTCTACGCACTGAAGACCTGGGGTGCCAGGGCGGGTATTCTAGTGAAGGACTTATAATAAACGACGGCTATAACCGGTTTCAATGTCTCGAGCCAAAATGTCGTTATGACTGGGCTTTAGGAGTTCAATTCCGTCAAAATTGTCCTGCGCTTCCGTGGTTGAATCCACGACCTAGTGGCCACAGACCATTTATCAGCCGGCAAAGTGTAATACTTTAGCAGTTGTGAGAAGCGCGTCTTCCTTGATGTGAGGTACAAAGAAAAAATTCTAAAGACGTTGTCATTCGACACTTGCCGTGCGGAAATTTCATTGGCGTTGGGTTCCCAATAACCTCGAACTCATTCTTTCAGTTTTCCCACCGCCGAAGCCGGAAACGGAACAGCCACCGCTGAACAAGTACACTTGCAAGAATGAAAACTATCGCCTCATAACGTCGGCCATGAATTCATCTAATCTGATGCTACAGAAGAATCTGCTATCTAAGAGCCCTCCTGCTCCGCCTTTAATGCCCTATGAAGACGGATCGGTGTTTCCAGAGAGCTCAGTCAATAACCTGTTTCCATATTCGGCATTCCTCGATCAATCGGATGCTAATTTTTGGATAATCACCATCGTAAGCTTCGTGCCGTCCTCGAAGGAATTGTTGCGACGCGCAAAACTTGAAACACGCTGCTACATGGACTATGGAAACGGGACACAGAGAACGCTAATCAAAATTTCCGATGTTCCTGAACACCTGTATGGTCCGCACAAGACATCACTCGTGGTCTGCATGCCCCACAAGAAAAATAGCCCCGTACCGCCCTTACGAGTGGCTATTGGTTCAGCGAGGAACGCTTCAAATCTGCACTGGATGAAGGTCTACACACCACAGACTTCACAAAAGGCTTTTCTTTCCCTCTGCCTAGCTCCATTTTTAGGGAATTACACGAGACTCACTCTTATGGTCGAGTTTTTTTCGTACTATACGGCCATGGGTGTGGAACAGTACCACGTCTACCTCAGTGACGATGTTACAGAAGATGTGAAACTTCTTCTTCTTCGGCTTCATTCCCGGGGCAAAGTTAAGATCAACTTCCATAGGTGGAACGTCGACTTCAACAGAAGCTTTGTTCCTGTTTACGGCCAACTGTCGGCATTACACGACTGCATTTACCGGTGTAAGACCTCATCAAAATACGTCGTCTACGCCGACGTCGACGAATACATAGTTCCTCACAAGGACCAAACACTTGTCGAGGCCATCACCCGCCTTGAGCGAAGCAACCGAAATATCTCGCTGGGTATCATACTTATTAGGCAGTGGATGTTCTGCTACGAATACCCTGCCAACCACTCGCTTCTACGAAGCCAACCTTTCCTCCACACAAGGGCGCAGGTGGCACGAGAGAGCAACGCTTGGGAATATAAGGAGCGCTCTAAGTACATCGTGGCCACCAAGGCAGCGGTTATTGCTGGAATCCATTTTATATGGACGCTCCGTCCAGGGTGGTGGGAACTGCGAGTCGCACCGAGTGATCTCGTTGTGAACCACTACAGGCACTGCTGCGGCACATACACCACGATGAGCAATCCAAACCGGGTGATTCTGAATTCTACGGACATCGTAATAGACAGAGCAATCGGACGTTTGAAATGGGACATCATGAAGTCGCCTGCTTTCCAGGCCATTGCTGAACTACTAGAATAGTGAGATTAAGCGAGAATAGTGAGCAGACATTTTTATATCAGTCAACTGAATTATTAAACAAGGTTGAGGAACTGTTAGACTTTAGCGCTCCACTGGGTACTTTGAAAAGAAAGTTAACCGCATTGCTACTAGCCAATGTTGTTTCCTTTTCTTGATCAGTGTCATTCTGTTCCATTTCTGTTTGTATGTACGTACATTCGTTCACAAAATTAATATATACAGTGCAGTTGTGATATATGTGCATTGTGGCCGTGTAGTGCGTATTAAAGGTGTAATATGTTTCTACTTGCGTAAATTCTGTACTCTTGCCTTTTATATGTATTTCCTTCTTTTATCACTGCTGTCGAAACTGTTTACTGTAGGGGCTGGTACCTTTCGTCAGGTCATTGGTACATTTAGTCCCAGTCTCCACTCGATATGACGAGGAAATAAAGTTCATTCATTCAAAATGAAGAAGCCACGCAAAAAAATTCCTGAGCATTAGTTATAAGTTTCCAAAATAGATGATTATTTTCTGTTTCCAGTCAATTTGACAAGCCGATGAATTGAATGTATCGTGTGAAAGTTGTTCTGAATTTCATGTCATGTACGTGACGTGAGTTGTGCGACGAAATGCAAAGTACATTAACTAAAGTGAAAATGAATGAATGAATGAAGTCTCATGTCAAGATTTCAAAACCGCTTTCAAAACTCCATGAAATGCACAGTACAATGTATGACGCCAATTTCTAGTCAGTCAATCATCCTACAGAGCAGAGAATTGCCAGTAATTAAGCATGCCCGTTAGGACAAATAAAATTAATCCTGTACTAAACACGCCAGGTGCAAAGGCACGCGCGCAAAACATTTGACTGCTTGCTAGAAATCTTTTCAGTGCTTTACAGGATCGGTGCCTTGGCGTTCGGCAGCTGACATTGAGGTCACGGGTTCAATCCCAGCAACAGCGGTCACGTTTCGATGGAGACGAAATACAAATACGCATGTGTGCTGTGTGTCGCCAGTGCGCTTTAAAGGTCACCAGGTGGTGTATATTTAGCCCTATGCACCACTCGTAGCCCATGTGCCACTGCAGTACGTTAAACCACACAGTTATCTTTACAATTTGCCTTTAGTGACGCATTAAATACAAGTGGCTTAGACAGAAATGAGGAATCAGTTTGAATTATACGTAAGTTAGAATTAAGAGAGTTTGAATTAGCATAATACCACTGTAGTGAAATTACAGAGAATGTTTACGGCATTCGAATCGGAGCGAAAGCACTGATTTGTGCTACGCAGAAGACGGCGGTGAGCAGGCAGCGCCGCGGGCGGAGCAGATGGAAGTTTATGAAAACGACGCTCTCCAGTGCACAGCGCGAGAGAAGCGCGAGAGAGTGGTGCAGTTTAACAGGCGGTGTGTTGGCTGCACCGATAGCCTAGTGTTTGTGGTTTGTGACATAACAAGCAGTCAGCACCCCATGTCAATAGAACACCACAGTTAATAGAACACGTCTTTATTGATTGCTGGGATGCGCTGCTTTTTTGGGACGTGCTCCAGCGTACAATAAAGAAATACTTATACCTTTGACGCCGTATGGGATACGATTCCTGGACTTTGAGCCGGATATTTATAAATACGATGTAATTTTCTTTCTTGGCCTGGACAGCATTTGGTGAAGCAGGATCACTGTACGACACTGCGATGAAGATGCGTGGTCTGTCCGAGATTTTCTTCAAAGAAAACATATATAAGCTGCGTGAAGTGTACAAGGAGCTCTGTTTTGGAGATGAAGTTATCGATTTGATGGGAGAGTTGTGTTCTTTGAAACAGTTTTGATTTTCTCACGTGAGTGAAACGCATGTCCGCTCTTCACGTTTCAGAATGTAGCGCAGAACACGTTTGTGATCTGTTGTAAACTGTCGAAACAGGCAATAAAGAAAAAAAAAACAAAAGCGCCGATATCCTAGTGGTCTCGCTGAGCGGCCCTTGAAGGAGATCTGCAGGCGCGGATTCGACTCCCAGTAATGGATATTTATTCAATTTCCTTTTCTCTTTTCCACGGCTCAACCTCTAACTCAGCTGAAGGTGAAAACTAGGCACACGGCGATTGAAGGACGAGGTCCCGTAGCGAAGCTTGCGCTTCAATATTCGGGATTTTGATATGGCGCGCTGAACGAAGTTAGGCAACTGTTAACGATGTTTCAAGGTCATCGAAGGAGCAGATGGGAGAAAAGGCGCAGGCAGGCTTCTAGTGAAAGCGTGCTATTCAGGGGTTACTGAAAAGAAATGACACTGATCATCTCAGTGCGCAAAATAATAATGCTAATTATCGTCATCAACAACATCGCCTTGTCGGCGCCTGAGAGAGAAGAGCGAATGCTTTTCATTGTGTGGTCCATTTTTGCCCCCATATAAAAATAACCACCCTAGTACTGCGCGTTCCAGAGTGGGTTCAGGAAGAGAAATGACTCGGGAAGATAATGAGGAAAGGCAAGAAAAGTATAGAACAATATTATCGGTTGAATTAAGAACTGGCAAACGTTAACTTTTATAGATCAACAGTTGTGGGTTGGGGTGAAAACGGGCCCGAAAGCTTCCAATGGGGCCAGTGTCTGGAAGCAAATAACGAAATTTCAAGCATTGCAGCCTCAAGGCCAGTCATGCTCGACTGAAAGGGCCCTTTGGTGAATGGCTATATTTTACACTAGTAATGTTTTCTGTGCGAAGCGCTACTTGAAGGGGTCGAATCCAGTCAAGAATTTTGTGTGAAGCCTGGGAGTAATTCCGGTAAGCTCACGTTAATTCGGACGAGCTTCGCGCAAGCTTCAGGCAATCGAAGGAAGCTCGGGTAAGTTCGGAGGAGCGTTGCGCCAGCTGTAGTCAATGGGATGAGTGCGTCGCGCCAGCTGCAGCCAATGGGATGAGTGCGTCGCTCTAGCTGTAGCCAATGGGCGGATCAGCGTCGCGCCAGCTGTAACCAACGGGATGAGTGCGTCGCGCCAGCTGTAGTCAATGGGATGAGTGTGCCGCGCCAGCTGTAGCCAATGGAAGAGAGCGTGGCGCCAGCTGTAGTGAATGGGAGGAGAGCGCCGCGCCAGCTGTAGGCAATGGGAGGAGAGCGCCACGCCAGCTGCAGCCAATGGGATGAGTGCGTCGCGCAAGCTGTAGCCAATGGGATGAGTGCGTCGCGCCAGTTGTATCCAATGAAGGAGACCGTGGCGCCAGCTGTAGCAAGTTCGAGGAGAGCGCCGCGCCAGCTGCCGCCTAGTGGAGAGACTGTGTGAAGATAAAATGCGAGCAATGCGGCTTCGTATGCATGCAGATTCCAGAAAGAAGAGGCGAGGAATGAACACATGCTTTCGCATCTGTACATGGTTTAAGTATACGTCAAAACCAATGTACTGTGCGATGTGATCACTGCGCGTTAAAGGACCCCAGGCGGTCGAAATCTCCAGAGACCTTCACTACGGCGTCCTTGAGAGCCTGAGCCGCTTTGCGACGTTAAACCCTCATCTCATCATTTGTCAAACTCATTATTTTTGTTTTTGAGCACATAATTTGATGATAATTGGTGCTATAGCTGCGCCTTCTGTCTGACTGCTACTGTCTGGTAGGCGCCTGTTCGGCCTGAGTCAAGCAGCTTTTATCCCAGAAGACCAGCTTCCTTTCTGAAAAATAAAATTGATTGTTTGATTGATTGATTGATTGATTGATTGATTGATTGATTGATTGAGTGAGTGAGTGAGTGAGTGATTGATTTATAAACCTTTCCACTTTTTTTTACTTACACTGTGGCCTTTCTAAAGAAACATGTTGCAGTTTTCCAAATTAACGGAGCGCCGTCAACAGCCATAAATCTGGCGCTCTAGACATCAGAATTCTTAATTAGGTTGCCCGTAGTACACGGGGCTGGCGAGTTTCCAACATTTCTAACGCACATCGCGAACTTCCCGGTTCATCTCGGAGAAGACTTCTTGTGAGCTGCGCGCGTTATCAAAGTCTATTCATCTTGTCTGCGCCCCGTTTTATTTCGCGTGGTTCCTAAAATGCAATCGGTAGCCCATCGCAAGCTAGGCCGCTTTTTTGCGTTCAAATGGAATGTTTGACTTACGGCCAAGGTCCCCGTTACGACTACAAAACATCTCGGTTTCCTTGGCGCAATGCACAAACAGTAGCAGGCTAGAACTATCATGCAGTCCCTTCAGTTGGAGATCAACATCAGTTCTACACTCTGGACGAGCGCGCCACTTGAAGTCAAGGGCAGATTGTTCGGGTATTTTCGAATCCAGCCAGCCAAGTTTTCCGGAGTGCAAATGAGTTCGTTCTTGCAGCACCATCAAGCGTGAAACGACTAAGAACCAGATGCACTCTGAAAGCCATTTTTGAGAAAAACAAAGTTGGTCTTTGGACCAATAATATCTCTTAGCAGTAGAAGCTTGGCAAATCGTGCTTGATAGGTCTTTTAATGTTGTATTGCATGACTATCACCAATGGACTACATACCGTTCCGGCTTTGAGTTATTGATGAATTCATTCTCCTCCTGACATTTATTTGCCGACCATCCTGGCCGCCCTGGCTATCTTGGTGGTGCAACTACCCATGACAGGCGTGGTCCCGTGTTTGAAGCTCGTACAGTGAAGAAAATTTCCCCAAGTGTGAGGTATCTCTGAAAGTTGAGTAGCTTTCCATTGAAGCCGTGTGGTGTGGCTTCGGTTGGTCCTGATAAGCAATTGCCCCCTTATTTTGTTGCTCCTTTTGTAGCAAAATAAGGGCAGGTCTTGGAACCAAGACAAGAATGTGTCATGGCTGCTCTTTTTAAGAGGTTTTGGTTTTAACTTGGTGTAAGTTGTTTCTTCCTGTGCATTGTCATTGAGAATCCGGCTATGAAATGGGGCTCCGATTAAGATGTGTTTGAGGAGGGGTTCGCATTTTTTATCGGAGCAAGCCGCTGCTTCTGTGGTAATGTAATGAATACAATGAAGAAAGATGCGACAAGAACTCCGAAAGGAAGAAAGCAGGCGCCACCCAATCTCTGCTTGCCAACAAAATATTCGCTCACAATGTACCCTCAGCGTCGAATGGAACGCGAACAGGACGCCTGAAACGTAATCTAAATAATTCAAAAATATTAGCTGGTTCAAAGAAAAAAACACAGCCTTACTTCGTTACCACTTACATGCAACCGCCTTCGCACTATGATTTCGCTTGTGTTGAACTTTGGTTAGGTTGCAGAAAAACCGCTTATGAAGTGATCGAAATTCTTTTCTATCGGCACACTTCTGTCCAAAATTAGACAGTTCGAGTTTGAGAACATAAGTGACTATATGGGCGCTGACTCTTTGACCTGAGTGGCAAATGAAGTGGAACTGAGCTTTTTTCATGCACCAGGAATTTCTGAGAAAATAAAACGATCTGCCTCGTTTGTGTGCATAGTTATTTAGCACCTGCTGTTGGCCGCATTTCAGAGGCTGTTGCAGGCTTGGAACATAAAACTACTCATAGATAACAAAGATAAAAAGGCAATGAATACAGTGTATACATGAGGTTATAAACTGGTTGAAGAAAGATCACTGCACTCCTTGGTTGCAAGGTGTACTATTGCCGCGGTCAGCTCCATACGCACAGCTTCATGCATCCATAACGGCTTCCCAATCATGCCTGATCCTGTATCTGTATAGCGGTCTGTGAACTGATTTTGAGGGTTTTTAATAGTATACTAATAGCAGCAGGGGAACCATAGTCTCTACTTTACATCGAATACCCGCCATACGAGAAGCGAAATTTTCTTTTCAGACTGCGCGATTGGGGCCGCACTAGGTGTTGCAACAGCTGTGAGGTGCTGTAAACAAAAAGAAAAAAGTGAACAGCGACAGCGTAATTTTAATTTGGGCTGTAAAAAGTCATGCAACTTTTGTTTTCTTTACAATCCAGTAAATTGAACTGAAGCACTGAGGGCATGGAAGGTGCTTTGACGCAAGAGTAAATTATGCAGCCGCGGGATTATTCTGGACATACTATTCTGTAGAACACATTTCCGCAGCGGACGCGCTCAAAGCAAGTGTCGCGGTCGAACTCACTTCCTGGAATCGCCAGGCTGACGTCACGCAGTGTGCAAGTGCCCTTGATTAGATGTCGGCTTGGAAAGAATTAATCTTGCGGGACTTTCAAGACAGTCGAGTGGTCGTACATTTCTCCGGAGTACAAATGCGTCAACGCGGCTGTCCTAGAGAGGACGAGGATGCGCTTATCGCCTTCGATCAAGCACGCTCCGCACGTGGACCGGGGGAGCACCCGAGGTCGCCTCCAGAAATCGCGACAAGGAAGTAATTCCCTGTCCCGAACCGAACGAGGCGAGTGCAGCGCGGGCCATTTAACGCACTACCGCAGACACCACAGTAGAAGTGACGTAATCCAGTTCTTCTCAATTCAGTTAGCCGAAGTTTTCACAAATCGGGCGGATCCCCATCCCAATCCCACGCCTCTCCTAGGACCGTATGGTGACAGGCTAGAACGCCTTAGGCTAGAAAAGACATTTCCCGCCGCCACACGAACAACTGTCCTCCTCAGATGCCATCTACTGGAGGGGAATACAAACAAACACATGTCCAAGTACTCACATTTTACACAAGATCAGACTCACACAATACCCAAGTTACTGTCCCTGGTGCAGAGCAAGCCCCACACTCTACCATTCATCGTGGGAATGCCCGCACAAACCAGAGAAAACAAAAACTAATAGTGCCACACCCGACACACGAGGAGTGGGTGGAGGCCATGGCCAGCGACAACCTGGACCAGCAGGCCTGGATCGTACAGTAGTCCGCAAGTCAGCTGCCGCCAGCGGAACCCTGGACTAGGGGCCCCGACCACCCGTCTGCTGCGAATTACTCTTTTCTAAATAAGTTTTCTCTCTCTCTCTTTCTCTAAACGCATCCAACACTCACGCCGGACTTCTCGCATCACGCAAAATAGACGAACTCGACGAATCAGGCCCCCTGGATAGCTGCAGAGCTTTTGCCTCCATTTGGCCCGCGAGGTAAAAGACGCCAACCACGGCCAAGCGACCATCCCACCCTTTATCCTTCAAGAGACCGCATCCACTCGCCTCAAAGGAGCCAAAACACGTGCGTCCAGGTAAAGAACGCTCGCCTGCAACAGTATCTCGTTGCGCCATCTTTACGCTCGACGACAGTTACTAACGGTCCGGCCAGCTAGACGAGCGCCTTTGAAAGTATGCAAAGCAAGCCGATCGATTCAAGCGCAGCCGCGGGCGCTGTAAAGCTTTTACTTATTTTTTCTTTTGTATGTATATATACTAATGACTACCCTGTTGCAGACCTTGTTTGTTCTTGATCGCCCGCGTGCCTTCGAAGAATGTGGTGCCGCCATCTCGTACGCCATTGATAGAAGGCCTGATCGCCAAACTGGCATCGACCGACGAAAACAACGGCCTAATTGGCTCAGAGCGGAGCGGGTTGGCGAGAAAATGCTTCGCGCTTACATAAGGACCGGCTCTCGTGTTTCCGGATTTTGATGTATGCGCCGCGCGGAGCAGAAGTGGTCGCTTGCAAGTGCGACGCCTACGACGCTTTGGGATGTATTGACGTCACATATTTAAAGGCAAATATAATTCGCAGGATCTATAAACTCACTTGGATGTACGGCATCACGGGCGCGCATGTTGTTTGGTGTACCTTGGGTGCATGCACTTTGCCATGACGATTGTGTGGGCCCTGGGGCCGTTCCTCGATCATGGGCAAAAGCCTCTTTTATGGGTAGGTGCTGGTGCCATGATTAAGAATGGGACTGCGCACGATTAACATGGACGAGAGGAGAGCTGGACAGGAGAAGGGTCGCGACTGATTTTATTCTTATTCTACGCAGTTCCGTTCTCAATAACGTAAGACGGATTCACTTACCAGCGTGTTCTCTTGAACTTGTGCCACGACCAAGTGCCTGCTTCCTGGACAAAAGCCCGTGTATTGGGCAAACGCCTGTTCTATGGGCAGGTAACAGTGACATCGGTAGGGGCCTATGTATGGCAACAGGTCTGTGCCTTGGGAAGTGCCTGTGTATTTCATGAGTGCCTGTTCCCCGCCTTTGTCAAGTGCATCTGTCAAGGCCAAGTGCATGTCATTTGTCGTGGTCGTGGTACTGGCGTTATCCTGAAGGCCAGCATCTATCTGAAGAGGACTGCGCTGGAGCACTCATAATTCAGGCTTATTCACGTTGAACATGGCGAGAGATTGATTGCTGAACCGTATGTCTTTTTTTTCTACATACTACAACAAGGGCTGTCGAGGAACCATAACGCTAAAGAAATATGCTGATTGCTCCTATTGCTTGGATTCCTATTCGTGATTAGCGGCTGGGATGAGGACCAAGAACTGTTTGGTTCCCTCTTTGTTTCCGTTACCGATAATATAAATTCTAGAGACTATGACGAATAAACGGAGTGGAAAGCCAGCGCTCTGCCTATATGTCTACCCTAGTCTTTCTTGGTCTTCGTGCTGCATTATCTAAAGAACAATCGTCGTCCTGCTAGAGTTTCTGACCTTGCTTGTAAATTTTCACACTCTACGCAGCTGCGTCCCTTCAGATGTTTGGAAGAGCTTTCTCCAGTACATCTTTGTAGTCAAGCACCAGTAGTTGACTGCATTACGAAAAGTATATCACAAATCACGTGGATTTAACGCTATGGTAAGTTCGGCAATTTAAATAATGAGGCCTGCAAAACGTTAGTTCTCAAGAGCTTCCTCTGCCAGAAATGTTCTGCATACTTATGTGCCTTCGATGAATGCGATAGAGTCGAAAGCCATCCAACGCCGAATGTCTTTGTCTAGCCTGTTGGCGGAAAATCAATTCACTCTCTGAATAAGAATTCAGGCAGTGCATAGGTCATCTTTCACACCTAACGACACTACCCCTCGGCTGCTCTCTGGTTCACTGGCTTCGATTGGGAGAAATGGGTCGCGGAAGCGATTAGTTTCCACAGTCATGCCTGGTGGGCGTCCATTAGCCTGCCTTCATGTCTCGGTCAAGTCCGAGGTGATGTAAGCGATAATGCCTTTCTAGTGACTCTCGATTGTCGGTTAGATTCGCCGCGCCAATACCCGTTGTCGGGCCGCTTACGTTTTGACTCAATGTGTTTCTTGGAATGTGAGCAGCTTGTGTGGCGATCTCTGTTTGATACCCGTAGACATTGTGCTAAGGCATAAGTTAAGTTGAATGATAATGAAAGAACGTTACGGACTAGTATTTGCGACCAAGCAAAAAACCTCTTTATAAAGAGCAGATGTGTTCTTCCAGCAAGTAAGAACAATCCCCACCAGCCGCTGCGGTGGCTCAGTCATTGAAGTGCTTGGCTGCTGACCAGAAAAATTCGGGTTTTATCCCGGCCGCAGCTGTCGCTTTCCGATAGAGGCAAAATTCTAGAGGTCCGTGTGCTGCGCAATGCACGTTAAAGGACCCCTTAAGGTCGAAATTACCCGGAGTCCTCCACTGAGTCGCTTTGGGATGTTGAACTCCATATACAAAACCAAAGCCAACAACAACAAACCAAACCAAAGTGCATTAATGTGACATCATTAAAAGGCTTATCGGGAAAGAAAGGCAGTCGGCAGTATTCTTGAAATAATGATAATAATGTGTAGTCTGCGATAAAATTCTCTTATTGGCTAGAGGCAAGTGACGTCACGTGACCGGTTAGTACCCATTGACCGGAATGACGTGACGTAACTAGACCGGAGGTTATGTCAGTTCTAGCAGAGCATCAACAGCCTCTAATGGTATCGCATTGGCAACACTAGAGGTAATTAGGTGTCGTTATGAATTGTGTGTGCACTGTATTGAATACCTCTAGGCATAAGTGTCCTGACTGTAAAAACACTTCTGACATCTGTTATTGCCTTTACGGCACTAGTGTATGAAGGAGATTTCTTTTCCGTTAATGGCGTGAGTTTTTGAGGTGTTGACCGAGACTGGCAGGGTTCCTCAATCATGATTCGCAGTAGTGACGTGGGCCCACCCGACAGTGCACCGTCTATGGTCATGTACGTGTTCGAAGAGTGCCTGGTGGATGTGGTCTCACTGGGCCGCGTTGGGTTTGTCCTACAGATATCGCTATTCCTTGTTAGTGTTCACAACACAAACGCGCAGTAGGAGCACTGAACATTGGGCATAGGGAGCAAAACGTAGTGTGTTCAGCTGAACCATTAGCACAGACGCTTCGAATTGGGCGATCATGCACAATGCAGCTTGTGAGCAGCAGATGTTGCGCTTGCATTGGACTTCCTTTGTACAATGCATCTGATGCAACTTTTAGGTTTTGTGCGGAGAAAAACATTAGTCTGTGTCGCGTTTCTGCGCTTTAGAGAACGGCGCTTTAGTCTTTTCAGAAACTGATATGGCGTCGTCTTGTCTGCCGCTGATAACTCACCACTGCATGGCTCTAACAACCAGACTATGGTAATAATAACAGTTAGTAAAACTCTGTTAATTGCCGGGTTACTAAGCGTTGTTTTCAAAACAACCGATGTCTGCCGCGACTGACCATTGGCTGCTGGAAAGATGTTCTTTCCCTATCGGCTGCCCTACAATCAAAAATTGTTTTTTCAAAGTGGGTGCAGAAGTACCTGTTGGTTGAAAGGTAGTCTATTACCACATGAAAAGTTTGAGAATAAAATAAAGCGAAGAATAAATAGATCATAGAACACTAATGTGAGTGTGACATGCTTCGCCGCATTCTCTTTTCTGATTAACATCGTTTTTTCCAAGACAGAAAAAACTGATAGGACTGACATGCAACGTCACTCAAATGTGTAGATTGTGAAGGAATCACACAGATCAGTTGGACATGGCCGATCGAAATCCGTCCTCCCTAGACATTTGCCTTTGCTCTAGACATGTACCACCGAGTCCACCCTCTGGTAGACAGTCCGGATGTATCAGAGGGTCTATAAATTCACTTAAACCTGCCACATGAACATATAGTTCTTAGATAAGCTTCCCAAAACCATAGCGACACCTTGTCGCCGATGGCCGCCTTCTTTTCCTTAAAACGAATTTCTGGCCGATTATGCCCCTTGGAATCCGCGCTGTTTAAATGCGTCTTGCAAGAGAATGGGACTAGCGTGCTATAGGAGAGGCTGCTTACCAGCAACTTTGCTTGAAGGGCTGTCATGATTGTAGCTACGAGCCACGATTTATGTGCAGCAGTGGTCGTAGAAGGACGATACCTGAGTCCATGTACTGTACATGCGATGTCACCTCCTACCGTTCCGTCACCTCCATCGGTGAATTTATAGCATGGGTAAGCCTTTGGAGTAGGGCGAGGCCGTCGAAGAACAGCCTTGCGTCTCAGTGGACATAACAGCGCAATTCGCTATCCCATTCAACATTCAGGTCCCGGTACGACTTGGGCACGACATGTTGACGCGTGTGCCTACGTACCAATGTTATTGGCCTCGGTATGAGCGCGGCTGTGCGGGAGGGAAAGAAATGGTAGGCGGACAAGGAACTTGTCGCTAAATGGCGACAGGCTTCACAGGGGACCTGACTAGGGCCAATGTCGCTTGTAATACGCAAGTGCAGAGGACACGATAAGAAGCGGCCTATCGGCGGTCCGCAGAAATAGCATCCTCATCGGCCTGCAGTTGAGAGAGAGAGAGAGAGCTTCAGGTACGACAAGCAGTAATGGCGACAGCGACCGCTTTGGCCAATGCCATAGAGCCACTGCCAAAAAATTCAAAGGGACACCTAATTCCATTATGAAGTCGACAGTATGACATAATCCCGTCCGGCAGGGGGGATATATTTCAAAAAACAGAGACGCTCACCAGTAAAATGAAATTTGAATTTTCTTTTACTGGTCGGCGTACCTGTTCTTTCAGAACTAATTCCATTATGCAGTGGCAATGTGCTAGTACTGACAGTGTTATCTTTCCCGGAAGTGACACTTCCAGGATGGTGATATCTCTTCCTTCCAACCAATTGGTATGCTCATGCCTGGTGACGTCAATTCCCTGCAGCCAATAGATAAATTAAATATATTACTAACGACGCATTTTGGCTCCATCGGGCTTCTAATGGTATCGCGTTAAAAACTATTTCCCGCTCAGCTTCCAGTATTCTTGAGCCTTCGTCGAAGCCATGTTCCTATAGCTGCCGCGTTGGTTTAGTGGGCACAGCTTTCGAGTGGTGAGCACGAGGTCGCAGCTGTCAGTTGCGGCTGTCAATACCTCCCGCGCTTTCATAAAGACGGACTGAAGGTGTGCTGCCTGCTGTACGATGTCTGTCCACTTGAAAGAAGCCAAGGTGCCCGAAATCAATACAGAGCCGTCCAGTACTGCATCCTTTTGCCGTCTACCCCTTTTCACTTTCTCCTCCATCTTTTCCCTCGCGGCACGGTTTAGCTGTAGAACATCCTGAGAACATTTCTCAATGAAGAGTGTGCGTTAATAAGGTTCCCAGGGTACAGGCTGTGCTTTTCAACAGTCTGTTCTGGCCATTAAGACGGGTATCAAGCTACCACGGTTGTCAGATGTGAGAGCTTTACTCTTCTTATACCCTACAGGGATTTTCAGATTTGGGGGTGTCATGAATACATCACTAGTTGCACTGCTCAAAGGTAGAGACCCTGTGGCCTGGAAACATTTAACGCATCCCGTACCTCTTCGAGAGCGTGCCTTTAGTGTTAGATCAAAGGAATTCAGGGACTCTTCAGATGTGCTATGCCGTGTCTGTCAGCAGGATCGAAACCCTCACTCTCGCGTACAAAAGAGAATACCAGCGTACTGCCACTCCGCTCTTGTCGACCGCGTAGCATACCGAAGTCGCCCATCGGACAGAGACAGGCGCAGTGCGGCTGTAGGCCAGGAGTGCGATAGGGGTCCTTCGCGAAGAAGGGTGATCACCGCCGGAGAACCGCGCCCAGCGAGGGGGCGCGAGCATGCTGGGCCGGCCTTGCTCCGCAAAAAAAAGGGCGAACGGGCAGGACTGACAGGACCCGAGGCGGCCCCGCTGACCGGTGCGGCAGCCGAGGAGGTCCGTTCGTTCCGACGACGGCGGCGGGCCTCGGGCGCCTTCCCCCCACCCCACCTTGTATAAAAACCAGAGCCGGCCAGGAGAACAATTACTCTCCGCTCTCGGTTTGTTATCGCCAGCCACAGCCGCCGCCGCAGCCGCCATGAACGCTCTGGTCTGTATGGAGCACGCGCACGTGCTTGCGGCGCGCACGCCACTCGGCGTTTTCTTCCGTGACACCGCGAGCAGTAGGTCCCTGCACGCTGTCTGCCGCGCGACGACACTGAGCTTGGAATGAAACTCGCGCGAGGCGTCATCGAGGTGGGCGTGACGCATGTACCGGGCCGAAGGACGCTTCCGGGACGCGGTGTCGACGCTTTCAGGTGTCGTCACGGGTTCATGTCGGTGACGTGGGCAAGTTTTGTGGTCGGGGCGCCATCTATTAGGCGATGCGGGACCTGATCAGCTCACGGGGCTTATCTGAGGACGCTTCCGATAGGAAATGGCAGTGGCATCGGCGCTTTTTGACGTCAAGGATTGGTGTCTGTGACGCAAGCTTAATTTATTGGTGCAGCGCCATTATCTCTTGGAAGTCGGGTGATTTGCGTGTTGGTGCTCGTCGTGGCTGATGACTCTATCTTGAGCAGCTTGCGCCCTGAAGTGGTTCTGATAGCGCAGCGCTTTTCCGTGCCGGGTTAGATTCGTGTTAGTGACGTATGCACACATGGCGGATGTGGTGCTACTTGTGTTATTATTTAGAGAACTTGTCTTGTGCCATATTGGTGCCACTGTCAATATATTTTCGAAGGTCGTGGAGGTTATTTTCATCCAGAAAGCTGATCAGTCTCCGGCTCTTAACGTTGGCCGTCACAGACATGGAGAATTCCCCCTCCCTAGAAGCTCTTAGACCAACTTTCTCTAGTCGTCTTGCTCTTTGTTCCAGGACATGTGAACCGCGCCGGGTGTGGAATATTTAGAACATGTGTCTTTTACTAAGTGTGGTAACCACTGTTTCTTCTTGAAGACCCCGTGTACACGTCAGCGACGGGGTAAGGGCCGCCCCAGCCTTTGTGTAATCCTTCTAAGGGGCATCTCCTCCAATCTATTTAATGTGTGAGAGAGGAGGTAAGTGCACGGCGGAATTAGGTAGCGTGTCGGTCGCCTTAAAGAGGACTTCAAGATGGGGAGAGTGGAGCGGAGGTCGAAAGGAAGGGTTTTTGGGGAGTTATTCGTGGCAGGGGCTTGGTGTGCAAGAGCGTCCGCTGTCCTCTGGTCAACACTCTGCAGTTCTTCTTGCGGGCAGTGTACCTATATGCGTTTCATTATTCTGTTATTGGAATCTTTCTCCTGAGTAATGCCTAATGTATTTGTAACTCTTATCAGTTGCCTAATTGCCGCCGAAGAGTCGGTGTAAATATGGGCTCCTCTTATAGATACAAAGTTATTTATAGCCTCCTCAGCCCCAGGGGGTCGTAAAACTTCACCACAAGTGGAATCGGGTGGTTGCACACATGTTCCCAATGCGTGATTAACTCAGTGCGAAGGCTGCGACGGTCATCACGTACTTTCTCTTTTAATTGTCTTGTTGCCTGTCACAGTTCACCAAGTTTACTCAGTGTATTCAACTGTGTATATTCCTGGAGAACCGGGATATATGTATTAGTTTTGGCAGCACCGTGATGGCGCGCACTCGGTTGCTATTTACCGTTGCCAGCGCCGCTCATTGTCGGCTCGGCAATCGATGAAACTGAGCCAGGTATAGTATGCGGGGCTTAGGTAGGTACTGAACATCTGACCATCTCAGTTCGGCCTCCTCCTCCCCTAGTTGATATGCGTTTGATCAAGTGTAACGTAGTCACTGCTCCCTTATGTCCTCTGGAGCAATCGTGTTCCTTTGCCAGACTTATGAATGTCAAGTCCAAGGACTCTCAGCTCGTACACTTCTTGTAATGTCTAGTTTCGAATTTTTATACCACGACTTTTTTAGCTGCCAGTTGCTTTCTTTCGTTTTTGTTATCCACGTTAACGTATCTGGACTTCTGGGGTGAGAGCTCTAATGCTGCTCCGCGAATGTACTCTTCCTGTGTATTTAAGACCTCTTGTAAATGAAGGTCCCGCGTCTCCAAGTGTTTATGAGTGGATCATACTTTGAAATCATCTGCGTAAATCATGAACTCTACTTGTGGTATTTCCGCTAATTTTCACGCGAATCGCATCAAAGATATATTAGACACCTTTATTATACCGTTTACTATGTTACCGATACCGGAGTACCAGGAGGCCATCCACCGCCAATACGCACGACCTGATTGGTCCCGATGCGGTAGGCGTCCATGTGGCTGCCGGGTACCTGGAGCCATCTGGCGCCCTCAAGTGGATCTGCGCATGCGCACTGACTGCGCCGGGCTCCCAGTACTCTGCTAACGGTAACACGGTACACTGTAAACTAAAGGCGTCTATTAAATAGTAAAGAGGCTACAAGTGAACCCTGTGATGAACCATTGTTTAGGCGTAATTACCTAACTGTTCTCTATTTAGGCGGATAAAGAATAACAGGTCCTTAAGCAGGATATGTACAACTTTCATATTATGTACCACCTAGGGCTGAGCGTTCCAGCGAAATCTGTGTTTATTTAACGAGCCCACCTTTTTTAATTATGTCACACGTTTTCACTAGTGGCGTTTATAATTATCTGTCCTGCAGGAATCATCTAATTTTTTAGAACACCTCGTTCGTTGCTACAGCTACGTGAATTTCAACATAACATCGAGGTGATGACGCAATGGGAGATTGAAGCTGATGGGTCTTTTGTAACTCTTGCCTCACGTTATAGCTGAATTGGTCAGAGCAGAACGCTTCCCGCTGTGCTACCGATCTGAGAGAGCAGCTCGATCGAGAACAATTAGTGCTAAACGATCGTATAGACTAAGATCCCATCTTTCCCTTCTTCATCGTCTATGTAACCATACCCAGCAATTTTGTACAAGAGCATTTTTGAACGAAAAAGTGTTTATGAACAAAATTTTTTTTACATATTATAAGACTTCACTATGACAATCAATATATCGGCAGATCTCTCGTGAGCAGGCTTGCGTTTTTTGCTGTTAGCGCTTTTGCTATCGTTCTCCATTGGTATGCTATGGCACTCTTAGCTGCTCGATGTGAGTGATGGAAACACTTTAAAAGAATGATTTTTCTGCGCGTCGGAAGAGTGAACAATTGCTTTCAATATTTCCTGAGCAGTAGCTTACAATGTCCGAATTTTCAAAATTTTCGCCCAAGAATTCTTCACATGCACCTCCCCTCACGGGCCCGTTTACCAACTGCAATGTTCATCTTGGGCTTTTCTCTGAGCATGACGTTTTTATTTTACGGTCTGTCTCTCTTTGTCGTTTATCGTAGCGTGCTGATCAGCCTTTTGGGGCAGGCAGGATGTATGATTTACAAAAAAAACATTTGTTTGCGTATCTCTGTACCTTGTGCTTTTGTCGGCGTGTCCTTGATTCAGAATGCGTAATATATACAGCAACTCAATCATGGTGGTATATGTAGCAAAAAGCTGCGCACACTATATGCCGACGTGCGCCAAGTCACAGAAACTTGTATTTTTTGCTCAGCAAGCAGCATGACGTGCAAAAACCCGGCGGACCGGCGCTATTCTGCCATGCCTTACCTATTCGCCTCGTATTGTTAAGCTTACTTTTCTTAACTATTAGTGCGATTAGTTAACCCAAGAATATGCGCTTCACGGAACCTTTTCCCGTAATATAGCGATGTCCCCTGATGCTCCTGCCTTCTTCTCGAACGAGTCCTCAAGTCTTCTACGCCGCGAAAATACCAAATTGACCTTTATTCTGAAATTCAGGTCCGAACGATTGCCTAGCACAAGCAATCCGACATTTATTCTCGCCAAGTTGCCGCAGTTTTTCCCATCATTAACACCTTTCAAATGAGGCACGGGGGAGCCCACAGTATACACTGCTTTTCGACCTAGCCCTTATCTTCGTCACGATCTTTGAAAAAAAAAATAGTACAGAGGTCGGGTCGTAGTTCGTATTTCAAACGTAAATGAGATTGTGTACAGCGGCCGTTGTCCTCGGTGTGCTTGCACGGTCTTATTTTTATAAGACCATCCCCCCCCCCCCCCCCCCCCCCCCCCCCAAGTATGCGGCTACCTAAGCCAGAGCTCAGCTAGCACTTAGCGCATCCCATCCCAATAGGTGTTCGTGAGCGAGCTCAGTGAGAGAGAGAGAGCTAGCGCCAATCGTTACCGTCTTGGACCTTGGCGTTCCTAAACGTCGTGATGTTCTGCCCGGTTGTAAAGAGTCTTAAATGGCTCGCTTCCATTACGGCGCTCTCAATACCCCACCGAATAAGAAGAGAAAAAAGAAGTAGAGAAAAATAGGAGCGGCCCGCGGGCGCCTTTGATTCACGGCTTCACTTTGTGCCGCGTCGGGCCGTGCGCAAGGCTGATGCTTTAAATGCGCGAGGCCATTCTTTCTAGCTTTCTCATTTCAATTCGTGCAAGCCTTCAAGGTCTATCTGCTCTCGAAGCTACGCTGTTGATTGGTGTCTACGCCGCATTCGTACACCGTGAGGAAAGTGGTTGCTCAGGGAACTAGAATCAGCGTTTTTTGCCGATTTGGTGGAACGTTCTCAGCGAAGGTTTTTCTTGTACGCTTATTCTCTGCGACGGCGCTGATCTTTGCTTAGTGAGATAACTGGCAAACACAGGAGACGACGGCGTTTAGAGTGGTTTAAAGTTGTACAAAATCGAAAAGGGCTGTTTAACGAAGTAAAACCAGGCTAGTCTGTATCTGCAGGCTGAGAAACATGCTTGATGTGCGGGCGTTGTCGCTGCTTTGAGCGCATGCACTCGCTTGTTAAGCAGCGGTTGATAAGTCTCAGCTAGGAAGTACAAGTCTGCTCGTTTAATTGCTTTCCGGGCCTTGACGATGCAGGTCACCAGAGCGGCTCGTTCAAATACAAGATAAAGAGCTATTGCATACAAACCCGTTAAAAACGATAACGATCGTAAAAAGAAGGCAATTAAAACCGTTATCATTTCCAGAGTAAGAGGACTTGATAGCAGTCGGGGTTTTTCTTTCCACCAGTGAGCCATCATGACAGGGGCTTTAAAGGGGATCTTTGATTTTAAAACGTGAAGGTTAATGAGAAAATGAAATCTGTGCTCTAAACATCTTAAATTAAATCCATTTATGCTGTCCAATGATTCATTTTTACGAATTTTATTGAGAAAGGGTTTGAAATTGGCATGTTTTCGCGAAAGGAAAGGAAAACGCGAGTGGGAACGCATAGCGCAAGTACAGAAAAGGCCGTACAAAGAAGTCGGCATCGCGCAACAAGCCATGCCAGCAGAAAACATGTAATAATTCATTAGTAGACATGGGAGTATTCAAAACGAATGGAAATCATGCCGTTTAGACAGTATTCTTTTTTTTTCTCTCTCAGCTCTAGTGATCAGGTGGCACGTGTTCTCTACAACTGCTCTCAAGTTTTCGCATACCTAAGTGATCGTTTCGAGATTGCCCATTTCCTGAGCAGTCCTATCTTTGGCTACTGCGATCGTACAGCGCAATGGTACCGCGCAATCGCGAACCCATCTCGTCTACAAGGGCGTACCGCCAGTTTTTTATTTTTTGCCGCCGGTTTTTATTGTACCCCCTCCCTCTTTTCTTATCTCAAAATCTCTACTGATTACCGTTGACTTCTTCAGCCAGTCGTTTTGTTTAAACGCGAAAAATAGCTTAATATCTCGCTTACTACACGAATGATTGGTTTAGGCGCCCAATATATTATCTTAAAACATCACGGTAATTTTGTTGGAAGATGTTGGAAGCGGCGTGTGGTCTATGGGTGCGTAAAACGCGCTTTCCATCAAATTTGTTCGTACGATGTACACAATGCGTGCCGCAGTACCAGTGCGAAAGCTTCTAATGAATGCACTCCAGGATTCTAGGATTTAAAAATGAGCACTTTCTAGTACGCAGTGTTCCTTTCGTTTACATATTTTTACCATTAGGTAAATGTCACCACGTCCATGGCCTTACACCATTGAGCTTCTACCACGTGTCTAGTTCTTTTTTGTTTTCAAATTTTCATGGTACCTGTATAAGCGAAATTCTACATTTCACTTCTGTTGTGCAGATATTTTTGTTCATTTTGTTCCTTGACTTTTTTTGTGCTTTCTTCCTCCCTCTCCTATTTTTTTTTGTCGGCTCCCGCACAGGATTTTTTCCCCTGTCTGATACCAGAGTAGAGAAGTCGCAAGTGTAAGAAAAAAAAGAAAAAGGTGCTACAAGCCGTGACAAGTAGTCATCGAAAGCTTTCTTTGAGAATCGAGGCAGCTTTCTTGCTGAAATATTCTTGTATTACCATTTATTCTACAGCTTGTGCCAATGGGTTGGGTTGTGCTTGGCTCAGTGGCGCATAATCATATAAGGCTACCATGAACCAACCTCAACTTGTTCCCATGAATCATTCCTTGCCATAGCTTCCTGTTTTGTTCTCTTAAAGCCGTTTTTTCCTATTTAACTACTCATCCTGAAGAGAGAAATCAATTCTTTTCACATTATAGGTAAGCCTTCTACTTTAGGTTACATCACTGCAAAAATATTTTCGTTCAACAGGACTTCTCGGATCGAATTTTTGCAGGTCGCCCACAGTGGGGATGTGCAATTTTCATTTTGATGACAATAGGACCAAAAACAGCATAACTCCGCTGAGAAATGGGGCCTTTTAAGCTCTCATCTTTCCTCTTATGTCTTTAAGCTCGATTGTCAGCCTTTTCGCAACGTGACAGACGGTCGCTGTCTCACTAATAATGATGTAGATAGACGTTGCTACAGCTGTCTGACGGTGCGCCACCCGTGTTGCGTGCTCAGCTCGCCGCCGTTCTTCTGGGCCTGGCGTCCTACGCCGCCGCCGGAGGCTTCACTCCTCCGTCGCCGTACGCCGCTAGCGTGTACGGCCCCGCCATCGGATCCGGAGGCTACGGATACGGCGGACGCGGATTCCTGCCCCAGGCCTACAACCTCCAGGTAAGACGCCACACTGATCACAGTGGAACGGAGCAGGACGAGGACTTCGGTAACTCTCTTCCCATGTAACAGGCTTTTGACTTTTTCGGAAAACATGGGGAAGCATTGAAGAACGAAGCAGATGGAGGGGGAGCTGGAAATGGGACTCTTGGAAGCACACGATGAGCACGAGGTTGGAGAGAAGCATCCCTCTTTTTTCCACAAAGCCTGAATTGTGAAAAAGGAATTTTAGAAGAACTCCATACCCGCCGCGGTAGCTCAGTGGTTAGGGCGCTCGGCTACTGATCCGGAGTTCCCGGGATCGAACCCGACCGCGGCGGCTGCGTTTTTATGGAGGCAAAACGCTAAGGCGCCTGTGTGCTGTGCGATGTCAGTGCACACTAAAGATCCCCAGGTGGTCGAATTTATTTCGGAGCCTTCCACTACGGCACCTCTTTCTTCCTTTCTTCTTTCACTCCCTCCTTTATCCCTTCCCTTACGGCGCGGTTCAGGTGTCCAACGATATGAGACAGATACTGCGCCATTCTCTTCCCCCACAAGAAAACCAATTATTATTATCATTAGAACTCCATAACGCTTCTCGTGAAGCCTCTCCCCCACAGCGATTGTCAATAAATAATTGCGCAGAGGTGATGAAAAATTTGTTCGTGTTAGATTGAACTAACAATCGGAGCGGTTTAGACTAAACTTTAGTCGACAGTATTGCCTGCTCTTTGGCCTCTGTTTTATCGTCGCCCTGAGCGCAAATTCGCAGACACTTAACTAACGCGCAGTTGACATCTCTACGTTTTGTTTCATTGCATGCTCGTGAACTAACCCAAAGTTTCTGGGAAATTCTGGCTTCGAACTTTGCTATGAGATGTGTTTTTTGTTCCTCCCGATATTATGAAGAATGAACTTTGAAAAATGCAAGAATTAATACCCTCACTCCGGTAGCACTTCTTCGTGCAATTGTAGACTGCCAAGGGAAAACCTGAATTGGCGATAAAATGACAGGTTAATTGTAAACGACGAATCCTTGATTTGTGCATAAAGATATTGGCATTGTCTGGTGGTCACTCTAAGCTATAATTAGGTGTGCTTTATTTGTCGGCAACGGAATGCTCTTTATCCATCAACTGTGAGTTGTGGACCCAGACACTCTTGCCATTTCGCATCCAATTGATAATCACGGGCGTTTACAGGTTCGTTTCGGCGGTGGTATCAAGGCTGGCGTCGCCCACGGAGGCTACGGACACGGCGGCTACGGTGTTGCTCTGGGAGGATACGGAGGATACGGCCACGGCGGCTACGGAGTTGCCCTGGGAGGCTACGGTCTCGGCCACGGCTACGGAGGATACGGTCACGGTGTGCTCCTCGGCGGATACGGTGGATACGGACACGGTGGATATGGAAAGCTCTACGGTTAACTGGTGCGTATTGTCCACCTGCCTCAGAGCTATGTCGTTTTGTTCTGGTATCTGTCAGCGACAAAGTGTGTTGACGTTTACTAAGAGAGAGAGCTTGCCTGGAAACTCGTCCGGACACGTTAATCCCCGCAATTTGAAACGCAACCAGCAGGCCGCCAAGAAGAGCCGTGGATGTGAGCTTCTGGGCTGTATTGTCCACTGGAATGGCTGCCACAATCGGAAGCATAGTTCCGCGGCTGAATTCGAAGCTCTTAGCTACGATGCGCTTCACAGTCCTATGGTTGGCAAGGCCTTAGATATGGACTATATTTCCTGAAGTTCATGATTCTCAAAAACCGCACGAAGCTCTGACTTTGCTCAGGGCAGACAATATTAACTGTGTTTTTGTTTCTTTTCGTTTTCCAGACTCACCTGAGTAGCGGCGACATGCGTGTAAATTAACACAGAAACCCGGGCAAAGGCTCCGCAGGACGGATACGCTACGTGTTCGCCATCGGCCGATGCGCTAGAGTACAAACACCCCGAATGTGCACAAAACACTCTACAAAGCTTCCAACACTGTTTACACATCACGAACACTTTTCGCGCATTCTTCTGTACAAGGAACACAATAAAACACGTCTGTAAATCTTGTGTGGAAGTCGTTATTTCTTATCTTCAAAAAAGCACCGGACCATCTGGAAGTATTGTTAAATGGGCGAGTTGCTATCACGCCGCGGTGATAAACTGCGAAGAATACAGTACACCAGAGAACAAGATCTAGACGGGACTGACGTTAACAGTCGACATAATTTTTAATTCCTATTTTTTTAGTTATATCTTATTGAATCCGCATCTCGCGCCTAGTTCACGTCCGTGACCCGAGTTTTCCCTCTAACTACATTTTACTCTCCAGGGATGCGTTTTGTTGTAGGTATGTGCATATTTATGCTTCGTGTTCAAAAGAATTCAACCCACCAAAAAATCTCTGTGTCTTATGAAACTTACTGCAAGCGCTTCACGTGCAGCAGGAAGTGTTTTGGCTAGTCTATTACAAAGCGTTTTTGTTCAATTGATAATCGTTAGTGCTCTATGTCCCATCATTATGTTCAGCGCGCATGTATATTGTCTCTGACGCTACTGTATAGCTATTGGCGCCTCTACAGCTGCTTGACATATCAGCGTACTTGAGGCGCACATCCGCGCTTAGCCATGTGACGACCTCTATCGGGCAGTTTTTCACACGTGATTCTCACCAGGCTGCAGAATGTGCCAAATGTTTGGAAAATAGCTAATCAACCAAAATTCGGAGCCAAATTCATGTATTGTTTATTTTTGTTTTTGTCTTTATATCGCTAAGAGATGAAGCTCTTTCAAGCACTTCTCACTGGAATCCAGGTCTCTAGGAATGCTTATTACTAACAAATAACATGGCGCGATTTGTTAACCACAAATATTTCCAAAATCTTTGCGTTCGTCCATATTTGCCTCACTGGACCCTCTCTACAGGCCTCTACCTTTCTCTGCATCACCAATATGTAGCGCGCCGAAGCTTGGGAAGTTATTGTGTTGCACCTCATGCAGTCACAGTAACTACCTGCAGAGCTTAAGTACAACAACGGCTCCATGTCACTGTACTCTGTTCATCCCCTGCGCTTTTAATCTTCCTCAAAAATCAATGCCTATTAATGTCTTAATCTCAAAAGCTTTTTCATTATTTAAGAAGATACTCGCCAATGACATCCGTTCTTATGATCTTATATAGAGCGTCCCCTTTTTAATGCACCTTCATAGGAGGGCCTCAAACCAACGATGTCGCCTGACTGTCATGACGCTGAGATTAATCCCAATTAAGTATAGCTAATCGCTTCTCATCTACCACTTCCTGCAATGTCACGCTTTCAGATCCAAGTGGATCAACCCCGAAGCCATGAGAATCGATCGACACCATTCACTGAAGGGTATCCCTTGAAGTGCATTTTCTGCCTCGTTCTTAAGCGGTACCCGGCTAAAGCTCCATATAGAGTAACAATAATAAAATCTCCCCTTTACAGTTCTTTTCTGACCCTCGAGCTTTCACAGATCACAGAGAATGCACGGTTCTTCTGGAAGAATTTAATCAGTGAGATCTATATGGACGCTGCAAAGTTCGATTCTGAGAGTATTACTTGCAATTCTGCAGAAGATTTCAGTGAACATCAAGAAACCGTCAGCCTGTGTTTTTATTCTTCAATAGGCGCGGCCCATACCCGGAAGGTACTATCGAACTACTTGGTTATCTCCTTGGTCATTTCGGTCATCCTGAAAGTTTTGCCGCCTCAGCTACGCTGGAGCATTTGCCAGCTCCCATCTCCGCTTCCCAGCGGCGTTCTCGTGTACGTTCCCGCATTCCTGATCTACGAGCTCTATTGTCTTCAGCTCTGCGGACAATAGCGTTTTCGGGCACCACGTTGATGACTGCTGAGATCCTTCCCACTGGAACATGGCTTCAATATCTGCAGCGGTCAGCGAGAAAGCGACTAAGGTGGGCGGGTTTCACACGCGAGGGCATCGCATTTTGTCTCTCGTTCTCAGTGCTCACCGGCCAGTTCCTGTTGGGCGTGGCGAGCCAAAAACCCGAGGCGGCCGACCTTGTTCGAGGTATGCGCGCTGGCTTTTTTTAATGAACGGCGCCGGCGCCTTGGCGGTCGGCGCTCAGCGTTAAGCTGTGCCCTGATTGCGAGTGCTGACAAGAGTCGAGCGGCGCGTGCGACGGCGTGCTTTTGGGCTTCCGCCACTGCTTTGCTTTTGTTTTACATTGTGCCCTGGGCAACGGACCTCAAGGCAACTGCGACCACGGCGCTGATAAAGCGTGTCCCGCCGCGTTTGCAGCTCGACAAGGCCTGCTACAAGGGACTCACGGCGTGCGTTGGTGGATGGCGTTGCGTCAGTTCTCACTGCGACCCCTGATGCCAAGGAAACGGCATAGCTAAAGTATTTCCCCGTTGTCGTTTAAATGTGTCATGTAGTGACCTTATGCGAAATTGTCATTGCGTAAAATTAAACAAGCACTATGCAGACAAACGCCCCGCGGTGGCTCTGTAATTAAGGCGCTGGCCTACTGATCCGGAGTACCCAGGCTCGAACCCGACCGCGGCGGCTGCGTTTCGATGGAGGCGAAACGCTAAGGCGCCGTGTGCTGTGCGATGTCAGTGCACGTTAAACATCCCCAGGTGGTCGAAATTATTCCAGAGCCCTCCACTACGGCATCTTTCTTCTTTCAATCCCTCCTTTATCATTTACCTTAGGGCGCGGTTCAGGTGTCCGGCGAGGTGTGATACAGATACTGCGCCATTTCCTTTTCATAAAAACCATTTTTTATACAGACAAGAGCTCAGAAAGGAAGTACAGCATTTGACAAAAATATATAGCCCAAGTGGTTTGCTTCCAAGGCGCGTAGCAGTGCTCTTTAGCACTTTTCACAGTCCTAAGCTTGGGAGAGTTAATGACTTAAGTTCTTCCTGCCTTTATGAGATTATTGTTTCTGAGTATGCAAGAGGAGCCGCACTGCAGGGCTTAGAAGCAGGACCCCTGGGCTGTGTATTTTTTACAAAGACTGTACATAACCAGTGCTTGTCTTTTGTACAGTCTTTGCCAAAAGTTTACAGCCCTGCGGGGTTTTACTTTTAAGCCATGCACTCAGGCTCCTTTAGTATACCTGGGATCCCTGAACTTCGGAGGGAATAGGTAAAGAATTCCTCTTACCATGAAGAGATTTAAAACGCTGGCGGTGTATACTGAGCTGGAAAGCGGGGCCCAGATGCAAACCCCCCTAGAATCTAAGCGTTTGGCAAAGGGTGTGTCTATGCCACCATATCAGTGTTGTTGTTTTGTCAAGATTGTTTATATCACGTATGAATCGGCAGCGACTCACCCAGCCCTCCGTATTGCGTCAGTGTTGTGTAAAGCTTAACGTTAAGGCTGTGTCCCATGTGCATGCGTCAATCTAGCGTTTAAGGGGCACATATGGTTCTTGCAGAGAATGCAGTAAAATAGTGGTACTCGATTCCATACGAGGAAGCAAACAGCATAGAAGACCACAATGAAGTGCAATAATCTACAGTATCATAGGCTTCACACTGTCACGGCATCTGCTTACCGCAGGAACATACCGAAGTGTGCACGGCCGTTGAAATACGGCCAACTAGAAACAAATTAATCAAGACTTGGCCAAGGCTCGAAGCAACTGATCCAAAGTACTTTCTAGCTGCAATAAAATTCATCGGGTCACATCAATAGCGATGGCATGAATCATAAAGGCTTGCCATCATGGTTGTGTACGAATAACGGCAGGACGAGGCTCCGAACTGTGCTTTACTAGGACATATGTCATGACAGCGTGCTGGCAGTCATCCTGAACCTCGTATTTAGTGGCGTATCAGGCATGATGGTTTTTAAAAAGGGAGTTTTTTTGCATGCGACCTGTTCTTTAGCGAAGGCATTTTTCAATATTTATGGCTGGAGGAAACTTAAAGCCTCGCTTTTTTTTCATCAAGACAATGTTTATTTTGCAGCTGTAACTCATACACTTGGGATGAAACTATGCTTGACAAGCCTCGAGTTATAAACTGAAATACAGCGTGTGCCAGATAAGATCGAATAGTTGTACCTGCTTAATCATTGTCGTGGTCCTGAACTCTGCTCAAAGGTATTTTCACTTAGAGAGGCAGCCAGAATAGTGCAAGAAAAGCGCTGTGATGTCTCGAGTGGACGTACAGCCAGTAAGTCTCGTATCACTTATGAACACAATACAGTGGTGTATGCAGCAAAGTCGCCAACCTCAAAGTACAGCAACTCAATTTTACGCAGGCGCACAGAAAAACAATATCTGTTGTTGCTGGAAGCTATAAGCTTGAATCAACATGTGGTTTTCTAAACAAGCACTTCAGTAGATGAAAACTTGTCGAGTATGCAATTCGCCTGCTAATAAAATGAAAAAAAAAATACGTTTCAATATTTCATGAGCATCATCTGAAAGAAGATGCGGTAAAAGCACTCCGTTTAGTTAACCTAAAGTGGCGAATTTAGCAGAAGGACCATGGCCGATTTAGCACATCCTAATATAAGCTATGAATGTAGCAGCAACGATGAAACCAGGATGATGTCAATAAAAGCTGCAGTTAGTATAATCAAGTGACGTCCCCTAGGTTGTCGCTTACGCGGCGATGGGGAGAAATGGCCAAGGCAAGCGTTGCATTGCAGTGTGTATTGCAATGGCTGTCGCATTCTTTTTTTATGTCGTCGTATATAGTTAGCATGCAAACTCCAGAGTGAAAGCGGCAGCCGATGTGAGATGGACCCCATCTCTATAGTTTTACTCTCCGCGCACTCACCTTGCACTCACCTTTATCAAGGTTAGTCACACTCACCTTGGCAGGCTACCGCTGTTACGCTGTTATGCGGACAAAATTCATGCGCCACTAATCTCAAAGTTGATCTCTTCCGGTTAAGTGATTCCAGGGAGTTTCGGAATGGGTGGCATCTCTAGAAAGCTGGAATGTAGATACCACTTCTGCACCATTTTTACGTTGAAGCTGGTCTGTAGTGACAAAATATCCAGCTTAAGGAGGCCTCAACGGTTCTGAAACCACTTAGTCGTTCCTCTTGTATCGTTTCTTTTTTTGTGGAAATAATACGTTAAACAACCCTTTTGCAGCGCTTTTTCTGCAAATATTATGTTAAACGCTACTTTCGTATGGCTTTTTGAGCAAATAGTACGTTCAACAACACTTTTCCATCGCTTTGTGTGGAAATAGTACGTTAAACAACTAACGGCGCTGGTTAAACCTCTTTGGACAACTGTTACCTAATCACGATGGCGATGGTTAATAAAACCGCTTTTCCAGGCTTCGGCCCCTCCCTGTGTTGTCTTTTCGACCGTGTTTCAATTAGGGTAAAACAACATGATATACCAATTTTGCTTCGGCATCAGCGGCTAACGTTTGCCTCTGTCAAAGCCTTTCGCTTCGGCGTCGCCCGTCGCGGACGCTAGGTGGCAGCACCTCCCAGGAGAAAGTTTGCGCGGTTGTCCTCCGACTTCGTCGCCTTCGCATCGCCCGTCTCCTTCCCCTCCTCCTCTGCTCGCTCTTGTTTCGAGCGCAACGTAAAAGACAGAGCCAAGCAGCAGCCGTTTGCAAGGCCATCGCAGGCTGCAATCGCTCCGCAAACCCCGCGCATTCGAGATGGAGCGAGACGGCTTGCGCGCCGCCGTTCGGTGCCGGCGCCGATTAATCTGCGCTCCAGCTGGGTCGGCCCGGTGCGACCTACTCCAAAGAACCTTCGCCATGATAAATGTATGCATTAAGATAATCCTCCCTCCGGACCCCCACATCACTGCCGCCATAAATAAGAGCGCACAAGAAGCGAACACTTGCGCTCGGGGCAAGTCGTCGGTGTTTTCTTCAAACCCACGCATTCGTTTACAATCGAAGTTTTCCACGATAATGAGAAAGATCGATTCCCTAGACTCAAAAAACACGCCAAGCTCTGCCGAGCTCATGGCGCAAACAATGCTTCCAACACAGGGGATGGTATTCACGTGTGCAAACATACGATTAAAGCCCCAAATACATAGGTGACGGATGCCCGTTTATTAAACAGTTTAAGTAACCACGCAGCTGGTTTCGGTATTTTTAAAGACCGTGAATAAGGACCGTCAGAGGCTGTTCCGCAGCCCTCCGACGAATGAAGCTACAATTTACTGGCAGCGCCTGAACGGACGGCAGAAAACAGAGTTCAGTGCGGGCTTTTACCAAAACGATGATCTTTTTCTTTCTCTAGGACCAAATGCTCTCTTTGTTCTCTGGCTGGTACTTCCAGCGCAGAAGCAAGTCTTTCCGAGCGCACTGCTAAATCACTTCAAAATTTGCCATTAGAATGAATCAAATGTTGAGGTTGGTAGAATCACAACTCTTGTTGCTTGCAAGGCCATGAAATGTATACAAGATTTGAATACTGTCGCATCGTCCTTAATTAGCAGGCGCTTCCCGCCTAGTGGCTCTGTAATTTATGCAAATTTATTGCTTAAGTCTTTCTGTTATTCTAAATGGCCAGTAAAGAAAACATTCTATGGCCATATGAACGAAGCGATGGTTTGTGTCCGTGAAAGAATTAGCGGTCTAATTTCATATGCGAATGTAGAAGAGTGCAGTAGAGAAAACAGTTTAACGCAATGGTCTTTGAATTCATGAGCTCGAGGTAAAACCAGTTATCCTAGCACAACGCTATGTTGAATTTCTTTTCACAACGATTTTCCGCCTCAGTGATACACGGTCGTGTCAGTGTAGTTGGTTGCACTGCAATATTACAAGACAGGGTGCGGTTTGAATGCACGTTTCCCGCTCTGGTCCCTCTAAAATACGCTCCGAGATGTGCCCCAAGACTTGGCCGCAAATTGGTAGGGGCCTCGAAAGCACCGGAACCCCTGCATAGTAAACATTCATACACATCACCCCTGTAGCATCCTTTATAGAATCATTTTGGTGGCATTACATATTGCTTCATGAGGTCCGTGATGTCCATGTCGCATAATGTTCTGCCTCCAGTTCCCTACATTTGTGGTGCGCCAGGCAGTCACAAGAGATGTTTTAATTTTGAGCTTTGTTGAGACTGGCGCATTATATACGCAGCCTCTATTGCATTCATCCTACAATCTTAAGTTACCTCGTTATGGAAACTTTCGTGCGAATAGTGGCAATTTTATCCGATACAGTGGCTTATGGCTTCGCGCCATACCTTTGCAGTATAATTCGCGCCTAAAATGCGGGACACAGACAAGACGATCGGTTGACATGACCACTGATCTGTGCTCCGTCGTTTAGTCTCTTCCAATGTTTGACAAGGTTAACTCACCAAGTAGCTTACGGTTTTAAAACACTTTTTGTTCGAACACCTTCCTGCTTTGACTGAACGAATGTCCGTCAGTAAGTGGAGGATTTCCTCTTTTATGGTTGAGAATATAGTTTTTTTTTGTTATCTTGTAAGGCCCATCTAAGCGAGATTGTAAATTTCCGAAAAGAATATCGCGGCCTATTTTCGGCCCAGTCTATCACGTTGTACGCTCATCCAGACTAAGAATTTCGATGCACTCTGCCGCCGTCAGCAATCAAAGTGGCAGTCCTGGGGTCTCTTGTTCAGCCTGTAGCGGCTGTACTGGGGGCTTCTCCAGGGAACCCACACGCCGCCGAACAGTCCCGGGTCTGCGTCCGCGTCGCCCAGCCTCTCGTTCTCCCAGGGTACGTAGCTGTCGCCGTATATGATTGCCTGCTTCATGCGCGCCAGGACCTGCGCAGCAGTTTCGAGTCCCATACTATTGCGTCACTGCTGGCCATGCTGCAACTGAGAAAGAGGACACTGTCCAGTTACTAGGATTACTAACCGGCACATAATCAATTGGGTGTACTTGCCAACTTTGTATTTAGCACGTTGAAAACGAGGGTCCATGCAATGAGAGATAGACTGCCAGAGTGTGCCACCGAGTTCTGAAGGAAGACAGCACAGTTGTGAGTGTTGCATTTGGGTTGTAAGCCCCAAGGGTAGCGTTGGCCTGGCGGCCTGGGGCAAAGCTGGAAACATCCGAAGGTCCCGGCAAAGGATGACTCGACTGGCAACAGAACAACTTGTTTATTCTGGCATCGCAAAAGAGCAGCCGGTCAGGGCGACCACGTTACTCGAAGGAAGGAATCGAAGTCTCTCCCGCGTCCGGCGCAGCTGTCTTTTTTTATACCCTCGGAGTCGAGGGCAAGAGGGAACGGCTTGGGAAGAGTCATCCGATACGGCGACGCTTGAACATGTTCAGGCGTGACGGGCGCGTCCGCCAGGCCGGCGCCGGTCAGACCTCCTCGCCTCCCAGTTGAGGAGCTCCTCTCCCCGGCTGCCGCGCTTTGACAAGCGTGGGCAAAACAAGCACACACACACACACGCACGCACGACGACACGTGGCACTGAAACATGCCTGGACGCGCTTGGCGGGAGGCGTCGCGGCGGCGATGAACGAAGCCGCGGCGTCCGTTGCATCTGCGCCGGCTATACCGCGCGTCGTAGGTAGGCGAGACGTAACAGACCGCCCCGCCGGGAGAAGGAGATCCCGATGGTCAGGGGACTGCATCCGCTGTCCAGAGGGATGTCGCTCGATGATGCTCGTAATCGAAACCGATCGTCCCTCGACGTTGCTTGAGCGCAGCGCACAGAGAAGGCCTCGTTCACGGGTTCAGGATCACATAGGACACTGTAAAGTCACTTCGGGAGAGTTGCCATTTTTGTGCTCGTTCCCAGCAAGCGTTAGAACTACGCCGAAACGCAACCGCTCAGTCAGCAAGCACGAGACAACCCTCACTAAGCTCTGCCAGGCTCTTTCCCCTTTTATACTACTGCCTAGTTCCTTACAGTAGTCAAGCAGCACTCAGAACGCGTCCACAAATTGGAAAATTGCACTAGAAAGCACATAATCACTTTGAAACACTAAACAAAAGCAATATGTTAAAAATCCTGCCTCAGGAAGAAAACATCAGTAACCAACAACTTTGAGGCGGATTCCTACGTTAGGGGCTTCGACTTAAGCCATCGGCGTTACCGTTGAGACTCCCCTTTTTGTAACGCACCTCAAAGGAATATTGTTGCAAAGCGAGGCTCCAGCGCAGGAGGCGGCCATTTTTGGGAGAGATGTTCTGCAGCCATTGGAGAGGGCAGTGATCCGTCTCAATGATAAACCTCGAGCCGGCTAGGTAGCATGACAATTTCTGAACGGCCCACACGAGACACGCACACTCTTTCTCGGTGGCGCTGTACGCCTGCTCACGACAGGTCAGCTTACGACTAGCATACAGGACGGGGTGTTCCACTTCTCCATTGTCCCTTTGGCACAGTACAACGCCCATGCCTCGCTCACTAGCATCGCACTGAACAACGAACCCTTTGGTATAGTCTGGCGATCGTAGCACAGGCTGGCTTGTTAGGGCGCTAAAAGCTCTCTCCTTTGTCTCGCTCCAGACGACTGTTTGGGGCTCTGTTTTTCTTAGAGCATCCGTCAGGGGAGCCGCGATATCGGAGTACCTGGGGATGTACCTCTGATAGTAGCCGGCGACACCCAAGAACGACCGAATATCGGTCTTCGTGCGCGGTTGCGGGAAGTCTCGCACAGCGGCCACCTTTATTTCAGAGGGGCGGCGACGACCCTGTCCAATCACGTGACCGAGGTAGACAACCTCTGCCTGTGCTAATTGGCACTTGGGAGCCTTGACTGTCAAGCCCGCTTCGCGCAGGCGGGTTAGCACTGCCCGCAAGTGTGCCATATGCTCAGACCAGGATGCGGAGAATATCGCTAAAGCAAATTCTTCCTGTCCCCGCAACACTTTGTCCATGAGGCTTGAAAAGCAGTATGGCGCGTTCTTCAAACCAAAACTCAAAACTTTAGGACGGAATGTTCCCATTGGTGAAATGAACGCCGCATACCTACTAGCCTCCTCTGTAAGTGGAACCTGCCAATAACCCCTGACAAGATCTAGGGTGGAAATAAACTGAGCGCTACTAACTTTCTCAAGGCGCTCCTCGATGTTAGGGATCGGATAAATTTGATCCTTAGTGATAGAATTAAGCCTGCGGTAGTCGACGCAAGGACGAGGTTCCTTGCCCGGTACCTCAACTAAAATCAAAGGGGAGGTATAATCACTCTCACCCGCCTCAATAACATCGAGCTGTAGCATTTTCTTTACCTCAGCCTCCATAATATCGCGCTGGCGGGGTGACACCCGGTACGCCTTGGATCGTACTGGCTCTGGCGAGGTAAGTTCTATATCATGAGTAAGGACAGAAGTCCTACCAGGCCTCTCAGAGAACTGACCTTGAAACTCTTGTAAGAGTTGGTGTAGTTCGGTTTTCTGCTCAGGCGACAGCGGTGCTTTACTGATTAAGTCACTAATGACCTGATCAGTGTCTTCCCTGTTCGTCACTGAGCTTAGTCCCGGAAGCTCGACCGGAAGCTCTTCTAACTTTCCCGTGTCGTGCATTTCATCTCCAGTACCTGGTGCCTTCAACGCTACAGGCTCAATTTTATCCAGTTCTGACGTGCTCGGAATATCAGCTTGCTGCGCCTCCGACCCTTTCTCATTGTTCGACAACGTCGGCCCCGCAACTACCGCCTTTGCAGCGAGCTCCCGAACTCTCGATCTGGTTAAGGCCTGAACGCTAGCCTCACCAAACAAAAGCCCCTTCTCGCGCAGGAGGTGATCGGACCTGTTCGAAAATAGGTACGGGTACTGGGGGGGCAGCCTAGATGACACTACGGCCTCAGTCTCAAGTGCTCCGAAAGGTCCTTCAATAAGCACTTTTGCTACGGGCAGACACACGCTATGAGCTTCCACGGCTTGCTTGATCCATGCGCACTCGCCCGTGAACATATCGGGTTCTACGTAAGAGGGGTGAACTACATCCATTGTAGCTGCGGAATCACGAAGCACTCGGCACTCTTTCCCGTTCACGAGGAAGTCTCGCATGTAAGGCTCGAGAAGCTTCATGTTCTCGTCAGTGCTACATAATGACAAACACACGACTTCTCTTTTTGTTTCTGGACACTGCGCCGAAAAGTGACCCGGCTTCTGGCACGTATAACACACGCGCGCTTGCCTCCTCTCGAACCGCTTTCTGCGTTCGGCTTCGGCTGCCGCCGTCTCCTTACGTTCGGTCGGACTGCTTTCACTCGCATCCGCACTACGCGTGTCCCCCCTTGCTCTCATGGGTGTGAACTTCGGCCTCTCAGACTTGGAGCCAAATTCACCCTTTTGACCGTCCTTAGCTCCGCGAGCCCGACGCGTCACAAACTCCTCGGCTAGCTCGGCGGCTTTAGCCACTGTACTAACGTCTGGCCTATCCAAGACCCAGTACCGCACGTTCTCAGGTAACCGACTATAAAACTGTTCTAGCCCGAAACACTGCAGAACTTTCTCGTGGTCACCAAACGCTTTCTCTTCTTTGAGCCACTCCTGCATGTTTGACATAAGCCTGTAGGCAAACTCTGTATATGACTCATTTCTGCCTTTTTCATTTTCCCGAAACTTCCGACGGAACGCCTCCGCTGACAGCCTGTACTTTTTTAGCAGACTCGATTTCACTTGGTCGAAATCCTCTGCCTCCTCTCTCTTCAAGCGAGCGACTACGTCGGCCGCCTCGCCGGGTAACAAAGTGAGCAAGCGCTGTGGCCACGTTTCCCGAGAGAACCCCTGCTTCTCGCACGTTCGCTCAAAGTTAACCAGGAACAAACCAATGTCCTCTCCAAGCTTAAACGGCCGCATCAGGTCAGTCATTTTGAACGATACCCGTTCTCCTGCACCGTGTGCCTGACTTCCATTACGAGCGCGTTCCATCTCTACCTCGAGACGCTTCATTTCTAAAGCGTGGTCGCGCTCTTCTTTCTCTTTTTGCTCTTTACGTTCGCGCTCCTCTTTCTCTTTTGTTCTTTCCGTTCGCGCTCCTCTTTCTCTTTTTGTTCTTTACGTTCGCGCTCGTCTTTCTCTTTTTGTTCTTTACGTTCGCGCTCCTCTTTCTCTTTTTGTTCTTTACGTTCGCGCTCCTCTTTCTCTTTTTGTTCCTCTCCTCAATGGTCTCAAGGCATTCCGACAGCTCGTCATCCTCAGCCTCCAACTCAAGAATCGCCCTTAGCAGTTCTGGTTTTCTGAGTTTGTCTGAGACATCAAGACCCAACTCTCTTGCAAGCTCCAGCAATTTCGTTTGCGCAACGACTTCAAATCCATGGCCTGCTCCCGAATGCTGCTTTCTCTACTGCCTACTATTGTCTTGCCGCAAACTAACCCGGCAGCAACGACAACCACAATTACCAGCTCTGTTTCTGACACTAACAAAAGCCTGGCAAAACTCAGAAGAAGAAAGTCCCGCACTCACCAAACCTCGCAGCCACGAATTCAGCGCAGTCGTTCCGCTGCAGGCAACCAGTCATCACACAGGGCTCGTTGCACTGCTCCCGGATGGTCGTTGTTGCTGCTCAGCATACAGTTGACCGCATATCTTCGCTGCTGGCCTCCGTTGTCGGGATCTCACCGCTGGCAACCAGTTGTTGCATTTGGGTTGTAGCCCCAAGGGTAGCGTTGGCCTGGCGGCCTGGGGCAAAGCTGGAAACATCCGAAGGTCCCCGGCAAAGGATGACTCGACTGGCAACAGAACAACTTGTTTATTCTGGCATCGCAAAAGAGCAGCCGGTCAGGGCGACCACGTTACTCGAAGGAAGGAATCGAAGTCTCTCCCGCGTCCGGCGCAGCTGTCTTTTTTTATACCCTCGGAGTCGAGGGCAAGAGGGAACGGCTTGGGAAGAGTCATCCGATACGGCGACGCTTGAACATGTTCAGGCGTGACGGGCGCGTCCGCCAGCCGGCGCCGGTCAGACCTCCTCGCCTCCCAGTTGAGGAGCTCCTCTCCCCGGCTGCCGCGCTTTGACAAGCGTGGGCAAAACAAGCACACACACACACACGCACGCACGACGACACGTGGCACTGAAACATGCCTGGACGCGCTTGGCGGGAGGCGTCGCGCGGCGGCGATGAACGAAGCCGCGGCGTCCGTTGCATCTGCGCCGGCTATACCGCGCGTCGTAGGTAGGCGAGAACGTAACATGAGGCTAGCATGTACTGCTCAAGAGCACAGGAGAAATAAACGAATGCGAGCAGCGCTCATAACTAGCACATGTTCTGCCCTCTGGCGGGGGTACCTTAAACTACTAAAAGCGACAAGGGAAGGGCAGAACAAGTGGGAACAAAAGAAAATTAGGCAAAAAAATTTGCACTTAGGGAAGCCTCTCCACTTCTCAGCGAAAAAGTTGATTAGCCGGACTTAACCGTGGTTAAGGAAACTTATGCGACAAGGCTACTAACCGAGGTCGGTCACCTCAATCGGCGTTATACATGGTTAATGAGATAACCGCATTCGACTTTGCCGTGCAACCGCACGCAGCCACGTTTAGCGATTGCCGCGTTGTCCTTAGCCGTGCTCAAAGTATCCCTTGTCACAATCGCATTTGAAACCACAATTCCTTGTCTAGGACTGGAGCGTTTCGAAATCATGTGAACAAAAGCGACACTGATGCGCAATAGAGGAAGATGGTGCCAGTATCATTAAAAACAATAGCACAACCCATAGTGCTTCACGTTCAGCATGTGTTGCGATTCAAGCTTCGCAGTGAGCCTCCCGGAGTGTTCCATACTGCAAAGGTGGACGCAATGCAAGAAGTACTTTATTGCTATGCAGTGAATGATTACTCTGCATCAATGACTGAAAACCATACTTTATCTTTTATTTTCTGATTAGTTCTTCGCTAACGCCTGACCCGTTAAATGCACTTCAGAGGCCAGTGGAAAAAAATTACTGGCTTGTCTGTGCATGCATGCCGAGTGTTCGCCCCCATTTGTCGTAGTTTCTTACAAACTACAATAGGTAAAACGGGGTGCGCAACCATCCAGCATGTGGTGAATGTGATCGAGAAAACAAGTACTTTATTTAGATCATCGGATTCCTAATGGCGGCCGCAGAGGCATTCAGTACATGGTTGGTAAATTCTACTTTATGGCTTTACCGCCTTCAGCACTTTTTTCGGCCCGATACAGTGCCGTAATTTTTGGCACAAGAGATAAAAAGAAAACACACAGCAAAGTAAGCCAAAAAAAGTTTCAAACAGAATTATGTGTGAACAATGAAGCGCTGGCAGACGACAGACGAAAGTAGGACGAGACAGACGAGGACTCCTTTCGTCCGTCGTCCTGCCAGCGCTTCATTGTTCACAATGTGAAACTAACTCGCCCAGCAACACACCCTGCTCAAGAATTATGTGGTTTGAATACGTAATGCTCCGTTACCGCTAGTTACATCTCGTCGGAACATTGCACGGTGTGTTAATGAGAAGTAAGCCAGTGGGGTTCAGCGAAAAACGGGCTAGCCTGCCTGAAAATATTCCCTCTGGCCCTTGGCCATAACCTGCGACTGGATAGCTGGCTACTCCGAGGTTGTCGAGGTGCGATTCCCAGCGGGGCATGAGAACAAGTGCTAGGCTTAGTGCATGTTGGACACCGCGGGAGCAGTAGCAATGAGAGCCTGGGCAAGGGGGTAATTTTTGTGACCCTACGTCGACAATGACATTGAGAGGCTTGCCAAGTCATCTGGGGTTGGCCATCCACATGAATCTTGCCCACTGAAAAGAGCGCGTCTTCAAAGGAAGCGAGCAAGAGGATAGTAGCAAGCGCAGCATGCTTATTTTGCTGAACTTAATAATTATTACAAAATGTTGTTAATTGCTACTGAGCCATGCAGAAAACTGCATGAAGTGAACAGTACCAAACCTGCGCTGCCTTTTAGTCTTGTTTTAACTGGTACAAAAGCTGCTCACGCACAGCGGCCAATGCTTCCTTTTTTTCAGAAGCCCAGAAATTCCTGAAGGAAATGGGGTTCAAGCATATCTGAAGTGTACTCTATTATCCGACAATGAGGAAAGGATAGAGTTTGAAACAAGGTAGACCTTGACCAATGTCGTCATGCAGAATAGCCCCTTTCCTGCTGCGCGCAAAAAAAGTTCACAGTGACACCAAGTTAGATTATGTTTTTGGCAATGCGATATCGTTAGAAACTGTTAATGCCTCTACCGGAAGAGACTTCGCGGCAGGTCTGATGACTTAACTTCCGTCCAGCCAATGAGCAGACTTGTTGACGAAAGACATTTTTTCCTGGTGAAGCTTCTGACGCTATCTCATTAAAAAAAAAAGTCGGCACTATGCGCTAGCTTCGTTTAACCTTCTTTTGTTCGGCTCCATAGAACCATTTTCCTATATGCGCCCAACAACTTGGACACCTAGTCATTGTTATGCCTGTAGTGAGAACCATTTTTTCAAATGCGCCCAACAACTTCGGCACCTATGCCTGTAGTGATAAGGACAGTTGAACTAGTTGGTACTGCATCTGTGAAAACAGCAGCGCAAACAGACTAGGGACGAATCCAGGAACGGACACCACAAGCGCTGACTCGGAACTGACGGTTCGAGAAGAAAACGCACAATTGGAACGTAATTTTTGCGCGAAGTTTTCATTGTGTGGTAGTAGTTGGTCTCACGGTTTTTTGTGAATTTCTATAATGTGTACTTTCTTTTAGAACGACTACTTTCTTTTCGAGTAACTATACTTGATTTATGTTCATCATACTTATTTGTTGTACATTATTGATTATAAGTGTCTCTCCTGATGGATTCTGTATTTTCTGATGGTTTCCGCACAGGGTTTTGCTAAAACGGTTTTTATTTTGTTTAAATATTGGCACGAGTGTTGTGCACAATTTCAAACATCATGTTAAATTGTTTTCGCTCAAAGTGCTTTGTTGGTTTTTCTTCGTTAGTTTATTATTTGCTTATTCGGAGTGCATCGCTACCAACTTTGTTATGGGGTCAGGGGACCCAGCCAGGTACAAGTTTTGTACCTTTTGTCCCCGGCCCTTAGTTTTCTGTACTGAGAACTAAAATGTTAATAAACTCAACTCAACTCAACTCAACATGGCGACTCGTATTCATGCAGGACGATCGATGGGTCGATATAACTCACGTGTGCTTGTTCTTGTAGTTATGGTAGGCTTCTGAAACTACTAACGCGAACTGATTAGGATGCCGAAACAGAATTGTAAATTTATAAAAGAGAAGTTGGTACCGTGGGCATTCATTACAGTGCTTGGCTAGATTTAGAGGTGGAGTTTTTTTCCAAGGACTGCGTTTGCTCCCACAAGCGCATATTTAAACATCCACTAGAAATCCAGCGAGCCTTAACCTACTAACTCGTTCGCTGAAACAGCCCCTCGTGGAGTTAGTAAGCGATTTGTACAGTAATTCCAAGCAAGCTAAACCAACCTCAAATTTAAAGACTTTTTGAGCGTCCAGACTTAAATGAATGGTTGCGGAATCTTCCAATTCAGCCAAGGATTGTATGAACGCAGGCGGTGTGACCTTGTTTGATAAAACGACATTTTTTTGGCACGTTATTCAGCTGGCTCGGGAGGTTTCGGAAGCATACCATATCTACTATAACAACGCATCAGCGACACACCGAAAATCCTGCAATAGAAAGGGTCGTCAATCTTTGATGCGTCTGACTTGTCCGCATATTTTCATGTTGTTTCATGTTCAGATTCTCGAAATTATGAACAAAATCTTCGTTTTCCTATTAAAGGCGTAGTGACGGATTCGCGCTAGCGATATCTGTTTTTTCCTTCGTTCCTCGTCTCTTGTCGCTAGCGTTTTTAAGCACCCCTCATCACTGAATTGAGGAAAACGAAACAAATTTCTACCAAGCGGCAACGCGACTTCTTTGAACGAAATGTTCCTACTCAATCATGGAGTGGAATGTTCGGTCTGAAACATGCAGCCATCGAGAAAGTTATTCTCCGTGTTCCTAAGGCAGCAGCTCAATAAATGAGGGGGGGGGGGGGGGGGGGGGTAAAAAATAAATAAATAAGCAGCAAATAAATATGCAGAGGCGGAAAGGAAGAAAGAACTTGAAGAAAAGGAAGAAAAGGAAAAGAAAAGAACTACAAAGGGCTGCTAAAGAAATATAGTCTTAGCTCGCCCTCCAATTTCTAGCAGGGAATGCGACAAGCTGAATATACACGTATACATTAAACTTTCAGCGGACACTCCCTCAGCACCGCGGGTAGGCGCAGGAAAATAGCGGGCTGGTCATGAGTGCCTGCCTGTGGAACGTATCCTTGAGAGCAAGACCGATGGAATTTCGGCTACGTGTCTAGGGGGCCCACACCCCGATTAGCGCACTCTGCGTCTTTTCGTCCTTCAATCTTTTTTTTTCTTTTTTTTTGCCTGAGCGACTTGCATGCTCGTTGTACTGGAAATTTCCTTTGGCCAGAACAGCTGCCTGTTTTGCAAGTTGATGAAAGCGCATAGTTCCGGGAGCACAAAGTAAGGGCTCTTTGTCTTCGATGTATTCAGAACCTTTTAGGCTGTTCTTATTTAACACGCCATAGACTGACCTCTTAAAGCATTTGCACAATGCTGACTCTATAAGCATTATTTCTACTAGCGATAAAGGGGAGTGCCTTTTAGCTTTATTTTTTTAATTTCGATTGTATGATTTGTATGCTCAATATCACCAGAGGCGACACAATTGTCACGTTTCTTTTCAATAATTTGGAGAGTACTTAAACTCGAAGCCAGAAAGAGACAGTATTGCTAGTCATTTCTAAACTGTCTCGCCTCTTTTTTGCCAATAAGGAGAAAGAAGAGCTATGCCATCTCAATCTCATAAAGTCATCGCCCTGACATTTTACGAAATTTAGTCGGCCAGCCGAATTATTTCTGATATTTCCACTGCTGCCGCTTTCACTCTATATAGATTCCGTGAGTCACACAGACTATCTAGAAAACCTTCTGCTGCTCTGCGGAAAAGGTGTTCTGCTGCCGAAACGCAAGCATTGAGCGAGGCAACGTACAAAATATACTCGCACAAGGGAATCAATTTTTGTTAAAAAATTAATGACAATTATTGGCAATCCCTCATGTAATGCTCCATACCAGGGGTTTTTGAGGTATCAAATAAATAAATAGTGTGCTAATTAGGTTTGGTAAAACTTACATCGCGTCAAATTAAAATTTCCCCAATTTTTCAAGTTAATCATTGAAACAAGGCTATACGCGTGCGGTCGTTTGGTGAGTAAATATCGTATGGTTCTTCATTGCTATTTGGTACTTGTTCATCGAGGTGGATTAATTCCCATAAAATATGATACAAAATTCAGTCTTCATTTCTTTCTTAAACATCTGTGGTGCACGCAGGTAACCAAGTTGCACATTTTAAAGTCGGGGACGTGGGTATGGTGCGAGGCACTGTGGGTCCAGTACAAAAACACTAAGCAACATGACATGAAGGAAAAGGCAAGTCAAACAAGATTAAATGTCAGGAAAGCAAGAACTCCCAGAGCAATTTTAGGCAACTTAACCACCGAGCGACCTCTAGCCGATGGCCTACGCTTTGCCGTACATATGTATTACTTAGTTGTACATTATTTTCACGCAGCTGCAAGCGCGAGTAGTTCCTCTTTATGTTTAGGTAAAGGGAAGAAGAATTCAGAAAGCGCTCGGCACCAGGGCACAGAGAAACGCAGATTTCACTCGACAGCCCCAAAACTGCTCATCTTGCGGGTAAACTGGACTGTTAATGAACAACTGCACGGGCTAGTAATAGTAATCCTGTGCTCTCCCACAACGCTTATGTACTGAATCTGACACAATAAGCGGGGCTTCTCTAAGTACCTTTTTTTCTGTGGAGCTCAAAAGCAAAACATGGCAGGACGATTAATGCTTTGCAAAGCTGAGATTCAGCAATCGCTTTCAAGCTATCTATATTTTAAGATAAATTGAGGTAGAGAATATGATAATGATGTATTTCGACTATCCCTCCTCTCCAGTCCGCCGCTACAGGTGCGCGCATTCATCGATAACCCTATCAGGTGGCGCGCTTCACAGGCGTTGCGCGGATGGACCATGCTACATTCCTCCGCTTACGCCATACTATCCCTCCTCGTTACACGGCCGCCAACCTGCAGATGGCTCTAATAGTAACCACCCATCCTGTTATGAATTCGTACGCCCTCGCCATGCTCTCCTCCTTCCAATATAGTGCTCCTACACTTACTTCCAGGGTGTAGCTACCCTCCGTGTGGTCCTGTGGCTACCACCCAGCGGTTACGCATTCGTCTGCTCATGTCCTGCCCTCCACCTTCTACGGGAACTACCCTCCGGTTATGATTTTGCTATGCTATCGCCATACCCTCCTCTTTCTACGGGAACTACCCTCCGGTTATGATTTTGCTATGCTCTCGCCATACCCTCCTCCTTCTACGGGAACTACCCTCCGGTTATGATTTTGCTATGCTCTCGCCGTACCCTCCTCCTTCTACGGGAACTACCCTCCGGTTGCTATTTCTCCTTTCTCGCCACATCTTTATCCTTCCACCTACATAACTAGCTGCCCTACGGTTCCCGTATTAACTGGTAACTACTCACCGGTTACGCCTTCCTATGCTCTTGCCGTACCTTTGTCCTTCCACAAAAACCCTTCTCCTCCAGTTTCGGTAACAACCCTCCATTGGTTCCCGTGGCAACCCACCCGCCGGTTGCGCCTTCCTGCTCTCTTGCCATACAATCCTCAACCCACGCCAGCCATCCTCTGGTTAAGCGTTCTTTCCTTTCTCCACACCCTGTTCCTTCCACGGTAACCCTCTTCCGGACGACTCCCGTGGTAACAGCCGTCTGGTACGCTTTACTACGATCTCGCCACACCCTCCTCTTTGCGCAGTAGCCCTCCTGTTCATTCCAAGGTAACTACTGTCCGGGTGCATCACGTGGCAACCACCCACTGGCTGAGCCTTCTTAAGTTATCGCCATACCTTTCTCCTTTCACAATAGCCAGCGTCCGGTTGGGGGATTTAACCGCTCTCGCGACAACCTCCTCCTTCAACTCTGACACCCTCCGGATGGTGTTAGCGTTCAGGATGCTATGCGAAACAAATCCTGGTTTCAATCATTTCGAGCGGAGTCCTACGATAGAATCTGAGTGGTACCACTTACTGCGGGATGCTTCTTCACGATGTTGTTCTGCTCGCAAGGGTCCTTGTCCAGATCGAAAAGGCACGGCCCGCGGCCCACGAGGCAAGCACCAGGTTTCTGCACGTCTTCACACTCCACCAGCGAGCCCCTCTTGATGGGGTCAGTGAGGTTGAAATTCTTGCCATGGAATTGCTGCAGGACCTGGGCGTATCGGAACGACGCCAGTCGCTTCACTTTTATCCACCTCATGTTCTTGTCTTCGAGGATTTACCATTAAAGGGAAGCTAAAGCACTTTTCGAAAAAATTGAGTTCCATGCGGCATTTTATAGTTTATAGTCCGCTGAAAAAAAATATAGCATTCGAAAAGGGCAAAAGCTGTTTTTTTTGGAAGAAAACGGGCACCAGCGTCTCAGGGCGCCGATCGAACGCCGCGAATGGCCGGGATCGTCGTGACGTCGTCTACGGGGATCTCCGGCCAGCACCGACTGTGTTGCTGCGTAGCGCGTTGCTTCAGCTGCCTTGAGAACTGCGTTTCGCAAATTATGGATCCGTCGTTCACCAAAGTGCGGGCCGAAAAGCAGCAAGCAAAGCAGGACGGCCGGCAGACTACCCGTGAATGGCGTCACTTCCGCCAGTTCCATCCCCCTATTCGGCGCTTACGGAACCGAAGAGGGCGTGTCGGCTACGGATTTTTAACAAGCGATTGCGGCTCATTTTGAAAACAGAATCGATAAAAAATTTACACACATGATTTTCAAAGTCCCTTCTTCCCAAACACAGCGTTTCATGCAATTTGAAAACCGTTTCAGCTTCCCTTTAAGGCTTTGCAAGGCGTCTCCGCAGAACTGTCGGTGTCAAGATTTAGATTGGCTTCAAATTCATTAAAAAAATTTGTAGCCGCCCCAGGATTTTTCTTTCCTCGTGCTCTGTTCACAGTAGCAATAGCTGGAGGTGTGGATTTTTTGACCCATGGTACTTTTTTATTCCATTTGGAAGCCTTCGTCCTCAATACAATAGAGCCCAGGAACACGAATAGCCACTGATTTCGAAATTTTTTGAATGCATAGAATGTTTCACAAATTTAATCAACGAGCAGATTCACTTCAAGTGCAGTCGAAATTTTCTTTACAGACTCCAAAATAAAATAATCAAACTAAACTAGGCTGCGAATCAGTTAAAAATGCGGCGAGAGCCGTCATTGCTCGCTATGGACAATTTTCAAAAACCTGTAAGTCTGTGAAAAGCTATTTTTTTGTAACAAACTGCCACTCACAGACCGGTTTGCATTCAGTGCTCTACACACAAAAAATTACTGCAAAAAGAAATGTGCCTGTCCTCCTTATTGAATTTTTTTTAAATAGGGACCTTGCGATCTCCAAAATATTTTGCGTTAAGAAAATTCTACAACTTAAATTTATAAATTGCATCATTCAAAACGGCAAATGGTAAGATTTACATTTGAATTAAAATATATATATACACGAGAAATAACTTTTGTATTCAAATTTATTCTTAAATATATTAGAACCGCTATTGTAATTAAAACATCAATATTGTGACTTGTAATTTAGATAACTACAATTTTCAAATTAAAAATGTTTGCACATTCGGATCACGAATTGTTTTAGATTGAAGTTCAAGTTACAATTTTAATTTTAATAAAAAAATAAAAGATGCAATATAAAGTTTTAAACGCAATTTTGCATTTAAATATGAAATCGGAATTAACTTTGCATTAACGATATTTTTCACATTAGAAATTGAAATCTGAATTGAATGTAAAATCGGCCAAGCAAAGAGCAAAAGCTCCACGCACTGGTTGTTAGGAATTCGGCTTCTTGGACGGTCCAAGAAGGATTCCAATCTCGGCTGCGTGGAGATGGGAGGAGGGCCAGTGCCTGTTTTCTGGTTCCACAAATCGTGGTGCTTTCTTAGAACTGCGTCACATGACCGGATGCCGACTTCTATCTCCTAAAGTAATTTAACGCTCTGATATTTCCCTCCAAATTGCAAATAGGTATGCCCTTTTGGTTAAAAGAGTAGCTTATTATTTTATTAATTTGGTATTATTTTCACTCTTATCTACCGCGAATGTGATGCACATTTCAACTGAGTTGAATGGAGCATTGCCTCCAGGTCGTCTTTCAGACGACACGATTCGCCTCCCGCGATGATTTGACGCGAAAGATCTGATCCGTTTCCATTCGATCTTTCAGTTTACGGCACACATTCCAATGTGTGTCTCCGTTTTTCAAACAGCAGCCGAGGAGGCAATTGCGATTTGTTCCATGTGAAACGCGTCTTGAAGACAACATTGACACGCAGTTCCAACATTCCAGAAAGCTCCAGTCACTGCTTTTCATCCGGCCTATTGTTCTGCAGTCACCAACATAGCAACATTTATAACCAAAAAGACTGTTCGGCAGTTTTCATCGACCCGCCGCGGTGGTTCAGTGGTTAGAGCGCTCGGCTACTGATCCGCAGTTCCCGGGTTCGAACCCGACCACGGCGACTGCGTTTCGATGGAGGCAAAACACTAAGGCGCCCGTGTGCTGTGCGATGTCAGTGCACGTTAAAGATCCCCAGGTGGTCGAAATTATTCCAGAGCCCTCCACTACGGCACCTCTTTCTTCCTTTGTTCTCTCAATCCTTACTTTATCCCTTCCCTTACGGAGCAGTTGGGCTGTCCGCCGATATGCGAGACAGATAGAGCAATTTCGTTTCCCCAGAATCCAGTTGTCCATTCTTTTTCATCGCTCTGCTTGGTAAAAGGAGAACAAGTTCGCAGTTGGTCTTCAAGCGGCCATGTTGTCACGCTTAACCCGACAGTGCTAGTAGTAAACTCAAGTTAAAATTTTTTCGAAACTCCACAGAACCCTTATCATAGTGGTTTTTCGAAGCAAAACGAACATCATACAAACACAACATCAGGAACAGATCTCGGCGCACACGCGGCTTCTCGCTCTCGCCATGAAATAACTCACAAATATGGTAACAGAGAATCAAGAAAAACACTCCATTGCCTAATATGCGTTCAGTGAGAATACCGGTTACGCATATGATGCAGAGGGTAATGAATAAAAATAAGCTGAGCTGCAAGCGCCGGTTTTTATACTTATACTTGCACTGAAAAGACCTCGTATTATAAACGTAAGAGCGTCCTAAGTCGGCAAAAATTATCCGGCGTCGGCGACCGGTTGAATCCTCGTGGTCGGAGAGGCTGGAGCAACTGGCCGCTCTGGGAACCTAGATCAGCCACCTAGACCACCTCTTAGGCTTCATAAATTTCAATTGCAATTCAATTCTTTATTCACCAGAAAACTGGACGGTCTCCAGGGCTAAAAGTTGCTGCCTACAACTTGACTGGGGCCCTGGAGCCGTTTACAAAGCGGCAGCAGGCATTGGTGGCAGAGTACGCTAACATTAATTACAAACACTGAGTAGCAGAAGGCATCAGAAAACAGAGACCTGCTGCATGATTTATCACAACAATAGATTCACAACCAGGTCACCGTATTGTGCGCAAACTGAATGGCAGGCGGCAGTTAGATTATGATTAACTAGGAGTGCAAATAAAATGCTTCCCTGTTTGGTGAAGTTTACGCGGGTGTAACGTCCAAATGCGGCTCAGGCTGTGATGGACGCCGTAGTGAAGGGCTCCAAAAATTTCGACCCACTGGGGCTCTTTAACGTGCACTAACACCGCCTTTAGAATTTTGCCTCCATCGAAATTCTACCGCCGCGGCCGGGATCGAACCCGCGTCTTTCGAGGCAGCAGCCGAGGGCCATAACTACTGAGCCACCGCGGCGGCCTTTCTCCATGTCGATCGTCTTTTCAGAAGTGCTGTAATGTACTGGATTTGGTTTTCAGCTTACCTGCAGGATTAATTTGTCGATGTAATTTTCGTACTGCGCATTTTCTTTTTCAAAATGATCGCTAGGCGCCACCCCTCTAAGTAACCATCTCGTAGTTTGTAACGTATGCGCTGTATATTCTCTCTATCTCTCTCTCTGGGGAAGTTTCGCGACTGGTATTGATCACATAGCTCCGTAGAAATCGTAAGCAGCAAAATGGCCGTGGTAGTCTGCGGACGACCGCACCTTGTATGTCTCGCTGGACGAGACGCGCCTTTTGAAACTGGATGCCTGCTTGAGCTCGCAGCCGGCGACAGGGAATCGGCCCCCCTGCCGTTCCAGCTTGACGTTGGAACGCTTGGAGATGAAGCCTTTGTAGTTTCCCAGCTGGATGACAAAGTTCGCACCGGCCAGGTCGAAGCAATGTATGATAGACTTGCGGGGAGACGGGACGTTCTTGCTCATTGCGGGCCACTGGTTGAATGAGTCAAAGTCGGCGAGGTCACCCAGGACCTTCGGGTCACCGCCTGCAAGGAACAAGATCGGCGCCTGTCATCACAGAGTCCTTGCGCAGTAACGGCAAAGTGGTTACTTCGTTTAAGCAATGTCCATTGTGTTCTTGAGCTTCTCTGACCCTGCGTCAGGCTACATCTCTGGAAGTTGCCCGTCACGTTTCGAGGCTTTACAGTGCAGGCCAGGTAGGCTCCCTACAGAAATATCGAGTGTAAACATAGCACTGTGTGCTGCACCCTAGTGTCTTTTCAGCTGCTTCCTTGCTGATTTTCCCGGAATTTCCTGGAACGTGACCCTCAAAAGCTGACGATGAACGTATTAGTAAGTTATAGCCTAGCGCGTTCCGTGATCTGCTACCGTGATCCGCTTCCCCGGGGCACCACTTTGTATTGCTGATTGGCCCCGACGCGGCAGGTGCGCACGCAGCTTACTGTAATGTAGCGCCATCTAGATTCGCCATGGCGTTATACGCACGCGCAGTGGCGCCTTGCGGAAGTGGATCACGGTAGCGGGTCGCAGATCGCGTTATGTTATAACTCTCTATTGTCACGTTACGAGAACACACCGTAAGCTTTTCTGTGCAGATAAAAATTTCAGAAACAGTGTACCGGCAACATGGAAAAGAGTCGGCATCCAGTCCGTGACGTGCATGAGCTGACTGGACACCCGCGCCTGGTTCTGAAGCAATGGGCTCCAGATGAAAGCCGGGACCCGGATGCCGCCCTCGAAGTAGGTTTCCTTGGTGCCACGGAAAGGCCAGTTGAAGGACCAGTTGCTGCCTTCCATCTCGTCCACAGGTTGTCCGCCGCTGGACGAGACGAACACGAAAACCGTGTTGTTGAGCATGGTCCGGTTGTGCAGGGTGGCGAAGATCTGACCCACGGATCGGTCCACTTCGGCCAGAGCGCCTGTACCGCAGAAACCAGAAACGCGGATACCAGATTCTTTCCGTCCACTTAGTTCTTGACGTATTTAGCGGTTTCCTCCGAGTCCCCGCCGTGAGCAACAGCCGGGGAGAACTCGGCTGTAGCAACCTGCCCTGGGTGTTAGCCATGAAACTTTGAGAGGTAAAAGTCGCACGCGGTTCCTGCTGCATCAAGTACTGTGCATAAATTGGACAACGCGGCGGTTTCCCGCCTTTTCTTCGTCCTACTCTAAAAATTGCGCTGTCGTGTATTCCTAGCTTTCGTGAATTACGAACTAGCCTGATCAGCCACGCTCGAGAGTAGCATTTGATCCCTCTAGCGCAAGCGGCGTAGAACAGCCATGTCCTGTTGTACCCTTCCTTCCATAATGTTGGACATAGCAAAGTGAAGCACGCTCCATGTTATCGCGCTATGCACCTTCTCGTGACGTAGTTGCTGCGAAGGCCGATTAAGCACTCTAAAACTCGCCATTGTAAAGCGAAGCTCACGTAGTAGCTCTCTGTCGACACCTTTAGCGTCCTCTTAGCCTCCACAGCGCGCCAATGCCCAGCGACACTAGCGCACCCGTGGTGGCAAAAGCACCGAACTCCTCCCCCACTGCTGTACGTCATCATCATCGGAATCAGCCTGACTACGCCCACTGCAGGGCAAAGGCCTCTCTTATGTCTCTCCAATTAGCCCTGTCCTTTGCCAGCTGCGCCCACAGTATGCCCGCAAACTTCTTAACCTCATCCGCCCACCCAGCTTTCTGCCGCCCCCTGCTACGCTTGTCTTCTAGTGGAATCCACTCCGTTACCCTTAAGGACCAACGGTTATCTAGCCTTCGCCTAACATGCCCTGCCCAAGCCCATTTCTTACTCTTGATTTCCACTAGGATGCCATAAATCCGCATTTTTTTTCTCATCCATTCTGCCCGCTTCCGGTCTCTTAACGTTACACCTATCATTTTTCTTTCCATAGCTCGCTGCGTTGTCCTTAGATTGAGCTGAACCCTATTCGCTAGCCCCCACGTTTCTGCCCCGTAGGTGAGTACCGGTAAGATACGGCTGTTGTATGCTTTTCTCTTGAGGGATATTGATAAACTTCCATTCATGATCTGAGAAAACCTGCCACATGCGCCCCGCCCCATTCTTATTCTTCTAGTTATTGCCCTCTCATGCTGTAGGTAAGGCGACACGGATTCCTCCGATCGTAGCACTAATAGCTTTACTGCAAATTAATAACTTTGTTGGTGGTCACGAATGCGCGATTAGTCTTTGCTGCCAAATGTGATGGTGGTTTTAAAAGGTCTGTCGTCGTTTGGGTCCATACATTCCTGTCGCCATGAGTTGTTTGGCTTTATTTCGCAGGGCACTGTCCAGGGCTGAGGCGCAGAGTTAAATCGACTTTTCCATCGCTGTGAGTTTGGCCCCGTACTCTGTATCCCTCAGCGCCTCCCGTATTCTTGTACATTTTGCTACTCTCTCACCTGCCAGCAGAATCCTTTTCCGGAGGCCGATGCCCTCGAATGTGTGCAGGTACTTTAGAGGGCACTGAACAGAACCGTGGGAGTTGGCTGCCTGGACGCCTTGGTGGGCCACGAGCAAGAAGAGTGGCTGCAGTGCACGGCATAGCGGGAACCATAAGGAAGCGCTAACACGACTGCAGGAGGCATTAATGCGGGAATACAGTAAACGTCTACGTTTTGGGTCCTGCCTGTCCAGTTCATGACTACCCAAAATTTCTCCACGTGGCTGAGCATCTAAAGAAGGAGGTAATGAGAAGGTAAACGCAACATTTACACGAGGGGTGGCGGCGGTGCAAACACAATGCAAACCCAGAAAAGCCCTTCACAATCCGCGCTGGAAGCGTGCTTACTCACTGAATTACTTCCGACAAAATCACTATTAATGTAACCCGTGGTGCTGATCAGTAAACTCACTGGATACTGATGAGCTCTCAAGGACTAGCATATGTTTGAATCACAAACTTCTTTGGAGGCTTCACTGCCGCTTACGTCTAGCTTGCTATTTCAATGAGCTTACCTTAGTTTTGTCGTGGCTTTGGATGATTTGGACGGCCCTCTCTGTAAACAGGCGGGTTGCGTACTTGCCCGTCTGGTTCCAGAGTACCTCGCTGTTGAGCCGCAGGTCGAATCCGTGAAAGTCTCCCGGCTTTGGCTGCACCCAGAAATGAAAGAAACGTGAAATAGTGGGAACCTTCAAGTCTATCCTCTCTTCCTGTCCCCTCACCTCTTTCATTTCATTTCTTCATTCTGCCTGCTGTCCTTTATTTCCGCTGCCCCAGCTCAGGTGCTTCAGTATCGATGGCAGATGCCGGGGCTAGCAAAAATCTTTTCCTTCCTTTTTACTATTATTTTTAATAAAGCCACTACCACCACCACCACCTTCAAGCAGAAAGAGCATTCAGGGTGCCAACGAAGCATGCGAATGGGAATTACACCCAAATCAGTCTCTGGCTAAAGGAGACCGAGCATTCTGGTTCGGAAAGCAGAGTCGTTTAGTATAGCCTCAGCATTTCAAAGGTTCAATTTGCTAAGTCTCACAATGGCAGTCGCAACAGGAACGTTCCTTCGCGGACCGCTACTTTCTGCTGACGTTTGCCTTGTATTTGCGTGGCTTTAGCGCGCAGCAAGGCATCTTTTACTGGTATCATCATCGTGGAACAATAAATACTGCCATTAACTTTAACCAGTTATGAACATCGTTAATGCACTTTAATTCAAAATAATAATAATAATAATTGGTCTTGGGGGAAAGGAAATGGCGCAGTATCTGCCTCATATGTCGTTGGACACCTCAACCGCGCCGTAAGGGAAGAGATAAAGGAGGGAGTGGTAGGAGATAGAAGAAAGAGGTGCCGTAGTGGAGGGCTCCGGAATAATTTCGACCACCTGGGGATCTTTAACGTGCACTGACATCGCACAGCACACGGGCGCCTTAGCGTTTTTCCTCCATAAAAACGCAGCCGCCGCGGTCGGGTTCGAACCCGGGAAATCCTGATCAGTAGCCGAGAGCCCTAACCACTGAACCACCGCGGCGGGTGACACACGTTGGTCGAAATCGAGTTTTGGTGTCTGCTTCCTGCTTTTTGCTAGTAACCAGTTCGGTTCTTCATTGCTTTGGAAATTTGTGCTCTAGATTTAGGCTGGTAGAACAAGCGGCTTTATGTTGGTGCACAAAATAAAATAACGGGTGGTGAAGTTTGTGTTCGTCAGGTTGGTTCTGATCGATGGCTCCGGCCATCGCCTCACATGTCATAGCTAGGAAAAATTGCCGTTATTGGCGATCTAATGTCGTCCAAAGACAATGCAGGCACGCAGCTGGCCATTTGTTCCCATGTCAGCTCTCGCTCTGCGTCTGCCTGTGATCCAGCCTATCCGGGTTTCCCCGTGACAGGTTCTATCATAATTGGGCAAAACAACAAAGGCGGCAACATTAGCCGCGTTCATAGCAATGAGTTATTGAAGCGCAATAGAAGCAGTTTTAAAGCTCAATTTCTTCCAACTCGGCATTGGAGCTAAAGTGCACTTTGCTGGTATCGGTGCATAACATGGAAGATAGAACATACGGCGCTCAACCGTTTTCAGACTACAATGTAACAATGACCAGCGATGAAGTGTTGATTTGGCATGGTTTGGTTTATGAGGCTTTAACGTCCCAAAGCGACTCAGGCTATGAGGGATGCCGTAGTGAAGGTCTCTGGAAAATTCGACCACCTGGGGTTCGTTAACGTGCACAGACATCGCACAGTACACGGACCTCTAGAATTTCGCTTCCATCGAAATGCGACCGCCGCGGCCGGGATTGAACCCAATGAAATGTTGAAATCGCGAAAAGAGTGAATCTAGTTTCGCTGCCCGTAATAAATTTTCTTGCTGTAGTGTATAGTTCCGAACATAGACGGCGCAACACGTCCGTTTTAGCATATGAGACACGCGGTCGGATATAACGCACGAAACTTTTGGGTTGAACTCAAAAAAGTCACGATACGAGCGTTTAGGCAAAATTTTTTAAATAGCGACGATGCTCGTAAGTCGACTTGCAGGACACAACACACTTTCCGTGATCTAGAAAAGGGCGCTTCAGGGAAGCATTACAAGCAGTGAAGTACAGTGTCTCACATCAGTCGACACGTGTGTCCAGTAGTCACCCGGTCCGCTCCATTTGGCAAAGGCCGTGTCGAAGCCGCGGTTCTCGGGGATGAAATCTTCTTTGTAGAAGCCCAGGTTCCACTGGGATTCAGTGTTCACACATAAAAGAGAATAAAATACGGATCAAACACAGTCATTTTTTTCACTGGTTGGTTATTTCGTCTCAGGCGCTATATTTAGCAGCCGTCTGCAACCTGGTGCTTGGCCTGCCTCTGAATTCAAGATATTGCATCACTTTTTCAAAGCTAAGCGTAATAGGGGTCGTATTTTGCAGCATTTAATTTCGTTATTTCATATGATCGTCCGCTGCCATTGACGTATAGTGGAAAACGTACACTGGTCGGGGCACAAGCACACCCACGATGCCTTTTATTCGTATTATCGGGGTCCTACGCTCAATGCTGCATTGCAGAACCGGCGCCGACCTACGACGAAGCACAATGACGCGTTTGAAAGGCCTGACGAGTTTTTTCATCGCCACTTCCCTCTGTGAAAAAAAAAATTGCCGTGGCTGTGGAACGAACCGGCGTAGAATGGTGCATGTGATACGGCCAGACTGGACAAGGTGGCGATATGACAGCTACTGCAGGCGCCCCGTCCAGACCGGCCGCTTGGCTACATCTTCATGTTTTCGTCACGTTTGACGTCACGACCAAATGAAGCGAAAACTAAATCAAGCGTTACAGAATGACGCAGCAGATTTCCAAGCGTTGTTTAGCAGCCTTCATAATGAATTCTCAGAACTTTCATTCAGGATCCAAAGGTACATGGGACCATTACCACAACTGCCATCATTATTTACCGCAAAGAAGGTCACGTACTTCGTGACGTAACTTGAGTTCTTTCTTCCTCGCAATGCACACAATGGATAACAAATAACGTTCCGAAAAAAAGAACCGTGCTAAAATGTTACGTGTTTGTAAAAAAGGCCTCATGCATACTGGCAAACCGAGAAATTTGAGCTTTTAGATAATTATCAAAGATTTGTGCCCCTTATCATGTCGTGCGGCATGCGATGTTCAGTCATAGCTGGAAACTGTCTAGTTTGATAAGTCGTCCCCTCATTAGAAGCTTTCGGCTGTACATTTGGCCGTTGAATTAAGCCATGGAGGCTCGAGATTAAAATGAGTGCACAGCTGGAAGCAATGACCAGTGCCGGCGCTATCCAGGAGTCACATCTTAAATTATTTCCCGCTGTCTTGAGCACCAAAACTCGCTGCACCCAAAACCTGTGGAAGTGGCCTTAAAAGCCTCAAAATAAGCACTGAAATATTTTTTTTTTGGCCCCACGAAATCTCGCTTGTATACAGGGTCTACTGAAAGTAACTGGAGACATACAGTACATCCAGAAGCATATTTGTGAGGATGTCGTAGTGTCGTCGACTGAGATGTGGTCCTCCGCCCTGTCCTGTCAATAAGTTTTCAATGAAGCCTGCCATCCAATTCTGCACATAGGTGTAGCATAAAGAAATATCAGACACTTTACCTGCGCTACTAATCTGAAGCCGCCCTTCACAGGTTGGTGTGAAGATTACCGCAGCCTCTGTCAATCCTATCACCAAGGAGGGCCAGTTAGCAAGCGGGAAGCCCTGCACCGAAATCGCAGAAAGCGAGGCGCACACGCGCAAAGACTTACAACGCCGACGAAATGCGTATCGTAGCCCAAAGACTTCAAGAAGTCGGGAAGCGTTCTGAAAAGTGCGGGAAGAGCAGTTGGTTGCGAAGGCCGTATTGCCTTCGTGATACCTGCGACGAGAAAGACGCATGTCAAAGTCAGTAAAGCGTCTAAGTTTGATACTTCTTTTTTTAAAAGATTACGTTATTATTATTAACTTGCAATCAAAAGAGTCACCCGCCGGGGTGGCTCAGTGGTTAGCGCGCGGCTACTGATCCGGAGTTCCCGGCTTCGAGCCCGACCGCGGCGGCTGCGTTTTTACGGAGGAAAAACACTAAGGCGCCCGTGTGCTCTGCGATGTCTGTGCACTTGAAAGATCCCTAGGTGGTCGAAATTATTGCGGAGCCCTCCACTACGGGCATCTCTTTCTTCCTTTGTTCTTTCACTCCCTCCTTTATCCCTTCCCTTACGGCGCGGTTGAGGTGTTAAACGATATAAGAGACGGATACTGCGCCATTTCCTTTCCCCCAAAACCAATTGTTATTATTATCAATACTATTAATCAAAAGCGTCTGCGTATAATGGTATACTATGAATGCAGCGTCTATTCTGGGCCCTCTATCCTGTTTAAACAGTTTTGCGTATCTGCGAGGCATATTGCTTACTGGCGAGACTATCGCACAGTGCGTTGAAGTAATCTCTTAATATGCAATGTGCAGCTGGTGTACGGGGTTTTGCGGTCCTGAAGCCACTCAGGCTATGCAGTAGGCAGTAGCAGAGGGTTCCAGATAATTTTGACCACCTGCGGTTCATTAACGTGCACTGACATAGCACAGTATACGGGTCTTTAGCAGGTATTGAACATAACTATGAAACAACTTTATACCTTTTTTCTACTCAGTCATGTATACGACTAAGTGAGGATCGTAAAGTTTTGCACGGCTTTTTCTGCGGTGGTTTTCTTCATGACGGTTGTCCCTCGTCAGTGGAACGTTGGTTCGCCCTGATACTATACCTTCTCCACAGGAACTAGGACTCTGTAGCTTTACAGTGGACATAGTTCGTGTGTCTATAAGCGACGTAGCACTATCTTGAATTTTTACCTGCACATTTTCAGCTGAGGTACAATTGCGCAGCGTGTCAAAAGGGGAAAAAATTAACTGCAAAGGACCCATAAGCTCCGCCTTAAGCGTACGACGCGATAGCGTTTGTGGGTTAATGCCCATACATGCGGAATTGATCTTTCGCTAATTTACATTCATGAATCCCTGCGAGTCATCATCCCACTCCAGGCGCAGCGGGACAGCGGTTAAGCAATGCAGCACTGCCCTGCGATGGAAAGTGCTGCCACCAGTGACAGCACTTTCCATCGCAGGGCAACCGTGGCAGCACCAGTGGGCTTGTGCGACCCAGGTTGCCGTTCCCGAGAAACCTCTCGCGACCAATCATCAATTTTACTGTCACCTGCCACGGTGGGTGGTTCGCTCACAATTCCGACACGCACGCAGGTTGTGATGACAGCAGAAAGTCAAGTAACCTAGGTGACTCCCTTAGGTGACTCTAAGTAACCTGGGTGACTCCCCTCCAGCTACGAGGGAGGCTTGAAACGGTCGCCGACACCGACTCCTGGTAACACTTTTCAGACATGGTGCATTAACGCTCTCGCCTTGAAACCATGCAATCAATGAAAAAAAAAAAAACCTTCGTGCGTTGTGCATCTGCCGGAGAAGTAGCTGCCCTGTGCGAAATCTCTCAGTTTAGCAACCGAATCTTGGCGATGTATTCAAATGCCACTGTGGGATGACCCTTGGAGTTATATGCCATGAAAGTAAAAAAAAACTGACATCAGATTATCAAAGATGCTGGTAGTTTCAGCGCTTGCGGACACTGACTCCGAGCAACCAGTCTTCTTTGTGCAGCAATGAGATCCTATGTGGGGCCCGCTCACTGGCTCAGAGATCAAGCTACACCTGCGTTTATCCAGCGCACAGCTACACCTGTTCGGACGCACCTGCTCGGAAAGGATACACGCCAGTCAGGAATCCAATCTTGGAGCCCACGCCGGAAGGAAGGGTGTAGTACTTGTGCAGAATGACGCCGTCGGCGGCCAGGGCATCGATGTTGGGCACGCGCACCTGTCGGGAGCCGTGGAAACCTACATCGGCCCAACCCTGCGAAGAAACAGTGGCGCATTACAGTGGTACAGTGGTTCAGGTGGTACAGTCGTACACAGACCTGTTTCGAGCGCTCGAACTCCGTTTCGTCTGCGCTCCGCAGCGCGCGGAGTGACGTCTAGCGGCAGCGCCTGGTTCGAGAGAGCGCATCTTTGAGCATCGTCTGAGCGTCAGACACTCGATATCTCAAACCAGGAGCTGCCGCTAGACGTCGCTCTGCGCGCTGCGGAGCGCAGACGGGGCACGGAGTTCGAGCGCTCTAGACAGGTTTGTGGACGACTGTACCGAAGCACAAAAGGTCGTACACGTAACAGCAACAGCAATGAAACTAAAGAGTTACCTAACAAGCCGATTAAGTATGGCAGTGGAATCACAGGTTTGACTTGTCTCCCAAAAGGAAAATAGCGAAGGAGGAATTAGTGCTTTTCAATGAAATTGAAATGACGAACATTCATGTCTTAAAATTAAAGTGGAAGTTAGAGCTTCCCAGGTGTTCAAAGAAAATGCGCAACCCTTGCTTGACTGTGTGCCTACCAGAACGAGTTGAATTTTGGCTTCGACTGTGGGCAAAACGGCTGGGAGTAGGGAAATTTTTCAAGTCTGCGTTGACATCCAGTAAGACGACTTCTATACAGGTAGGCAGTAAAAAAAAATGAGACAGTTAACATCGTCCAATGTACAAAACATTTTTTTACGAAAAATGTTCGGAGAAAGTAGTTTATCGCGTACACATCCTATATGTTCGCGGCTGCCTTGGTCAAGTCAGGCTGGTTCATCATTTTGTGCTCTGTTAGTGACGTAACAAATGGATAGATGGCTGCCCCAGTTAACTTCTCTGATTTGCAGTTGATAGCACACACATTATCTGCGGAAACAACAGGCAATCGCTTGCACTGGTGGAGCAGCTGTGGTGTAATTTAGCTTAAGGCGTAATTTTATACATAGGGGAAGTTTGGCACTATAATGTGCCAGCAAGGAATTATATCTGAAATATAAGGTTGAATACAGAATTGTCAACCCTTAGAACACAGCAGAAAGAAGGTCTATACTTCACCGTCTTGCCGTTATAAAGAAGCGCTTTATATATTCTTAGTTTTTCTTTGTTTTTTATTATTTTTGACACAACACACATCAAGTCAGTTTAAGCATTCTCGAAGTGATTTCGCAGAACTTCCACGTGGGTTCTAGAATGGTTTCGTTACCGGGGCATCGTGTCGCGCTACGCACGATTTCGTCACATTTGGCCGCCTTTTGTCACACAAGCATAACATTTTGTCACACAAGCGGAGCTTAAGAGGTGCACAGGCTTGTCCATACATAAATTGTGTATAGACAATGCATATACATCTTATAGACTCTATTTCCTTCCTATAGATATTTATTTTCGTCGATTCATAGTATATAGACTGTCTATAGACAAAAGTCTACTGAACGTTTATGGCCATAAACCTATATATTGTGTATAGAGTCTATAGACAGAGGCCTAAGGACAGTCTATAGACTGTTTAAAAAAATTTTGCAAGGGCGCAGTGGTTGGGCAGTTTAACATCATGAGACGTGCGGCAAGCAATAATAAACAGCTCGAAACTGCATTACATACAACACAAGATCGGGTTATTTATATGTCCTGGCGTGACATAACCATCATCACATGCACATTATGTCCGCTGAAAGACAAAGACATGTTACAGTGATCTCCAATAGACACGTGCTCAGCTGTTCCCAGTCATCGATCCCAACAAATTTCGTAACATCATCTCTCTAGCTTTCCAAGTACGCACTACAACTTAACAAGTGCATGAAGCAGGAGGACACCAGTAGTAAAGAGCAAGAAAATACAATGCAAAAAAACCTTCCACGCACCGAACCCTACATAATAGCACTGATCAAAAATTCCATGATATTCAAACCCCTTTCACAGAATTCACTTAATGAGGCACACTTGCGCTAACAGGCCACAGGAACTTCAAAACATTTTAAAAGAGAAAACATGCATTGAGGTGCACTCACCAAGTCTTCAACCATGATCACAACAATGTGCGGCTTCAACTGTCCTGTGACGACGAGAGCTGACGGCAGCACAAGCAGGAGGACCACGGCATTGCATACCTCAGGCATATCGATAGCCTCCCAATTTATGGGCCACCAAAATAAAAGACGAGTTACCCCCCGACCGCCTGTTTCTCAACGGCGTGCTTAAGAGATGCCTCTGCATGTCTTCACTGTGTACACATACGGGCGTGGATCAGGCCATGGTCGATCTTCACGCCGGACGCGGAGCTGTTGCTCTTATAGCCATTGCCGCCGATGATGGCACAGTCGGCGCACCAATGACAGGCATACTTGCGCATACACAAAGGCAAGATCGGATAAGATAATTTTGTGCTACGCACCAATTGTTCAGGCAGCGCACAATTTTGGACAGCTTCTTCTACGCCATGTTGGCTGCTGTTGATGATGATGATGCTGACCTCAGGCTTACTGGCACATACCCACGGCGGGGGATTGTTCACGGTGCATTGCAGATACAAGCGCACTCATGGGCAAGGAATGAAGAAGTTGGATAATTTCGTGCCTTAGACCCGAATTAGGATTTAAAAAATGAAAAAAAATAAACGAAATGAAAAGCTTCTGTTGTTTGTCGCCACCGTCATTTTCTTCGCTTCAAGAGTAGTGTTGATTGAAGGTCAAGTCAGTGGCATTAAGTGACACTGGGAAATTTGTCTCACTTCTTGTGCAAGCCGGTTATAGGGAACCAGTATTGATACCGCATCCCCCCCCCCCCTGGTCTAATGCTCGACGCCCTCGAGCCATTACTGCAACTGATTTTCGAATTGAAGTGAATCATCAGTGGTTGTTCCGTCTCATCTAAGCAACGACGGACAAAATCGCATACTTTTACAGAACCTGAAATGTCAGTCTCAGAAAACGTGAACGGGATCTGAAAGAGCTTATCAAAAATTACTTGTAGAAAACGGTTCGTTGTGAACAGATTAACACCAACTCTAACTAGAAAGAGAAAGATGAACAGAAAGGCAGGGAGAACCTTTGTAACCAACGCGGAGCACATCTTTTCTTTTTCGTTTATTTTGTAGCGAGAGCTACACTGCGCAACCCAGTCGAGCATTTCGGCGTGAGCCTGGGAGGTCTGTAGTGCACATTCGCGAAACCAGAGAGGAGCAGAAGGTGCGCATCGCATGACGTCACAGTTCGCCGCAGCCGCCGCGCGAGGAGCCGCGCCGGCCTGACTGCACCCGCCGCCGCCGCGCGTGAATGCGCATGCGCGGCAATCGGAGAAGGGCAGCAGGTGCGCGGCGCATGACGTCAGAGCTCGGCCGCCACCACGGCCCCGTGTAGGGTCATGTGGATATACAGCGTATGTGCGGCTGTGTATAAAAGCTGAGGTGATACGACTAGGTGTATCACAATCGCTTCGTATGGGTGACGAAAAAGAGACTCCAGCCGCCGCTATGCGGCGGTATCGTCAGAAGAAGATCAATTCTTCGGACGCAGAAGTCGTGGCCTGGCACTTGGCCGCTCTGCAGAGAGAGAATGAACATCAGAAGGCTAAACGAGTGGCTGAGATGCCTGAGCAAAGAGAAGAACGTCTTGCCAAGCGGAGACGCCAGGAGGCGGAGCATAACAAGCGGCACATAGCAGCTCGCATGGTTCCTTCGCAAGAAAATAAAGATAAAGCAATGGCAGCATCATCATCAACAACAACTGAAGAGGAGGATGTAAAGGCTCGTCGTATAACTGACCACGCGATTAGACCAGGGGGGAACTGTATCTCTCGCTACGTATATCCTGGCATAGCTGAGCTAAGCCACTGCCAAGTATTGGGAAGGGGATGGTGGTTTTTACGAGCAAAAAGCTCGAAAATGCCATTATATTATTTCTAGTGTGGACAGGAGAGTGAACAGTAATAAAACTGTAGAAATCAGCCTCTGAATACTGTGACGCAGTGAAAACAATCGGATTTTTCTCAGCGCGCAAAACCACTGGTACACATACTCAGTGGGTATATAGAAAAAATAACAATCACATCGAATTGCAGCTTCTTCTCTTTTGTCCCTTTTGTAATCCAAAAATCAGTACTGAATGTGCAGTGTTATTGAGGTTTATAGGACCTGCTTTTGAGCTGGTATTTTCAACATGGGGCTGCATTTTTCTGCTAATGTTGAAACCGCAAATAAATAACAAAAATTATTTGTGAAGAAAATTAAAAACAGACCCATGCTGCAGCTTGCTCTAGCGGCGTTTCCGTTTTTATTCTCCTTATTATCCGTCTTGCTCCAAGAACGAATGACTCGCCATTACTTACCGTACCAAGGATTAACAGTACACAGCTCACTATCACCGAGGTTACCAACCGGATATCTACCAGAATTTTGCCGGCCTTGTTTCGTGTTCCCCGGGATTTTTCGTGACCATTCGGCCGTCGTAGTGTTATGCCGTACATAGATTCATCGTAGGAGGACTTTTGATCCCCGGTGTAGAATGAATACGAGAATGTCGCGCTGAATAAGGACGTGAGCTAGTCTTGGGTGCTGGCCTATTTTTACAAAAGCAGCACTTCAGCAGATATGGGCGTTCGCGTGAGCCAAAAATGGTGTACTATTATTAAATACAATGAGCAATTGTGCCCTTTTGATGGAAAGCGAAGTAGAACAGTTAGTTTATTCTTAACGAGACTGTCTGTAGCTGGAAGACTGTCTTCAACCGCGCGATGAGAGATCTTTGCCGCCAGCTTTCTTCAGATACATGCCCTTGAAATAGCTCTAGCAAAGACATGGTAAGTTCAGGAATGGACGCTGATTGCATCGCTTTTTTCAGAACTTCAGCTTCGGCAAACTTCACATGTGTGTTTGAGCAGAGAGCGGTGGTGATTCTGTGGCCTGCAGTGTGCTGAGGCGCTTATAATGAGAATGAAACGAGAGAAAAAAATTAAGCCGCTTATGAACAGCAACATTTAGTGTTGTGTCTTTATTTTCTGAAATAGTCGGACTGCAAATGTTGCTAAAAATTGACACTTGGTAGAGTTACCTTTCAGATATAATAAGCAGCATCAAATGCAAACTTATTCCTTTCTTCTTTTCATCCTTATTTTCTCTGTTCTTTATTATTGCTTGCTTAAGGTTCTTTCTCCCATCTGGAATTTTTCTCTGGTTCTCTTGCCCCTTACAGCTCATGGCATACGTATACCTAAATGTGAATAAAATGTTGCGTGCAACGAGTAATTTATCTACAGCATAGAAAATTATCAATTGGACATAATTTTTCGAATCGTTGAGCGCTCGTATTTCTGACATTTACGTGACTGATATGTTAACAGGTTCATGGCGGTCCGTGTAATCAATATTTCAAAATAGAAGGCAAGATTGTTTAGATCAAATGATTTACTTTGTTTGACGGTGTGCCCCTACATATAAATGTGCATTGTGCAGGATGCGCTTAGTGGAAGTGGTGTTTAATTCACACAGTGATATGTGATTGAGAGCATAATTTAAATAGGCCCGCACACCTTTAATATTGCTGCCCGCATCGAATGTCAGGACGCTGATTGGCCTAGCACACATCATGGTTTGCAAACAGTAGACATATTAATATGAAATGAAAGGGCCGTTGATTTGAGCATTTTATGTACCACTGTTTCTTCCTGAATTTTTCCTGCAGTACGCTTCTGAAATCTTTCTCATTAATTTGCAGCGTAATTTCGCGGCTGTCATGCAATTAAAAAGGCATGATGGGTGCGGAAAGAATGACGCTACTATGCACGTAATACAGAGCACATATGGAAAGATTAGGGCATATCGAGGCAACGTTATTTTACTCACGGGTACCTGTTTTTGGGAAATACTTGCATTGACATCTTCATAAAACAAAAAAGACTGCGTGAAAAAAGAAACCTACCCGCATTTCCATTACTCGTGATGGGGACGCGTCATATTTGACTACCGGTGAAAGAAGTTTTTGGCATGTTTGTGCGTTACTGTTTTATGCCGTAGTTTGATTTGAGGCCCTGTTGTTTTGCACTCTGGGTGATAGACAGCAATACGGCGTAGGTCTCAGCTACGTCACCTTTGTTCTTTAAGGTCTACCTTGCAGTTTTTCTTTTGCGCTGAAGTCATGGGCACCTGCAAGGGCTAAGTAATCAGAACTTCTTTAAGAGGTGCCGAAGAGACAGGGCAGTGTAGAGCCCGATTTGTAGAGATCATAACAACGGATGGTGCAGGACCGAAATCTTTAAACGTGTTTGCCTACAGGTACAAGAAAAGACAGTGCCATTTTCGTTGGAGAACCAAAATTTATTGTCGACCTATACAACTTTATTTGCCTCTCAACATCATACTCGCGCAATAATATATTACTTCGCCAGCCGGCGTTTATTGTCCTGCTCACTTCTTCCTCCGGCGGAGAAGCTCGATGTACTTCACCTCCCATCCTGGCTCCTCGTCGAGGCCATTGCCGTAAGCAATGGTCTGTCCCAGGCCGAGTCCTGATGCGAAGAGCTTCTTGTAACTGAGATCGAGGGCCAGCGGGTCTACAGCTGCTGGAGCGGCGTGGTGGACTACTGCGGCCGCGGGAGCCGCATGATGGACAAGAGCGGCAGCAGAAGCGGCGTGATGGAAGACCGCCGCGGCTGGAGCAGCTTGATGGACTACGGCAGGCGCCTGCTGGACAACGGCCTGCTGAACCACAGCGGCTGGCGCGTGATGAACGAGGGTCTTGACGTGAGGAACTGCGGCTGGAGCTTGAAGCAGGGCCGGACCAGCGAAAGTGTGCCCGAACCCGAGGCCGGCGCCGAAAGTGGCCACTGGTGCGGACAAAGCGGCTTGCCTGTAAGCAACCACGCCTGGAGCGGCTGCGACGGCTGGAGCGGGAAGGTGGTGGACCAGAGCTGGTGCTGGAGCGTGCGCGACAGTCACGGCAGGAGCAGCTGGCGCAGCGAATGCCGGTGCAGGGATAATGTGCTTTACGTGGTGTACAGCCGGCGCGGCGTGTTGCACGAAGGCTGGTGCAGCTGGGGCGGCGAAGGTGTGGCCGAAGCCGAGACCAGCTCCGAACGTGGCCAGTGGAGCGGCAAGGGCTGCCTGGCGGTAGGCGACTATGGTGGGCGCCTGGAACTGCTGCAACACTGGAGCGTGGTGAACGACGGCCGGCGCTGGGGCCGCGACCGCGACAGCAGGGGCGGGCGCGACAGCCGGGGCAGAGACGATGTGTTTGACGTGCGGCACAGCCGGAGCGGCCAGAGTGTGACCAAAGCCGAGCCCAGCTCCGAAGGTGGCGAGAGGAGCGCCGAGGGCGGCGGTGCGATAGGCGACTAGGCTGGGCGCGGGCGCGGTGTGGACTAGAGCTGGAGCCGGCGCATGCGCGACTGCGGCGAAAGCGGGAGCCTGGGCTACGGCAGGAACGGACACAATGTGCTTGATGTGAGGGACGACGGGCGCAGCCTGGACGACAGCAGGAGCGGGAGCGTGAGCAAATGTGAATGCTGGAGCTGGTGCGACTGCCGGAGCGGCGAACACGGCTGGTGCTGGTGCCACTGCCGGAGCGGACACAATGTGCTTCACATGAGGAACAGCCGCGGGAGCGTGGTGAAGAAGGGCTGGTGCAGCAGCAAACGTGTGTCCGAATCCGAGACCAGCTCCGAAAGTGGCCAATGGTGCAGCCAGAGCGGCCGTGCGGTAAGCGACAGCTGGTGCGGCGTGTTGCACGAGAGCGGGAGCGGCGTGCTGGACAAACGCCGGAGCAGGCACAGGAGCTGCTACCGAAACACGTTGCACAGCGAATGTTGGTGCCGGTTGGACAAACGCGGGAGCAGGTGCTGGTGCTGACACAATGTGCTTAACATGCACGGGAGCCGGCGCAGCTGCGAATGCCGGAGCAGCCAGAGTGTGGCCGAAGCCGAGTCCGGCACCGAAAGTAGCCAGTGGTGCTGCAAGAGCGGCAGTGCGGTATGCAACAGCTGGGGCCGCGTGGTGAACCACAGCGGGAGCGGCGTGGTTGACAAATGCCGGAGCAGGCACGGGGGCTGCTACCTGGACACGTTGCACCGCAAATGCCGGCGCCTGCTGGACAAAGGCGGGAGCAGGTGCTGGTGCTGACACAATGTGCTTAACATGCACGGGAGCCGGCGCAGCTGCGAAGGCCGGAGCAGCCAGAGTGTGGCCGAATCCGAGTCCGGCACCGAAAGTAGCCAGTGGTGCTGCAAGAGCAGCAGTGCGGTACGCAACAGCTGGAGCCGCGTGGTGAACCACAGCGGGAGCGGCGTGGTGGACAAATGCCGGAGCAGGCACGGGGGCTGCTACCTGGACACGTTGCACAGCAAATGCTGGCGCCTGCTGGACAAAGGCGGGAGCGGGTGCTGGCGCTGAGACAATGTGTTTAACATGCACGGGAGCCGGCGCAGCTGCGAAGGCCGGAGCAGCCAGAGTGTGGCCGAATCCGAGTCCGGCACCGAAAGTAGCCAGTGGTGCTGCAAGAGCAGCAGTGCGGTACGCAACAGCTGGAGCCGCATGGTGAACAACGGCTGGCGCGGGAGCAGCTACGGTAAAGCGCGGAACGCTAAACACTGGTGCCGCCGGCGCGGCATGAACGACGGCTGGTGCCGGTGCAGAGACTACCTGTCTAAGAAGGGGAGCCTGCTGAACGAAAGCCGGAGCGGGAGCCGGAGCCGCCACAATATGCTTTACGTGAACGGGAGCCGGTCCGAGAAGTGGAGCAGGCGCCGGAGCCAACGTGTGGCCGAGACCAAGGCCAGCTCCGAACGTTGCCAGGGGAGCGGCCACGGCAGCGGCGCGGTACGCAACCGCAGGGGCGGCATGATGGACCAGAGTTGCGGCCGGCGCAGGAGCAGCTACAGCAAAGCGGGGAGCAGCGAATGCCGGGGCAGCGTGATGAACGACAGCTGGTGTGGGCGCAGCCACAATCTGCTTAACGTGTATGGGCGCAGGCGCCGCAAAGGCCGGGGCAGCGAGCGTGTGACCAAAGCCGAGACCAGCTCCGAAGGTGGCCACAGGAGCTGCAAGAGCTGCCGTGCGATAAGCGACAGCTGGGGCAGCTTGCTGGACTACGGTTGGGGCGGGTAGGGCGAGCGGGCGGAAGCTAACGGCTGGCGCAGGTGCCGCGAAACTGACGGCCGGAGCAGCATGGTGGACAACTGCGGGTGCAGGTGCGGCAAAGGTTACGCGTGGAGCGGCGAATGCTGGAGCGGCTTGGTGGAAAACTGCTGGCGCCGCCAGTGTGTGTCCGAGACCAAGTCCTGCCCCGAATGTCGCCAGTGGAGCGGCGACGGCAGCTGTGCGGTACGCTACCGCGGGAGCGGCATGATGGACCAGAGCCGGTGCTGGCGCGGGTGCAGCTACTGCGAAACGTGGAGCAGCGAACGCCGGGGCAGCGTGATGAACAAAAGCTGGTGCAGGTGCAGACACAAACTGCTTAACATGCACGGGGGCAGGCGCAGCGAAAGCTGGAGCAGCGAGCGTGTGACCAAAACCGAGGCCGTGCCCGAAGGTAGCGAGGGGAGCTGCAAGAGCTGCTGTGCGATAAGCAACCGCGGGGGCAGCATGTTGCACTAGAGCAGGAGACGGAAGAGCCAGAGGACGGAAACTGACTGCCGGTGCAGGTGCCGCAACACTAACAGCCGGAGCTGCGTGGTGCACAAAAGTAGGCGCTGGTGCAGCCACGGTGACACGTGGAGCAGCGAATACTGGAGCAGCTTGCTGAACGACTGTCGTGGCAGGGGCAGGAGCTGCGACCGTGAAGCGAGGAGCAGCAAACACTGGCGCGGCGTGGTGAACGACAGCCGGTGCTGGAGCAGGCACGAACTGCTTAACGTGCACAGGTGCGGGCGCTGCGAAAGCTGGAGCTGCGAGTGTGTGTCCGAAACCGAGACCAGCTCCGAACGTGGCCAGAGGAGCTCCAAGAGCAGCTGTGCGGTAAGCCACTGCCGGAGCGGCGTGCTGGACTACAGCAGGCGCGGGAAGTGCAACAGGGCGGAAACTGACGGCTGGTGCAGGAGCTGCGACGTTAACGGCTGGTGCCGCGTGATGGACTAGAGCAGGTGCTGGTGCAGCTACGGTTACTCGAGGAGCAGCGAACACCGGAGCAGTCTGCTGAATGATAGTAGGGGCCGGTGCCGGAGCGGCGACCGTGAAACGCGGAACAGTCACAGCTGGAGCGGGCGCAGGCAGGATCTGTTTGAAGTGCACAGGAGCTGGAGCTGCGAAAGCTGGAGCAGCCAGTGTGTGGCCAAAGCCAAGACCGGCTCCGAATGTAGCAACAGGAGCAGCTACTGCTGCTGTGCGGTAAGCGACAGCTGGAGCGGCGTGCTGCACTACAGTAGGAGCGGGCAGGGCAAGGGGACGGAAGCTAACGGCTGATGCGGGAGCGGCATGATGGAAAACAGCAGGTGCTGGTGCAGCTACTACACGCGGAGCCGCAAAAGCTGGGGCAGCCAGCGTGTGGCCAAAGCCGAGTCCAGCTCCAAAGGTAGCAACTGGAGCAGCAAGAGCAGCTGTACGGTACGCGACAGCTGGAGCGGCGTGCTGGACTACAGTAGGAGCCGGCAAGGGAAGGGGACGGAAGCTAACCGCCGGTGCGGGAGCAGCATGATGGACAACAGCAGGTGCTGGTGCAGCTACTATACGCGGAGCCGCAAAAGCTGGGGCAGCCAGCGTGTGGCCAAAGCCGAGTCCAGCTCCGAAGGTAGCAACTGGAGCAGCAAGAGCAGCTGTACGGTACGCGACAGCTGGAGCGGCGTGCTGGACGACAGTAGGCGCCGGCAAGGCAAGGGGACGGAAGCTAACCGCGGGTGCGGGAGCGGCGTGATGGAAAACAGCAGGTGCTGGTGCAGCTACTACACGCGGAGCCGCGAAAGCTGGGGCAGCCAGCGTGTGGCCAAAGCCGAGTCCAGCTCCGAAGGTAGCCACTGGAGCAGCAAGAGCAGCTGTACGGTACGCGACAGCTGGAGCGGCGTGCTGGACTACAGTAGGAGCCGGCAAGGCAAGGGGACGGAAGCTAACAGCGGGTGCGGGAGCGGCGTGATGAACAACAGCAGGTGCTGGTGCAGCTACGGTTACACGTGGGGCCGCGAAAGCTGGAGCGGCCAGAGTGTGCCCAAAGCCTAGCCCAGCTCCAAACGTAGCGACTGGAGCGGCGAGGGCGGCTGTACGGTAAGCAACAGCTGGAGCTGCTTGCTGGACTACTGTAGGAGCGGGCAAGGCAAGGGGACGGAAACTAACTGCTGGAGCGGCGTGCTGAACGAAAGTCGGGGCGGGTGCCGGGGCGGCCAATGTGAGCCTAGGAACTGCGACTGCGGGAGCAGCGTGATGTACGACGGCTGGGGCCGGCGCGGATACGAACTGCTTCACGTGCACTGGTGCTGGCGCGGCAAACGCCTGAGGGGCCAGCGTGTGACCGAAACCGAGGCCAGCTCCAAAGGTGGCAAGAGGAGCGGCAACAGCTGCCGTACGGTACGCGATGGCAGGAGCGGCGTGCTGGACTACTGCAGGCGCTGGCAAGGGAAATGGACGGAAGCCAAAGGCTGGTGCAGGGGCCGCGTGATGAACAACGGCCGGTGCGGGTGCAGCTACTGTTACACGAGGAGCTGCGAACACCGGAGCAGCCTGTTGAATAACGGTCGGTGCTGGCGCGGAGACAATCTGCTTGACGTGGAAAGGTGCGGGGCCAGCAAGAGTGTGACCGAGACCAAGTCCGGCACCGAACGTGGCAACGGGAGCGGCCACCGCGGCTGTGCGATAAGCTGGAAGGGCCAGTGGTCGGAAACTGACGGCTGGGGCAGGCTGCACGAGAGCTGGAGCTGGCGCCGCGACTGTTACACGGGGAGCCGCGTGAACGAACGTTGGCGCTGCCACAGCTGGGGCAGGCACGGCGAATTGTCTCACGCTAAAGGCTGGAGCTGGCTGGACAAAAGTGGTCGCGGGAGCCGCAGGAGCGGACACGAACTGTTTCACGTGCACCGGTCCCGGTGCTGCGAATGTGTGCCCGAAGCCGAGACCCGCGCCAAAAGTGGCCAGAGGTGCAGCCACAGCGGCGGCCCGGTAGGAAACTGCTGGTGCTGGCAGAGCGACCTGGCGGAAACTGAAAGCTGGCGCTGCTGGCTGAAGGAACGTCGCGGCAGGAGCCGGAGCAGCGGCGAGGGCCACGCGGCGAACGCTCACAACTGGGGCTGCCTGCTGAACGAATGTGGGAGCAGGCGCCGGTGCGGAGACGATGTGCTTGATATGAACAGGCGCTTGCTGGACTAGGGCTGGAGCAGGCGCCGGGACTGCGAACTGCCTCAAGACTGGGGCCGGCTGCACAAAGGCGGGAGCAGGGGCAGGCGCAGGGATTATGTGCTTTACATGGACGGGTGCTTGCTGGACTAGGGCTGGAGCAGGCGCCGGGACTGCGAACTGCCTCAAGACTGGGGCCGGCTGCACAAAGGCGGGAGCAGGTGCAGGGGCGGGGATAATATGCTTTACATGAACGGGTGCTTGCTGGACTAGGGCTGGGGCGGGAGCCGCTACAGCGAAACGCCTAAAGAGTGGAGCTTGTTGGACAAATGCAGGTGCTGGGGCAGCTACGGCGACCTGCCTCAAAACTGGCGCTGGTTGCACAAAAGCTGGAGCGGGCGCCGGTGCGGAAACGATGTGCTTTATGTGTACTGGCGCCTGCTGGACGACAGCGGGTGCCGGGGCCGCGAGAGCCAATGGACGGAAGACCGGAGCAGCAGGAGCCTGGTGAAAGACAGCAGGGGCCGGAGCAGCAGCGGGGACGATGTGCTTCACGTGGATCCCTCCTCCTGGAGCAGGACCATACAGGGTCTGTCCTACGGCAGGAACTGCAGCTGGCGCCGCGTAGGCCACGGGCTGCTGGACGCTGAATCTGACCGGGGCAGCCTGAACGAAGGCGGGCCTGACTTGAGCCACTGCTGGGGCAAAGCCGGCTCCTCCTAGAAGGCTACGGAAGGCTACTGGCGCCGCCTGTTGGACGAAGGAGGCAGCAGGCGCGGCAGCAACGGTCACAGCAGGCCTGGTGATGGCGACCGGAGCCGCTTGTTGGACGAAGGTGGCCGCCGGTGCTGGCCTGTACGCGAGGTTGGCTGGATAGGCGGTGCCGACGGCGACACCAGTTGGCGCAGCGGGCTGGATGATGGCGGCACCTCCGCCATGCAGGAAGCCCGCGAAGGCGCTGCTGGCCAGGCCCAAGAATACGACGATGCACTGCGCAGAGAAGTCCCCGTAAAGACGTAGCCATTGTTGTGACGAATGTTGAAAAATCGAAGGGAGTAGCAGTGGCCTGGATGCTAAACTGAACTGATGTTCGGTAACCGCGTTGACCTCGGTGCAGATATTTGTTCAGCAGTTATAACTCTTAGAGACATCAGTTTCCCACTGGTTACGTTCTTTATGGTATACATTAATACTGAAATTAACCGGAGAGACTTGCATTTCAGAGATGCTGCCTATGTTTGGCTCAAAGATGATCTTCTACTCAGTGTCTTCGCTGAACGTTTCAGTTCTCTAGAAGTATGGTGGTCGGCATGACGCCAAACGGACTTACAGACGCGTGCGAGGGCCGCACGGTAAACATGTAGTCAAATAAAAACCGACTATTTGTTGTACGTTTCCTCTACCAGCCGTGGTGCGTCAATTGCCCCGAGTTGCTGTGACGTGCTGCATGCATTTGTATTTTAGAAATTGTACGCAGTATCAGTAATTGCTCATGAGGGTGAAATAAAATTTTCATTATGACCGCACCATTGAAAGATAGTATGTAATCGCGGGTCGGAAGCGATATCTCAGAAAGAGACCTGCTGGTCACTAAAAATCAAGTTCAGGGGTGTGATCATAAGTACATGTGAGCACAGAGTGAGGGTAATCGATAACGATGATTTATGGCTCTGATTATGACACTGTTATGAAACTATTGAAGGTTACAGTGCATTATTCTCATATGTAGCAAAATCTTCCTTTTAAGTTTTTCCGTCGCTCGAAACGACCAGTTAAGGCTGCCATAAAAAACCAATGGGGGGGGGGGGGGGGGCGCTTTTGACGATAGCAAAAATGTTAATAGCAAAAAATACAAGCCTGTCGAAGGGAGATCAGCGGATATATTCATTGTATGTGCAGTTTAATGCGAGTTTAATTGGCTGTGGATGTCTCTTTCAAAACGACATGGAAAACTTGTCTCATCTGTAATCATGAAACCTAAGTGGGCATTGGCCCTGATACACATGTGGACAGGGGAAACGATGCTATGCAGTGGCTGGGTTTCAACTATCGATCTCTCTTGTTCAAAACTTACCGATAGCAAATGTTAATGTTAATTACTATTTCATTGTTTTATCATTAACTCTGCTATCAATTCAATAATAGTGATCGTAAAATTCACTGCCTCACATAGCATAGGAGTTGCAGGAATCGAGGTGATAACAGAAAGTTGTTGCGAAATAATTTTCCGCAGCCGGGCAGCACTTCACTATTATTATAAGCAAAACTACGTTTACCCATTCGATTTTAGACTTCACGCTTACGTCGATTGCACTAGGCTCCAAAGTTTCAGGCACTAAAATCGTAAGAAAATACTTATTTCACAAGGTAACCACGGTTACCCACCGGACCTCACGCTGATATCCACAGTTTGAAGTAACCCTAATTTAGATTTCTTTTTGATGCTTACTTATTCCGGTGTACCCTCTAAAGGAGAAAGCCGCTGTCTATCAAAAGGCAAGCACTACATTGGCTTGTGTGTTTAACGTAGCCCTGAATGGGAATTTTGTATTAGGCGTACAGATGGTACACCATTCCTCTTGGCAGATTATCCAGGTCCTGGCTATTCACGGCTATTCTCTCTCCCACGAATAAGTTCGTGACTTTGGATATACCTGCTAGCTTTTTCCTTGTGCATTCACGTTATCGTACCCAGTTTAGGTCGCATCCTCATCTTTGCTTACGATGACCCTATTCCGCGTCTTCTCCAAAGACTGGCTCAGAGCAACGGGCTGGAGCACTTACCACACTGACCTCTTCTTTAACATTCATTCCCTGCGTTTCACATTACGCTGGGTCATCCCAGAAGTTGTACTACTGCTGTGATTTAGTTACCAGAAATCCCAGATGTTTAACCTCCCCCATGAAGCAGAAGTGATTGGTGGCGGTACCACACGCGCCTCTTAAATTCGTCTGCGACACCTGCATAAATGCCAGGCACACCTCCGTCACCTGACTGCAGACAAGAATTTGTTGTATTTTAAAGAACCTCCGGTGGTCTAATTAATTTGATCTCTCCACTAGGAATCCTCTTTTTATATTCTTTCAATTCTTTATCTCTTTCTTCACGGCGCTGCTCAGATGCGCAAAGAGGGTGACAGTGTCACTTGCGCCGTTCCTTTCCTCATACTAATTATTATTCAAAATTCTTGAGCGCTCAATTTTTGGCCCGCGTGTCCCTTATGAGTTACCTAAGCGTAGGCAACGTGCTTTTTGGTCAAGCGGTCGGCGCGAGCTTTCTGTCACGACATACGACGGCGACGTCATTCGCTCTGAGTAGGTGTCGTTGAAAAAGTTCGGGGGACATTAACTCTCTGCATGTGTATGGCAAGCACTTTCCCCTCACAATTTGTTATGCTCTTACTCATGTGGAAGGGAAGGCCTTACACCAAGGGACACATCATTTGTAAATGGAGACTCTGTTCTGTGCACCCCCACAGTTGTGTTTTCTCCAGGCCATTTATATGACTGCGTCTTCTTGCTGTTTCATCGTGCAATAGCACCTTAGTGGTCATTGTCCGGTTTATCCAAGAATGACGTCACAGTGCCTGACCAATAGCGTTGTCAATATTCCAACTTCAATGTGCGAGAGGACGGGAAAATTTGCCACGGCTTGTGAAACGGAGTGTTAGTTTACTTTCTCTTAAAGCTTGGGAGATGTCCTATCGCTCAAAACAGTGCTGTTGAGGCGAATGTTGATTCACCGTCCAAGTTACTGCAACCCTTTGGCTTTACGACAGCTGTTCCAGTTAAGATCGGCGTCGTGCTCCAGGCGGTGTGAGCCTACGTACAGGCTTTGGCGAAAGTGTCGGGCGCAAAATGTTATATGCCGTACCGTCATCCGGGGCACGGCACTGACAATACCCTTGCAGTTCCAGACCTCTGCAGCAGTGAGGACGAGAGGTCTCCTCACCTAACAGAAATCTGGATCTTCAGGGGTATAGTAAGTGTATTTCTACACGGTGTCGAAAGCGTGCCCAGATATAGGAAACCTTTGAAAAGCACATTGATAGATGTGTAGCTGATACTGTCCGATTCCGTGAAGCCTCGAGAGAAAAGTTACACCTTCCTGTACGTAAACATTTCCGAGACCAGGGTGTTGATGACAAATTTTTGTATCCCAGGGGCATATGTAGACCAATAAGGCCTTTGCACAAGTTTTTTCTACTCAAGGAATGGAACGCCGGGGAGGGGGGGGGGGCAAAGACCAATTTCTCAAGCATTCGACCATAAGAAAGCGATCACCAGGCCAGTAGAAAGCTTGTATCTATTGTATGACTGGTAGGTACCCAGCGGTACAGGGGATTGAACCCCGAACCTCCTGCATGCGAGGCAGATGGTCAAACCGCTAGGCCACCGCTGCGGCCAGGCCAGAGTGTTTGATTTTGGAGGCATGTAGCTTGGTATTTACGACATCCCAGAAACTGCATGTCTTGAGGTTCGTCCTCACTTGCGAAAGCACAGCTGTGGCGTCTGAAGTGCCATAATGTACCCCTGAAAAGAGTGCCCTGTGGCCTGGTAACTTTTGTCGCACCCTGTACCTCCAACCAGTTGCACAGTGGCATTGTTAGTTTTATAAATTACCGCACATGTCTATAGACCTGCGTCATAAAAAGCTGTCAAGTTTGCCACCTTTCTCCAAGTGATAGAGTTAGGTCTACCGCACACCGCTACCCCTTGCTGCTCCTAATTCTGAACCGAGCCAGGTACAACGACGCTGCAGAGCACATTTCCGGCTTCCCGCGGCCTCCGGTTACGTAGCATTACTCCGCCGATTTCATTGTTGAAGGAGAAGCTGCAAAATTCTTGCCAGAGTATTACTTTTTATAACGGCGAAGAAGTGACAGCGATAACGACACTGCCGCTCCCCTGTAGTAAAGGTAGCGCAATGTGAGCTCCGGCCGAAAACGCTATGACGGCAGCATAGCGTGTCCACGTGATTACCCTGTCATGAACGGGATACGAGGATAGCGGTGTTCACGAGCCGCCCAATGAGAATGGGCTGTTAGAGGACATCTGATATTACTGCGTTTGATGGCCGGCCAATTCCTCTTTGCGAAATGCAGTGACACAGCCACTGGCAACAGCGCCACTTAGCGAAAAAGATAGGAACTCCGTAACTCGCATATTTATACAGTATGACGAATTGTTCCACTTCGGTCCTGAGTGGACTGACGCCTCACTTTGCACGTGAGGGATGCGAGCTTACGTCAGGTACAGGTGTTAAAAATGTTCTTCCAAAATGGTTACTTGTTACTTATTATAATGGTTAAAATGGTTACTTATTCTCGATTTCCTTGACGTCCATATGTTAAACGGGCTCTGAAAGGGGTTCTAATAATGTTGCAGTATGGCTGGTATCTTAAAGCACGCCTCTTCACAAATACTGTCCAGCAAGAAATTTTCTAATACGCTTTGTAGAAGCTGAGTTATGCGCAGTCAAAATTTGAATTTCAGCGTCTTCGCGCTTTTCCCTCTCCTCTCGTCACTTCTTGCACTCTGGAACGTCGGCGCTCCTCCACCGGCCCCACCCCCGTGGGAGAGCTGCCTGACCCACCGGAGCTGCGCGGCTAATTGGCCGCGGCCTTGGTAGCTGCCTGACGTCTGAAAGACTCTAACCAATTGCCACTTCTCAACGTAGATGCGAGCGACGGAGGAGGGTGCGAGCATGAAAATGTCGCCGGGAAGGGCTGGTCTAATTTCGTGCGTGAGAGTGGGTCCTCTGCTGCGTGTTGAACTGCATTATTTGGCTCAGGTTTTCATGACAACACAATGCAATGATTAGGCGAGTTGATGTGTATTCCTCGGAAGGTGTTTCAGAACCCCTTTAATGTGTACTGTAGGATTGAACAACTATACTGAGATGCTTTGAAACTTTAATTTAGTCAATTAACCAACCGCGAATCAAGTTGCCTCTACTGATTACAGATGGCGAGTATGCGCTCTGTCGGCAGGTGTTATGTAGATACACTGTCGCTCGCTGAGAATGTGTCGCAGCTGTCGGTGATTTCATTCAGTCGCGATAACGACGCACTGTATTGAGAATTGCGCCTGCAATGAATAACGGTATTATTGAAGAAAGTTTGCGCCATGAACTTCCATACACCTCGCTTACACGGCTATAGTGGCAAAAGTGAGGCGTGCCCAAAGTGATTCCTCAGAAATAATTCTGCATGACAAAAGAAGGCAATGTCAGATGAAGTACAAAACATTTGTTCCTTCCATGATAAGGTTTAAGAAATAGCCCGGTCATTGCTGTGGCAGTGCCCACAGAGAGGAGTTACTCTTGACAGGTAACGGCAAAATTTGGGTGCAATTGCAGTTACTGCAAGCTTGAAACTAATCGAAGAATTATTACACCGAACACTTTTGGAGTCTCGTCTCCCACAGTTGTAGACTTTGGCTACGCTTTCTGTTATAGGTAGTTTTTCGTGAGTAGGAAGATTATTTGTTTGTTTTATAGTGTCTTTAACCTGTCCTGGCGACGGTTGAATAAAGTGGACAAGTGTCACTGAATAGGCGAAAGCCTGCGCTTCGCAAATAGCACAAGATCTAGAAGCATTTTCACGTCAGCTCGTGGAAGCGTTATTCTCCTAATAGCGGAAACACATTCTTTGTTTTGCAGAGCCATCAGCATTCCGATTAAAATTTTCATCGTAATCAACTCCTCAATATAACATATGCCATCAAGGAAGCACAGAATTCCGAAAGTAAGCTTTGAAATCCGTATTTTCTACATAATGTGCATTTTAGTGAACATTCTCAATAGCATACCGAAACGACAGTACCAGCTCTTATCGTTGCAAAACGCATTATCTTAAATCCTAGTGTTGACACATTATACGCACTTTTCCTCGGCAAGAGACAGTACGGAACAGCGCCAAGCCTGGCCATATTCCAGTTCCATGAACCCAGTGGCATGTTTACAAACCACGGCAGATTGAAAACTTCACAGAGAGTCCGCACAACGCTGGAAACTCGTACACGCACGAGAAAGTCTTCACGTATGAGACTTTCGTGCGGTCATCACGACGGGCAACAACGACTATAAGAGCTCGAGCATGCTTTGTCACAACCTTACCACTCGGAAATCTTCACCATTTCACCTTGTTACGACTTCGCCAATATCCCTGACATTTATTGAAGTTGCAGAAACCACTTGTAATGACCTAATCTTGTGCATAACGAATGCGTGTTTCACGACTTTTCCCAACTTCCTGGCTTGGACACAGTGCGTTTCTTTCTTGCCAAGCATTCTAACGAGATATTTCAAGCTAGATGTCTACCTCATTTTGCTTTATCTGCTCGCGCAGCAAAACATAGTACTTTTTCCATCTGTTTCCGATATACATCAAGAGCCAGGTTCAGAGCGTTGTTCGTCCTTATCCTCAGGCAACACCGATCTTTGATTTCATCATCATCATAATCTGCCTGACTACGCCCACTGCAGGGCAAAGACCTCTCCCATGTCTTTCCAATTAACCCTGTTCTTTGCCAGCTGCGCCCACCCTATGCCCGCGAACCTCTTAATTTCATCCGCCCTCCTAACCTTATGCCGCCCCCCGCTACGCTTGCCTTCTCTTGGAATCCACTCCGTTACCCGTAAGGACCAGCGGTTATCTTGCTTTCGCATCACATGTCCTGCCCAAGCCTAAGCCTAAGCCAACGGTGTCTTTATGCCTTCTTAGTGGCTATCGCAACTGGCCAGCTATTGCCCAAGCAGCACAGATGATCGGCCCAACATTGGTGATGGATGGTTTCACTCAGGTTCTCTGTAGGAACGGCCTTTGCCAATACATTTCCAACATTAGGCCCATTATCTGCGCTGCTGGGGCAACGAACATCGCGAAATAGCGAGCCGCGCTCCACTATTACGACACCTGAGCATATTTCTAGAACCAAGCCTGCATACGCTGCCTAAGCCTTGCTTCTAGATTTTTAACCGTTGTGTGCTCCACAGGCTTTCCGAATAGCGGCACGCTTATTCTCACGTCGAGGACGCGGACGTGTGAGGCGTCCGCTGGTCTCAAGGAAGACGTTGGCAGAGCGTAATCCTTTGGGGCCGGCAATCGTCCAATGGCTTGCGGACGCCAAACTCTGGTCGTAAGCACGGCGTAGGCGGAATTCGCGGGCCTCGGCGTGAACAAAAGAAATTAGGTCGCAGGGCGTGTCCGTGTACTCACGAGGGCCTGCATCTCGAGCGTGGCGGCTGGTCCGCTGTCCCAACCGAGCGGCACTTTGCGCGGATGGCCTCTGATCCCTGCACCTTCACTTTTATATAGCGCTTCAAATCAGGGTGCGCGATCGCCGGTGCCTCCTCACTCCCCGTAAGGTGCGTCGACAACGAAGGAAGAGCTCTCGCGACCGTCCTCTTCTTAAGCCACCCCACGCCCACCCTTCCCCTCCCTTTATTCTTCCCCCCCTTTACCATCCACCCCCCCCCCCCCCCATCTGAGAGTCGATGTCTCTCAAACGATCGCTGGCGACGAAAACTTTGTCGCACCGGCGCATCGTCCGCAGCATCGGAGGCACGACGACGGCTTCCACGGCGACGGCGGCGTGTGGCGCGTTCTGCAGCCGCCGGCTAATCCGATGAGCGGCGAGGGAGCCGATAAGCCGCGGCTCTTCGACATCTTTCTCGCCCCTCCACATTCGAGCCGCGTTGGCTTCAAGGAGTCGCGCGGGATACGCAGCGAGACTTAATTCGGCAGTTCCAGGAGCCTCCCCGCTAGACTCTTCGTGGACCCTCCTCCCCGTAGACATCCCATAAGACCCCCTCGCGCTAAACGATGGTACCTGTTGGAGAGAAAGGCCGTTTCTTCGCGTAATTGAATCCAGTTCAGTTCAAAGAGGAAGAGAGAGAGAGGGGTGGGGGAAGGGATTGAAAAACACCGCGAGGAGGAGCTCTTTTTTTCACCGATCGGAAGAAGACAGCGACATCGCCCTCGCCCGCGACATGGTGTCATCAAACGCGGGCGCAGCGGGGAGCCAGCTAACAACCCCAGCGTGGCGGCGACCTTGGCTGAAAAGTAGAATTGGGGCTGAAGAGCACGGCGTAAGAAAGCGAAAATGTCCCGACACTCTGCCCCGGTGCTTACACGCCGCCGTCTACAAGAGGCTGCCGTGCTTCTTACCGGGCCGGAATGACAAATGCCTGATTAACTGAGTCCCCTAGAGAAGCGCAAGAATTGCGGAACGCATATTTAAGCCCACCCCGAGATGCGTTGAGATGTGTCCCGTTAAAGGTGGTGCCCCTCAAAGCCAATCTCTCCTGGGCTTCATTTTCGATTTGGTCTGGAAGCGAGACCTTTGTACGCGATTCACGCGTCCCTTCTTTTCGTCGCCTTTGAGTAACGGCCTTTTGCAATCCGACAAGACTTAAACGGGTCGTCGCTTTGTTGTTCCAGGCTACAACGGATATGGTGCACTGCTGGAAGCTTCGAGGTCTCGGTTTGAGTTCGCGGTAGGGAATAAAAGAGAAAACTCCAAGGACACTCACGTTTAGATAAAGAACCAGTGCAAGTTTGCTTAGCGATGTGTGATAGTGATGCCAACGGTTCTGAACGAGAACCGAAAACGCAATTTGATTTCCGGTGATTGCTTTGCACTGGTACCTCACTTCATTAATGTTCGCGGGGGAATAGATACTTTTGAAACTGCTAACAGTGCGGCTGTAATGAAGACGAAGAAAACAAACAAGATAAGCAAAAAAGAGCCGACTACTCAGAAATACAAGAACTAGTCCTCGAGTATAGTGTCTTATAGTAAAATTTCGACTCTCTCTGGCTGAAGATGTTGAACGAATTTTAAAAATTTAGTTTGTGTATCTTGAAACTTTGAAAACACCCTGGCGCAAAAAAAAATCACACACACAATAGAGACGAGGAGACGACAGAAAGGCACCAACTTCCAACTTCTGTCGTGTCTTCGTTTATATTGAGTGTGTGATTTTTTTTGCGCCAGGGTGTTTTCCAAGTTTCAAGATGCTAAACCAACAAGCCCGGCAACATGTTTTACTAAGCTAGTTTGTATATGACGAGTGTGAAGACTGTCTGAATTATTGGCTGTACAAAATACACTGTTCATACGCCGGTCTAAGAAACTCGTTTTCAGTTCTGCTTGAAACTGGTTGCATGAAAGAAAAATTTTGCGAACCAGACGACGAACACGCAAATCCATCCGCATCTGTAAGGTCAGCCTGTGATTAACCCGCAGATGGGAGCTTGCCAATGGCAACTGGAACTTGCTTTGAATCAGTTACGCGATTCCGCCCGGAAATGAGGACTCTGATTATCAGGTGCAGGAACCTTGCTGGAGAGCCAAGTAGAGCGCGGATTCGGTCAGAGAGGATTACCGAATTCAATTCATATCATGTACTTCTTACGTATAGCACATTGATTCGAGGAATAGCTTAAGTGCAACTGGGAATCTTGTTTAAAAAAATTGACGGTGGTTTAGCTCTGGTTAAACCTGGAGTGACGCGAAAGCTGCAGCTGGCCGAGTGGAACTTGCTCAGTTGAATTACAAAGTCAGGCTTTCGCCGCTCCGTTTCGCCGGGCGTTCCTCCTTCATCTTCGCCCCACTTGACACGGCGCATGCGCACAGCTGTGGCAGCTCGGTTTCGCCGTCGCGCCGCACCATCGGCAGCAGCAGCTGCTCTGCGCCAAGTGGCTGGTCACGTGAATAACCACGTGACGAACCACGTGATCAGCCACGGGGCCGCGCCGCCGGCAGCTGCTCCGCACGGGACCAACCACGTGACAGCGTGGCGGCGCAGCCACATGGTGATAGCGCAGCCACAGGGTGGAGGCGCCGCCACGCTGAAGGCTCGAAATGCTGCCGTAATGTAGTTTTCGCTACAAAAAACATCGCAGTAGAACTTTATAGATTTAGTATACGTCTCGCTCATAGAGCGACGGGATTTATCACTTGTAAGTGGTAAAAAGATGTCAGTGTTGAATTACTTCGCTATACATCTCGGACTCAGATGTCAAGTTCGATTCAGCGTCCTAATTCTCCCATGTCTCCGTACACAGCTGTATCGAATGCGAACTCGCTACTTTTTCTGAGAGTGTGCCACGGCCAGCACTGATTTATTCGCTTTAAACACATTCAGATCTCTCAGTTAGAGATCAAAATTTCGGAGCCTTTGTGCTCGTTAGTGAAGGCAGTAATTATTATATCTCCAACCAGTAACCATGTAATTAGTGCTTAGATTTGGTTACGTAGACAAATTATGACACACGCATCAATATCCTTTTGGCCTGCATAAAGAGCGTCATGGGTATCTTTTGCTTTCTTTGTTTCTGTGCGGGCTATATAGACGGCGTTTTATTTAATGGAATTGACAAGCTGCTGCTGTAAGGGTTAGGATCTCTTTTTCCAAGTCATAACAAAATTTTATCGGAACTTTCTTATCGGTTTGGCAACATTTTGACAACTCTTGATCACAGTAGGATATTCAACTCGCAGAGGTCAAGAAGAAACTGGCCGAATCACAAACACGGGTAAAATACATTAGTAAAGACCAGATCTATTACCTCTCAAATATCTTGAAAGTATGTTACCATAAGCCATTATTTACATTTGTTTATTGGTTGCTTGTGGCGCTCCTAGGACATTACAGCAGGGAGTCTACAGATACTAAATATGCAAATCACCAAATTCGAAACATGAAAAATTATTCAGTGCGATATATACAGTGCTTGATAGCAAACTGTCCTAGTCTCGAACAGTTCTAAGAAAAAAATAACTATATATGTCACCATTATACTGCATTACTAAGCGAAAAGCCGACCATGGTGCCTCATCAAACAAGAGCTCCTGGATTTTTGAGCAGTTGAACAATGTTGCTTTATCTTACCGAGTTTGACATGTGGACGTCGTCACGTAGATGACCGCAACCACATTTAGTGGAAGATCTGCGACTTAGCGATCGGCGGAACGCCGACAGCAGCGTCGATAGCAAGTAGCCGGCAAATCTATGCACAAATGGGTAGGGGCAAATTTAAGGTCAAGGTGCTGAATGGGCCATAGAGTGCCTTTGAGTGCCGAAGTCGGAGCTCTGGTGGTAGGATCTTGCTCTGCAGACTCAGGTAAGCCATCGGGGCCTGGGCATTTGGTGCGGCAGGATACGTATATGAGCCCCTCCTGCGGTTTATGGGAATCCAGCCCATGGGGCACCGGGGAACGGCGTGATGTGTCTTGAGGGAAGCGCTCAAGATATGCACGGCAAGGAGGCGCACGATCACAATAGCGGCGGGAATAGGGCTGCAGCGCGCTGTGTCGGTGGTCTTGGCTGCGGAGGTATGGGCGTTCAAGCAGACGGCAAATCTACATCGGCTGCTGCAATACATAAACGAGATAGCGGCTTGTTCTCGGTCCTGGATGGTACACAGAGGCGCTTCTATAGTGACGGGTATGGCGCGTGGGTTCAGGAGATGCTGCCTAGTGCGAGGACCGGGTGAGGCGCGTCGCCTGAGCCTAACCTTGGTGAAGGTCGTCACAGGTTGTCCATGTGGGTGCAGAGCGACTCCATTGACGGGATAGCGTGCGCTCCAGGAAGAGCGTGGTGATAGTCGACCGCGTACGATGTAGCCACTGTAGGGAACAAGCGCACACAAGGGTCCTAGAATGATTCTGCTGGAGGCATGTGAAGCTTGCCCGAGAGGAGGGTGTGCTGCTGGTCCTGTGGGGCATCACTGGGCGGAGACTGCTTAAGTGTGGGAAGCAGGCGCGCATGGGCAGAAAGATGTCCTCGAGCTGCAGTGAACCTAAAGTTGGCGAAGACACGGCGACATCCATGGTCTTAAAAATGAGAGGACAGGTTGAGGTGGCAGAGAAGGCGCTGTTTTCCGGGTGGGTTAAAGGCCACCTGGTGTGGCTTGAGACTCGACGGCTTGGCCCGAGACGCCGGGCAGAAAGAGCAGGGAGGCTGCCGGTGGCTGCTGGGGTGGGCTGAGTCGCGATGTTAGATGCGTGGACGAGACCGGGGTGGTGCGGGGACTCTGGCAGCGGCGAAAACGGGTCTTTCGCGTCGTAGAGCGGCAGCAGGTAGTAGGAGTCACCGAAGTCCACCAGGATGGCCGTGCACAGCTCACCGTACGACATGCATTCCAAGGCAGGGCAAGCGAGTCTACGGAGTAAGACGGGCGGGAGGAGGTCGCAGAGGACGACGTACTTGAGCGGCTGGACAGTGGCACCATCATCACCATCCAGGCAGCATCCAGCTGGGCGAACCACCCACCGGCGCCTTTGCGGAGGGTCGAAGGCCGTGTCCTGACAGTCTGCCATCTTGGAACGCCGTTCGGGAGCGCAGGCACGGCTCTACGGGTCACCGCACTGTCGAGGTCGTGACGTAGGCGACCATTGCAACATTTATTGGAAGATTTGCCGACGTAGCCATCGGCGGAGCGGCGGCAGAAACGTCCGTGCTAGGTGAAGGTCCCAGAATGTCCTAACAATCACATGCTGGCCATAGTTCGTAATCTTTGGCAGTTCGCCTGCAGTGGCCACACAAATTGCTACAGCGCATTTTTATGTCTGGCAGGTATTTGCTGTTTGGCTCATGTACTTTTCTTGTTTTGTGCATTTTCTTTGTGCCGCAGCATGTTTCAGTTACGTTCCTTTTTCACAGTGAGGTCCTCTGCTCAACTGTTAAATTAGCTATGGGTAAAGGAAAGTAGCGGCCTTGTGAGTCTAAAATTGAGTTTGAAACCGGAAACCTACATGTAGTATTTGATGAAAAAAAATTGTCAATTCTCACAACCGGGGCTAGTGATCGAGATTTTTGTTACGAAAACTGCCTTCTACTCTATTTTTGATGTCCATATGTTACAATGTTTATGAACAGAAGAAGGTATTAAGCGGTGTATAGCAAAAAATGCATCTGGCAGTGTTATTCAGATTTGAAACTCTCGATATTGCTGTTAGAAGGAGTACTCTGTGTGGATGAAATTATGCGGCAGTATTTTGCTAACCACAAAAAGTGGCCACGGTCTGCTTATGCGCAACAGTGGCTGCGCTTTATATAAGCACATCTTCTTCAGGCCAGCGGTGTAGAAAATGAAACTAGCTGTATATTGACCGTTACGATTTCTTTTTTGCGCATCAGTATTCGTGACGTCTTCTTACAACTGATTCATGCCTCGAAAGTGCAAGTATTCGTCGCCGTTATAAATTCTGCGGGCATAGTTCCAAGAACAGCAGCCAGCACCTTACCTTTATCCCCCTTTACATCTAGCTAGAGTTTGCTTCGTAGCCTGTGCACCGTATGCCGGCTAGGCTGTGCTCAGTGCAAAGGTACCGAACCTATTCTACTAGAATAAGCTAACTTTGCATCGACAACTCTTAAATCTGAATGATCGGAAGTTTTATCCGTTACATGTTTCTAAAGCCGTAATGACCATTTCTTGTGTAACGCCCTCCTTACCATCATGCACCATGATCAATAACTATGGGCACGCCTGTTCATCGACAGTCTGGAGCGTCTAATTTATTTGCGTTCTGAGGTTGTATATAACGCTTCTTGTTGTTACAATAGATCTGGCAATGACGAGCTAGTTCCACGAAAATTGCTGTGCTTACAAGACATGGTGAAAAACTACAGTAACAAGACCTCCAGTGAATCCAAAAAGTGTGCTGCAGTGTCAACGAAAAAATATTCGAAAAGCGATGGTATGGGAAAGCTCCATCCAAAAGTCCAAAAATTATGGCTGGCATTGAGCCGACCCCTTAGCTATTCCTTCTCTGGAATACAAAGCGACCTTTTTATTGAAACGCTAGCAAAAAGGGCCGCTTTGGAGCAGTGACCTTCGAATGCTTTGCCCCATTTCCCACTGCAGGTTTTACAGGCACCCTCCAGCGTGATAGAGTTCGGTATTCTTGGAAATATCGTTGAAATTTGTCGGTCACTTGATCTTATGCCGAAGGAAGTGCTCCTTCGTGACCTTGCAGGGCATACAACTGCATGGTAGACTATATATTGACATTGTCATTGAGCGCCGAGCGACGGTTCAAGGATACACGCTCTGCAATTCCAAAGCCGCAGTGCAGCCGGCCCCAACTTACACGGGTTCTACACCACCCTTGTGCCAGCAGTTCGCGCAGTGATTTCGTGCTCTTTGCCGAAGAGTCGTTTCAAGAGAAAAGGGCGGCCTTGCGTCGCTCGGCTCCCTCGCAACTCAACTGCTCGGTATACGGCTCCGTCTCTCGTATTTAGCGCATACCTTCGCCTTCTACACACAATGGTTGTGCTTGCCTCTATTCGTCGGTAACCGCTATCTCTCGGCACCCAGTACCGCATAGTGCCCTGGTGGCCTCTGCGCCAAACGGGCAACGAAAGGGTTGATGCCAAGAGAAGCGGGCAAAACAAAAAGATTCGACGCGGCGTCGCGTACGCCAGCTTTTTTGTTTGCACCGATTCTGGGGCACACAAGGGCACCTATTATTGCTAACCCGTGCCAGCCGTCTTCTATTTACAGTCGATCTCTAGAAAAAGGAGACTAGAATGTAGATAGAAGGAAAGCCCAAACAGAGCAAGCCTGCGTCTCACCCATTCTTCTTGGTTTTCCACCTTTCGTCGAACTTTCGGATAATCCGGTACGGAAATAGATCACCCTATAGGCAGGCTCCTCCGAGGAATACTAATGATGTGCAGGATCGATCCGTCGAGTCCAATTTTTTAGGGAGTATCGGTGTTGAAGGTGATGACCGTGTCGCGAAGGTTTACACGTCGTATTCGCACTGCGATTCCTAATTTTCGTTCATTCGTAGCTCGGCGATATGGAGCATGAAGAGGGGGTGGGGGGGGGGGGGGTGAAATATGAACGCCTTTCGCACCGGCGCCAGTCGCCCGAGGGCCCGGCGGCGCTATTGGAACTCATATCTCGTACGCACGTGTTGCGCCCGGTGTGGCCCCGGGGCACTTGCGCGTAGAAGACCCGGCCAAGATGTGCGTGGGGTATATAGCTGGCGGATGAAATCTCGCCGGTCGACGCGCATGAAAACGAAAAAGGGCAGTGTGCAGTTCTTATGAAACGTGCGAGCGTTTTGAAAAAAAAAAGAGATTACTCGCCTTCGGCGCGAGATTTGTGGTGTCGACAAGAGCATTTGTGATCATGTCGCGAGGTGTGAAAACTCCGTGTCATATCTGTGTATTTTCGCAACGCTAGGTGTCTCCGGCGATGCTCTGCTTGGCGCGAGCAGCGCACGGTGTCGCAGAGCAGTTGACGCCTTGACGAAGAAAGGGACGTCGATACGGTTCTTCGCGAACGCATCGCTCATAAGGTACAAAATTTTAAGTTTCAAATGTTGTAACCCCTAGTCCTTCGGATATCTTAAGGTCTAACAAAATTGCTGAGACATATGTGAAATACAAATTGAAAGAGAGATATCTTTGTAAGTGAATAGCGCTGGTTTTAACTACCCGCTTCAATACCGCGCTTGTATGTTATTCTGCTCAGAGAAGAGTATATGCCTTTATAAAAATAGTCTATAGATATTCTATAGATTTTTTTAGACTTCATTGCCTTTCTGTAGATAGTTATTTTTCTCAATTCATAGTCTATAGACTCTGTATAGACAAAAGTCTACTACAAGTGTATGGCCATAAATCTATAGATTTTCTATAGACTGTCTATAGGATTTGTATTGACTAAAGGATTTTTTTAGAATTTGTACAAAGTATATAAAACTTATAGACGGAAGTCGACGGACAGCCTATAGACTGTCTAAAATCTTTTTGTAGGGGTAGACAAATAAGCCTTAGAAAGACAGCGGTGAAGTTTGAAGAGGAAAGATGCTTAGAAATGAAAATAGTGTTTATGAAATTCTGCACTTACTTTTCCAGACTCTGAAAAGAGAGTAAAATTTATTGTAGAGGCCAACATCAGGATGCTTTGTTTTGCACTAGAAAAAAAATTACTCTTATGCCCATTCAAGATGGGCGGCGAAAACCCATAAGAAACTCTTGCTATAGTGACGGGTACGTTGCGTTCATCAAAACATTCTTAATGATTTACAAATGAAGCAAGTGTCGCGCTACAGATTTTTTTGTAGTGTGAGAAATCAACTACAGGGAGATGACGTACAGCAATTTCGGTGAAAAATTTTGAAAATTGGAAAACTGTAAGATACTTTTACGGAAATATTGCAGGTAATGGTCCATTCTTCTGATATGCAGCAAAACCTTTCTTTTAAAGTGTTTCCGTTGATCTTATCGAACAGTTAGGACTCCCGTAGAAAACCAATGGCGAATGTTTTTGATGTTAGTAAGAACGTTAACAGCAAAAAAAAAAAAATTCAAGACTGCCGTCGGGTGATCTGCGAATATTATGATTGCTATATTGAAACCTTACATTATCTTTAAAAATTGGCTCTCATGAAATGCTTTCCGTTCAAAAAGTGTTTTTATAATAAGGGAGTATTTACCCATTGGCATCCACCTAAGCGCAGCCGTATACGACTACAAAGGGAAGCTTTATAGCTTTTCTTTGTAGCCGATGGCTGCGCTTGGGTGGATTCCAGTGAGTAATTACTCCCTTACTTCATATCTACTCCACCTTGGCGGATGCCCCTAAACATTTGTCCAAATATGCTTTTGGCCAGAACTGTTCGGTATGAGAGCGCTATCTTCTGCAACGCGTTCAACACGTCAACGTGTAATCACAGGAATGTGTGGCGCATAAAGCCGAGCACGTTCGTTTGAGTTAGTGCACTGTCAAACTGCGCTGCTTTCTCTCGAAACTTCTTTTAAAAAAGACAGCGCGAAAAGACATTGCAGTGCGACAGTCGTACTTCCTCATTAGGTATTTAATTACGCAAAAGCTTTGCAGTCCGAATTAAACCTATCTTGCAAAAAAACTTACCTCGCGATGGAAGTCAAGACATATTCGTCAATGCGAAGGACGATGGCTCCAAAAATTGAAAATTGGCTTTTGGGGAAAAGAAATGGCGCAGTATCTGTCTCACATACCTGAGCGGACGCCTGAACCGCGCCGTAAGGGAAGTGATAAAGGAGGGACTGAGAGAAGACAGGAAGAAAGAGGTGCCGTAGTGGAGGGCTGCGGAATAATTTCGACCACCTGGGGATCTTTAACGTGCACTGACTTCGCACAGCACACAGGCGCCTTAGCGTTTCGCCTCCATCGAAACGCGGCCGCCGCGGTCGGGTTGGTACCCGGGTACTCCGGATCAGTAGCCGAGCGCTCTAACCACTGAGCCACCGCGGCGGGTCCGACGGGCCCACGCCGGACATAGAAACGAATGGTCGCCTGCCATATCCCTTGCAAAAATTTTTTAGTCAGTCTATACACTGTCCATAGCCTTTTTCTATATAGTCCATAGACACTATGTAGACCATCCCTAGAGAGCAACCTCTAGGCAACACAAATACTATAAACAGTCTGTAGGCAGTCTATAGATTATGAATATACAAAAAGAAATGTCTGTAGAAAGGCAACAGAGTATCGAAGTAGTCTATAGACTGTCTACACATCATTTTTTAAGGGATGACACTGTTAAATACTCATAGTTGCTTTAAAGAGAACGGGCTGGTGCTGGACTAGATTTATGCTGTGTTCCAAATAAGACAGAGACTCGTTTCATACAACGCCCATTGCGTGGCACGCATAAACGCAGCCAACCAATGTACAGAACAACGTAGCCGTCGAACGCGCAGGAAATCGCATCGTGTTGCGGTCACTAGTCCGGAAAATTCAACCTCTGTGCCTATGCGGGGCCAAAGGGAAAGTTTTGTCAGCTCCCCTAGCGCACGTCTTCTAAGAAGCAGGGCAGTTGTATAGAACAAAGCTTCAAACTCCCTGCCCCCGTTCCAACGTCAGTTTGGAGGGTTGTAATTAAGAGCCCTGCCCCATCCCCATTCCTTCGTAAAGCACATTTTCGGAGCATGGTTGTTTCTGCTTGAAGACCTGCCCCTCAGTTCGAGCTTTTAGTTCCGACCCTATCAATAACAAGGTACCTGCCGGGCTACAAGACTGCCATGCAGGAGACTTGCTGCACGCCAAATCTGAGAATGAAAAGGGTCTACACCCTTTCATAAGGCGAACTAGGTAAGGAGCGCAGTTATAACTGTACTCAATAAATTTCGCCTTCAGAACTTCAAAACTGTATTCAACTCATAAAATTGAAATCTATTGCATTCTAATGAAGCTGTGGAAATTCATCAAATTAAAAAATTGAGAATAAAAATTTGGAATGTTATCCCAGCTTGAGGGTGTACCGTTTCGGTCGGTGCAATAGTGAGAAAAGGCATGGTTGATATATTCCTGTATACAAATCCGAAAAAAAATTGCTAGAACAGCATCTGAGGACCAGTTTGGAGCCGAAACGCCGCCACGATTTAATAATAATAATATGTTTTGGGGGAAAGGAAATGGCTTAGTATCTGCCATCGTTGGACACCTGAACCGCGCCGTAAGGGAAGGAATAAAAGAGGGAGTGAAAGAAGAAAGCAAGAAAGAGGTGGCGTAGTGGAGGGCTTCGGAATAATTTCCACCACCTGGGGTTCTTTAACGTGCACTCACATCGCACAGCACACGGGTGCCTTAGCGTTTCTCCGCCACGGTTTCCCATTTCAACTATCGCATAACCACTTTTACTCTGAATAAAATGCCCCAAGAAGCCGCTACAACGTAGCAGGTCGCGCTGCAGGTGTTTCCCAAACTCCGTGTCTCAACACAATGACGAGACACCAATCCGTTCTGCCACGCCCCGATCTTCCATCTCGCGGCGAAATTTACGAGCTCGATACTTTCAATGACCCCACAATGCGGTGCCGTCCATGTAATACTTGTGCAAAGCACTTTCCGCTCCTCTTCAAAACTGCACTCTCTCCTCCCTGTCTCTCTCTTTCCACCTGCGTTCCGTCACGGTTGCCCCTCGCCGGAAGGGGGATCCGATCTTGCCCGCGAATCGCTCGCTAAGCATCCCCGGTTGCAGCCCGCCTTGGCAGGATGAGCAACTCGCCGTTATCTAGCGCGGGGGGAAAGGTGGGCCCACCGAGTAGCGATTTGGGGGGAGGGCAAAATTGTAGTCCGCGTTCCGAGCGAATTGGCGTTGGTAGACTCGCGCCCCGACGTCGCCGACAAAAACGCGCCCAAGTACAAACACGTACAAACGCTCTGGCAAACGCTTTGTCGTTGGGGTGTTTCGGAAGTTCCGTGTCGTGCGTGCCCAGAATCACCACCGGCCGGTACAAACTCGTTGGAGACGATCCCGTGCGTGCACAATCGGTGCGGTATGCGCCAGCTGCCGCGGCGACTACGTCTTCCCAGGTTTCGTAATCGGTGACGGTGATTGCAGGCGCTGCCGCACGAAAGAACGCGGCGGTTTCACACAAAATACCAGACTGTGGCGGAGGAACCATTTGGAGAGGCATCGATGAAGTGAACAACCAGTTGCTGGTTTCTTCACGCAAGAGGCAGATATTTGTTCCGAACATTAAGCGAATAGCTTTCAATAAGCGTCATTCCCTGTGAATCATTGTCGAGGAACCAAACTACGTCTATTGCAGAGCACAGACCCGCCACCGTGGATGAGTGGTTAGGGCGCTCGGCTACTGATCCAGAATACCCGGGTTCGAACCCGACCGCGGCGGCAGCGCTTCGATGGAGGTGAAACACAGAGCCGCCAGTGTGCTAACAACAATAATAATAATAATAATAATAATAATAATAATTGGTTTTGGGGGGAAAGAAAATGGTGCAGTATCTGTCTCATATATAGTTGGACACCTGAACCGCGCCGTAAGGAAAGGTATAAAGGAGGGAGTGAAAGAAGAAAGGAAGAGAGAGGTGCCGTAGTGGAGGGCTCCGGAATAATTTCGACCACCTGGGAATCTTTAACGTACACTGACATCGCACAGCACACGCGCGCAGTGTGCTGTGCGATGTCAGTGTACGTTAAAGATGCCCAGGTGGTCGAAATTATTCCGGAGCCCTCCACTGCGGCACCTCTTTCTTCCTGTCTTCTCTCAGTGTCTCCTTTATCCCTTCCCTTACGGCGCGGTTCAGGTGTCCACCGAGATGAGAGACAGATACTACGCCATTTTCTTTCCCCAACAACCAATTTATTATTATTTACTAGAACATGTTAACCCTGTCCTGCTGTCCCACTGCACCCGCATAAAAAGCCATGATTTCCTGCGGTGACCGGTTAAGCAGGCAGAGAGAGAGTAAACATTTATTTGTAAATAGGAGACCGGAGACTCCAGTGGCTTCCGCCGGCGCTTTGGCGATGGCGACTAACGCCTCCTGGTTTTCCAGGGTGCCTTTGGCCAGCGTCACCTCCCACTGCACCAGTGCCGCGTTGGGCGGCTCTTAGTGGTTCGGTTTAGCTGAGCATGTCCATGTAATGTGCGCGAATGTGGGACTACCTCCTCAGCAAGGACATGTATCTGTATATGTGTGCTACAACCGAATCGGCCGCTCGTCACTGCGGAGAAAAGGGAGCAGCGAAGCCATTTAAAGATTGAACCAGGAAACTCTGGGCTAATTGGAAGAAACAAAGTACAGATCTGGGCAAACGGAATGAAAAAAAATTGCTTAAAGTTCCTCATGCATGCATGCTAATCGCGCCCTTCAGCTTCTGTTGTGCCCGACTGAAATAAGAAGTAATTATGGTAGCTTGAAAATATGTGTGCCGAGGGCGTTAGGTTAAAGAGTTCATGATTCTTGCAACAACGTCGTCACGTTGCCAACGTTACCATGAGCGAAGTTGGCCTATGCTTAATTTTTTTGGTTTGCTAGTAGGTAATTAAGCTGAATTCCGATCAGAAAAAGAAATCCTGGAACATAACCGAAGTTTACGGCTTGAAGGGCTAAAATTAGAGGGGCCCCTTTGGCTCCACCTTATGGGTATGGCGCGATAACTTTAATGGGTTCATCATCATCGTCGTCATCATCAGCCTGACTACAACCCACTGCAGTGCAAGGGCCTCTCCTGTGTCTCTACAATTAACCCGGTCCTTTGCAAGCTGCACCCACCCTATGCCTGCAAACGTCCTAATCTCATCCGCCCACCTAACTTTCTGCCTCCCCCGGCTACGCTTGCCTTCTCTAGGAATCCACTGCGTTACACTTAAGGACCAGCGGTTACCTTGCCTTCGCATTACATGCCCTGCTTAAGCCAACTCTTCCTCTTGATTTCGACTATGATGTCATTAACCCGTGTTTCATACCTGATACCTGACCCCTTCTGCAGGGTGGTAAAAGGCGGGAGGGAAGTACCCAGTGCCCACCTTACCCACGTCTACGGCGGTAAGAATGCGATAATGTGATCCATGATCTCAAGGATACAACAAGAATGGCAGCTTCCAGTGTCTTCATGGCTAATAAGTTTTAAAATGTTGTCGCGCAGAACCCACGCCGAACCAAGTCTGCGCACAAGTGTAGCGTCATGGGGAACTTGCGCTGAAGTTTGCGGTGCCGATTGCAGCGCCATAACACACTGCCTAGCGAGAAGAGCAAGCAGTTTTGGGTAGTACTCTTAGCACTTTTCCGCGCCACATTCAGGCGCTTATTGGCGTGAGCCTCCGCGCTCTGTCGAAGGCGCACGTGCCGAGCGTCAGTTATCTGGGCTACGCCGAGAGAAGCTAGGCAATGAATGCTGTCAGCCAAACGCGGGCATCTAATCGCGCAGAATGTGTTCTCGCGTTTGCAGCGGCCCAAGCGGCTGACAAAAGCAGTTTTGAGTCACTAAATGGAACGATTGCAGTGCCACCTTGGCAGCGCAGGTTCCCCATAGCGCTGACCGCCACTCGGGCTTATGAAAGTCGTGCTCACATGCAGTCTTTTAACGTGGAAAAAATGAATAACTGCGCAAAAAGGACGGGACAAGAGAGAAGAATCACACGAGTCAAGCGCAGTGTGATTCTTCTCTCTTGTCCCGTCCTTTTTGCGTAGTTATTCATTGTTTCCGTAATATCGTACCAACTAGCCCCTCACCGCACTCTTCGAACGTGGCCGCACCGAATGCGTACTTGATTCCTGGGTCATTCCATGCAAATGTACGAGAGCTTGATCACCTCCGATCTGCTCGATAAAATTTGTGGCGTTTTATTGAACCGGGTAAAGTAATTACCCTTAAGAATTTTGGCTAACAGAATTTCGTGGTTATGTGACACCCCTTCGAATTTCTCCGAAGGGTGCAAAATTTGGTGTCAGAAAAATGTACAAAAAATCATATATTTTACTTTTGCGCTTAAAGAGTGTTTAGAAATAATGAACACGCATTGTGGTTTTTATTCTCAGAGCAAGGAAACTTGTAGAGCACATTTTTTGTGTTGCTTTACTTCATTATTTTGCCCACAAAATACTATTTTTGTAACTTTTTACGCTCTTTCACGGCATTGACGAGCAACATCGCATGTTTCGCCGCTTCTCTATAACATATACGATCTCACTAAATGGTTTAAAGCATGATACAACGCAGGATATTTCAGAAAAACATGTCGAACTTTAGAAAAAGTGTGGTGTGCACCGTTTCGAGCACAATTTCGTACAAAGGTGTGCCTAGTACAAACATAAATCTTAGTTCAACTGATAGATAGTTGCAATGAAATTTTGCTCAGTGGTTTTTGTCGGAGCCTTAATTGCATTAAGCGGGGAAAAAATTGTTCAGCGCTGCACCTCGAGTAATGGATGCCCCGTACCACCGCTGCATAGCTCGGCATTTTTTTTCCGGTTCCCTAGAGTCATACACTGCCTGAGAAGCGCGCTGCAGCAAACATTGCAGAGATAAGAGTGCTCCTGGGGGCTCTGTTTCGTCAACGAAGCCTGTGTGCTGGCCGGCTGCAAAATCAAAATCGGTCCACGGCGCCACTACCACCGTCGCGACGGCTTAACCGCAGTGGCTGAGTACGCATGACGCAGGGAAAGAAAATTCTGTCGTCACCCCTGCTACATGGGCCGATCCTATAGGCCGCGCAAAAGCGGTGTTGTGATAGCGGCAGCAAGGCGGCTTTAGTAGGCTGCGCGCTGTACTTAGACACCAGCTACTTCGTGACTTTGGCAGTGGTTATGGAGACAGCACAAGAACCTATGCAAGCAAGACAGCCTGCGGCCTTTGAAAGTCGTCATGGAGGTGAGCCACATTAATTCAGTTATCCTCCAGCTATACTCGTAGTTTAGACCACACATTAAGCGGGAATTGCATGAGGCTATGCTTCTCGCGACGCGACGTACGGTTATGCGCGTGTACCACTGGCATACATCACGAAGCGGAGAGCCCTTGCTATGGGGAACTTGCGCTGAAGTTTGCGGTGCCGATTGCAGTGCCATAACACACTGCCTAGCGAGAAGAGCAAGCAGTTTTGGGTAGTACTATTAGCACTTTTCCGCGCCACCTTCAGGCGCTTATTGGCGTAAGCCTCCGCGTTTTGTCGGTGCCGATTGCAGCGCCATAACGCATTGCCTAGCGAGAAGAGCAAGCAGCTTTGAGTAGTACTATTAGCACTTTTCCGCGCCACCTTCAGGCGCTTATTGGCGTGAGCATCCGCGCTTAGTCGAATGCGCACGTGCCGTGCGTCAGCTATCTGGGCTACGCCGAGAGAAGCTAGGCAATGAATGCTGTCAGCCAAACGCGGCTATCTAATCGAGCAGAATGAGTTATCGCGTTTGCACCGGCCCAAGCGGCTGACAAAAGCAGTTTTTGAGTCACCGACTTGAACAATTGCAGCGCCACCTTGGCAGCGCAGGTTCCCCGTAGAACAGCGCGATTTCATTGTAGCATCCTCTGCTACCGCTTCAACATTCAGTCGTCGCGCGTTATCAAGAACGTATCACCCTACTAGTACCCCATCAGGATTGATAAAATCAATGGTGAAAATCCCTCTTTCATAGCACACAAGCGCAGTGGCGCTAACTATATTTTAAGGTGCCGATACTATTAATAAGTGATCGAGATACAGGCTACAACATGCTTTCTCTATTTACTAGCCGCCGTGTTGGCTGAGTGGTTATTCTGCTCAGCTACTGCGGACCCAGCATAGAAATGTGAATGGCGCCAGAGCCGTGCTCTGCAGCGCAGGGGCGGCACGACAGGGGCAACCATTGCTCGAGATGCAGCGCTCAACTTTGAAACCTTTTTCTCGCCTAGAGAAAAAAAGGCTTTGATAAGAAACGCTGAGCAAAATTTCAAAGCTACAAGCTATCGATTGAGCTGCAACTTATATTTTTACTAGGAACGCCTCTGTGCGAAATTTATGCCCGAAAACGCTGCACAGCACACTGTTTTTTTTAAGTTCGACCTTTTTTTTCTGAAATATACTGTGTTGTATTATACTCCAAACCATTTAATTAGATTGTACATGTTATATAAAAGCGGCGAAGCATGTGATGTTGCTCGCCCATGTCGCGAAAGAGTATAAAAAATCGTAAAAACGATGTTTTCTGGGAAAAAATAACGACACAAATGAACACAAAAATTCGCGATTCAAATTTTTTGGCTGCGCGATTAAACCTACAATGCATATTCGTTATCTCTAAAAAATTTTCAAGCGCGACAGTAAAATATTGGATATTTTTATAATTTTTTTGGTGAGACCAACTTTTGCAATCCTCTGAGAAATTATAAGGGCTATCACGCGACCAGGAAACTTTTTTCGCCAAAGTTATCAAGGGTAATTACTTCAGCCGGTTCAACAAACCGTCACAAATTTTATCGAAAATATCGGAGGGGGCGGAGCACGAACTTTGGTACGTTTGGCATGGAATGACCCTCCTGTGTCTCGCTGTCGCACTCTGTGAAAAAGTGAAAAGAAGGCACATTACACCCGGTTTCTAAAATGAGTTTGGTCATGCACCATTGCTGTAAGCCACCTTTCTTTCTTCGTCAGTACGTTCATCCCAATGCAGCCCGCAGTGACCCGGTATCCACTAGAAGACTATGTGGCATCATTTCCCTCGATCTGCTGATTGCCGCTTGGCGGCATTCAGTGGCCAAATACTAGTAGCAGTTATAGTGCACAAACTACACCGCTAATTGACGCACTCGTTTCGCATCGCAGAGTACACAACTTTTGAGCAGTGTTCCCAAGCATGCAGCGGATGGCTTTTCGGATAGCTACAAGATTAGCGGTAGTTGTTTTATAGTACAGACAGCATTCGCCAATATTCTAGAGAGCGCTCATAAGAGTTTTGGATGTTATTACGGTGGGCCAATCCGTCCGTATATGTGTGCACGTGTTTGCTATATTGTGAAGAAATGCATTCAAGCGTAAGCAGCTTTACCCGCCGCGGTGGCTCAGTGGTTAGGGCGCTCGGCTACTGATCCGGAGTTCCCGGGTTCGAACCCGACCGCGGCGGCTGCGTTTTTATGGAGGAAAAACGCTAAGGCGCCCGTGTGCTGTGCGATGTCAGTGCACGTTAAAGATCGATCCCCAGGTGGTCGAAATTATTCCGGAGCCCTCCACTACGGCACCTCTCTCTTCCTTTCTTCTTTCACTCCCTCCTTTATCCCTTCCCTTACGGCGCGGTGCAGGTGTCCGCCTATACATGAGAGATACTGCTCCATTTCCTTTCCCCCAAAACCAATTATTATTATTATTATTATTATTATTATTATTATTATTATTATTATTATTATTATTATTATTATTAAATTAGGCAGCTTTATCTCTGGCAGTAGAAGGCGTGGACCAGAATAACGAGGAGGCATACCGAAAAGTTTGCCATTACCCAAAGTGGTTTGCTGGGAATACATGCAGGGACAATTCCATAATATCAGAGTATAGCGGTATATTAGAGAACAAAGTTGCTCTAAAACGGCTGCATGGTTAGGGTAATAAGCGTTTTATATTGGAGAAGCTTGAACAGCGATATACCAGAACAGATTCCCCTCAGAAAATGTCATCGCGGGTCGCGAAAGATTCTGGTCGCCAAGTGTCATGTAATATCTAAACAATGGGTCAATTAATTATTGAAAACAACTTTTGGCGCAATTTCTAGAAACGCGTAAAAAAGTTACGCTTCAGCTCGGAGTGAACACAAATAAAACTAGACTAACACTGCTGGTTATCTTTCGCGGCATTCGTAGTATATGTCGGTAGTGTACGTTAATTTTACTCTGCATATACTTTACACTCTTCTTCTCCCTATTTCAGAGCCATTGCTAACCTGGCAATCCGTTAGCTTCCCAACCATTGGTAGACATCACCATCTTTGAGATTAAATCTGGTAGCTTGTAAGCGATGTCAGCCGCTGGATCAAGCATCAAAGGCGACATTTAATAATAGCGAAGATGTGAGTTAAATAATTTTAAAAACAACTGATTTAGAATATGGTTCATGGACTCCAGAAAACTTTTTCTGCGACGCTATTGTTTGTTTTACTCTATCTGAGTCTTCTTTGAGCTTATATTCAAGTTGCGTGTATTGAGTTTACGCACGAAATTTATGTTCTAAGTCCCCTCAAAAAAAGATACTGAAAAAAATATTGCACTTCCGTAAGTAATATGCACCAAGTAGTAGCTGATGGCCTGCTACAAGTGGAGCACAGCCCAGTGAAACATAAAATTCTTTTATATGAGAGAAAGCGAAGAATGAAAACGAGGACCTTTACCGGCCTGATCGTTCATTAAAAACCGAAGTTAACATTGAGAATTTCTGCTCAATTTCAGTCTGTCGCCGTTACAAACTTCGTTGAGACCACACGTGTGCCGAATGTGATGCCTGAAAGGAGGCGGGGACGGTTTCTTTCTTTAATCGCACCAAAAGCCACTCAAGACGCATTTGAAGACATGCAATGGCGCATGCAAACTTGAGCCACTGCTGAGTCCTTATTTATGTAAACACTTTAAAAAAAAATTCATCACAGTAATAGGAGCAATCTGTGAGTAAACGAGCCCGAGGGTTGCTACATACGAATAACAAGCATACGGGAGAAGTTCGGCGCACAAAGTGGATCTTTTAGTCAGAAAAAAACCTCTATATAATCCCCTCCCTATATAACCCCTATATAATCCCTTCCACTTTCTGGTGCTCTGCGGGAATCGTTGCCTACTCGGCCACTCGACAATCTTCACGGAGACTCCACCGCCACAATCTTTCATTATCTCAGTTATGGCCCGAGTAACTTACGCCCTCACATCATCATTCCCATCACACATCAAACACTGGTTTTCAAACTCCATCATTTGTTTATCTGCCGGCATGCAGATCAGTAGACACAGTAGCATCATGCAGGATTACATAAGTAGAGAAAGGAAGAATGCTTAACGACTCTTTCGATACTTCCTTCGAGCAGCGTCAAGAGGGATCGATGCCTTCATCCTGATTACCGCTTCGCTCCCCGCATCGTCATATACAAATGTTCTTTCTCTCGAGACCTGACAGTGTGACGCAGTACTGTTCTTTTTTTTCGCACCGATTTCAAATCAACGGCTTTAATCAACCGTGGAGGCGTCCGTTCCACATTCATTCCCCATCCAGAGCATATCGCAACACATCACTCTTTTTTTCTTCAAGTCGATTACTGGAGGCGCAGTCTTATTTAAATTACGACACTGCCCCGACCAGCATCGCCTGCACTGTCAGAGCGGATTAACGTATTCTACGTGTGTGTACAACGCCGCGATGCGTGGCGAAACAACTGAGATCTCCCCCGGTAGGGACAACTGCAGGCACGCCCAAAGCCAACGTCCTTGTCCATACTTTGGCTGAGTCTGCACCTCCTTCAGGTATACAAGTGAACCGCGGATGTGGAGTTCGCAGTCATTCAAGCAGCGAATCGAGAATCGTATGAAAAACAAAAAGAAGAGGAATCACCGGGCTTCGGGTTGCCGCTGAGGAACGGAATATATATCTCGTTTTGTTTTCTCCGTCCCCGCAGCGAAAAGGTCCGGGACTGGTTCTCTTTGTCGGAGATCACCGAACGACCCTCATCGGCCTTGGTGCCGGGCTGCAGCGCCGCCGATCTTTGGGGTCTTCCAACGCCCTTCCCACCCTCCCCCCTTCGGGCTCTTTGGCGATGAGCGGCACGTTTTTGAGCCGAGGCACGCGTTTGCATTACAAATAGAAGTGTGCGGGGTGCGCTGAGGGGCACGGCGCTGGGAGCGTCTCTGTGTTCGTGTGTCTATGTGTGTTTGTCTTACCTGTAGCTCGGCCCACGCGCTCTGCAGCGCCCACGGAAGGAGAAGGAGGAAATACGGTTGAGGCAATATTCGCTGATCGAGAGTCGTGATAAGATAACTGGCGCTCGTAACGGGCCTTTGCGCTTCGCTCCTTTGAACTACGGGATTGTTTTATTTTCATTACCCGGCCTACTCCACAGCCGGGGCAGGTCGTGCCATTCCACCCCGATGTCAACAGAGCGGACAATAGCGGGTGATTGTTCTTCTTTGTTGTCCTATTTGCGCTTTGTGTTTGGAGCTTTACTGTTTTTGCTGCTTTTTTGCGCGTGGCACTCTCCTCTGACCTCTTTTTTCACTCAATTCTCACATCGACACGATTATCGCGAAGATCTCTCGAAGGATATTCTTAACTGCTCTCAGCTATTTCGTCGGAAAGAGCGTCCGTGAAAAGCGCTAAAACAAACTTAACTAATCCGAGGGGGACGTGTGGCGACATCGTCGTAGCAGAATTGAACGAAAGCGTAAAATTGAAGGTGTTCTAGACAATCCCCAAGGCGGATAGGGTTATTTCAAAGACAGTTGCTTTAATTTCAAGAATAGGCGCAGCGGTGCCAAGGTAACCATTTCAGAGGCTGCGCGCTCAAGAATAGCATTACGAGGATAACATCATAGCTCACCACGTTATCGGGAGTAATTATCATTTCGATGCTTATGGAACAGCCCTTGAAAGCGGTGTCGCACTGTGGTACCACCTTAGAGAGAAATGAAGGTTGCACGGCATTCTTTCGGAGATCGAAGAAATTGACACACACGGACATCCCTTCCCGGCATTCATTTCTGTTGGATCAATTCTCTTAGACAGCTAAGGGATGTATACAAGCGCTCGGTACGAGCTAAGGCCTGTGTGTATTCATTAGACATCACTGTGCCAGCGTTGCCGTGAGGTCCTAAACTAAGCCCACAGTTCAGCCTGAGCGAGACCTTGACTGCAACCCAAAAGGTCGCGATTTGGAAAGCCTGGTGCCGTCTTGGCATAACGGGAGCCAGGCAGTGTTCGGCCCGCCTTAAAATTTTTGGGTTAAGAAGTCGAACCCGCACTTCATATTTTGAAGATGCAAAGCGTTCACGCAAATTGAGGTGTTATTCTACCCCTGCACTACCCCTGTTCTTCTACAGTTCTCCGCACACGTGTTGAACGTTTACACAACAATACTGCTTGGGGAACAAACCCACAGCACAGATGCGAGGTGTGAAGAAAAAAATAGAGTTCAAAAACGGGGCACACCCATAAACAGATGTGCAGACAATGAACTCTTCTTTATGTGTTATCGGCGCTCACAAAAACAAAAGTGAATGGAGGAGAAAGATATTACCAATAACTATGTTAATAAGGGTGCGTTTATGCTTTTCTTCCAAGCTTTATAACCTATTCACAATTCATTTAATAATTTGAATATTACATTCGTACTAGATCAGGTTCTCATTTTAATCAACCCTTACTTGACTTGTCAGCTGGGCTTGTTAATGCAAATTATATTTTCTAAGACAATCGATCTTTTTTTGCTGCATCATATCCAATAATTGAAGAACAGATTGGTTAATAAAAGATACAAATGACCGTCTCAGAGTCGTGAACTAAAGATGGATCCTCGATGAATCCGTATTAATTAGGAAAACCACAAAATAAACCAGGCAGGTAACAAACTTGAAAATAAGAAACACAAAGTTAACGTAACGAATGTACCTAAAAGTTTGGAATGGCGCAAAAAGGGTGGATGCCACATGCTTAAGATTAAACTGTATAAAATAGTCAGTAAGACCTGAATAAAAACAAAACGGTAGTTAAAAAGAAACAAATCGCCAAGCATAGACGGTTGTTATGAAAAATGGAAATACACACTAATATGGGCTCCGGAAAGTTGCCTATCAGTTCACCATTTATAACAAAAAGAAAACATTTTACGTTATGTTAAATAATGTGGAAGTGCCATACTGGCTTCGTACGTAAAGCACTTCATTCCGTGGTTTTGTGGGGCAAACCTGATCGTCATTATTCTCTAATTAGTTTAGTATTTAAATACAAATATATTCGTATCAGTTAGGAATATAGAGCTGTCAAAACTTCTCACCATAATTTGAGACGGTGGCTAATAAAAGCAATTAATACAAGACTAGTAGCGCATTAATTAAAGTTATTTGCTGGGACACGATACAGCTGGCGGTGGGCAGAGTTAAGTTTGGTTTATGGTTTATGAGGGTTTAACTTCCCAAAGCGACTCAGGCTATGAGGGACGCCGTAGTGAGGGGCTCCGGAAATTTCTACTACCTGGGGTTCTTCAACGTGCACTGACATCGCACAGTACAAGGGCCTCTAGAATTTCGCCTCCATCGAAATTCGACCGCCACGGCCTGGATCGAACCCCCGTATTTCGGGCCAGCAGCCGAGTGCCATAATCACTCAGCCACCGCGGCGGCGCAGAGTTAAGTAAATAGTAGGTAAATAAGAGGGGCATTCATCCTGCAGTGGACGTATATAGGATAGTTTATGGTTTATGGGGGTTTAACGTCAAAAAGCGACTCACGCTATGAGGGACGCCGTAGTGAAGGGCTCCGGAAATTTCGACCACCTGGGGTTCTTTAACGTGCACTGACATCGCACAGTGCATGGGCCTCTAGAATTTCGCCTCCATCGAAATTCAACCGCCGCGGGCGGGATCGAACCCGCGTCTTTCGGGCCAGCAGCCAAGCGCCATAACCACTCAGCCACCGCTGCGGCGTATATAGGATGATAATGACGATGATGCTTACCGAAGCTTTTGGCCCTAGAATCAAATTCGCATGTTGGCATGAAACTTAGTTTTGGGAGAAACTATTTGAAGGGCTGGAAAAATAATTTCCCTCTCACAGGCTGAAAAGACGATATGGGGTGATATTTAGACACTTTAAGTCAATGACGGAAACTTTAGGTTTGAGTGATATACATTGGAAGACGCCTCGTGTACGCATTAGTTTAACTGCGCTACAAACTGTTCTAAATAAATGACCGGGAATATGAAGTAAACAATAATTGGAAATATTATTTAGGCTAGTGCTGGCATTTTTAAGAAAGAGTCCTGGAATAAGCTCCATTGCTAGTAAGAACGAAAACACGAAAAAATGGTTACTACACTTTGTAGAACACTGAAAAGACCATCTATTAGTGCTGTAAAATTTGTTGCCGTAATGCGAAAGGAGCGTGCCAAGTGGTGTACTAACTGATGATTTGACGGTTAGAATTTGTTATGAATGGCAATGTTTGTTCTGTGTCCATGAACCCGATTATGAGCTTCCGTTGTTTCTTCCGGCAGTTCTTGAGTTTGAAAAATTGCTCCTCAGTGTAAACCTTTCCAACACGTGATGTAGCAGTATTTGGCGCATAGAGTCACGGACTTGTTGAAAAGCTCTTTCCTGGTTTTCTGCTAATATTTATTCTTTTTTCGCCTACTTGCTAATAAGCCGTTTGATCGCGAAAGATTAAACGAAAATAAAATTCTTTTTTGCATTTATTGATAACCATTCTACGAAAAGCAGTTGTAAGAAATTTCTAGGCAACTTTTCAAAGTACTTATTTACCGTGTGGTTCATTTCTTTATTAAAACTTCTGAGCTTTAGAAGGAACGCAGAAAACTAGTAAAACTAGAAAGGATTGTAATTTACAACACCAGTGTGTGAGATAAAATATTTTCCATTGTAAATGTTGTGAACTCAAACTGTTCACTACAATTTTGTTTATGGCGCTTCTTTGGAGCCGATATACACGTCACAACTCTTTAACCTACACACTTTAGAAGTCCTCCGCTGCGCATGGGCTGGGCCTTTTCTTTCATGAATAGGACTGACGCATAGTGCATGTCAAAGATAAAAAAATTTCGCAGCTCATGATAGCCGTTTCAAAGTCATACATACTCTACGCTCATCAACTCCTTCGAGTAGCTCAGCTTCAGCACATGGCAATATAGAACCTACACCGTGAATCCAAGCGCGCCCTCACGGCTTACATTTCGATGTAAGCACCAACCTTTTTTTTTTTACACAAGTAGGGGCGGTTTATTGTGCTGTCGGAGATGGAAGACAATAAAGTGTTATCCAGAAGGGAAAAAAATGGAGTACAGCAAACAAGGCACTGGTCTCTGCTAGTATGTCAACGTCAACGTTATTCAAACACCTTATGTTCCATTGAAATAGCGGAAACCCCCGCCTGGACACGCACTCTGGTGGGACTTAACAATCTTCAGAAGCCAGCTGAGCCGCGCATAGCGCCAGAAATTCATTCCGTGCAAGAGAGACATATGAAAACGCCGTCGGTCAAGCCATATAGCTACGAACAAGGAGATATTTGCCTACACCTCAAATCAAGCCACTAAAAAGAGCGAACGAGAAAAAAAAAGCGTTCAGCCCCTTCAATTGCCAATTGTCGTAGTGGAGGGCTCCGGAATAATTTCGACCACCTGGGGATCTTTAACGTGCACTGACATCGCACAGCATATGGCACGTTAGAGATCCCCAGGTGGTCGAAATTTTTCCGGAACCCTCCACTACGGCACCTCTTTCTTCCTTTACTCTTTCACTCTCTCCTTTATCCCTCCCCTTACGGCGCGGTTCAGGTGTCCAACGATATATGAGACAGATACTGCGCCATTTCCTTTCCCCAAAAACCAAGTATTGTTATTATTATTATTCAGTAATAGATTGTGTGAGGCGGCGTATATGTTCTGCATTATTTTGGAAACGTATCCTGTGCACTTACGAGGCCGGAGGTGGTCATTCATAGCAATCTACGCAACGGCTTTGAGCCAAACAGCAAGACAATGCGAATAGAAGTGACGTCTAGTTCGTGCGCACCAGGCCGCGTAACCCACGAAACAAAACCCCATTCTGCGGACATGTGCAGCCACAGCCAGGTGTATACGCCAGCTCACGGCAGCGACTGGCCTGTGTTGGCAAGACGCAACGGCCTTCGAGCGTTGGCCAATAAACCCCACTTCGAATCTTTACTAGCCGACATTGAGAGCGGTGACCCGCATTCCTTCGAGTAGGAGGCTCCCCGCTCGCAGGCCCGGAGGGCTTAGCTCTGCTTTTTAATTTAGTATATTTTTAGACACTAATGCAGACGTTTAGCTTTTGCTATTAGCACACACTGCTTACGTACAGGAACCGCAGAAGGCGGCGACAGAGAGTCAGGGGGCATTAGCCATTAGGCCTAGGAAGTTCGTGGGGATAGGATCACCGCATATGAAGCTCGCCATAATTAATTAAGGGTCAATGCAAGATGTTCCTGCCTTGCACTCTACGTAACAGGGTTGCGAACGATGATGACTTCGTACGCTCTAAATCTAAACATCACTTTTTCTGCATCTGGTATTCTAGCATGTGGAATTCTCTAGTTGAGGATTATTTTTGTGTCGTAGCTTTCTAAAGGTGCGGCACTTGTACTGATGGAAGAGCCATCGGTAGCAATGCTGAAAGAAAGCGATCGAAGGCTACAGATATACCAGGTGTTTCAGGGAAGCTAATCACTCGTGTTAAGAAATAGGGTTTATTTAGGGCAAACAAAAGCTTTTTCCGGCATAGTAATGCCAGCGTTGGCGGACGTCAAAAAACAGGCATGTCATCTTAACTAGTTAAGTGACTGACTAAATTCTAATAGCTAACTCTTTATCTCTTACCAATATGCCGCTGATTCCAGTTAGAGATTTGTAGCAGGCAGTTTGTAATGACCATATCGATTTTTAGAATTTCGAAAACGCCATTACTCTCGCCGCTTTGGCACGACAAAATTTGGCTACATCGTGCTAAAAAATACATGCACTTTCGAAAAGTATGCAGGCATAGCAACCCCTCCAGTAGTCGTAACTAGTCGAAATAGCCTAATTTTGTCGTGCCACAGCGGCGAGAGAAATGGCGTTTTTGAAATTCTAAAAATTGATATGGCTATTACTAACGAACGGCTACAAATCTCTGATTGCAATCAGGTACCTTTTGGTAATATTTAAAAAGTTAACTAACAGAGTTTAATTAATCACTTAGCTAGTTAAGATAATTTGCCTGTGTTTTAGCGTTCGCCCACACTCGTATTACTTTGCCGCAAATTGCTTCTCGTTAGCTCAAAAATCTTATTTTTAAAAATTAGTGATCACCTTCCCTGAAACACCTGGTATACCTAACGTTGTTCCACTTTAAGGGATATAAAAAGCAGCATAACTATGAAATGACATGACGACGCTTACAGTGCAGTTGCATTTAATGTATTTTTCCACATCCCGGTAAATACAATATTGTATTGAAAGTTTTCCAGGTAGCATTTTCTGGTTCGATATTTGCCATAAGGAGAGCGCATGTTCCCGGAATACTAAGTAAATCTATGATAGCAGTCTCTGCACTGAAGCAACTTGTTCTGGCGTACATCTGGTCAGAAGGTCAGAACTACGTTCACGTGTACAATGACGGATCTGCGTCACCAATGGCATCGACAGTAGCTGTGGTGATACCCGCTCGGCAGATAACTCTCAAATTCGTTCTACGTCATGTTTCAACGTCAAACGCTGCTGAACTTGTGCATATCAGGGATGCGATTCAGAGCATCTGTGGGGAACAACCTCAAAAGTTGTGTATATTCATGGACTCCAAGCCTGGACTACAAATTTTAGCATGGCTTCTACACCACACCACCTACCAGTCTCTGGCAAGAGAGATCACTGAGTTTTGCCACCACGGTGGCTCAGTGGTTATGACGCTCGTCTGCTGACCCGAAAGACGCGGGTTCGATCCCGGCCGTGGCAGTCGAATTTCGATCGAGGAGAAATCCTAGACGCCCGTATACTGTGCGATGTCAGTGCACGTTAAGGAACTGGTGGTCGAAATTTCCGGAGCCCTTCACTACGGCGTCCCTCATAGCCTGAGTAGCTTTGGGATGTTAAACACACATAAAACATAAACAATAAACGATCACTGAGTTTCTTTCATCTACTCAAGAAAGAGGTCACAGAGTAGTATTTCAGTGGATTCCTGGACTCTGCGGGCTCGATGTAAAAGCGAAGGCTGATGCTGAAGCAAAGAGTGCTCTGAGCATTGACCGCCATACAGTTGTGACTTTCTCCAGGCCGGACACCACTTGCTTTCTCTCAAACTTTATGAAGAGCGTGACGGTGAGACGCTGGGCCTCTGCAGAAACTCGGCACATCCTCATGAAGAGACTAGTCCGGGTATGACATTTCTGGTACCGCGTAGAATGTCGCGGTCTCATGCATGCTTGAAACATAAATTTCATTTAGACGTCGTTTCGCGCCAAAATACTTACATTTAATTGGACGAGCGGACACCGCGGACTGTTCCACTTCTGGCATGGCCGAGACTGTGAGGCATGTGTTAGTGTTTTGTCCGGTATATGCGCGCCAAAGACTAACGTTGAGTGCTTCTTTGTCATGTTTGGACAGCAGGCCACTCTCTGAGGACTTAGTCTGCTGGGCGCTTGGCGGTAGAGTTGGCAAGCAGCGCGAACAATACGGGCGTTTTCGCGTGATCGCTTCTGACGAAGCAGTGATTGCTTCTGACGAAGAAGGACCTTCGTGTTAAACGCTAATGTCAGCGCACAAGCCTTGAGTCGAACTCTGCACTTGGGAGTGAAACACTCCATCTTTGCAGGCTGAGTTGTTCGAAACTGGGTTTGCCCCTGAAATGGCGCAGCGGGGTTTGCGGAGCCTCCTCCAAGCACACACCCCTGAAGAAGCCGGGCACCGGGCAGGGGGTGGCTTGTACCCATTTTTACCTGTGGGTGTCCGGCAGTGGGTTTCAAACCAACCAACAGTGTTGATGCCATCAAATGTGCATGAACTTGCTCTCATCTCTTTTTCTCACCACATCGTCACCCATCACGACATTTTCTTCTCCTTCCCCCTTCCCCTGTGCAGAGTAGCAGGCCAGATATCCATCTTCCTGACCGACCTCTTCCCTTCATTTCTTTAAATATCTATCTATTTATCTCGACCCTCCCATTCATATCATGCAGCTACCACAAGCTATAGTCTTTAAAGGAGAGAACACTTTTGGATGAATGTCTTTCTCTTTGGAGCGATGCGAAGAGACCGCGTCTTCGCTGCCGGCGCGTGCTCACTAACACGCCTTCAGTGCGCAATGATTGTACGTGTGCACCTCGGTTGCGCGTGGCGCGAGGAAAGGCAGGTGCACCACGGACTTTCGATTATCGACACGTGCAGGGATTGCGGTGCTGTTAAAACGCGGCAGCACATGCTCCACTGTGCCCCTTTCAATGAGCCACGTCCTGAGATGCGCGCGGGGATATCATCCCGGACTACCTGCGCCCGTGTGGCCGCGCAGCAGTACGCGCACACGTGATAGAACAATGGTGAGCCTCGGTGCGTACTCCGATCAGGCGGGCTTGACGTCCTGCTTGCTCATCGCCGGGTAGTGAGCGGAATGACGAGAACGTTCGGCGTGTGATACTCTTTTACGATATGCGGTTGTGAGCCCCACCTTGATTGCTTGAGCAGCAGCCCGCACGCATGATTCACAGGCACGGCTTTGTATGCTAAGCGTTTATTTACACATGTATACAGTATTCGCTCGCGCGCACTACTAATTCAAACTGTGCTTTGACACTCGCGTGCGAGTGGTGTAGACATGTTTATTTCTCTCTACATTTATAAATAGCGTCAGAATACCTTTATCCAAACTTTCTTGCTACAGCTTCTTTTTGTACTTAATCTCGATATCCTCTCCCTGTCTCTTTTATTTACGCTGAACGCAGCTCGGGGGCTGTAGACATTAGATGCAGTTCCGCAGCCGGCAACATCTATTCCTTTCATTTTTGTTTTATTTCATTGCTGTTTTTGCAATAAACCGCTACCGCCAGCGAGCCGCATCTGCAACGTCGGGGCTTGTTAAGTTACAAAAATTTTGGAGAAAATGTCTCACAATTTTGTTCGTTTTTCCCAAGCGCGCGCGCGCGCGCACACACACACACACACACACACACACACACACACACACACACACACACACACACACACACACACACACACACACACACACACACACACACACACACACACACACACACACACACACACACACACACACACACACACACACACACACACACACACACACACACACACACACACACACACACACACACACACACACACACACACACACACACACACACACACACACACACACACACACACACACACACACACACACACACACACACACACACACACACACACACACACACACACACACACACACACACACACACACACACACACACACACACACACACACACACACACACACACACACACACACACACACACACACACACACACACACACACACACACACACACACACACACACACACACACACACACACACACACACACACACACACACACACACACACACACACACACACACACACACACACACACACACACACACACACACACACACACACACACACACACACACACACACACACACACACACACACACACACACACACACACACACACACACACACACACACACACACACACACACACACACACAAACGTACATACATACATACATACATAGATACATACATACATACATACAATATTGGGGATTGATGGTTTCACTGTGTTCAGAAGAATCTACTGTTGGGCGAGTTGGTGCATCACTCGAAGATACAATTCGCAAGAGTAGACAGGACGAATGAAATCGGGCCAATTAGCTATGCTTCTGGGGGCATGCATGCGTACGTACATACAAAGATACGTTACTACTTATATAATTTTACAGGATTCACTATTTAATCCGGTTTATTTCAACTTTAATTGCTTCTATTTTCAATGTAATTGCAGCTTTCTCGCCTAAAAACTCAAATATTATGGTGTGCCTTCGGTCGCGAGTTCCTTGCGTTATTTCACTGTTCTAGCTCCAGTGACCACTTCTGTCAAGTTGTTTACATGTACCAAACAACATCCAGTGAAACCGGTTTCTCGGGTATGAAAATTTCTTCCTGGGAGCATGCTTGCAATTACTGGCAGATTTGTTAAGCACACCGTTTCGCACTGTGCATGCAAACACAATTTTACAATACTTATTTCAATGTTTATACAGTACCCAACTTTTTCACAGATGTTTATAGCATGTCCTATAATAATTTCTGTTCTCTTCTAATTCAACCTAGATTTCGCTGGCTGAATTTCCGCCTCGGTTTCTTCGTGTCTCTCTCCAACTCCGATCCCGTTCCGGACCTTCGCAGCTATCTATGTTGGAGGTCGTTCTTTGTTTTTCCCCACAGGAAGGTACGGCATTCCGTTCGCGGGGCGGATTCCGAGCGATACATTTTAAACTGTTACTTAGAATCAGTTTTATAGCGCCGACCTGAAAGTGAGGTCAAAAAGAAAGGCAATGCAGTGAAGACGGTACCGCTTGAAACCTTGCCTCATTTAGACGATAAGGTATGGGGAAAGACAACGCCAAGAAAAACTTTTCATCGTTAAACAAAACGTAGTAGCCATAATAGGCAATGTTTTTTCCTGTTGTTTTTTTTCCTGCTACTACCGAAATAGATACTTCTTGTTTATGGTCCCAGAATAATGCACTGACCTAGTTATAATGTTATGTTGTATTCATTGCCAGTATCTTGCAAGAGTTTGGGCAAGAGTGCAAGAGGCGAAGTAAATAAAGAAAACATAAAGTTCAGTTGAACTGAAGTTGAACTAAGATGACATTAAAAGAAGCAGCGAATAAGAAAATAACTAGTCAAGCATGGCTTGAGAGTTACAACGTCTCTGAAGAAAGTAGGTGACAGAAAAAAGGTACTTTAACTAAAAAGCAATAACACAACACTCGCAGGGACTCCAATTCCATTATGTGTTGTAAATGCGAGGTCACTAGCACGTTCTGCTGCCGTTGGTGGATGTTACCTCACTTCCGGTCTTTTGACGTGCCTTCACTCCAGCCAAGGGGCGAATTTAATGAGTGATGACGCATTTTGACCTCATTTGGCATCTGATGCTTTCGAATTAAATTAACTAGAAAAAAAAACATGAAAATCTCCATACAGATGTCAATTTGAGATCATCTGCCCTATATTTGCTGCAATTTCTGTACCTATCTATAAATAACATTGAAAACAGAATTGGCTGCGAATCTGGCGAATGTGAAGAAGATGGTTTGGGTTTTAGCATAGTTAAAGCGAGTAGACGTGTGAAAGCGTGTGTTTAGCCTGACTGGCTCATTGTTTTGTTTTGCCGGGTCGTCGGCACGTCTGGCGACGATATTAGAATCAGGCTAAGCTCTGATCGAGGTTAAGCCGATCTGATCTGTTCGCGCCGCAGATTCGAGTTGATGAAGACGACGATGTCCAATGCACAGCGCGGTAGTGTGCTGCAGTTTAGTGCCCTAGCCTGGCGTTCTCGCGCAGCGGCCTTTGAAGGTGATCTGTTCGCGCCGCCTCGAGTTGAACTCTCAGTGGTAGATATTGATGTGTTTTTTTTTTACCTTAACGTGGAGTCGCTAGCTGTTGCTAGGTAACGGCACAAGATCCAAAGGTGACAAGATCCTTGGTTGGTGCTGGTGAGCGCATGGGTGCTTTCGCCCTAACAGCGAAATGACAAACACGAGAGAGCACCTCTGGCAGTATGCTACTTCTCACCTTTTAAGAGCGTTAGCTTTTTACTCATCACGTTTCGAGATTTCCTGGGGTCTGCTACCACCCTCAGATCACAGCGCCATCTGTGGCAGCAACTACTCAACACGTTTCGAGATTTCGTGGGGTCTAGTACTACCCTTAGTCTTCTTGTATATGCTCTGCGGGAACACTAACTACCCTGAGATCACTGCGACATCTGTGGCAGCAACTAGAGAACAGTACATCTTGCATTGAGACTCGTAGCGCCGTCTACAATGTATACATTCTTTCCGCTATATATAGTCCGACAACAAAGGGCACCCATCCGGGGACAGTTGTGTACCCAATTTGGTAGGCAAATAAAACCCTATGGGTTGTGGTTTAGAAATAAAACCGCTATTAAATGAAAAAACGGTCGTGGCTTAGCTTGGTTAAGCCTGGTGATTGCGAAGCAACCACCAGTAAATACATAACGTTGTTTTCTTCGCTTTTCGTTTTCCTTCTCTCGAAACGCACGTTCCTTCTCGAGCCGCTGCTGCCGCTGTTCCGGGGTTTCTTGGACACGCCTCTGCCGTTTAGTCGCGTTCTGAACTATGTGACATTCCTTGAGTGACGACCAGAACGAAGGGACCCGCCGCCGTGACAGCGGCATCATCAATTACCCAGCCATGCTCTTTGAGTGACGACCAGAATAACCGGACCCGCCGCCGCCCCGGGGAAACAGGCTTTATCCTCCCCAATTTCCGGGCACATTCCAGGACAAGGGAGCTGTCAGCGGGCCAGAGCGCGCCGTACCACAGCCGACGCTATGCGCTACCGCGAAGACGACATTCTTTCCCTCCCCCCCCCCCCCTTTGTCGTGGGCTATCGCCGGGAAGGCACCCACAGCTTCCCAGAAGGGCCGCGACGGACACCTGTCATGGCGGACAGGCAGTACTCGCCAAGAATGTGGAAAGACAGGCGCTAGTGAATTAGCTCCGAAGAGAGAGCCTGTGTATACTCTCACTTGAGAGAGAGTGGTGGCGTTTTTGTTGTTTATTTAGTTTGTATTGTTAACAGACTCTGGGTTCGAGGCTAAGCCCAACCCAAGGGGTGGTCCCCATCTCGCATGTTATTTTGGATTGGAGAATTGATACTTTGGGCGGGCCACTGGAAATGACCGCCCTTAGTCCTTTGTTAATCAAGTGCTTAAAAGCACATGTAAACGGATGCAGTCCAGTCTGAGCTGGGGCTCCATGCTTAGCATGTAATGTGATGCTACTTAGGCACTAACCTGCCCGGTCGATGAGTAAAGTAGTGCAAAGTTTGTTCTTTTGTAAATTCAGTTCTGCTTTTTCCAGTTTAACTCTGTGTATATGTATGTTGTAAAATTATGCTCTGCTGTCATCATCTACAAGCTCGCCTCCTGTTCATCTTCCAAGCCGAACGACACTAGAGGAAGGGTTTGTGAACCATCCTCGAAGAAACGGACGACTATTGAAATTCTACTGCATACACGCTCAGGACGACATCGTTCGCGAAGAGGGCCTTCAGCGCCGAAGCCCGACGGCGTGCAGCTTCTGCCAGCAACCGCTCGAGCCCAACTCCGGAGCCACTCCATCGCCCCCATGAAGTCGTCGGCACGTAAGCTCGGACGCCCCAGCCTCTGATGTATAACCTTAATCATGTGTAATTATTGAATATACCTGTTTGTTTAAACTGAGCCATACGGTGTCTCTTTGCCTCTCCGTCCCGTGTGGACCTGCGCATTATGGGGGTCATCACAACTAGTAGAAGGAGACTCACTGTCGGGCATAATTTCTTCCTTTGCTTCTGCTGTTTCCACAGAGGAGGTTGCACGTTGTCGCCGAGCTGCATACTGGGCACGCCGCTTAGAAAGTCGTTCTTCTTCCGTCTCCGTAGCTCGCTGATGCTTCCTCTTTGCATTCTGCCGAGCTGCCTTGTTCGTAGGCACCATCGTAACATCTGGCTGTATGACTGCCTTGGCGAGAGGAGCGGAGCTGTTTTATACAGCTGGTGTGACGTCACTCTGACTGTAGCGCCCCTGGTGAGAGGAGCGGGAGTTAGGCCGCCGTTGGTGGCTACCGCCTCGCCTCGCGACGGCGTGAGATGGGGCCCCGTTTTTACACAGCTGGTGTGACGTGACACCGACCGTAGCGCCCCTCGTGAGAGGAGCGGGAGTTAGGCCGCCGTTGGGGGCTACCGCCTCGCCTCGCGACGGCGTGAGATGGGGCCCCGTTTTTACACAGCTGGTGTGACGTGACTCTAGGTCACGTGGTGTGACGTCACGCAGCGAGGTCACGCTAAAGGTCAATGGCGCCTACCACCGCCTCGCCACGGAACGGGCTGAAGTGCGACCTAAAGTAGTATTGCTTCGCAATAATAGGCAAACATTGTATACATGCAATCAAGAATTGAAGCGTTACCATATCGCACCACAAGCCGAATTCTAGGTCCACCTTGACCCCCAAAACGAAGCGAATTCCGTTTGGGACGTATCCTGAGGGGGCGCAACTCGACAACGGGTAGACGTGCATCGTAATTGCTCTGATAGATGGCGCTAGGCGTCGATCGCTCCGCTAGGTGGAAAAGTTATTACTTCTCCTAACCCCTCAGGGTTTTCTTCACTGGCCCCGCTGGATGCGGAAAGACTCGTTTTACGCATGGTCATTAAACCTAACGCTCGTTACTTCAACGTCTTCCAGACGGTGGCGGCCATTTTTAATGTCTTCGCGCTGTTCTCGCCAGGAAATCTTCTAAATAAAACTATGCAGCGTTGCTTTCACAAGAGCTAACGTCACCTAATCACTGTTGGAGATCACAGAGCTGCTTTTACGCCTGGGCGGTTCGAAATTGACTGGTGCGATTGCGGTGGTTAACCACTATAGCTAATGACACCACTTCCAAGACGCTTCTGCTAATCAAGAACCGTAATTACCACGCGCAGAAAGTGTTGTAAATTAACTAACTGGTTAGCTTTACGTTGTACAATCGACGCCTGCGTCTTGGCAGGCACCTCTGTGCACTTTGTGACGGACCTTGCATTCCTTGACGCGGTTTTCTTTCTCCCAATCCATTAAGTCTCTCCTTCTATTCATTCACTTTTCAAGGTGATCACATAAGTCAAGGTTCAAGGAACATCCGTTTGGCAGCGAACATGTTTGCTCCTTGTTACTGGTTGACAGAACGAAAAAAAGTATGTATCAAGCGGGACCCCATTGCCGGCGCCGATCTCTGCCAAATATTTGCACTAAAGAAGAAATAGGAGCTTTCTCGTTTTACTCTTCGCAGCCTTTACGCTGCTATTTTGTTTTTCTGTTATGATTCTGGTTGAGCTTTATTCAAGAAAGAATGCAACATCTGTTACCTTGATGACTGGCAAGAAGCCTTGCAGTTATCTTTAGATCATTGCATTCTTTGTTTGTGAGGTCGCTCTGGTCTGGCAGCGTAGATACCGAAAATGATGTGTCGCCCAAGTAACTGACAGAACAAAAAATCATAATCAAATTCTGTTCATTGCTGTTTTTTTTCATCTTGAGATGCAGCTTTGCATATACGTGGAATAGAAAGAGATACCTCCATGACATCCATTAAGCTTGCTGAAGTGATTTTCGGGAGCATGGTGTCCGTGCTGAACATCTTCACAAAACAAACTTTGTAAAATTCTCCGTGCGCAACGTTCTCTCACAGAAAGTAACATCGATGATGTTCCAAAGAAACCAGTACGCTTCGAGAGTTCCCATTTTGGCAGCAGCCGTAATTACTAACTAACCCCTAGCTCGGGGCACGGCGTCCTTGGTTGTGCACGAGACATTTAAAATTATGTTCACCGCAGTGTAAGCAGACGTCTTCACGAAGTCCGTGGTGCTGGGTAGATCTGAAATACTTGCTGGATAGAATGTTACTTTCAAGGAAAATTCTTGTTTTTTTAACGCGAGACATAAACGGGACAACACAGGCGCCTGTGTTGCCGTGTTTATGTGTCGCGCTAAAAAAAAGAAAGAATTTCCCTTGGAAGAAACATGAACCAACTGGCCCCGAAGCAAACGCTGCTGACATAGAATGTTAAGGCAATTTATTCGGGTTTAGTAAAAAAGTCTTGACGTTGACGGTAAAGTTGAATTTAAATGGCACAAGTGAGCTTTTGTCAAAGAGCGCTGAAACAAGGTATATTTCTTTCCCCTAGGTGAAGTCAATGACCGTTGTCCAAACATTCCAACCCATTGAAAATGAACCCTAGGCCAAGAGGATGCTTGCGTACATTCTACCAGCGTTGGGTACGCTGTTTTAACGCGACAGCATTAAACCAAGACCCCGTTACGCATAAAATCCGGTAAAGGCCTTGTCGGCGTCGGTGTTATCGACGTTGCCGTCTTTGTGAGCTATAAATAGGCCGTCGTAGGGTTGTTCAGGCAGCCTCTCCCGGAAAAGCAACCTAGGGGGACAAGCTAGGTAACGTGTCCTTGTGGGGGTCTCCACAACCTATCGGCTGGATTGTGAGCAAATAATCACTCTGGCAGGGGCCAGTTAAATGAATAGTTTGTTGAGAGAGGTTGTTCGGGGAGAGAAACTTGGGTCGCACGAGACCCACCTGCGGCAGCAACTGCCATCTCACGGCAGTGGCGCATTCTCTTAACCGCTGCGCCATTGCAGAAAGATTGGTGTGGAGATTATACCAGGGTTGCTGTAAGGTTGAGAATCATCAATTCCGCATATATGGGCATTAACTCATTAACGCCATCGCGTCATACGCTTAAGGCGGAGCTTAAGTGTCATCTCCAATTTTTATTTCAAAAACAAGGTTCACAAAAACAACTATTTACTTCAAAAACAAGAGATGCGCGTCACGAAGGTGCGAATGTGTCTAGGAAGGGCTGTGTGGGGCTGTAATATTTTTCGCGGTATAATATTTTATTCAGCAGCTGAATTTAATAATTAATTGGACCCAAGTAGGCTACTTTCGAGAAGAGGGCAGCGATTCCGTGAGTGCGGAAGTATGCGGCATGCGGGAATTGAAAAGTTTTTGAGCCATTCACGCCCAAAGGGGGTGCAATAAAGACATAAATTTTCAGATTTTTCCGAATAGTTGAACACAATGCATTTCTTAAAGAATAGATTACCATAATATGGGTTGGTTTGGTTTATTAGGGTTTAACGTGCCTGCCTGCCTGCCTGCCTGCCTGCCTGCCTGCCTGCCTGCCTGCCTGCCTGCCTGCCTGCCTGCCTGCCTGCCTGCCTGCCTGCCTGCCTGCCTGCCTGCCTGCCTGCCTGCCTGCCTGCCTGCCTGCCTGCCTGCCTGCCTGCCTGCCTGCCTGCCTGCCTGCCTGCCTGCCTGCCTGCCTGCCTGCCTGCCTGCCTGCCTGCCTGCCTGCCTGCCTGCCTGCCTGCCTGCCTGCCTGCCTGCCTGCCTGCCTGCCTGCCTGCCTGCCTGCCTGCCTGCCTGCCTGCCTGCCTGCCTGCCTGCCTGCCTGCCTGCCTGCCTGCCTGCCTGCCTGCCTGCCTGCCTGCCTGCCTGCCTGCCTGCCTGCCTGCCTGCCTGCCTGCCTGCCTGCCTGCCTGCCTGCCTGCCTGCCTGCCTGCCTGCCTGCCTGCCTGCCTGCCTGCCTGCCTGCCTGCCTGCCTGCCTGCCTGCCTGCCTGCCTGCCTGCCTGCCTGCCTGCCTGCCTGCCTGCCTGCCTGCCTGCCTGCCTGCCTGCCTGCCTGCCTGCCTGCCTGCCTGCCTGCCTGCCTGCCTGCCTGCCTGCCTGCCTGCCTGCCTGCCTGCCTGCCTGCCTGCCTGCCTGCCTGCCTGCCTGCCTGCCTGCCTGCCTGCCTGCCTGCCTGCCTGCCTGCCTGCCTGCCTGCCTGCCTGCCTGCCTGCCTGCCTGCCTGCCTGCCTGCCTGCCTGCCTGCCTGCCTGCCTGCCTGCCTGCCTGCCTGCCTGCCTGCCTGCCTGCCTGCCTGCCTGCCTGCCTGCCTGCCTGCCTGCCTGCCTGCCTGCCTGCCTGCCTGCCTGCCTGCCTGCCTGCCTGCCTGCCTGCCTGCCTGCCTGCCTGCCTGCCTGCCTGCCTGCCTGCCTGCCTGCCTGCCTGCCTGCCTGCCTGCCTGCCTGCCTGCCTGCCTGCCTGCCTGCCTGCCTGCCTGCCTGCCTGCCTGCCTGCCTGCCTGCCTGCCTGCCTGCCTGCCTGCCTGCCTGCCTGCCTGCCTGCCTGCCTGCCTGCCTGCCTGCCTGCCTGCCTGCCTGCCTGCCTGCCTGCCTGCCTGCCTGCCTGCCTGCCTGCCTGCCTGCCTGCCTGCCTGCCTGCCTGCCTGCCTGCCTGCCTGCCTGCCTGCCTGCCTGCCTGCCTGCCTGCCTGCCTGCCTGCCTGCCTGCCTGCCTGCCTGCCTGCCTGCCTGCCTGCCTGCCTGCCTGCCTGCCTGCCTGCCTGCCTGCCTGCCTGCCTGCCTGCCTGCCTGCCTGCCTGCCTGCCTGCCTGCCTGCCTGCCTGCCTGCCTGCCTGCCTGCCTGCCTGCCTGCCTGCCTGCCTGCCTGCCTGCCTGCCTGCCTGCCTGCCTGCCTGCCTGCCTGCCTGCCTGCCTGCCTGCCTGCCTGCCTGCCTGCCTGCCTGCCTGCCTGCCTGCCTGCCTGCCTGCCTGCCTGCCTGCCTGCCTGCCTGCCTGCCTGCCTGCCTGCCTGCCTGCCTGCCTGCCTGCCTGCCTGCCTGCCTGCCTGCCTGCCTGCCTGCCTGCCTGCCTGCCTGCCTGCCTGCCTGCCTGCCTGCCTGCCTGCCTGCCTGCCTGCCTGCCTGCCTGCCTGCCTGCCTGCCTGCCTGCCTGCCTGCCTGCCTGCCTGCCTGCCTGCCTGCCTGCCTGCCTGCCTGCCTGCCTGCCTGCCTGCCTGCCTGCCTGCCTGCCTGCCTGCCTGCCTGCCTGCCTGCCTGCCTGCCTGCCTGCCTGCCTGCCTGCCTGCCTGCCTGCCTGCCTGCCTGCCTGCCTGCCTGCCTGCCTGCCTGCCTGCCTGCCTGCCTGCCTGCCTGCCTGCCTGCCTGCCTGCCTGCCTGCCTGCCTGCCTGCCTGCCTGCCTGCCTGCCTGCCTGCCTGCCTGCCTGCCTGCCTGCCTGCCTGCCTGCCTGCCTGCCTGCCTGCCTGCCTGCCTGCCTGCCTGCCTGCCTGCCTGCCTGCCTGCCTGCCTGCCTGCCTGCCTGCCTGCCTGCCTGCCTGCCTGCCTGCCTGCCTGCCTGCCTGCCTGCCTGCCTGCCTGCCTGCCTGCCTGCCTGCCTGCCTGCCTGCCTGCCTGCCTGCCTGCCTGCCTGCCTGCCTGCCTGCCTGCCTGCCTGCCTGCCTGCCTGCCTGCCTGCCTGCCTGCCTGCCTGCCTGCCTGCCTGCCTGCCTGCCTGCCTGCCTGCCTGCCTGCCTGCCTGCCTGCCTGCCTGCCTGCCTGCCTGCCTGCCTGCCTGCCTGCCTGCCTGCCTGCCTGCCTGCCTGCCTGCCTGCCTGCCTGCCTGCCTGCCTGCCTGCCTGCCTGCCTGCCTGCCTGCCTGCCTGCCTGCCTGCCTGCCTGCCTGCCTGCCTGCCTGCCTGCCTGCCTGCCTGCCTGCCTGCCTGCCTGCCTGCCTGCCTGCCTGCCTGCCTGCCTGCCTGCCTGCCTGCCTGCCTGCCTGCCTGCCTGCCTGCCTGCCTGCCTGCCTGCCTGCCTGCCTGCCTGCCTGCCTGCCTGCCTGCCTGCCTGCCTGCCTGCCTGCCTGCCTGCCTGCCTGCCTGCCTGCCTGCCTGCCTGCCTGCCTGCCTGCCTGCCTGCCTGCCTGCCTGCCTGCCTGCCTGCCTGCCTGCCTGCCTGCCTGCCTGCCTGCCTGCCTGCCTGCCTGCCTGCCTGCCTGCCTGCCTGCCTGCCTGCCTGCCTGCCTGCCTGCCTGCCTGCCTGCCTGCCTGCCTGCCTGCCTGCCTGCCTGCCTGCCTGCCTGCCTGCCTGCCTGCCTGCCTGCCTGCCTGCCTGCCTGCCTGCCTGCCTGCCTGCCTGCCTGCCTGCCTGCCTGCCTGCCTGCCTGCCTGCCTGCCTGCCTGCCTGCCTGCCTGCCTGCCTGCCTGCCTGCCTGCCTGCCTGCCTGCCTGCCTGCCTGCCTGCCTGCCTGCCTGCCTGCCTGCCTGCCTGCCTGCCTGCCTGCCTGCCTGCCTGCCTGCCTGCCTGCCTGCCTGCCTGCCTGCCTGCCTGCCTGCCTGCCTGCCTGCCTGCCTGCCTGCCTGCCTGCCTGCCTGCCTGCCTGCCTGCCTGCCTGCCTGCCTGCCTGCCTGCCTGCCTGCCTGCCTGCCTGCCTGCCTGCCTGCCTGCCTGCCTGCCTGCCTGCCTGCCTGCCTGCCTGCCTGCCTGCCTGCCTGCCTGCCTGCCTGCCTGCCTGCCTGCCTGCCTGCCTGCCTGCCTGCCTGCCTGCCTGCCTGCCTGCCTGCCTGCCTGCCTGTCTGCCTGCCTGCCTGCCTGTCTGTCTGTCTGTCTGTCTGTCTGTCTGTCTGTCTGTCTGTCTGTCTGTCTGTCTGTCTGTCTGTCTGTCTGTCTGTCTGTCTGTCTGTCTGTCTGTCTGTCTGTCTGTCTGTCTGTCTGTCTGTCTGTCTGTCTGTCTGTCTGTCTGTCTGTCTGTCTGTCTGTCTGTCTGTCTGTCTGTCTGTCTGTCTGTCTGTCTGTCTGTCTGTCTGTCTGTCTGTCTGTCTGTTGTTGTTGTTGTTGTTGCCAGGAAGAAAGAAAAGGAAAGTGCACAGGCCTGCTCACTGGCTCAAGCCGAGCTACAATCGCTACCACGTGCAGATAGAAGGAGCGTTCAAAGATGGGATAGAAAGACATGATAGTAAAGACGCGCTAAAGACAAGGCCGATACCGGAGGTGCAATACCGGGCCAACCGGTGGCGGGAGTGAAGCATCCTTCAAACTCTCCGCCACATTTCCAAAAATAAGTCCATTGGACCCGTAACAGATACTCTACAGGGTCCGGAGCCTGGGGTTCTTTCACGTGCACTGACATCGCACAGTACACGGGCCTCTAGAATTTCGCCTCCATCGAAATTCGACCGCCGCGGCCGGGATCGAAGCCGCGTCTTTCGAGCCAGCAGCCGAGAGCCATAACCACTAAGCCACCGCGGCGGCAGATTACCGTAATATAACACTGTAGTAAAGGACTTCTTACAGGGCACTACGTTGCGATCTATTAGTAGAACGTCCTGCAATTAGTCGGAGTTTGCCAGAGCACGCACGAGCATCGGAGCGTTCAGCCAGATGTCGTCTTCTTCCTTGGGCGCCAACCGCCCGCACTTCCGGAGCTGAAGGTCTATGTTAAAATATTAAAGAAACGAAAAGGAAAAAATATATAGAAAATCAAATATGTACACATTATTTCATACAAACTCAAGTTGCGATCTTTAGCAGGGATGTTATCTGAATAAAATGTGTGCATAAATGCAAACCCTGAACACTCACTGTACTGTTCTGCTCTTGTTTTCATCAACTAATAAATCTAAATTATTGCCGCTGTTTTGTTCTTCGAGAATTACTTGCAGCCCGCATCGAATGATAAATCAAAACTATGTGCTTACAGGGTTGACAAGTTTTATTGCTGTTGTTATTATTGTTATTTCAGCACGCTACGACACTGTTTCGCCCTCAAGACATTTTTCTTACGACATGACCATCTCTAATCCACAGAATAATGTACACATAACCATTACCTGCTTTGGTGACAACTGCTTAAAGGTTAACGACTCATAAACCCAACTGGTTTGCTTCAGATCCCCTTTAAAACTAACAGTAATAGAGGCACAAATTCTTCTGCACACTAAGAATTGCCATGCGTTTCGGTGCAAGCTGGTTACCGGCATGAACTCGGTGAAATGCCTGGGAGCATTCTTCCACAGTGATATGTCGTGGCACACTCACCTATCACACATTTACAATAAGCTTAGGAGCGCTGCAAGGTTATTTTTTCACATTTAATCTGTTGTCTCGTTTCAAATAAATCAACTATTTCTCATGCTCTGGTCTACAGCGCTCTTCGATACGGCATCACTGTTTTTGCGTCTTGCCCCATCCGATGGAAAAACCTTGTTGACTCTTTGCTAAAAACACGTACTAATGAATACAGCATACAACACTCCGTTAATTACAAATCCTAACATGTTCTCAGCACTTGGCCTTCCATGATTCTGGACTCTGTTTGTGCAAACTGGGGTGCTACGGCATTTCTGGTTCAGTGACTTGAAAATACTTTGCACAGCTCCCCGAAGTCTTCGTACGTAGCAGTGTTCCTTTTGTAGTTCCGCGCTCTTCCACGAGATATGGCGAAGCTAGACGTTGTATTTATGTACCGAGAATTCTGAATGATTTGCCAATGAGGTGTTCTTGGTTACATCAAGAAATGCTGAAGAAAAGCACATCAAGAAATGCTCAGTGGGAAAAATGCATGCTCGGTTCTCTGTTACATGTTAAACTGTATTTGTCATTATTTCTGTAATATTTACGCGCTACATATCCGTCGATTATTATTTAGTGACTCGCCCCTTGTTGGTGTTGATTTTCCTAACTGTTGGTTCCCTTACATGACCTTTCCGTCTTTACATGTTAAATATATGGCGCACTCGTCCGCTGACTTTGCCGGGCCTAGTCCCTCAAACCATTGGTGCCTTTGGCAGGCCTGCTTCTGGTACTTTGTATTTTTGTGCAATAAAAGATTCTTCTTCTTCTTTTTCTTCTTCTTCTTCTTTGGCAGGCCCGCTTCTGTAACTTTGTATTTGTGTGCAATAAAAGATTCTTCTTCTTTTTCTTCTTTTTCTTCTTCTTCTTCTTCTTCTTGTTCTTGTACTTCTTCTTCTTGTTCCTCTTCTTCTTCTTGTTCTTCTTCTTCTTGTTCTTCTTCTTCTTGTTCTTCTTCTTGTTCTTCTTCTTCTTGTTCTTGTTCTTCTTCTTCTTCTCCTTCTTCTTCTTCTTGTTCTTCTTCTTGTTCTTGTTCTTGTTCTTCTTCTTCTTCTTGTTCTTCTTCTTGTTCTTCTTCTTGTTCTTGTTCTTCTTCTTGTTCTTCTTCTTCTTCTTGTTCTTCTTCTTGTTCTTCTTCTTGTTCTTGTTCTTGTTCTTGTTCTTCTTCTCCTTCTTCTTCTTCTTGTTCTTCTTCTTGCTCTTGTTCTTGTTCTTGTTCTTCTTCTTGTTCTTCTTCTTGTTCTTCTTGTTCTTCTTCTTCTTCTTGTTCTTCTTCTTCTTCTTCTACCTCTTCTTCTTCTTCTTCTTATTATTATTATTATTATTATTATAGTAGTCAATCAGCGAACGTAGTTTGAAGGGTAGAAATTTGGTCTTGCCCATTTACAGGCAACAAATCCCTCACCTGAAAGCACGTGCAATCAGCGACGTGTCAAGTCTCTCTACACTGCTGTGCCGACGAATGTAGATGACCTGTTCTTTTAGGCTTGTTAAACCTCACGTCAAAGTTTCCTGTCATAACTCATTGCTGCAAAGTCGATTTCCTCTCACTGACAGATCACAGCCGTCACATGATACTTCATCCGAACGTCTTGCCGTATTCCAGAGTTGATTTTCTCACTTCTCGAAGGAATTCAGAGTAATCTTTCACGCTCAGCTCCTTTTTCTTTTTTTTCATTCTTCTCTCTCTTGCGCCTTGAACTGTGCACCGGTCAGGTGCCGGAGCTTGATACACTGTGCTTTCTCGCTGGGCTTTGTGCGTGTTTCTCACACTTTTATCTTGACCTAGGGGCTTTGCTGACGCTTGTTTTTATCAGCTTGCCGTTTAAATGCTCTCTTCTCCGCACTGCTTTTCTGTTCTAATATTTCTACGTTGCTTTGCGTACGGCATGGCAGTACCAGGAGCCTACGGTGTGACCTGGGCACTTGAAATAAACGCTTATTGATTAATAATATTAAAGGTTCAAGTACGCGTGAACCATGGTTATAAGATGCAAGCAATGCCAGCCGCTCGCGTGCATTTGAATACGATAATCCGTATGTATGACTGTCGTCCGCGCTCGTAAAAAAGAGTCATATATTTGTGCGGAGAACTGGGTCCTTGCGCGAGCTTCGCCTGTGTTGTCTTTGCGTTCATTTCACGTTACTTGCGCAAGCGAGCCAGCGCTGTGCCCTCTATGGGGTCGCGCATTTTTCAGCCGTCGGACGCAAGCCCTTGCGCATTCCGTTCTGATTTTTCTGGTAAGCTGCTTTATTTTGTTTTTGGTTTCGTACCCTGCACAGATATACATTGCTTTCTTTTTCTCCATAGGATTACGAGGTAGTACAAAGGATTCATTTTCTCTGTTGGATCGACCTTTTCTAGGCGCTCGATAAGCTGAAATGTTAATTTTCCTTTTCGTGTCTTGAACGCAGACACTTTCTCACCATGTCTGTTGAGAAAATTTAAATACTCATGGAGAAAAAACCATCTCTGCAGCCCCCTAGCTAAGATGTATTGAAACGATGAACTAAATTGCGACGCGCTCTCGCGATTTGACGTTACTAATTTCGGCAGCTTCGAAGCGGTGGTCTTGGGGTAGAGCCTCGCATTCGGGAGGTGCTGGGTTCGATCCCCAGTGCCGCGAGGTACTGACCGGTTTTCTAATGGGTCCAAGATTTACCCGGCCTGCCTGGTGCTCGGTTTTTCTGGGGTGAAATGCTTGGGAAAAGGGTCTTGTACCAAACTGTTGTTTTGACGGGTCACTGACTTGTTCCGCCGTCAGCCAATCCTAAATCCGCCTTGCGTGGTAGAAGCCCATTTGTTACCTTTTTGCGAGCAGCGATTCACAATGTGGCCGCGACACCTTTTCAGGAACAGCACTTTTTGTTGTGTGTTAGCACTACAGCTGGCACTCAGCCGCATAGCCGTTGTCTGTGAGGTACCTCTGTGTGGCCACCCGGGTTGGAGACAACCTCTCCTAGGTGGCCAGCCTGTCGCCTGATGTCGCCTGATGTCTCATGATGTCCGATGGTGATGTTAAGAATCGACAGAACGTGGTGAAGTGGTGCCGTGGATTCCTGGAAAGCAGAGTTGATGATCATGACGATGAAATGAGCGGAAGCCCGTCTTTTGTCACTGATGAACTTCTTTGCAAAATCGAACAATGAATTCGTTTGAATTGGATCATGACGATGTGGGAATCCTTCAGTCACAATAATTAACTTTGTTGTATATTGAGACACCATGGAACAGTTACGGGAGCGCATTTAAAGCGGGCGGAAGAGACTGCTGATATGCGGCGTACACAGGCTTCGTGACAAAGAGTATATTGGGCGAAAAAAAAGGAATAAAAATTCCAAGGACCATTGCGATTCTTCCTAATGCGAAATTTGAGCGCAGCTCTGTCGGGGTCTCAGAGGTCTCACCCAAGCACTCTTCCGATGGGTAAAACCCCAGCAAGATCTTGCAGTATTTGTGGGTTTGTGCCAAGTGAAATAAACAAACAAGAATAAATCAAATCAATATTGCAGCGTCTGGGATTGAAAACCGCGGTGGCGCGAACAATTGAGCTTCTCTGGCAGCTGCGCGAGCGCACTAGGCTATCGCGCCGCAGCTGATCGCGCCTCGTGCTAAAGTGTTGTTGTTGTTGTTGTTGTTGTTGTTGTTGTTGTTGTTGTTGTTGTTGTTGTTGTTGTTGTTGTTGTTGTTGTTGTTGTTGTTGTTGTTGTTGTTGTTGTTGTTGTTGCTGTTGTTGTTGTTGTTGTTGTTGTTGTTGTTGCTGCTGCTGTTGCTGCTGTTGCTGTTGTTGTTGCTGTTGCTGCTGTTGCTGTTGCTGCTGCTGCTGCTGCTGTTGTTGTTGTTGTTGTTGTTGTTCACATGCTATAGCACATGCCCACATAGGGGGATTGACCAAGAATTGGGGGCACAGATAGTTTTTGAGGTAAATAATTCCTCTACGAAATTAAAATCAATCGTAAGGACGGAAAGGAATGGTAAAGCGGAACGCACTCTCACGCTGTGCATTGCACATCGTCTTCTTCATCGATGAATCCCACTATAAATCTAATGTTCGCGCTTTGAGCTACGTGTCGGGAGCGTGCCAAAGAAATAATGCGCTGCATGCGTTGGCGTGGACAACGGTGTTGCAAAAACGAGGCACTAGATCACACCGCGTTGGCGTTGACAACATATTCCTGCAGAAATGGGGCACTATAGAGCATAGGGCGCCTGCGTACACTGAGTGAATTTGCACTGACGATGAAGAAGTTGAACAGGCGCATAATTGGCTACCTGGCTCAGTGGACACCTCAATCGCGCTTTCAGGTACTTTGCGTGGGGTCCATTACCAAAAAGCTGTATTTTGGCAGAATATTTCGTGCTTAGCAATGCTAAACCGGCAGAAATTTTTAGGGGCCACTTTTTATACCTTCCAAGAATAAAAAAATATATAAAGAATGATTCGTAAATGCGAAATCAAATGAGCGTTAGCGAAGTTGTTTTCACATGTGCTTTCGAATGTACTTTACATTATTATTAACGATGATTATAAACGTGCACCTTCGTTATACCAGTGGCTCAAATTCGTTGTATCCGAATTTCACTCCCAGGTTCCAAATTCGGATGCCAACGTGTACATCACGAAAGTACTATTCGTTTGGTACCAGCCGCATCACTCTGCGACCACTGGTTCGCCCGCCACGGCCCTCCGAAGGTCGCCCCTATTACGGTTTCGAGTACCAAAGGTCGTCAGTACGAATCCCTCACATACACCAGGCATCGACTGGACCAATAACTTTGCGCGCCGAATTACGCTGATTCAAAATTCGTTTGCCACCGCTCCGAACCCTCTGCGCCAAACGGGTGTGCCACAATTTTGTCACCAATGGCGACCCCAAGTGGCACCAATTTCTGCACCCGCTCAGGCCGGAACGCCACCGTGCCGGCCCGAACACTGCACGCGCGGTCACGTGATGGGAGGCCACATTTTGCACAATGCTGCCTTAATCTGATCACATGACCGCCCGCCATCTTGAAATTTCGGACGGACAAGAAACGTTCGAATGCGAGTAGTAAGAGCTAACGCTCTTAAAAACAGAGCTCTCTGCTTCGCGCAGCAGTGGGAACACACGAAACCCCTCAGGTGAACCCACTCGTCCCAAATATCCAGCATTTATGCAGATAAGCATCGTGTGGTGAAGCAAACCTTACTGCTTCTTGCCCATGCGTCACGATTTGCGCCGACGCGGCCGGATTACAACTCCCAGAGTGCATCGCGGCGTCGGTGGCGTAGCGAACTGCTGGAGAAGTCGGTCTCTTGGTATCTCGAACGTTGATGGGCCAGCAAACGCTAAGAATGCCGTCTACGTCTATTCCGGTCGCCTGATCAGGACACAGCGTAAAGGGGTGCCTGTCCCGGGCTGGAACATCTTCAGTGCAGCTGGTATAAACGATGGCTAGCATGGCTACAGTAGCAGCTGCGCGCCTTGTTTCCGGCTAACTTATTTCAATATTAGTTGGCTCTGTAGTTATGGCGCTCGGCTGCTGACCCGAAAGACGCAAGTTCGATCCCGGCCGCGGCGGTCGAATTTCGATGGAGGCGAAATTCTAGAGGCCCGTGTACTGTGCGATGTCAGTGCACGTTAAAGAACCCCAGGTGGTCGAAATTTCCGGAGCCCTTCACTACGGCGTCCCTCATAGATTGAGCCGTTTTGGGACCTAGAGCCCGCACTAACCAAACCAAACCTATATGTGCTTGATAGTTGCTTTTGATTGTTGCAAAACTGTACAGGTTAGTAAAAACAGAGATGTGGGCATGGCATGGCTCGGCATTGCATGAATAGATAATGCAGCTCAACTGCGTAGACAGCAATTCAGCCTCTGTGCAGTGTACCATTGTTCTCAAGAATAATCGCGCGACAACACAAACGAGGGCAAACAGCACGCCTATAGCTGTCACTTTCTAACCGTGGAAGAAGGCTGACGAATACGCAGATTTTTTTTAAACTGTACGTCTTGTAGCACTCTGGGGGGTGACATTAAATGGTCGATTAGCTTTGGCGAAGTGCATGTTTGTTTGTTTCATAAATTGTGCGCCAATACAGAGCTCTGCCTCAAAGTCAGTAAGCGCGCAGAGCTCAGCTGTACTCCTACATTATAGTAAGGGAGTAATTACTCATTGGCATCCAGCCAAGCGAAGCCGTATGGCTACAAAGGAAAGCTATACAGCTTCCTCATAAACTTCGTTATTAAAAAAAAATCTTCCCGGCCCGGGAACGAAGTTTATGAGGAAGCTGTGTAGCTTTCCTATGTAGCCATATGGCTTCGCTTGGCTGGATGCCAATAAGTAATTACTCTCTTATTACAAATCTATTCCAGCTTGGGGGATTTCCCTTAACGTCTGACATACTCCTACATTAGTCAGCCCTCCCGCCGGCTGCTGCGGGCGCCGTGGAGTCCCATCGTCGCTTTCCTTTTCTTGCTCTCTGTATAGTCGCTACACCTCTCGTTCTTGTGACGTCACTTTCCTCGTGTCAGTCAACCCGCGCCCTGGCTTGTAGTACTTTGTGATGACCCCCCATAATGCGCAGGTTCACACGGGACGGAGAGGCAAAGAGACACCGTATGGCTCAGTTTAAACAAACAGATATATTCAATAATTACACATGATTAAGATTATACATCAGAGGCTGGGGCGTCCGAGCTTACGTGCCGACGACTTCATGGGGACGATGGAGGGGCTCCGGAGTTGAGCTCGAACGGTTTCTGGCAGAAGCTGCACGCCGTCGGGCTTCGGCGCTGAAGGCCCCCTTGGCGAACGATGTCGTCCTGAGCGTTCCTCCTTCGGTACTCCTTGTCGATTTTTATATCCTCTTATCCCCACACTCCCTATGGTGAGGACGCCCATGCCGGAGTGGGGGGGTGGGGCCTAGGGCTTTCACTTGGGCGCACAAACACACCACCGCACTTATGGTCTCGCCCCCCTCACGTGTTAAGTCCGAGGGAAAGAAGGTTGCCGTCGAGGTAGCGCATAGCGTCGGCTGTGGTAAGGCGCGCTCTGGCCCGCTGTCGGTTCCCGCTGGTCACCGGCCTCCGTTCTCCATCAAATGACACTCGCCCCTCAAGGCCGGAACGCGAGGTCACTAAAAGGCCGGGAAAGTGGTCCCTTGTCCTGGGATGTGCTCGGGAGGGCTGATTGATGATGCCCGCCGTCTTGCCACGGGGCCAGGCCCGCCAAAACGAGGCCACCCTGGAACGGCCACGCCAATTGGGGAAGATAACGCCCGTCTCCCAGCGGCGGCGGCGGCGGCGGCGTTCGTCTCGTGCCGACACTATGGAAAGGGGGTCCGGTTGTACTTAAACCCCTTCGTTCTGGTCGTCTCCGTGCGGTCCACGGCGGCAGGCCCGAAAGCAATCCCACTCAAGTTGCTTGCAGCCATATACAGTAGAAACATGAAAGGGGGTCCGGTTGTGCTTTCGCCGCCACTGGGGGCTCCGTCTACGCCGCGCCGTCGAACGCGGACGCTCGCAGCACACACAAGGAACGTCACAACTTTCTACTCCGCTTGGGGCGTTGTAGTCGGGCTCTGCTACTCTATCCTGCTTTCTCATTAAACGCTATATCTCTTCTTTCTCTTCTTCTTCTTGGCACATGCCCACGCAGGAGGATTGGCCAAGGTACAGTAGAGAACATCTCCGCCTTCCTTCCTCTTTTCACATTCCTCTTAGTACTTCTACGCTCCGCTTGGGGCGCTGCGATGCTTCTGTTCTCTAGAGTCACTTATCCAGGGACTCTTACTCTCCTCTTGCTCGCCTCTCCATTGGGCTCTATGGCTCCCCTCCTTCTCTCCTCGCTCTCTCACTGCTCTTAAATGAAGCCTCGTCCTTCTACTAGGCGCCGGCGTATTAGCACAACAGGCCTATAACTTCTTTCGCAGTGTACTTCACTGGTATCTCTCCAAAGCGTCTAGTGGTTTCTTGTTATGTGCCCTGTTGAGTACTTGCTGCGTAGTTTACGTCCGCGGAATATGCTATGCTTGTGCTTGCTTTATTTGGAATGTGACTGATTCCTTTGGATTCGGTCTTCTATGCGAGAAGGCTGGCATGTCGGTCGGCTGTCTCTACGCCTTTAGTCCATGCTTTATCTCGTACCGCAATGAAGAAAATAAAACTTATGTCCTGCTAACAATTCCTAAATACTTTTCATTCACGCCTACTGCGGACATTATCTGTTAGCTCGTTATGCCTGAACCCAATGATCTCAGATGCTTATTACTGCGGCTTCGATTTATTAACAGCTACTGCTGCATTAAAAAAATATGTGCTTATAATTTGACCTTTACCTACCTCATACTTCAGATCAATCGTCACCTTAAGCATATTTCTTTTTACAGCGGCGTGTACCCACCGCGCTGGCTCAGTGGTTAGGGCGCTCGGCTACTGATCCGGAGTTCCCGGGTTCGAACCCGGCCGCGGCGACTGCGTTTTTATGGAGGCGAAACGCTAAGGCGCCCGTGTGCTGTGCAATGTCAGTGCACGTTAAAGATCCCCAGGTGTTCGAAATTATTCCGGAGCCTTCCACTACGGCACCTCTTCCTTCCTTTCTTCTTTCACTCCCTCCTTTATCCCTTCCCTTACGGCGCGGCTCAGGTGTCTAACGATCGATATATGAGACAGATACTCCGCCATTTCCTTTCCACAAAAACCAATTATTATTACAGCGGCGTGTTCTACGGAGTTCTGATGATAGTCCAAGCAACACAAACCTTCATCTTCAATTATCGTCAAACGATTCTTTTCTGAGCTGACTTCTTGTTCTGAGAGTTTTTTTTCTTTGTGCTAACGTGGCTCTTTTTAAAACGAATTTATCGACTTTCAATTCGTCCTAATGCTTCTTATTGCCCCATTGAGGTTTCCGGCAGACTTACATGCTATCTCTATATTTACAACATTCTGCTCTGAATGAAGTGCTCATAGTGTTCAATCCACCTTTACTGCGGCTTTATTTTCCCCATCGTATTTTTCTAAGTATAGCATGCTGTCGTACATCATATTCCGAGGTATTTGTACTCGCCCACTCTGCACATCTCATGCCATTGTGCAATAAGCGACTGATTAGTAGTGTTGTTTATCAACATACCTTAATAAGTTCTGCTGTTATTTAAGCTTACGGTGTCTTCAACATTTCCACAAATATTGACAAGAAGCTGCAATATCCTCGGCTATGAACCCGGGTGGCGTTGCTCCCCATATTTAAGCCTAGGTTAAAAGAGGCATTATAACCTACGTTACTTCCGGCCTCACTATCTTCCAAACTTATTTCATAAATAAGAAAAAATTAACAGTTGCGACATTGGAAATATCTTTATTAAAGCTTACAAAACTGACTGTGTTCTCGTTTCTAGTATACTGTTTCCCATGATCTTTTAACTGTTGTTTGGATACATTTCTCAAAAAATCAACTCTATTAACTCGTTAGCGATCTTGTCTTTGAGTGTGCTCTATAAGATCTGACTTTATACGCTACTGTGCAGACTGTTGGACTGCAAGAAGGCTATAAAAAGAGATGTTTCCTGCCATGGTTACTTTTACACATATGTAAGCATGGATAAGCTATCGTCTCCGCTCCGGCCGATTTGGAACCTATCACGAAATTCCTGCAATACTTCAAGCCTATCGGCACTTGTCTCCATCTTCAATTATAATGCTTGGGTGTGGCGCCTGTAATAAACCGACTGTCTTTATTTATTTGTGCATGCTGCAGCCTCAGTGGACCATTTCGGGAGTGTATGTGAAAATAATTGTGTTTATAGACGAAAAATATAACAATGGCTAATAAGTCAGAAAATGTGAACGATACCAACTAAATGCAAGAAAAAGCCCAATACTATTCAGTTGCTTTTAAAAGAAGTTTAAAGGAATAGAACTAGTGGGACCAGTGGCATAATTCCAGCATTCAATGGCACGTGGCAAGGAACTAGATTTAAAAATGTCCCTACGGGCAAAATAAAGCAGATGTTCCGGTGATTGTGCCTAGTTTTAGATGGTTTAGCAGGAATCGGGTAATAATTTGAAGAAATCCGGCAAGAGGAGTACGCATGGTATATCAGTGTTATCGTCTATTCCCCTAATAAAATTCTACTTGCTGTATTGCCAGATGCGTGGAATTATTTTATCTTTCGTGACTTTTTGGTAGCACTTTTAGCATTGCTTCTCTACTTCTTCGCCCCAAATCATCAATGGGATTCATCAGAATTTTATGTGTTCCTGCTGTTGCAGATTTCAAAGTAAAATTTTGCCCTCTATTTTTCCACTGAAGATTATTCAAATGCAATTTTCTTTTGTTTATGTTATCCTTCGCTGCGTTTCCTCTCCCAGAATTGGTCGTGGTGATGATCGTGAACATGATAGCCACCCTTTAGAACGGGAACGCATCCATCTGGCCAAAAGAATAAATTTTATGAGAGATATGACTCACAACGCAAACTACTCCTCTCCCATCGGTGATGTGGCCCAGTGCAATAAAGAAAAAAAAGGTGATAGGGTTGCCATACGTTTTATTGCAGATCCCCTCGCTGTAATTATGCTTTGTCTTGTGCTTTCTTACGCTCCGTCACTCGGAATTATTAGTATGAAAATTAATTATCGATATATTTTGGGTAAGTGTTATTGCAATTTACATACCGAGATGATTCTTTGTCAACATGAGTTTTGGGCCGCTTTAAGACGATCTTCGAATCTTAACCCGAAGTTCGTCTGTGGCTTTAAGACAACGAAATTAAGCACCTTAGCTCACGCAAGCTGAGGTTGTTTGGCGTGTGTTGTTCGCGCTTAGACAGCCCCCGACTCTTCTCGCGCGAAGATGTCGAAGCGGGGTGCCAGCACCGTCGATTAAGCTTTATGCGGGACATGCCAGTGAGGACCCAAGCAGCACAGGTCATCGGCCCAATATTGCAACAGGATGGTCCCATCCTGGTCCTTTGTAGGGCCAGCTTTGCCAATACAGTTCCAAAGTTGGGCCAATTACTTGTGCCGCTTGGGGACACGTCGCTTGGACGCCAAGCGCTTTGGTAATGAGGTATCGTACTCTAGACGGCAGTCAAAGGAAGCGAAGTTTTTGGAGACGTCCGTGATTACAAACGGTGATAATCAAAGAACAACGTAACAAGAACAGAAATAGCGTCAGCGCAGCTGAGGAACATATTGAAACCCACACGTGTTTATGTTTGTATGTTATTTTGTCCAGCTGTTTGTTGTATATTTCCTCACATTGTTTTATTTCGGCGGCGCATTTTCATACTCGTTATGCGTATCACCATCACTTCCTTTATCATTTTTTAGTTAATGATTACGCACTGCTAGCCGTTAAAAATCTAAACTGCGCTACCGTAAGGGTCCAGCTGCAGACTCTGGGGCCGGGTACAATGCACTGCCAGGTTAGCTTGTCCCGATTCATAACCTGTGTATCTAGTCTACTGTTGTCACTAACACATCTCTCATGCGAAAATGAAAGCTTTGAAGTATAAAAAATATAAATTACTACTAATGGCGAGATGTCACTTAGTAAAAAGGTGAAATATTATATGAAGCCAAGTGTCGTGTACAAACATATAAGTATTACACCCGTGAAGCCCTTAGATGATACCTTTGGGCACTCTTTAAATTAACTCATATAGAAAAAGCGGGCACTGGCCGAAATCTCGGTAACGTAGAGATGAATGCAACTGCTCAAAGCCTCATTTTAGACACAACAGTGTTGATAAACGCCTCTATACAGACGTGTCACGCCACGTCACAAAGCTTCAAGCATTTAAAATGATTCTTATTTGTTTCCTATGAAGACCTTTGGTTCATGCATTCAAGGCATGGCAATAATGTTAGAAGATGTGGTAATAGTTTTACCAATATGTTATAACTGGGTTGTTTCCTTAGCTTCGCACCTTTTCCTAAAATTTAAATACCATCATATGTTTTTTTTCTGAACACGTGTCGTTCAGCCATAACGTTCACTACAGTATACATGTTTTGTTCCGATTACTCTTCATCTCTTTACTTGATTACAGCTGTATTAAGCTCTTTTATTTTCTAATCGCCATGATGCATGCAAATCTTCATTTTGATTCGTAAATTATTGTCACTGCTTTCGCCGCTATAAAGGGCCAATAACAAATAACAAACCATACCGCACCAGGCATACAAGTTACCAACTTGTCTTTTCAAACCTCTTTTTTTGCTCGTGTGCGCTCGTTATTCGTAGTCACACATACTATCTTTAACGAACCTGATAGATCCTACTTTCTAAAGCACTTTTGTTTATTACTTTCCGTGTTGCATCAAGTTACAATCACTGCCATTCTTGAAGTCTGAGAGAGCAGAACAAAATGGTGATTAGTTAGAGAAAGCCGGGAGTCATAACAAAAGTTGTAACATCATTTTTCTTTATTCGTCTCACAAGCTTTGAGGCCTCCTATGTCATGGAAGCACAGGTACTCATCTTGTCATTTTTCGTCTAAATTTCGACGCTGTTCTAGCAGGTGTTTAACCATTCAGTTTCGTTTTGTTGATGGGGCCGAAATAAATATTCGCTTCACATCCTCCAGAGCTCCACTCGAGATCCTGTCTGGTCTGGCCGTCCCACCTTACTTCTTCTTAGCAGGAGTGAGGATCTTGACGTGCGGCACTCCGGCGGCGTGCCCATAGGCCAGGCCGCTTCCCAGACCACCACCGGAGACCAGAGTCCTGTAGTGAGTGCCGTGTCCCACAAGACCAGCGTGAGTAGCGCCGAGGCCCGTGCCAGTGACAATGGTAGCTGGAGCCGCGGCATGGTGGACCAGAGTTGGGGCGGCGGAGTAAGTTGTGTAGCCAGTGCCAAGACCTCCAAGGCCGTAGCTGACTGCCGGAGCCCCGGCCGTGGTGTAGCTACTGACCGCAGGAGTGCCGTAGGAAACGGTGCGGAATTGACTCAGGGCTGGGGCAGCGATAGTGTGGCCGAGGCCGATTCCGGCGCCGTACATGGATACAGGCGCAGCGTAGGCAGCGGTGCGATACGACACGCCTGGCGCCGCAGCAACGCTGTATGCAGGAGTGCCGAAGCTATGGCTGAGTGTGTGGCCGAACCCGAGTCCCGCGCCGTACGTGGCCAACGGAGCCTGCAGTGCAGCGGTGCGGTACGACGTAGTGTACGCAGGCCCAGTAGCGTAGCTGAGGGTGGCCGGTCTGACGGCCGTGACAGCGGGACCAGTGGCGTAGCTCACGGTAGGCCTAACGGCGGCGACGGCAGGAGCCGTGGTATAGCTCAAGGCTGGAGCAGCCGCGAAGCTGAGGGCGGGTCTCACGGCTGCGAGAGCTGGGCCAGTGGTGTAGCTCACTGCGGGCCTGACGGCGACAGCAGGTGCGGCATGGTGAACCGTTGTGACGGCCGGAGATGTGTAGCTCACAGCCGGCCTCACAGCGGCGAAGCCAGGGGAGTAAAGGGACTGCCCGAAAGTGGTGCCAAGTCCAAGGCCGGTTCCAAACGTTGCGACGGGAGATTGAAGGGCTGCTGTGCGATAGGAAGTGGTGAAGGCAGGTCCACTGGAGTAGCTAACAGCGGGCCTGACAGCGACAGCAGGCGCCGCGGATACACTGACCGTAGCTGGCCTGAAGGACGTGACAGCGGGCGCCGTGGCATAGCTGATAGCAGGTCTGACGGCGGCAACAGCGGGAGCGCCGTAGCTAACAGCTGGCCGCACAGCAGTCAGAGCTGCCCCGGTGGTATAACTCACGGCAGGTGCTCGAACAGCGGTGACTGCAGGGCTGCCAAAGCCGAAGGCTGGAGTGGCATAGTTCACGCGACCAACCGTGGAGTAGGCCGGAGCTGCCAGAGCTTGTCCGACAGTGTGTCCAAAACCAAGGCCTGCGCCGAAGGTGGCGACCGGGGCACCAACGGCAGCTGTGCGGTATGCCACAGCCGGGCTGTGGTGGAAGGTCGTCGTGACAGCGGGTGCGGCGTAGCTTACAGCGGGCCTAACCGCTACGGCAGGAGCTGCCTGGTGGACGGTGGTAACGGCAGGAGCTGCGTAGCTCACGGCCGGAGCCGCAGAGACGAGAGGCGCCGAGTATGACACTCGGCGAACCTGGGACACAGCCGGAGCCGCCAGCGTACTGCCTACGCCGTAGCGGAGGCCTCCACCGTATCCGAGAAGTCCGGTGCCGTATCCGGTACCGTATCCGGAGCCATAGCGCAGTCCGCCGTATCCGAGAAGACCGGTGCCGTATCCGGCGCCGTATCCGGCGCCGTATCCGGAGCCGTAGCGCACTCCGCCACCATATCCGAGAAGTCCGGTGCCGTATCCGGCACCGTATCCAGAGCCGTAGCGCAGTCCGCCGCCGTATCCGACAAGTCCGGTGCCGTATCCGGCGCCGTACCCGGAGCCGTAGCGCAGTCCGCCGCCGTATCCAAGACTGGTGCCGTAGCCGAGTCCCGTTCCGTATGCCAGTCCACTTCCGAGTCCGGCACCGTATCCTGCTCGGTAAGTCACTGCTGGCGCTGCCGAGTAAGCCGCCCTGACAGCTGTCACAGCAGGGGCGCTGTGAACGAGACTCGTGGTGTACGCCGGCGCGCCGCCGGAGACAGCATAAGCTGGCCGCAGGGTAGCGGCTGCCGCAGTGTGGTGAAGGCTGGCGACTCCAGGAGCACCGTGGAGGACACTGCCGGATCCCCCGTGAAGGAATCCGGCGAAGGCGTTAGAGAGCAAGCCTAAGAGGACTGGTAGTACCTGGGCGAAAGGGAAAAGACATATCGTTAGTAGGCCAGGGCCTGGCCAGTTGATTGAAAATCATTGAATTCAGGCCGTACTTGTACGCGCAGAAAGCAGCTGGGGCGTTGCCTTGAGTAGAATTTATTTGATAACTAAGCTCAAACAAAGCCTTTGAAAGATTGCTCAGGGCTGTCTTTTCGTTAAGCTAGTCACTGCAACACATTTTCAGATTCATTTTCGCCGCCCCTTCCTATAATGTACAAATACTGCTTCAGGTGTGCATCATGCGTCTGGAAACATCGTACAGAAGTTAATGTGTGCCCTACACCTTAAGCTGCAAGCCGAAGCAAGTTAACAAATTTCCAATCATTAGGAGCGGGGAAAAAAATTAGTCATCCGCCAAGCGTTGTTGTAATATTTAAGTTTGCTGAAGAGTTTCAATAACCAAAAAACACATAGACTGGGACCTGAAGTTTTACTTGTCATTCGGGCGAGGACGTAAGGAATGACATTTAGGCTACCTTTATTTCGTGGTTTTATCATTGGAAACTGAAAATGATTTTCAAGCTGTGAAGCATGTTTTTTTTTACTTATGTATCAATATTCTTCCCTCTAAACCACGATACGCGTGTCTAGAACAAGGTAACAAACAAAAAAAGGCGCGTCAAGAAGTTTAATTTTCTTAGCTAGCGAGATTCCATCGTGCAGATTGGCAACAATCTGACAAGAGCTTCTTTACGCACACGTTAGAATTAAAGCTGAAGACATGCACACGTATTTCATTTTCTCCGCGCATTCAGCTGGGAAGGGGAAGTGCAATCAATCGAATCAAGATGGACGCCGTTGTCTCTTTAACAGGTTGGGTTATTGCACTCGTTAGGACTCCTATGGTCAAAGGGCAGGGGCCCTTATTATGAGAGCCAATGTGCCCATTTTTTTTCCCTACCGAATAGACTTCAATCTCACGGCAAAGAAAAAAAAACCTGAAAATCCAATGCTTCGGACTGGCTTCCAAGTGTAAGCTTAACGAAATCGTTGCTGAGCAAATACTTCGATTGAAAAGACATGGTTGGTAAAGCATTTCCCTTGAAAAGCAAGGCTTTCCCTAGAAACTGCAGCGAAGCTCACGGTTTCCGTAAAACTCTTGAGCGTCATTGGTGAAGATTATAACTTTGTTTTTAAAATCAGAACAGGCCATGTCATTACATCACTGAGATTTGGGCAAGGTTTTCATTCAGCATATGTTTCGGAGGATTGAGGGTTCTTCAGTTTAGTACTGTTTTTGATTTTCCTTTTTCGCTCACGCATGTTATGGATTCGTCGTACGCCTCCTGCCAGCCCACACAGGAGCTTGGATGATCAATGCAGGTAACGGCAGCTCAGGTAGTCGGCAATTAATAGCACCCTCCGTTAACGAACAGCTTTAGTAATGCTTAGCCACAAATTTCATCACTTTGTGTGGCACTACCCAGATTAACCGATATTAATGCCATGAATGAACTGCTTATTGAGTAACCTGCCTATTGACCGCAAACTCTTTGTCGACATCCTCCCAGAACAAAATGCGCTGCTCACGAAAGTGCTCTAACTGCTTGCTCGCGGTTCATCAGCCCTTAACTTTTGCCGCCGGGGTGCCTCAGTGGTTATGGCGCTCGGCTGCTGACCCGAAAGACGCGTGTTTAGTCCCGGCCGCGGCGGTCGAATTTCGATGGAGGCGAAATTCTAGAGGCCCGTGTACTGTGCGTTGTCAGCGCACGTTAAAAAAACCCAGGTGGTCGAAATTTCCTAAGCCCTTCACTACGGCGTCCCTGAGTCGCTTTGGGACGATAAACCCCTATAAACCAAACACATAAACCTTAACTGTTGCCCATGCACTAGACTTGAATACTTGGCTAGAATAGACGAAGTACTTCCGCTGTGTCGTTAGACGCATTGCATGCACTTTGATTGAGAAACCCTCTTGCCGAATTTATTGTGAGCCACATACCGAGTGTGTCGCCTGATATGTTCTGAAATTTTTAAAATGTACTTTTTGAGTTAGAAGAGCGCTTTTTCGGCGCAGCATTGTCAACGGTGTAGTGCATCAGAGTACAGCTAAGACGTATTAAAGGTAGGCTGGCCAAGAAATATTGGATAGTTAACTTTTTAACTATTACTGTTAGTTTAGTTATTTATTGAGAGTCCTGTATTATCCATATCATGTAATATGTAATAACCATAATATAATAAGCTATATAATATGTAACTTATATAATATTATGTCATGTCATAATATAATATACCATATACATTTTCATATATCCATATACACATTTCATATAATATCCATATCAGTTTTTATAATTACGAAAATGCTGTTACCGTCGGCGCTGTGGCCTAGCAAACTGTGCCTACATCGCGCGAAAGTACATGCACTTTCGAAAAGCTTGCAGGCAAAGCGAAACTTTAAGGTACGCCACTCCTCCAAATAGCCAAAATTTGTTGGGCCACAGCGCTGTAACTGCGTTTCCGAAAAGGTGTCTTACCCTGGTTTTTTTACCAAGTTGTACAGAAAGCGAAATATACTTCGCGTCACTAAACTTCACTTTGCTTATATGAAGATTACTTGAGGTGGGTTACAAGCCTCTTAATAAATCAGGAGGAATTAACCCCTAATTATCAGGTAACCATGACTACTAGTTAGCATATCTTAGCTGTATTCTGATGCGCTGCACCATTGGTAATGCTACGCTGGAAAAAGTGTTCTTCTAACTCTAAAAGCCTGTTCTTCTTTTTTTTTTAATGCAGGACATCTCAGGTGAAACTACCTGTATACATTAAATTATGTCAGCCTATCGCGTTGTTGACTGCAACAACACGATGTGACTTTTACTAGCATTCATTCTTGAAATTTCATTTTTGCATCAATAATTAAAGTTTTAACCTTTGTATGATGCGCATTTATCGCTTATCCTTGCTTCCCAGCAAAATATTTCTGAATATTATGGTGGCAGAAAAATATAAAGAAGAGAACGCTTCCCTATGCCTCCCGGCTGCTACAACGTAACCGCTAACAGCTTTTTTTGATCCTTGAGATGACTACTTAGCTAACTCTGTGCAGAACTTGTTGCTAGGCAATTTGGTCAGTATTGTTCGGTAAACGTTAGCGGAACATAAAAAAATCACGTAAAACCATCAAGCGCGTCGTCCTGTCTTCCTTTCACTTGATTGTTCTATGTTGCGCAAATGTTTACCGAATTCTATGTAGCTTCCTGCTATAAACACTACGGCGCTCACTCATGGGACATCATTAATTATTTACCTTTCACATTATACTTATCTGCCCTGCATATTCGAGCTGGACCTCTTTCCTTGAGCTGTGACCTTGGCGCCAAAATCGCACAGCCTGCAAGACCCGGAAATCCCTCCAGCCTCCACTGGGTACACTGCAAGTTTTGCGCACGGCCCGCACACACGCGGTGTCATTCGTTTGACTAACGGTCTCGCCAGCGGCGCCGACGCTGCGGTCTCATCTGGTTCTGCTTATTAAACATGTGCAAAGGCCATACTGCTCCAGCCAAAAACTGCAAAAGCTCACCCCTTCTCCTCTGTTTACCACGGCCCTCAACTTCCCATCGCTCTACTCGAAACCGGTCATCAAGGTCCTCCACAACCATTGGATTCCTGTACAGCTCCAAGGAGGTTACAGGTGCGCGTGAACACCATACTCACGAGAAGCTGCATCTTGGTCTTCGTTTTCGGTGCCCCGAAACCCGTGCGGTGTACAAGTCCACGGAGGTGAAATGACAGAAAGTCCGGACAGTGGAGGCTGTTGCGGTCGCTGCTTCTCTTAGAGGGAACAGGTGTCTCTTTGAATGCTCGTCCTCGAAGCTCCGTTTGCGTGGACGTCGGGCTTATATACCCCCTCGCGCTCGCGAGGACCCGTGTGACGTGAGGAGGCGTCCTCGCGTCTTCCGACACACTTTCTCGCAGCGTGGCTCTTCGCCTTGCCGCCGGACACGCGCATCCTCCTCGTCGATGCTCTCCCGCTGCGTGTGTGTATGCGCACGTCTTTCTGGAAAGCAGACGAACTGCGGAGTATTGTAGAACCCTCTTTCCAGTAGCGAGATAAGGATTCGCTCGTGTAGCGGGGACTGCGTTATGCGAATGTGCGTGTGTGTGCACGTATGTGTGTACGCTTCTATGGTAATTGACCACCCCACGCCACCGACATAAGCCTGAAGCCACAAAAATCGAAAGAGATGAAGAGAGAGAAAGAGAGAAAGACGAGCGGAGAGAGTGCGCATTTCAACGCGCGTCGAATTCCGCTGCAGGCTTATAACCGGACGTTCGGCGAGAAGGGGAACCGAGCGACTCAGCGGCAGAGCCGAAGGCAGAAGAGGCGCACGGTTTTTTTCTGCCGAGGAGCGCGAGGAACCATCGCGAGTTGGTCGTGAATGTATGACCCCACCGGGCGCCCGATGTGTTATCGCGCGTTTGTGGTTTGCGTTAAGGGAATGGCTGTCGGATCTCTTATCCGCTTTCACGCAACGCTGCCTCCGATCTAGACGGCGTATAGACAAAACGTGGCCGCCTTTGGAGGTAGGGGTAGTTGGTAGGGGTTGGGGGTGTCGTCGGGCGAGCAAGGTCGTGCTCGTTGTTTGATCGGATTTTGCCCGGCTCATTTACACAATGGCGCTCCGCGGAAGAGTGTGCTGTTACACAGCGGACAGCGAAAGGACGTGTCTTGCATAGGAATGCGACGACTTGACTCATCGGTAACGGAGCGGTCGCCCAGGTATGAGCCGTTAAGCGCGGAGCTTTCGCGGGCGATTTGGCTGACGCCCTGATAAATGTGTCGCTGAGTAAGCCTCTGGAAGCTGTTCCCAGAAAAGCACAACGCATTCTGAAGGTCGTTGTGGTCAGTTTAGTTCGCATCGCGCAACACCTGGACCGCTCCTATGTTTGGATGTTGCCTTGGGCGTTTGTGACCCGTACGATCGTTCTTCTTCGAAGTGGAAGCATGTGGCATGTTGCCAGTATGCAAACATGCGCCTGGGAAACTCTGTACAGCATAACGGGACTGGCGGGAAGCTACATGTCTTAGGATGCATCGTGGGCTTTCATCTGTTTCGGAGATAGCGGTTCTGGAGGAACTGGCCTTGGCCGTCGGCAGGAATTTTGGAGCGCGTCTCCTTAGGCCGGGGTTGCTCTCGTACGCGTGCTTAAAAATAAAATTCTTTCTCTTAGCCGGAAGTATAGCGTCATAAAAAGAATGCCTGGAAGCCCATGGACGCTGTCATAGAAATGTGTTATGTGCCACCGAGGTCTATGACTGCAACAACTTCCCTGCCGTACACACAAAATGATCCACATTCGCTGTGTCAGTCATCGCGTATCCGTCGCTATTCCTATCATTTCACACTAGGGGCTCTCTTCTCCTCAATAAAGACGCCACAAATAAAATTTAACCGAAAAGTCCCGATACCCGCCGCGGTGGTACAGGGGTTATGGCGCTCGGCTGCTGACCCGAAAGACGCGAGTTCGATCCCGACCGCGGCGGTCGAATTTCGATGGAGGCGAAATTCTAGAGGCCCGTGTACTGTGCGATGTCAGTGCATGTTAAAGAACCCCAGGTGGTCGAAATTTCCGGAGCCCTTCACTACGGCGTCCTACATAGCCTTAATTGCTTTGGGACGTTAAACCCTCATAAACCAAACTGAAAAGTTCCAACGTTTCGTTTATCATGAGACATACATCCTCGGCTGCGCCTTTGAGCAAACTCAATCGAGCATGTCCTAAAGGTAGTGTAGGTGCCAACGTGCGTCAACACTCAACAGCTGAACGCCAGGCCTTAAAACAGAGTCTGTCACTCGGATAAAATGCATGTTTAGACAAAGCCCGTCCAGACAATTGTGATGAAAACGGGAACAGTGGTAAGATATTTTATGAAAGAAAACGAATGAAAGGAGTGACTCTTTCCTCATCGAAGAATGGCTTTGTGGCTTTGTTTCCGACAAAGTTTGCGGTGTAGAAGGGTTCTTTACATCAGCAGTGGATGCCAGCGGACTGTGCAGAGACAAACAGTGCGACTTTAGTGACCCTTAGGCTTGCGCGTTTCTTATGGTTGTGATGTAGTATCGCAGATTCGAATAAAAGCAGCGTTCAAAGAATAAGCATTGAGAACATACCGAACGAAGCGCTGTCTTTGATGCCTTTCGTGACCAGTTTTAGTGGTAATGGCAAACTAGTAACCACTTGGCCAGTGACAACAGTCTTCAATGAGCGAACGCCACAATGAAATGCAGTGGGCGGCATACAAAAGACGACTTCTACACGGATCAAAATTTTGTGAGCGCACTCACAATCACAAATAAAAGTTTGCACGATGCAAGTTCGCGGAAAAAGTACATTTTTTTATTTCTGCGTGGCCAGGCTAACAAGGTTGATGTAAAGCATGGAAACAAAACCGGACCTGCATGCTTCATCGATTGGAGTCAATACATCTCGCAAGGTCACACGGTAATGAAAAAATAATTTTTTTACCGCAAATATTTTCCCCGCAAACCCACACCTCGTAAACGTTTGTCCCTCACTGGAGCTAACTACATCTCGATTAGTTAAAGTTTCGAGATAAAAGCGTCATTTTTCACTTGGGAGGGAACCTATTCCACACAAATAAATTCTCTCATCCTGGGAAAGGTCGAAATTAATGTCCCATCTTTCTCAACACATTACACAATCGGTTTTCTATGGCCTGTAGTGGCTGAGGCTACAAACATTTCAACATTTGTGCAGTTGTAAATGCGCGGATATTTCGTATTCGCTGAGGTTAACAGTGCACTTCACGCTGCTTCCTCGGGATTGCAAAATTCACTGGGTCGCTGCGCTGGCGCCTTTCCGTTCCATGTAACCTGGATTCGACGCCAGAGCATCTTAACGCAAGATCAGACAAGCGTAAGCTCAAAAGTGCGCGCGCTTCGATAGAGGTGTAGAAACAAAATGGGATTTCTTTACAACTTGGAATTCGCAGTGACCTTTACACCGGTCGTCAAGCGGCGCACAGCGCCGGTAAAAGACGGCGCGACTTTTTGTTTCGGATTTAGGTCAGCGCAGTACGTTTTCACTGCCTCGATTTTATTTTTTCTCCGCAATTCTATCGGAACAAAGACTTTCTGTTCGAAATCGGCTGTCGGCCTGAAGAGCACCGCATAAAAAGAAGGGGCTAATACCAGGATAATCGCCAATTACAGCGGTGTTTTTCCAACATTTTTCCAGCGCAGCTGGCAGACTACGATATATCAACTCATCCTCTAAGCGCACACGCAGCCCTGCCTTCTCAAGAGAGCGACATTATCAAAGAACTTTTGGTCAGACTTTCTGTACCAGTTTTGTACAAGCTAAAGTGCATTCATTCCTGCGCTCTGAATTTCAGGCGTACGCTGAGAAAATGATCTATACAAGTGTGACTATAGATTAAGCGTGAATGAGCGGGAGTTTGTGTAACACCAAATATATACTTGAAATCTGCCGACGAATAATGTTTCAAACGTTGACGGGTGCAATACACTGTACGTGCGTTAAAACTGCCTTGAGCTATCTATTTTTTGCAGTTATCAAGAAGTTTAATCAGCGGCTCTCTGGGTGTTATATACTTTTGGTCCTATATGCTGCACAGTTTCATCTATACGGTATTCTCGACTCTACTGCACACCTCACAAATGTTAGTACCAATGTGTTAAAAAAGTACTGTGCATAAAGACACTCCACGAAAGTCTGTTGGCAGTACGAGCGGTTGGAAGAAGCTGTTGGAAAGGATGCTTGAGCGCAGGGCTTGTTGTAAGTAGCAGTCACTGCAAGTACATCTGAGCCCGGAAAGTGAAGGCATCCATAAGTAATTTAGCTTGAGAAGGCTTTCAATGTATATGCTCCTCATTAAGAGGTAGCGTGAATGTTTTTCAAGGAACGATGCTGCAGGCCTTACGCTCAAATGTCACTGAATGTTGTGAGGAATGTCAAACGCAATCGCATTGTGACAAGTGTACACGCATAATTTGCCGCCTCCTCGTGAGTTTAGGTAAAATTATGTTTCCCAAGTTTTCTGCTTTTGTAGACACTTCGAGACGTTCTTCGTTTTTCGAGAAATCAGATGACAGCTGCTGAATCACTGATAAAGAGGTATCATAATCATCATCAGCAGCACCCTGACTACGCCCATTGAAGGGCAAAGCCATCTCCAATGTCTCTCCAATTAACCCAGTCGCATTCTGCGCACACCATATGCCCGCAAGGTTCTCAATCTCGTCTGCCCACCGAACTTTCCGCCGCCCCCTGTTACGCTTGCCTTCTCATAGAATCCGCTCCGTTCGTTACCCTTCAGGACCAGCGGTTATCTTGAAGAGGTAAAACAGGCCCTAAAAAGTTATAACTGAAACTGCTGGTAAAACAATCGCGCCCCAAGTAATTCCACATGTCCACAGGCCTGCGCATAACTTGAATAAAGTGACAAATTATCACGGTTCCCTTGGGGCATTCCCAGCGGCTTGTAAGCTGGCTCACCTTTGGGCATTTATTGCAAGATATGCTGGCTTCAACAAAACACAATAAGCTGCGCAACGGCTGCGTAACAAAACGCAATAACCTCCACATTGACAAACAAGTTTTAGTATCGAATATCAGATTCCTCTGACAAAGCACAGCCCAGCCCACATAGGGCTGACAGGTCGTTGTATCAGTGTTCGCATTCATGAGCATGAATTCTGAATAAAAAACCAGGCACACATTCAACGTTGGACTGCGAATGCGAGCGTCCACTAAACGCGTTAAGGATCTGCTTAGGTGCAAGCACCACAGTGCAGGAGAACTTCTTGAAGCATGTTTTAATTGGAAAAAAAGAAGAGGAGGCACCAGCGACATGTCCCTCTTTATAACAGTGAAATAGGTTGCATAGAAGCCAGAATGATTTCTTTCCTTTATATATGTATTGTTTGTTATTTGTTTGTTTATGTTTTTTCTGACAACCTTCCGCTTCAGTACTGCCATTGAACGTACATTTTTGTGCCCCTGTTATAACCGTAAGTTGGAAGTTTTCGCCTTCCTCGTACTGTTTGCCTTGTGATCGTCTCAAATGCGCATCCCATCTCCCTGATTTCAAAGTCACTATAAATTGTTTTAGCAGCCTGCCTACGCAAACAACCGCCGAGTATGTATAGGTGGCTCTATTACCTGATATATAGAAGAGTCGGGATCAACATTTGATGCCATGCGCTACGTATTCATACGGTATCGCTCCACCAGGTTGCACCGCCCGCCCACCTCTCTCAGCTTATGCTAGCGAGAGCAAAGCCGTTGAAGCATTGCCTACGCAGAGTCGAAAGAGGTGATGCCAAATAAAGGACCTTGCGGTATCTTGTTTTGCAGTTGTTGCGCCAACTGCAATCGCAGTCTGCCATCTGTGCCAAGATTAACTAGGCTGCAGTGGCCGCGCAGCGTCTGCGCTAAGCTGTGGCAGCGATTCCATCCATCGTAATCGACAACCAGCGCTGGCGCATTCCTGCTCTGGATGATAACTTCTGTTAGCATGAAAAGCAGGAAGGGTAGCTTGGTTTCTCTTGGTAAAGACGGGGCGCTGAAATATGTCACTCCTGGTTTCTGATCGCAAAGTGTGGACGTCCATAGTATATTTTGAAAATGTATCATACTACGAACCAAAGCCGCGTAAGGAGGAGGGGATGACGCCTTATTGACTTGCTAAGTTAGCTAGTCAACCGCTGAGGAGTGTAGCCCTCAGAACAGTGCAACAGTAGCCTGTAGCCATAGAAAAAACGGGAAAAACTTTTCATTGAAAGCTGTGCTAAAAAAAAAGCCGTACCTGACACAAGTCAACCTTAAGGCAAGAGAGACAGTCAAATTTACATACGCAATGTATTGCGCACCACATAGGCTTGGTTTGGTTTAGTTTATAAGGGTTTGACGTCCCAAAGCGAGTAAAGCTATGATGGACGCCGTAGTGAAGGGCTCCGGAAATTTCGACCACCTGGGGCAGTGACATCGCACAGCACACGGCCCTCCAGAATTTCGCCTCCATCGAAATTCGATCGCCGCGGCCGGGATCGAACCCGCGTCTTTCGGGCCGGCAGCCGAGCGCCATAGCCACTAAGCCACCGCGACGGCCCGCACCACATAGATAATAAGCTAATAGAGTTCTTCCCAAATTAAACAAGTTGAAGATAGTCAACGTAGTCCTGCTAATGTTGCTTCACAGAATCCAGGTTTAGCCTTACGGAAACCTCACAGGTCACCCTTACGTCAACCTAAATTTTTATCTCCTCAGCTCGACAAAATCGCAGCAGAACTTATTGTGCAATAGCACAGATGCGTTATCGACAAGCGCCACCCGAGTTCGTTCATTAATTCATTCGTGCATTAAGATCCAACCAGAGTCTCAGTTTCCAGTCGCCGTCGGTATAGTTACAGTTTGATCTCTCCTTAACTACGTTCCCTTTCGAAACCTGCGACATCGATTCCCCATCCGTTCGCGTATATCCGTCGTCCTATCATATGCAAAGTCCCCAGAAGCAACTCTTCTGGGCTCTCCGTTTCCACTCGTAGTCGTGACGCGAATGCACTGTGTCGCCTCAAAAGTTTTGTTTATGCACGGTGTCCTGCTTAATCCGGGTCCTTATCGCGAAGGCTCTCTGCGCGGGTAGCATTCATTTACCGCAGATCCCGTTCAGAGACGCCTATTGATTTACGCCGATCTTGGAGGGCAGTCGGGAAGACCGATGCGTCCATGCTATCGCGTGTGAGCCTAGCTCTCCGGCGCGCTAAGTAAGGCCATGTGTCACGCAGTGTTCATTTCGGCGCGTATCGGAAAAGCGCACGAGCTTTAGCGATTGTGATCTGGAAGAAGCCTCTGCTTTTGAAACACGGAATATCGCCGTGTCGCGAGATCGTCTCCGGAGAAGTTGCTGTTCGGTCCAGTTCTCGTTAAGGTCGTCGTCAGCTGGGCGCCGCAGGGGAGGACGGTGGGATCGAGCTTGAATGAACGAGTTTGGCGAGGTTGCGCGAGGCAACCGTGGCACGCTGAGCGGTCGTGGAGAGCTATTGGAGAGTCCCCGTTGGATTAGTGCGTTACTTGAACGTGGACGTCCGACTTCTGACCGAAGCTCTACAACGTGTAATGCGAATTTAGAGAGCATCTTTATACGACGGCCGGTATAGTAGACTTCAGGAAACAACAAACAGCAAGAAAAGTGCACTTAACCTCTACAAAAAGTATTGTTTTCGATTTTTCATTCGTGGTAGTACAAATCATCAGTGCTAGCTGGGGTAGCGTGAACGTGTGTATCCTGGCGTCTTTCATGGGAGGCTGTTCCTTGGCGAGTCGACACCTTAGCCTCCTGGTGTCCGTCACGAACGGCTTCGGCTCCACCGACCCGCACCCCGGCTCAGTCGTTCCAGCCTCGAACACTTTTGTGGGTGAGAAGGGCCCTGAACTCCTTCGATCTCTTCTCGCCATGCAACCACGTGACTAAGGTGGTCACGCGATCGTGTGACCACGTTACCGTGTCGTAGTAGTCGTCTTCGGGTTCATCCGGCGGACGCTGGATGGTCACGAGGATTACGGCTACGACTACGCGGAGGCCGGGAACCTTGGCTTTGACAGCACTAGCTGTCTAAAGCCAATCACAGTTGTTCCTAATGCAGAAGTGCATTCTTAGGCTACGTCCCTAGCTATCGGCACACTCGTCCAGCGCCTCAGCTTGAGCGAGAGAGTATGGGGAGTGCCCACCCACCTCTCGTAGATATTTTTGTCCCACATCTCCTTCCATCTCCTGCGTCCTTCCTTGCCCTTCCTGGTTTGGTTTGCAATCGATGCCAGCAACTTCCTCCTTGCCCGCGGTTTATCACCCGACACCCACGTCTCTGTTCTCCGACCTGGCCCTCGTTCATACGCCACTTGTGTGGGGTTTCATTCTGCATTTTGTGGTTGGTTCTTCGTTGTTCTTGTTGATTGGTCCTTGTATCCTGTGCTCGCTCATGGTCTATGTTGGCCTCCCTGTTTCTACCCCTAGCTCTGTAAAATAAATGTTCATTCGAAAGTCAGCGGGCATCCGTGTCTTTCACTGCCTTCCATCTCTCCCGCGCTGCCATATCGTTGTGCGGCATAACATCGCATTTTAACATAGAATCCGCTAGTGAGCTCGACAAAGACGTTTTTTTTTTTCGCCAGTTCTTCTCATTTATCGGCTATGGACTGAAAGTGCAGTTAGGCTGCACTAAAAGGAGTAGCTCGTGCTGCAGCGTTTTGCTGCGACGCAGGAACTAAAAAAAAAACGAAGCAGTTAAAGCGAAAGAACGTGAGAGTGCAAGAAAATAATAGGCAGAGAGCGCAACTATGTCGCTTCAAGCGAAACTTGGAGGCAGGACTTTCTAGGGGTATTCCTGAACAGACAGGCTGTTCAAGCAAAAGCTCTTATTGTTAACAACATATCTATACGCTAGGTCTCAGCAGCGACCAAACTAGGTTCGATGCGATGCTATTTAATATCTGATACGGGTCCCATTAGGACCCAAGATATTAAACTTATTTTTATATTATGGCGGAGTGCTTGGCTTGAACCACTCTGGTACGGCTTGACCCGGTATTGCACTGCCTCCTTGATCGGCCCGGGACATGACAGCGAGCGTCTTTTCTTTCAATCTTTGCACTCCTATACGACTCTCCTACTTTAAGCACATGGCAGCGATTGTGGCTCAGCTTGAGCCAGTGGGCAGGGCCGTGCACTTTCCTTTTCATTCTTTTTGACAGCAATAGAAAGCAAGCAAGCTACAGATTCAGACTTCAGTTACCATATGCCTTAGGTGTGCGCGATGCACTCTGAATTGCAATGAAAAAATAATGAAAAAATGGACGCTTAAATTCATCATGAATGAATAAAATTCGGCCAACCCAGCGACCCTTTATTGAATATTTCAACTGATGCTGTTTCTCGCGTGTAATCAGCCGAAAACGCCGCTTTTATCACTCCAAACGAGGCACAATATCGCAAGGCATTAGGTGCAATGGTCCAAAATAGCGCAAATTCGCATAATGTTCACGCGTAACGCGCAGTTGCACAAAACATCAAACAATCTCGCGCAAAATATCGCCACACTCTGTTTGTGCAGCAGTAGCCTTCTGTGGAGCAAATGCTTGCTGTAGTTTTTTTTGTCTAGTGGTGCAGAAAAAAAAATACATTTTCTCTCAGAGGCACAACTTTCGCGAAGTGGTACAATGGTACGAAACCAACGCGAGCGTAAATTTGCCAAAACGTCCTCCGATTCAACACGACGGGGATAGTTGTTTTGGTACCAAAGTGTACTTCTTGGCGAGCACTAGTTCTCAGAGTCTGCACATCGATGTTTTCAAGACCTACTGCGCTGCTTTCCTGTGTGTTTCGCTGACCACCCACGGTGCGAATAACTGTCATTCGGGGACTTCTGCGGGAAGAGCCATAACAACTCTTCTTGGCATGCAGACCAATCAGTACTGGAACGAACATCGAACAGTCAATAGACAGTCTTTTGACTGTCTAGGTGTCTCTAGGTGACTGTCATCTAGGTGACTGTCTACGTGGCCCCCCCTGCCGCCGGATACGGGCCGGTGTAGTTTCGGCTACTAGGCTACTAGGCCAGCGGTGGGGATGGGTTGTCCGGGGCCCATCCTCTTGGGAGCTGCAGCGACTCCCACGGCTGTGAGGGCCAGCCGAATCGTGAGGTCCGTTGTCTGTGCGGAGGCAGGCCTGGAGGCAGACCAGGTTGGACCCACGAAATCCGGTAGGGAGGAATGTCAAAAGTCAAAAACCTCCGCTCACGGGAACGTGCACGGCTACTAATGCTCGGTTTCTGGCTACGAAGAGGTCAGGTCCACGCGGTAGCGTGCCGACGCACGGTTTCTGGCTACATAGAGGCCAGGTCCGCGCGGGGGTTCCGACAGCCCGAGCTCCTCGGAATCGATGTCCTCGGGGAAGCAGCCTCATTGCGGATCGCTTATGATGGGTGGCATATTGCGGACGCCGAAGCTGACACGGTCTTGGGGACCACTGGGGACGCCGAGGTAGAGGGTGTGCAGTAGGACCAGTGCGAAAACCGTCGATGTGTGGAGTACCGGTGGAGTAGGCCCGGCTTATCTCACCCTTTGCCCGATTCTTGGTTCGTGGCCCGGGCGCCCGGCCTTGAATACTCCCTCCTCAGTAGGCGTGGAGCAAGCAAGGGGAGGAAATAAGTGCATGGTGGTTGGAAGGTAGCACAGGTGGGTCCCCCAGGGTTACCGGGTTATGGTGCCGAGGGCCAAGAGCCGATAGGCTGACGACCTGGGCCTCTGTTGGCCGGACCACACCACACACACTTCCGGAGTCTGAAAAACCGCGAAACACAGTCGACGGCTAGTAACCGGCCGGTCCGATCCAACCCTTAAAATCGTGGAGGAGCAGGTGGCTGCGGACCCCAAGTTAGGAATTTTTTTTTATTTCTTTCCTGTCTCCGACGGTCGGAGCCAGTGGGTGGTCGTGCATCCCGTGGGGGAGCCGCACCATTGGAAAAGCTCGATGCCCTACCTGTCCTGGCCAGGCGGGCCAGAAATGAAGTCGGTGTCAAACGAAGGATCAGAGCAAAATCTCGCTGTCCCCATTCCCATCCCAATTCCCATAACCCTTTCCCAATTCCAATTTCCCATACCCTACATCCCACCCCCTCCGCTACGTCCTAGGGGAGATCAGGGGAGTCTCCCCGGGCCCGTTCCCCCGGCGATGGGTCGCTTGTAGCATCCCCCCCTTTCTTTTATTTTTCCACCTACGGGTGGCAAAACGATTGATTGCCTTCGGGCCTTTCATTTATTTTACGATTGGGTCAAGCCTGTTATACGTCAGTGGTGCAGGCAGGAGCTTATTGGTTTACATTCTTTTTATGGCAGCTCCACCATACTATATGTCTAGGTGTCTAGGTTTAGGTGTGGGACCTTGCAATGGCACAGGACGGCGCAAAAAGGAGCGGTGAGGTGAGTGACAACTGTTTTATATGCAGTAATGAGAAGGACATGATAAAATACTTCCATTCTCGAGAAAGGGGCTCGTTCGTTGATGGGCGGCGATCACCTTCTATCTTCACCTAGCCCTCCTCCCTTATTCTCCGGTTTCCGTGCTCGCTCTTACCAGCGGACGGAAAACACCCCACCATGCCTTGGTGGAACTAGGCTAGAGAACTTGGTCTGTGTGGCCTACAAGCTCCGTCGCTTAACTACGCGGCTATAGGAGTGGTTTGTGCCATCTGTGGCTCATCTTGGCGTGTTTTCGGCGCTCGCTGGGTGCTGCAATAAATGGCGCTGCGTCTTCTGTCAAGAAGTGGCCAGCTGAAGTGACTTTCGTTACAATTACTTTAGCAGAGCACGGACTACCGAAAGAAAAAAAAATCACTTTGTGTTTGTGTTTGTGTTGGGTTTTATAAAATGGCCATTTGTGACTTCACTGCGCACAGAGCTATTATGAACAAAGCGGTGCAGAAGGCAAGAAATGAGACGTATTGTCAATATGAGCTCAAATTTAGTTTAAGACATGGAGATTTATGTCCAAAGTGGGAAAGGAGCACCATGTCTTTAAAGTGCATGCGCGCCGCAATTTTTCGGTTTAGCTTGTCATGAAGGCATCGGTAGCGCAACATAGGTGATTGACCCACCAGCATGACTGAAGTTTTATTTATATATATATATATATATATATATATATATATATATATATATATATATATATATATATATATATATATATATATATATATATATATATATATATATATATATATATATATTCGTACATACTGCAGCCTCGCAGGGGCTATGGCAAGAGTGGGAATATGAAATATATGAAAAGCGCATATATGTTCATACATCCAAGCGTGCATACATAAAAGTACAAACAAAATACAAAATAAAATGAACAAAACAACGTTTGCTCCACGCGGTAGCTCAGTAGCCACGGTGCCCGCAGCTGTTGAGCAGGAGACATGGGATAGAATCTCGGCCGCAGCTGCCGTGTTTCGATGCAGGCGAAAACCCAAAGACGCCCATGCACTGCGCGATCTCAGTGCACGTGCAAGAAGCTCAGGTGGTGTAAATTAACTCGAAGCCCTCCTCCACAGATCTTATCTCCTTTAATATCCTTTCACTCCATTATTTATGCCTTTGTTCACTGCGCGGTTTAAGTGCCTTTCGAAAGTGTGAGGATTACTGCACCTTCCTCATAACGCATTTGCCTTTTGTTGTAAACGTGGATGCCATTTTGACACTTCGGGGCGCCACGACGCGTGAACATACTCTCCTAGTGTCGCGTCCACTTCTTTTTCTTTCTACTCTCCGTTTCCCCCTCCTCAATTCCTATTTTCGCATGACAGAGAGAGAGAGAGAGTTGGCGCGTCGAAGTCTATTGACCGGGCCGTGCTCTTTAATTTTTACTTTCCTCTATATGCTTGCTACTACTACTACCACCACTATTACTACTACTACTAATCCCGCTACTGCGACTAATACTGCTCCCGACTACTACTACTACTACTACTACTACTACTACTACTACTACTACTACTACTACTACTACTACTACTACTAGTACTAGTACTAGTACTACTACTACTACTGCTACTCCTACTGCTACTACTACTACTACTCCTGCTACTGCGACTAGTACTGCTCCCGACTACTGCTGCTATTACAACTACTACTCTTGCTATTATAATTACTACCAATACAACCACTACCACTGGTGTGGTTACTACTACTGCTGCTGCTATTACTACTACAGCTACCGCTACTACACCTGCTACTAGTACTACACCTACTACTAGTACTACCACTACTACTACTACAACTGTTACTTCCACTACTGCCATTACTCAGCTACTAATGCTGCTAATCCTACAACAAACGAATACAGTTTGTTTCTTCATTTTTCTAGCTCACAATAATAACAAAATAATGGGGACACAACGCAAAAGCTGCGTTAGTGCAACTCGAAACCTATCCGGCGTCCTTCTATTTGTAAGGAGCGCACCAGCGGCTGATTGCAGAACAAGTGTGGAAGAGTGCACGTTTGCACGTTGACTGAATGTAAATTGACTCATAACATGCCTTCATTCAAGGGAGCGCTATGAAATTTGCACTCAACTAGCATTGCATCAAATCACAGTGTACAGATTTCGCATTGCCATGTCTGCAATTACAATTAAAAAGAAACACAAACAGTTTGCAAAATCAGTTGCTTATTTAGGTGTGTTAGTCGGTTTTTTTGTTTCCTCCGGATCGCGAGCATTCTCTTCCTCGGACTATGCGAACCAGGCACCTTCGACGGCCTATTTAATGCCTGCCTTGGCCTGGGTGCCTCACAGACAGATGCGAACCGCTGAATGTGACAGACTATCGGCCAGGTAACTTTCTACCAGCTACGTATTCAGTTTTCCAACCTTGCCTCTTACTAGACCATAATGGCGCTCGTGTTTGCTGCCTGTTCTAAAGCTCAGCCTCTCGTTGGTAAATGTTTTTACCTGTTCAGGATGCGAGAGATGCTGTCACCTGGAAAAAAAATGCTCTGCCGTAACCGACGCTAGGTTCACGAAAACGCCTACTGGAAGCCGTGAGACGCGGCTTTGTCAAGTATGCAATGCCGACACACCAAGACAAGATAATACGTGTTCTGTCTGATGATGGTGCCTTCGCACGGCAGCTTTCCGCCGTCTTCTGAGCAGTTTATGCTTACATTAACTGCTGAACAGGTTTGCTGCCTGCCGGGTGCTACTGCTTAAGCTATACGCGGTTTTGTCAGTCCTGTTTGTTATTTATTTTATTTCAACTGACATTTGTTAAGTTATGTTTTTCTTCTATACACGCTGCGATAGGTATGTAAATTCAGAAAGGCGAAATGTTGTAATTATTTTTTAAAATGTTGTATGATGCAATAAACTCGCACAGTTTGTCATAGAATTATCCTACAAATCTTACAAAATTATCATGCAAATGTCAAAAGCGTACACTTGTCATGGAGATGTCATACAATATCATAGATTGTATGACATTTGCGTGACGAAGCCTGTTATAGATTATTGCATCATAAAAACTTTTTTAACAGGGTTCCTCTAGTTTAATTTTATTCTCGTCGACCACCAAATGTGTGTGCTCTTATTCTGATCTGTCTTCCCACCACATCGTCGCACATCATGACATTTTGTCTACTAATTTTCCCCTCCCTCATTGCAGAGTAGCAGGCCAGATATCCATCTTTCCGGCCTACCTGTTTGCCCTTCTCATCATTAAACATATCTCTCTCTCTCTCTTGGCGGGCGAGGATATTGAAGTAGCTTGAGTAATTATATGTTCGTGACTGCTTGCGATACGTAGTGCACTAAAACGTAGGCACCAAGGTATTTCGTGTCGAGTACTTAGGGCGCTTCGTTTTCGTTAAACCGATTCATGTATCCCGAACAGACACCCACCGCGGTGGCTCAGTGGTTAGGGCGCTTGGCTACTGATCCGGAGTACCCGGGTTCGAACCCAACCACGGCTGCTGCGTTTTTATGGAGGCAAAACGCTAAGGCGCCCGTGTGCTGTGCGATATCAGTGCACGTTATAGATCCCCAGGTGGTCGAAATTATTCCGGAGCCCTTCACTACGGCACCTCTTTCTTCTTTCACTCCCTCCTTTATCCCTTCCCTTACGGTGCGGTTCAGGCGTCCGTCGATATGTGAGACAAATACTGCGCCATTTCTGTTCCCAAAAACCAATTATTATTATTATTATTATTATTATTATTATTATTATTATTATTATTATTATTATTATTATTATTATTATTATTATTATTATTATTATTATTATTATTATTCCGAGCAGACCTGGTAATAATGGAGTTAACCATGATTTTTATTCCAAATTGCGTCTTCGAGAAGCCGTCCTTTTTCAGTGCACCACTCCAAAACACAACCCAGAATCTATGGTGTGTAGTACTTCCTCTGGAGCGCTGTTTCCATTTAAATGTTAGTGATAATAAATTTCTTTTATTTTTTGCTGTCTATAGCACCCCAGAATAGTGCCTTGTAGTACGCCATAGGGCAATGTTTCTCAGTTTTATTTTGGGCGACTGATGGCAATATTTTGTTTCCAATGTCTCTAATAACTTATGTTTATGATGTTTTTAAAAAGAATAGCATTTAAATGGCATCCTTCTTATAATGTGGTAGTAAATGAGTTTATGTAGCAATATAACACAGAAAAGGTGGTCAAATGCTTATGAAAAATCACAGTATGAACAGTGTACAAGCACCATTTCTTCAAATGCATTTACTTTTCTCGCTTCCTCTCCACTCAATGCCATATCTTTTGACCTTTCCTTTCAGAAACCATACGCACAGAGTTATAAAAACGAGTGCTGTCTGAGAAAATGTTTTTCTCGTGCAAATTATTTTTAATTTCCTTCGATATTACATGCACAATTGTAAAATGTCTGTGATTCGCGACATCTGACGAAGCGCTACCTTTGAGAATGAACACAACTTTTCAATTTCAATGTCTTTTCAAAAGGCACCAAAGAACAGCGCGAAACTGGGGCTAATAAAAGTCAAATTCCAAATTTAAAAGTGTTATTGTCAAAGCCTTCTTTATCTTCACTTGTGATATTTCTGAGATTTATAGAAACAGTAACGATTTCACCTTCATTTCTAGAATACATAACTAAGGATTCCGGGACAGCTCATTGATGCATATGCACAGCCCACATCGACGCCACAGGAACCGCCCAATATTTTTTTCTCGTAAGCAAAAATAGTATTAAATTTTTCGGCTCTTCACTGCTTATGGCTGTTCTATTTATTTTTATGATGTGAGAAGTGGTTTTGAGATGCGGCTCAGTGATGCGTTTATTTTGAGCCATTGGTGGTAAACATTCTTACTATACCCCTGCAAAAAGGCATTACTGATGCACCTAAGCTTAGCTGGCAGGTGCTAGTTTAGCAGGTTGCGGTATTTTTTTATATTTCTGTAGTTAAGAATGTAGCCGCTTTTTGACGAATTGCGCTAACAGTACCTCTTTATTTTGCGCAGCAGCTCTTGAGCAGAAAGGATGCAGGCAGATGAGACCATTGACAGCACAAAATTTGAGTGACAACACAAGGTTTGAGTGGGAGCCTGAGTTCGCTAGCTAGTAGGCTGAAGCTCCTTCCCGACCCTTGTTTTTTGTTGCAAGGGCTTCTGAGCATTTTGCTTATGAGGACATAGTTGTGAAGAACGCATTTCATAATCCTTTGTTTTACTTCTACCGGAGGATATTGGATGCTTTAATCACGTCTTATAGAGACAGCTCGTCCCTCCACCTAGTTTCGCATATCCCAGCGCCAAAATGCTCAGAGCTTTTCATAACGGTGCGTCGGTAATGTAAATAGGATGGTGAGGCAGCGTGATAGTGGTGTTGAGAAGCGAAGGCGAAAATTATCAGATGATCACTTACGTCAGACAGTACAGCGCCAGCATTTTGACGCCATTTATCAATATTCGTCAATATAATGATCATGGAAGAAGATTTCTAATAGGTTGTGCGTGTTGATACGTCGATTAGGTTGAAGAAGCTATAAACATCAAGAAAACAATTGAATTTTTTGTGCTGCGGAAACACATTACTGACCTGTATTGGAATCACCGTACAAAAAAAATACCTGTTGTTTGGTTGTTGGAAAATCAAGCGGACTTTTAGCACGTTAACGCCGTTCTTTCAAACTGCCATCCAGAGAGCCGTACAATGCGCTGAAAATGTCATTTCTACCTTGGACTGTAAGTATTTCATGGTCTAGAGTAGAATGCGTGAATATAGTTTGGGGTTAATTGCAATTGGCGTGTTCAGAATGTAATACTAAAGTAAGAAAATTTCCGGGAGGAAAAAAGGGATCGTATTTCGTAGACTCTGATATTAAAGAAGCGACAATTCAAGTTGTATGTTTCAACGTGTGTGTGTGTGTGTGTGTGTGTGTGTGTGTGTGTGTGTGTGTGTGTGTGTGTGTGTGTGTGTGTGTGTGTGTGTGTGTGTGTGTGTGTGTGTGTGTGTGTGTGTGTGTGTGTGTGTGTGTGTGTGTGTGTGTGTGTGTGTGTGTGTGTGCGCGCGCGCGCGTGCGTGCGTGCGTGCGTGCGTGCGTGTGTGTGTGTGTGTGTGTGTGTGTGTGTGTGTGTGTGTGTGTGTGTGTGTGTGTGTGTGTGTGTGTGTGTGTGTGTGTGTGTGTGTGTGTGTGTGTGTGTGTGTGTGTGTGTGTGTGTGTGTGTGTGTGTGTGTGTGTGTGTGTGTGTGTGTGTGTGTGTGTGTGTGTGTGTGTGTGGCGAGATATACCTTAACTCCGCAGAAACAAAACGGTGCTAGCAATCCGCGATCCACGAGAAATTCTTAGGACATTTTAGCACCATCACCGGTATTGGAGATCTTTAGTACCGGAATGTTTCGACACTTCCGAGCATATATCTGGCCTCCGTGCATTAACTGAGGCAAGTTTTACGTTTGATTGGCGTTTCTTACGGTTAGCCAATCCTCCTAACAAGCGTTTACGATCCGGGCACTATGCTCGTTCTAATAAAGTGGAGTTTCTTCCGGGAAACCAAAATCTTTGCATGACGGCTTCATTTTCCTTGCTTTGTCGAGAAAAGCATCTTGCTTTCATCGAATAAAAAATGTTGTGACTTTCTTTCTTATTTATTTTACGGTGGCAGCTACCTGCCGACATACGTCAGGATTGGAAGACGCAATTCTTCCGCCAACGTTTGCATCCCAATTTCTTGGCATCTGAACTTTGTCTTCGTTGAAGCTCATTTGCATTCATTTGATTTATACTTTGGCATTTCACAGATACCGGCCTTTCTTTTTCAGAGGGCAAAAAAATAAAAAAAAATGTAACTTGCTTTAGGTTTTTTTAAGCCCCGGAGAAATATTGAGGGCTACGGCAGGCATCAGGTAAAAGGCGGAATGCTTTAATAATTTTGCTTATTAACTAAGCGCATCAATTAGCTTTTCTCGTGTTTATTTTAGGGGCATGCTGTATTACAAGAATTGGACCTCATCCTCACCTGCCGCGCTGGCTCAGTGGTTAGGGCACTTGGTTACTGATCCGGAGTTCCCGGGTTCGAACCGGACCGCGGCGGCCGCGTTTCGATGGAGGCGAAACGCTAAGGCGCCCGTGTACTGTGCGATGTCGGTGCTCGTTAAAGATCCCCAGGTGGTCGAAATTATTCCGGAGCCCTCCACTACGGCACCTCTTTCTTCCTTTCTTCTTTCACTGCATCATTTATGCCTTCCCTTACGGCGCGGTTCAGGTGTCCACCTAGATGCTAGAGAGATACCGCGCCATTTCCTTTCTCCAAAATTCAGTTTCCTACCTGATCCTCCAAACAGTCCAGCCAACAACAACAAAAAAATCTACAAGCATGTAGCACGCGTTACGAGACGAAAAACAGTCACCCTTGTAGGCGGCTTCCCACCCTAACTCAGCGGCAGCCAGCGCCTTTGACGTAGATCGCTTCGCCCTGCGCTTTGAGTCACACTGCAGACGTCACTTGAGGCTCAGGTGGGTAGCATAGCTGCCAGCTTGGAAAACTGCGCGCTCAAAGCAACTCAGGTGAGATGTGTGTCACTATATAGTTGATGCATTAGCCTTATCACACTTTGACCGCCAACCCAGGACGAGAATTCTGCGCCGTTTGGGAAGGAAATTTATATAGAGCAATTTAAATAGAGTAATTACCCGCCGCGGTGGTTCAGTGGTAGGGCGCTCGGCTACTGACCCAGAGTTTCCGGGTTCGAACCCGACCGCGGCGGCTGCGTTCTTATGGAGGCAAAACGCTAAGGCGCCCGTGTGCTGTGCGATGTCAGTGCACGTTAAAGATCCCCAGGTGGCCGAAATTATTCCGGAGCCCTCCACTACGGCACCTCTTTCTTCCTTTCTTCTTTCACTCCCTCCTTTATCCCTTCCTTTACGGCGCGGTTCAGGTGTCCACTGAGATGTTAGACAGATACTGCGCCATTTCCTTTCCCCAAAAACCAATTATTGTTATTATTATTATTATTATTATTATTATTATTATTATTATTATTATTATTATTATTATTATTATTATTATTATTAAATAGAGTAATTTAGCATCAAGTTTAACGACGCTACTCCTGCCGCCGAAGATGATTGCGGTTTTATTTTTTTGGCGGCCGCGAAATAGCACCTATTGGTGAAGGCTTTCGAAGAAAGGCAGCTTTTACATAAGCGAGTCAAGTTTCTCTATCTGCGTATATTGAGTTATTATTCAGGCAATAAATCTCAGCTAAAACTGAAAGGTACGTTGCTCATGGTGTCACTTGTGTGAAATGTTAGTTGCCTCGTCAGTTTTCCTTCAGCTGAATGGAAAGTTGGGCTAGTTGGAAGCTGTTCATGACGAAAATGGGGGAGCAAACGAAACGAAGACACAGAAAGAAGACCACAGGACGAGCGCCTTTTCTTGTAAGAAATATCCTTGTAGCCATGCTTAGAAGAAAGCCAACTGGCAAACCGGGTCGGCAGAGGCATATATTAACGTACCTAAAATAAATGTTATTCCCGGGGATGCCATAGATTCCAACGCATAACTGTGGCACTGTGGAGTTCGCTGACCTTTCCGCGAACTCGTTGATCTTGTGTTCGCAAGGAAAGCTGCTCCCACGGGGTCGGAAGTCCCCAACAAAGGGGGCCCGTCCTATCCCTGCCTCCCCTTCGTGCAGCGGAGGTCCTCGTTTACGCCGCGCCGTGACGGGGATGACCCGCCGGGAAAAACGCGAACCAAGTACAGCTAACGACATGTGGTTGTTAAGGGGTTGACGAGGTTTCGGGGGCGCACGAGATATTAGCCGAGTGACCGGAAGCCCACTATTCCTGTAACGACTGTCTACTTCCCTTAACGACTGTGTTCTCTTTGTTGCTGTCAACAACCTGAGTCATCGCCTCGTCGGCACATGTTTCTAGCGTCTCTGGTGCCGTGGGTGGCGTGGGAACGGAAGTCGCATTTGTGTTGTTTGTGTAGTTATTTGAAACCTCCTTCCCAAATGTTTTAATCAGACCTTTTTCCCCAATCTCTGATCAGTGGGCGGACCTTATTTTCCTTTCCCTAACCACTGATTGGCGAGATGGGTCGTTGGTTATGTTATTGGTTGCTGTCCCCGCTAAGGGCGGAGACAGAGGGTTTAAAACCAAGCGCTCTGGGTTGAGCGGGGGCTGAATTCGTCTGATCCACGATTTAGTCATGTAAATAGTTTTCTCCTTGCTTTGTTTCTTCTCGTTTTTTTTTACCTATGTTGTAAATAAATAGTTAACCTTCTCCTTTCCTTGAGTAATGTGAATGTTTGCGAGTAGAACCACCGGGTCATCAAGAAACCCCGATTTCATCATCAAGTAGTTTCCTCTCATCGCCACAGGAAGTTGAAACTCAACTGGCGCATCGCCACCTGAAGGCGGAAATTCAACTGGCGCAGTCGACACAGGATCTCAACTGGCGCAGCACATCTGGATCTCAACTGGCGCAGTCGACACAGGATCGCAACTTCTTTCTACTCAAGGCATTGGACGGAAGGTGAGAAGAACAAGTCGGTGGACAAGCTGTTTGTCCTAAAGGAGAAAATGTGAAGCTGCGTCGAAAGACGACGTCGAGAGCTTCAGGATCACGGGTCGAGTTCGAGAGGACGTCGGAGGCTCAAGTCAGCTAGGAGCTGAATGAGCCGGGCAACAACAAGCCATCGAGGGCTCGAGTCAGCGAGCTGCTGAAAAGAACCAGGCGTCCACATCGAACGGGTTCGAGTCAGCAAGCTGCTGAAAAGTAACCAGGCGACCAAGTCAAGCCAGTCAAACGAGGCAGAAGTCAGCGAGCTGCTGAGAGATCCAGAGCTCAAGTCGTCCGCATCGAGGAGCCTGTCGTCATCACTGAGGACGACGAGATCACCGGGGCAGAGAGCAACCAGTAAGGTAGGAGACCTTTCTGCTTTCTCCGAATTCACCATGTCGGTGGAGTGTTTAGTGCTAGAAACGATAGCACGGAAAACGGAGATGGCTGCCGTACGGTATGATCAGGAGGGCAGGATGCGACGTGTTGAGCAGGAGGAGGCTGAACAGCTGAGTGAAATTGAAAATTTGAAACTCCAAATTGAACTAGAAAAGAAAAAACTTGCACAGATGCAGTTGAAATTAAGACAGGAGGCGAAAGTCGATAGCGAGGTCTTATTCGCATCAGTTCAATGTTTTGTCTGCATGAAATTTGGACATTCGATGATTGAGTGTTCGAAAAAGCAAGAACAAGGTATTCAGGCGGTGAGGAGAGAGGTATGCGAGCTAGTAGCTCAGGTGGAGGTACCGGCGCAGGATAAACCAAGTTCCCAGTCGGAGATGGCTGTTGATAAGGTCAGTCAACCAGATAGGGTAGACGATCTGGCATGCCGCAACTTGGAATCCGAAGGTCAAAATTCTGAAGCCTGTGTGGATTCAGGGACCGAAATTACAAAATGGCAGTGTGCGGTTCTCCAAAGAGCACAAGTTGATCTAACGTTGGGTGCTGTGCCAAAACAGATCGCTGAAGGCATAGAGGCGTTAGTCACTCCTGTGACGAACATGCTGTCAGAGCAACCGAATATAGAGCAGACGCAGAAGGCACTTGAGTGTGTTGCTCGCGATCAAGAGTTCAGCATCGTGACCCAGTCTGTGTGCGCTAACTCTGACGCAGTAGTAAGGGTCGAGGACGAGAAGGCGGATCTGAGTGCGATAACGTGCTTTGCAGTCGATGGAAATCTAGTTGCCAAAGAGGAGTTGTCTTACCAGCCGGTGCTGACACTGTGCGCACTCACAGTGACAGCAGATCTAGCTAGAGGTGTAGGACAGCTGGTAACACCGGAAACACACGCACTAACAGAGCACTCTGAAAGGGAGCAGCTTCCGAAACGAACTAGATCTGAACACATCGGTTTTACAATTCTCCGTGTGATACGCGTCAAAACTTTTTCTCATAACTGCGCGAAAAGCATGTATTTACAGTTCAGATTTCGAAGAACATTTTGAAAGTCCCCACGATTCGGTTCGCGACAAACCCGGGGCTTTAGTAGAGCTTCAGGCAGATCCGAACGCTGCAAATATTCCTGCAGCAGATTGGGAGTTAACAGGAAAAGCTTCAACGAGTTTCGCAGCAGATAGGGAACTGGGGGATTCGGATACTGCACCCATCCCCGTAAGCCTAAACATGGCGCATAAGACCTCATTACGAGAGGAGCGGAAACAAGCTGGTCAGGGTAATTGTGAGAAAAGAATGCTTAAGGGCAAGGTTTTCTTTGAAGAAAATGCCGGCTGCCAGCCGTACAGAGAGCTAGCGCTACCTGAAGAGCGATGTAAAACTGCATGTGAAGTAGCCGGCGACAGGCCTATCCCAACTGTGAAATTCAAAGAGGCAGATAACGCAGACGCGATGACAGCAGCAATCTTTGTAGAGTTCAGGGAGCTGGTGAGCTCTGTCGATTTTGAGCAAGCTGACAATGCAAATCCGAAAGCGGCGGCAGCCTTTGCAACCGGCGATGTGCCGGATAATTCGAAATGTAGAGCCAATCTGGTTGACGAAGCTAAAAAGAAACATAAGCTTCTGTTTCGAGATGTAGGCGGCTAGAAATAATTTCTGCCAATTTGGTGCACCGATCTGACATGGTGGATTATGGAATGTGCAGATTGGTGTCCTAACCTTGTGTGCACGGAACGAATTGAGGCTGTGTATGTGTGTGCGCAGTGCTGCTTGGAACTTTGTGGCCGGAGTTTAATGTCACACTGACAGCAAGTGTCCGCGTGACATTCTTGGTTGGGAGGTGTGGAGTTCGCTGACCTTTCCGCGAACTCGTTGATCTTGTGTTCGCAAGGAAAGCTGCTCCCACGGGGTCGGAAGTCCCCAACAAAGGGGGCCCGTCCTATCCCTGCCTCCCCTTCGTGCAGCGGAGGTCCTCGTTTACGCCGCGCCGTGACGGGGATGACCCGCCGGGAAAAACGCGAACCAAGTACAGCTAACGACATGTGGTTGTTAAGGGGTTGACGAGGTTTCGGGGGCGCACGAGATATTAGCCGAGTGACCGGAAGCCCACTATTCCTGTAACGACTGTCTACTTCCCTTAACGACTGTGTTCTCTTTGTTGCTGTCAACAACCTGAGTCATCGCCTCGTCGGCACATGTTTCTAGCATCTGTGGTGCCGTGGGTGGCGTGGGAACGGAAGTCGCATTTGTGTTGTTTGTGTAGTTATTTGAAACCTCCTTCCCAAATGTTTTAATCAGACCTTTTTTCCCAATCTCTGATCAGTGGGCGGACCTTATTTTCCTTTCCCTAACCACTGATTGGCGAGATGGGTCGTTGGTTATCTTATTGGTTGCTGTCCCCGCTAAGGGCGGAGACAGAGGGTTTAAAACCAAGCGCTCTGGGTTGAGCGGGGGCTGAATTCGTCTGATCCACGATTTAGTCATGTAAATAGTTTTCTCCTTGCTTTGTTTCTTCTCGTTTTTTTTACCTATGTTGTAAATAAATAGTTAACCTTCTCCTTTCCTTGAGTAATGTGAATGTTTGCGAGTAGAACCACCGGGTCATCAAGAAACCCCGATTTCATCATCAAGTAGTTTCCTCTCATCGCCACCTGAAGGGGGAAGCTCAACTGGCACTGTGAACGCTGAAACAACATGCGCGATGAGTAGTAAGCTTCGTGATATCGCTATAGTAATTGCGCTCCATGCTGACGGTGCGCTTTAAAAAAACTAAAATGGCGGCACGCAACGTGAATGGACAGCTGCTGTTTCAAATTGCTCATGCTCATAAAGCAAAACTTGCTTCTTATGGCGCTGGCAATTAACACAACGCGTTCGTCAAACCAGAGCCAACACGCTAAAGGATCCTCATGTGTAGTTTTTCGTGTCTTCCGCTCATCCCTCTTCATTATGTGCAAGGTATGGTTCTTGCCGCTTTCGTATTCTTTTTGCGGTTACTCTGTACAACTTGCATTGTTTTCAATACGTACCCAAAAAGGAGTGCAGTCTTTGCGGAGTACACGTCTTGTAAGTAAGTCATACTACTATACGCTCACCCTACTTTTCGAACACCTGGGGCTTATCCGCCTGCGGAGGGCAAAACGCACTGAGCGACTTTAAGCACTCCGGAGGGGACCCTTCGTGTAGCTTTCGCTTGTCAATTATTGATGCACAGTTACTAATTGTTAAAATGTTTTAAAGCTGGTTCTCAACAATCCGACCAACGCCCCCTATTCGTCTTCTATGATGGTAGGAATCTGGACGAGCATAGCTCGTCACCGAATTCAGGACGACAGCAAGCTTTCGCTGTGTCTGTTCTAGAGCATGTTGTAGAGCATGTTCTGTGAGGTCAGCATGGAGCGTGACCTAGAGGAAAAGCTGCTAAGAAGGCGATGTCCATGAGCTGTAACACAACATGACAAGCTATCTCACTAACGTTGACTAGTAGCTCAAATCGCCGGGATTTGGGCATCATGCGCATCGCGTTTTATCAGAGGACTATGGAGTCACAAGAAGCACTCAAGAATTGGAAGTAAAGCTGCATGCTTATCACGAAGTTTCGTTCTAGAGCATGGTCTGTTAGGTCTAGAGCATGACCTAACAGAACATTCTAGAGCATGTTCTGTCAGGTCAGCATGGAGCGTGACCTAGAGTAAAAGCTGCTAAGAAGGCGATGTCCATGAGCTGTAACACAGCATGACAAACTATTTCACTAATTTTGACTAATAGCTCAAATCGCCGGGATTTGGGCACCATGCGCACCGCGTTTTATCAGAGGACTATGGAGTCACAAAACGCACTCAAGAACTGGTAGTAAAGCTGAGTGCATATCACGAAGTTTCGCAGGTTCTCGGTCTTCGATATAAAGAACTTTTAATATAGCTAGTGCAATTCAGATATATTAAGTTACGTTTGCACTGTCGAAGATGCGACCAACATGTTCGAAATTATTTAGGCTATTCGTGTGGGAACATTCTTCACATACACCTCTTAGAACTTGGCGTGATTGCTGGTGCTGCTTTGGGAAAGGCGCCCTAATGGCGTATGACGACGAACTAAGGGAAATCTGAAAATGGAAAATTAAAGATTCTTAGATATATATACTGATGGTACTGCTACTACTACTACTACTACTACTACTACTACTACTACTACTACTACTACTACTACTACTACTACTGGTATTGCTAGTAATGATTGTAATAGTTTATGGTTAAGGGTATTTAACATCGCTGAGCAACTTCAGCTATGAGGGACGCCGCAGTGAAGGGCTTCGGAAATTTCGACCACCTTGGGTCCTTTAATGGGCACTGATATTACACAGCGCGTAGGCCCCTAGCATTTGGCCTCCGTCGATATGCGACCACTGCGGCCGGGATTGAACCCGCGTCTTCGGGTTAGAAGCCGAGCACCATAACCACTGAGTCAGCGGGGCTGCTAATGATTGTAATAGAGCACTGCATATGCATAATTTGTACATTGTCACGGTTTTGATCTCACTGAAACGCGTCACGCAGTACTATATCCAAAGCCAGCACAGGCCTAGCACTTACAATCGAAGAATTGAATGGGGAGATCAGAGCTAAATTTAAAGCTTTCAAACACCCTTTTTTAACGTTACCTCAAGAATGGGTACAGAAAAATAATACTCAGTATGTAATTTATCAACGAGAAGTACAGCGATATGAAGGTTCACGTCAAAAGCATTCTTGACGAGACAGGGCACTTGCATGAAGAACACGCAAGATGAAAAGATTGCCGTGATTTCTTCACAGCTCTTTCCGAATGGTGTGAGGTACGGCTGGTGCGCTGTGACCAGTACGGGGTATTTTTTTTTTTTTTGCAGTGTCCAAAATTAAAAAGAAAGGTAGCTTGCCGCATATTTATTTTCGCCCTGGGGGTATGTTGGGGGCTGCAACCGGCACTAGGTAAGAGACAGAATGAATAATTATTCCATAATTAATTAAACGCGTTTAAAAAGGTTTCCCATTTTATTCTACAGGACATGTTTAATCTGCAGGATTGGAGCTCGTCCTCCAAACAGTGTAGCCAAGGAAGAAAAAAATCAACGAACACGAAGCGCATGTTACGAGGCGAAAAACAGTTACTATGCAGTTTCACGCCGCAACACAATGGCTGTGAGCGCCTCGCTCCGTCCTATGCTTTTCATCTCACTGCTGATGTCACCTGAGGCACCTGGCAGGCTGGCCGGCAGCAGCAGTGCCAGTTTTCGCTCAGCTCCACGCCCTCAAGATGACCACGTGGTCATTGTAGTTTGTGGAAGAGGGAAAAAGAAAGACTCACGCCATTCTCCCTCGTGGTCTGTGACCGCAGCGGCCTCGGAATAGCGTTGCGGAGTGATAGGAGGTTATTCACCGAAGAAAAAGAAGACGTGTCGCATATGTAACCATGAAGAAGTACAAGCTCTTTGTGGCGCAGATATACGGTGCCAAACACCCGGGGCGTCGCCTTCCAAAGGTGACATCGCTTTTCGCGATTTTTTTACAAATTCGATTCTAAAGGTTCTGTGATGCCAACAAGGAGGCGTATGCTCTAGCCGAAGAGTTTGAAACCGGCGTGCTTGCGTTCGTAAGAGTGAAGCCAGGGGCCAGCATTCGGCAAATAGCGCAGTGCATGCGCCCTTTTCATGTCAGTCTGCGCTAGCAAATGAGGGCGAAATACATTGAACGAGGGCTTGATTTTTGTAACTGGGCTCTGATTCACTTAGACAGTGATCCTGATTTTTTTTATAGAATGTGATTTTGGCTTATGAAGCACAGTTCTGCAACAATTCTTCTGTGAACCTGTTCTATGCCAAATACTAGGCCAATGGGGAGGGGAGTAATTCTAGCCCCCCCCCCCCCCCCCCTTCTTCGACAGCACGAACAGAAAACAAGGGTGGTCAGTCACCGATTGGTGGTGCTGCATTTTCTACGACCAAATCTTTCGGCACTTTTTTTTTTTGAAGCGTTACTGAGTGGGTGCGAGAACTGCATCATAATTCTAGGAGGAGAAAGAAAGATTTCACTGGGGACCAGGTTCTTAAAGGGCTCAGGTAAACGTGGTAATACCATGATGGAGCTCCAGAGAATTGTTTTGGACGTCCTGTGAAGCATTTCGATGCAACACTGCCGCTGCAAATGACAGGATGTAACAGCCCCTTGCCACGGTCCTCATAGTTACTATACTTGACCGCCCCAGACTTCTTTTTGTGGGGGTATATAAAAAAGAGGTTTTAATTAGAATGAAAACTTGGGCTAGTGGGATGCTGTTCATTATGAAAATGGGGGCGCAAACAAAACGGAGAAAAGGGAAGACTTGTCCTGTAGTCTTCTATCTGTGTCCCCGTTTTGTTTGCCCCCCCCCCCCCCTCTCCATTTTCATTATGAGGTTTTCATTGCTGAGCATACTAATATAGAGGACCTGAAGGCGAAGATTATTACAGCATGAGCTGCAGTTGGGCCAGAAATGCTATGTATTATGGGATACGCTATGCGTGTTGCGGTGGGGGAATAGAATTTCGAGCATTTCTTGTAGAAGTTCTGCATACTGCATGCTTCTTGTAGCTCTTCTCACTTTGGATGCGACTGCTCAAGTTCCAATTTCACCACTAAAACAGCGTTGCGGTAAAATGTTTCTTTTCAACTCTTGACGCGTTGCTCTTCTGGGATGTAAATTTACTCAATTCCTGCATGACTGCCAAATTTCTATTGAACTTATCTAGTTATAAATGAAGGCCATAAATAGGAGCCTGCTACATTCTTTGCATTTTTCTGTAACCTGAATAACGGTGTGAATTTAGTTTATTGTCAAAGACGCTCTTCGAGAATATCTTGACCCCTTATACGGCCGGCGCCTATGGTTGCTTTAATTCTGTGAGCTATTACCTTTGTAAGTGACTTGTACGCAGTGTACAGTAAGCAATTAAGTCTATAATTTTCCAACTCCTTTATATCCCCTTTATTTTGGCCTAGGAAAATGTTACCAATTATCGACGCTTCCTGCACACTGGACTGAACGAGGCATTAAAGGGGCTGTGAATAGGGCCCTAATAAAGTTGCGGCATGCCTGGGATATTGAAGCACGCCACTCCACGAATAGTGTCCAGCAAGGATTTTTTAAATGCGCTTTGTAGAAACTGAGTTATCTGTAGTTAAAATTTGAATTTCAGCGTCTTCGCGCCTTTTCCTCTCCTCTCGTCATTTTTTCCAAGCTGGAAGGTAGGCGCTCCTTCGCCGACCCCTCTCTGGGAGCGAAGCTTCCCGACCCGCCGGAGATAAGCGGCGTATTGACCGCGGCCATGGTAGCTGCCTGACGTCTGAAAGGATCTAACCAATGGCCACCTCTCACCTTGTCTACGCAGATGCGGGGGAAGGAGGAGGTTGCGAGCATGAAAAAGTCGCCGGGAAGAGCTCGCCAACTTTGACGCGTGATGGTGGGTCGTCTGCTGCGTGTAGAAGAGTATTATTTGGCTCCGGTTTTCATGGCAACACAGTGCAGTGATTAAGTGAGTTAATGTGCTCTCCTCGGAAGGCGTTTCAGAGTCCATTTAACTTTACAGAATGTAAAGTTCCTCTAGCACAATCTCTCTTCTTTCCACAAACAGACATGCGGTTACTTCGTCCTCTCCGGCTGCTTGCCCCCCCCCCCCCCCCCCCCACCCATCTGTTGCTTTCAGGTCTTCCTCTACTTCCACCCTCATTACCCGCTGGATACCCGTTTCCTCGGCCGTTATTTCTCTATCATTAGCGTCATGATTATTCCAGCTACTGAACGAATTTCTGACCATGAGCGCTAAAATGGGTGCGTTTGAAGACCATGAACGAAACACAAGTAGCGGGAACATTCGAAGAATGCAGCATTCGCACTCCTCTCTATCATAGCGCCAACAGCTGAAAAAAGACGCTGCGTGCTTGCCCCCCCCCCCCCCCCCCACCCTCACTTTTTTTTATGGTACCAGTTATGGTTATCCCAGGAGCTTCCTTAAACAAACGTTTTAGAAGTCCAGCAAACGCCCATGTTCTTAAAATGGCATAGAGGATAAATCACAGCGCAAAATTTATTTTGTAGTGTTTGTGTTCCAATAAGTAAATAGGCATGTCACGTGTCGGTGTTAGGACGCTGCCCCCTTCTGTAAGAGCGCCACCCATTTCCTTCTCTCTGCATCTTGACACAATCGCATTGCGGATGGCCGCGATTAGTTAAGTGGAACCTTTCGATGAATCTCACTCAGATTGGGAAACATTTGGAAGAAAGGATTAACGCATTCCAGCGAGCAAATAAGATTCCATGCGCCAACAAATAGACGCCTTCCTGAGCATCGTGGGTCCGGAGACGTACAAGTTGTAGAAGATTTTGATCGCCTCGAACAAGCGGGCCAGTCAGCATTTGTTAGCACTACAGAAATCATTACGAGAACACCTTTCGCCCAAGGAATCAGTTATCGCGAAAAAGAAGTTTCACAGAAAAGTGCAACATGAAATGGATAGCATTGCGAAGTTCGTAAATGGCCTGAAGCAATCCACAGAAACATACATCTTCGGAGAGAACATGAAATAAAGTCTGAGAGACAGATTTGTATGTGGCTTGGCCCGGACTGACGTCCAAAAGAGACTTCTTGCTGAGGATGAGTCTCGGACTTTAAAAAAAAAGGCATTGCCTTAACCTGGCTAACCCTGGAATTCAGCGCAAAGCAAGCACGCTAGCTAAGTGTCTGAGGCTCGTCCATGGCAGCTCCGCTAACCGTTCGCGACAGCCGTTCTATATATACCCACACGACCACCTGGCTATGACGTGGTATCACACGGTCTTACGACACCCCCATCGAATGTCATCACGTGTGTGGAGTTCGCTGACCTTTCCGCGAACTCGTTGGTCTTGTGTTCTCAAGGAAGGCCGCTCCAGCGGGGTCGGAAGTCCCCAACAAAGGGGCCCGTCTCGTCCCTGCCTCCCCTTCGTGCGGCGGACGGCCTCGTTTACGCCGCGCCGTCACGGGGATGACCCGCCGGGAAAAACGCTAACAATGTACAGCTGTCGATATGTGGTTGTTAAGGGGTTGACGAGGTTTCGGGGGCGCACGCGATACGGCTGAGTATTAGCCGAGTGACCGGAAGCCCATTATTCCCTTAACGACTGTGTTCGTCTCGTGAGGTGTATGCAGTAAACACTTTAGGGATCGTTTGTCGCGTGTGCGAAAGAAAGTGGTAACGGCTGGGCCGTGGGTGCCGTGGGAGAGGGTGGTCGCGTTTGTGTTGTTTGTCTATTTGATTGCAACCTCTCCTTTCCCAAATGTTTAATCAGCACTTTTTCCCCAATCTCTGATCAGTGGGCGGACCTTATTTTCCTTTCCCTAACCACTGATTGGCGAGATGGGTCGTTTGTTATTTTATTGGTTGCTGTCCCCGCTAAGGGCGGAGACAGAGGGTTTAAAACCAAGCGCTCTGGGTTGAGCGGAGGCTGAATTCGTCTGATCCACGATTTAGTCATGTAAATAGTTTTCTCCTTGCTTTGTTTCTTCTCGTTTTTTTACCTATGTTGTAAATAAATAGTTAACCTTCTCCTTTCCTTGAGTAATGTGAATGTTTGCGAGTAGAACCACCGGGTCATCAAGAAACCCCGATTTCATCATCAAGTAGTTTCCTCTCATCGCCACCGGAAGGGGAAACTCAACTACGTGGCTTCACATTCCCCCATGGGATGTTCTTAAGGTCAAAGGTCAACCCGAATGTCACCCAATGTCAAAGTTCAGAGGTCAAAGATCAGAGGTCAGCTAAACGTCATGGGTCAAGGGTTCGACACAGTAACTAAACCACATGATCATACATGGCTAACGTTGTTGGGCTGAAGGTCGTTCAAGGTCATTCTGCAGCCTACGCCACGACTGCTTTACCTAACGCAGTGAAGCTTTTCGCTTCAAAAGGTGGTCGCGATCGCATTATCAGTACACGCGGCTTCCAAGAACGTAACAGAATGCCGGCCTAACAAGGCAGCCCCCGGAGAACCTTCAGGACTTTTCTGCAGAGGAGGGCCGGACACGGGACAGCTTGACGTGCACGCGATGCGGCTTGCGTCATCGCAACCGGGCTTGCTGGTTCCGAACAGCGATGTGTTTTAGACGCCACCGAGTGGGGCATATACAGGAAATGAGCCGCTCCCATCCGACGTGTGGTTCGCACCCTTCGAAAGACAACGACCAAGACACGCAGCTAAAAGACTCCCGGAGGCAAAGCATCAGCGTGTTCGAGACCGAAAAGGACGTCGAGCCACTATTTGAGACAAGGCTTGAGAAATCGCGTCAAGAGCCGATATGCTTTACAATGTGTGTGGAGGGAGTGGAGGGACTGCAGCTTAAAATGGAACTGTACACTGGAGCCACAGTCTCGGTAATGCTTTACCGGTTGTTTCGGTCACGTTTCTCGCAAATGCGTGCGTGGGCCCAAAGGGGTTGGTGTCAGTAAGCGTGAAACATCAGCACCAGTCTCTACAGCTGCCTCTGCATATTCTCCGCCAGGAGGGCCCTGCTCTCACAGGACGAGACCGGATGTTTCAGCCCAGGCTCAACTGGAGTAGTGTTAATCACTTGGAGACACAAGACCACGGGGCTTTGGGACAAGCCATGGACCCACATTCCTTGTTCTTGAACGACGAACTCGGTGAAATTGAAGGTGAGCAAGCTCAACTATCCATCAAGCTTGAACTAGGCCCAGAGTTTTTTTAAAGCTAGAAGCATTCCGTTCGCGCTGAAAGAAGTCTGCGTGGAGAAAGAACTGAAAAAACAAAAAAAGACTGGTTGGTCTGGCGGGGATCGAGCAAATTCCGAACACTTGTTTTGCCTCACCAATTGTATTATTGGTAAAGAAAGATGGCAGCGTTCGTATCACCGGGTATTATAAGGCGTCCTTATACATTGACCTAGTCCTTAAAGCATTGACAGCTTTCCCTTACCCAACACACCAGGGGCCTTGATTGTGTCAACGAACGTTTCGACCTTTAGTGTTTTGAACTGTTAACTTCAATCATGCCCGTATGAAAGCAAATCGTTTTTTTTTTTGTTATACCTGTTAACCATGTATAATGAGAGCATCATATAGGGAAGAGGGAATGTAGGGCATGTGTTCCGATAAGCAGATGCCTAACTCATTGCCACGTGTCGGTATTAGGGCGCCGCCCCCTCCTTTAAGGACGTCGCCTCTTTACTTCTCTCTTCATCTTGGTATAAGCGCATTGCGGTCTGTTTGGGCGAGCAGTCGTTGATCAGCGGGACGCGTGGTCTGATGGCGGGATGGCAATAAACAATCCTAATCCTGGTTACTACTGGGCTGCGCTGTCTTTTGACTTCCGAGACTCAACAGCTTCTTACGACGAACGATTAGAATCCAACACGCACTCTGGTCTCCTCCTACAGTCACGTTTGTAAGCCGTAAAATTGGCTTCTCATCGAATCTCTAAATGTATCGTTGCACTGCATAATAAAGAATTTATTGTCTTCAGCTATTTTTGAAAGCCACAGGTTCTAAAAGAATGGTGTAAAGCCGCATAATTGACGACGCCCGCAAAGCTGTCTGGGCAGTCTGACTGCACCCCCCCCCCCCTTCCTGACGGGGACGTGCATGCGCACCGGAGTTAGCTGCGTGGGATGTGACATTATCTGTGCATCTGTCTGTTCTATGCCTTCGGCGTTTTATGTTTGTTTGTTTGTTTTTTGTTTCTATTTTCCTGCTTTTCTCTTTAAATTAAGTTTTTTTGAGCGTTTAGCTCCTTTTATTCTTCTTTTTTTATTGGCTTTAAGCCCGGTAAAGCGTTGCTGGTCCGGGCTCCCTCTCTTTTTCATTTGTTTTTTTGTATTTTTTTCTGAGAGTACCAATAAAAGGGTAAAAGGGATTCGTGCACAAAGCAGTACGTGGGCGGGTGCAAGAGAATAAAAGTAAGGTCTTTGCACAACCGTTTCCGGGACACTGAAACAAATAACTAGCTGAAAAAGCAACCAGTAAAACATGAACATCAATATATACTTCATTACTTAACCTCCATAAACAGCGGCAATCGCAAGTATTACAAAACAAAAGTCACCTAAACTTTAATTAAAAACTGACCTGCGAGAACACACGAACTATCGGATGTGAGGTGTCTCAAAAAAAAAGTCACGCTATCTGTCGTGCACAATAATAATAATAATAATAATAATAATAATAATAATAATAATAATAATAATAATAATAATAATAATAATAATAATAATAATAATAATATTAATAATAATAATAATAATAATAATTAGTTTTGGGGGAAAGTAAATGGCGCAGGATCTGTCTCATATATCGGCGGACACCTGAACCGCGTCGTAAGGGAAGGAATAAAGGAGGAAGTGAAAGAAAAAAGGAAGAAAGAGGTGCCGTAGTGGAGGGCTCCGGAATAATTTCGACCACCTGGGGATCTGTAACGTGCACTGACATCGCACAGCACATGGGCGCCTTAGCGTTGCGCCTCCATAAGAACGCAGCAGCCGCGGTCGGCACAAAGATGGGCTAAACCAATGCCACCCACTCTGACAGGCTAGAAAAAATTGTCACGCCTGATAGATTGAAAATACGGTTGACACAGAAGTAGGAAACTTTCAGTGAACTGCTGGTACATATAGTCTATAACAAACTTTGATTTAGGCTAAACAATATGGCGGCGGCTGCGTTTTTATGGAGGAAAAACGCTAAGGCGCCCGTGTGCTGTGCGATGTCAGTGCACGTCAAAGATCCCCAGGTGGTCGAAATTATTGCGGAGCCCTCCACTACGGCACCTATTTCTTCCTTTCTACCCGACCGCGGCGGCTGCGTTTTTATGGAGGAAAAACGCTAAGGCGCCCTTGTGCTGTGCGATGTCAGTGCACGTTAAAGATCTCCGGGTGGTCGAAATTATTTCGGAGCCCTCCACTACGGCACCTCTTTCTTCCTTTCTTCTTTCACTCCCTCCTTTATCACTTACCTTACGGCGCGGTTCAGGTGTCCAACGATATGAGACAGATACTGCGCCATTTCCTTTACCGAAAAACCAATTATTATTATTATTATTTCACTCCCTCCCTTATCCCTTCCCATACGGCGCGGTTCAGGTGTCCTACGATATATGAGACAGATACTGCGCCATTTCATTTTCCCAAAACCAATTATTATATTATTATTAAACAATATGTATAGCGACCAGAAATAGGGTGTAGGGCGTCGCGCTCTGCCGATTATCGAAAGACCATGAGGGACAGAAATCTGAGCGTCACGCTGTAGAGTTGGCACACCGCCGGGGGAGTGGGGGGTAATTACATTCTTTTCCTGAAATTTTATTCCAGTCCACAGCAATAAGAGGGAGAAGGAGCGACCAAGCAATAACGCTCATCTTGAATCCATGCCTCCGCACCATCTCCTATATATCAACAATTTAATTTCAATATCAAGCCCAGCAAATAAAGAACAGTTATCATTCGCTGCTAGATATTTTTGTCAACTGTTCGTTTTTGTCCCCCCCGCCTTGCTGTCCTTGACTTTCATTACCTAAAATATTTTTAAATATATTTTGGCCGCGTATTTTCTGCTCTGGAGAATTATTTGTATTTTTGGGGGCCTGCCCTTTTTTATTTTCAATTGGTTTAAACACGTTATACTTCAGCGACGCTTTATTTTAAATTACTTTGAATAAGTCCCACCATAGTGAAACAAAACAAACAAAAACATGCTCTTTCCAATAATGTGTTCGATGTTTAAAGACATTTAATGGAGCGCCGAGGTACTGTTTGGCTGAAGGGCCCGGCATACAACTCCGACATATTTCGCGAGTGTACATGCACACATATCGTGCCGCATACCTAAACTTTTGTAACGATTTCCATGCACCGGTAACTGCAGAAACTCCTTCATCAAATAAGCTATTTCATCTAGTCTCGGCTCTTTAGCGCTGGAGCACACTAGATCGTCTGCATTTAACCGTTGCCTTGAACTCGTTGCCCAAACTACGAAAAGCCCGAGCGGCACTCCTTTTCAGAATACTGTTACAAAGTGGTTCTATATACAGACCGATGCACGGCGAGAATGCTGGAAACCTTGTTTCCCAGAGGATATAATAGACGCATGTTCTGAAAGACAAATATTTTAGCGGTCATAGCAAAAAGGACGTATTCCACTGCAGGCAACCGAATCCACACTCTTGATCTAAATGAGCTAAGAGAAATGATTGGCGCACTACATCAAACCCTGCAAACCAACCTAGCAATGCAGCAAAGTCAACTTGCAGCGTTGCCAATTGCTCCTGAAAGTCGGCACAATAAGTTGAAAATGTACGCGCAACATGTCAGGTTTTATTGATCGACCCCTCAAGCCATTACACCTGGTAAGGTTGAATCTAAGTAGACACTGGAAACTCCAGCTGATTCCATAGGATTTTCAAAAAAATCTCGTAGTATTGGTAGCCACTCACAAACCACAGTTTTTCGTTATTATCGCCCTTTGAATTAAAACTAATAGTAGTCGCGAAACCTGGATTAGATAAGCAGATAAGGCAGATTTGAATGGCTTGTAACATTACCTGAAAGGCCGCCTGGTCCAGGAGTATGGGAAAGGGCCAGTTGATCAACGGGATATTCTATTTCTACTAATGTTAGAGGGCCACTTATTACCGCCCCCTAGTTCTTTAAAAGGGGCTTAATATCGCACATAAAGCGTGCTACATTAACATCATCAGCATTGTTTGAACTGGCGTAAAATATAGCTGTTTTATTTTTCGAACTCTGCAATAATTGCACCCGTACTTATCACAGGGCGCCAGCATGACTGAATTCCGGAATTAATTTGCAGCTTCGTGCCTGCGCTCATCAAGCAAGGCCTGTTTAGTTCACTTCTTAGAGTGCAAAGCTCGATTAGTGCGAGAGCGAGCACGGGCTGCCCGAAAGCGCTCCGCGTTGAATTTTAAACTTTTGTTTTGATGACATTTCACAGCAGCAACTTCCTTCTTGTGCGAGCCAGGAGCTTCACGTTCCAGGTCGTGAAGTTGACGAAGACTCTTGCGCAACTGCTTCTCGCCAGCCTTTTCATGGGAGAACCTCATAGAACCGATCTCAATGGCTATGCCCTGAACTTATAGCTTAAACATATCCATGCTGCAAATAATGAAATACGCATGGTCATGCAAGATGTGAAAGCTGTCCCCACTCACTTTCTACAGTCCTCCTTGCTTGTCAGCAAAGCATTAAGCTTTCGACGATCTTACAAAGGCTGAAACTTTGAACGAACGTGCTCTCAGATCCGCACAATGACTATGCAATGGTTGCAGGAAGAGACAAGTTTAACATCGCTCGCAGCGCACAGCATAATGAATGCTGCAGAGACATAAATCCGGTTGAGACGAGCATGGGTGGCTCCTCTAATGTAATTGAAAGTGGAGTGCAGCCCAGCGTCTATTAGACATGCGTTTTCAGTGATGCACGATGTTATGGCTAAGCCCGGTACGCTCATTTTGTCCACACACAGGGTTACCAATGGGCACATTCTAAAACGAGCCAGATCTAGAGCTAAGACAGCCAAATATATCTATGTCATTTTATCTTAGCGCACAATTTGTAGCCAAACAGGGCAGGAGCGATATTATGATTACAGTTGTTAGTGAAAAGGGTAAGTAATAGCATTTTGAATCAACTCAGGAAAGAGAATAAGGAGCAAAAGTTTTTGGCCATTTTCATTGCCTTCAAGCCACATGTACGGTGCAAATAAATGACTTATTAAATGCTCTGTGAACATAGATAGCGATGTTGAAAGTGTAATTTTTTCACATTCTAGCCAACTGCTTCAACTTCGTTCTGAACAGTCAAGCTTGTCTTTGTTGGGTATTTGTTTTTTGTGAAGCTCACGCAGGAAAACATGCACTCAGTATCATCATTAAAAGCTGGAACTGTCGAAATTTTCAGTGTACCTTGCGCCAGGCGTGGAAAAGCGCATTGGTGTCTTTGTCTGTGTGGCTTTCTAAGATGCCGCTGCGGGCCATAAACTAAAGTATGATGCGTATCAAGTGCACGCTAATTGTTTGCGGCTGTCGTATTTCTGACTTAGATGGGGGAACCTCCAACAGATACAGCGGCAGCTTCGTATGCCTTCACGGCTCTTCGCGCTTTCTGTGCCATCAGGATCGATGGCGAGCAGCTTCCAATGTGGAGACGAGGCATTTGGAAGCCGCTGTATGATCTGTATTGCTGCCTCAAGAATTTCTAAATTTCACTATACGGCCCTTTAGTCTAGTGAAATTTCGAGTTGATGGTCAATTCGCTCTCGCCCGGATGTCTTGTCAGCTGAGTTGATAGACCAACCACCCTGGGCAGGCGGTTGTCCTGTGTTCGAACTCCGGCCCAGGACGAGTTTTTCTTCAACAACGTAGTTTCTGTGAAAGCTGTATAGTGTTCTTTATAGCCTTAAGGCTGCGCTTGGGTGGATGCTGTTGAGTAATTACTTCCCTTCTATTCTTTGGTTTCTCTAGACTGCTGGCTGGTTTTCTTTTATTTAAGTCGGGTTTACTCGGCCGCATGTCTTTAAATATACAGTTAGTACATTGAGCCTGCAGCGAAAGCACTGGTCAGTTCCTCATGCACATCCTCTGTACATTTCAGTGTAGAGGATGTGCATGATGACCGGTATCGTGAAACGCCTTCTGATAGCAAGCCGCTATTAAGCGGAGCTAATCAAAGCCAATACGACCGGCAAACTTTCTCTGTGTGAGAATTTCAGAATTTGTCGAAGCGGTAAGTTTTGGTAACGTATGGTTTTCGCGGAAAAAAATTTTTAAGTAATAGTATATGATGGGCCCACTTCGACAGTGAACCATGACTGTATTTTCATGGCTTCCATACAAGAGAACCTCGTCTTCGCGCTTTACTCCCTGGCTGTGGTTGGTCGTCGCTTCCTGCTTCAGAGTTAGAAGTATCAAAGCTTCGTGACTTTTTTTGTTACCTTCTGGCATCCGATGCTATCGAATAGGGCGAGTTCATCTTGTAAATTCGCATGCGAAGGCTGCTTCCAGTTTCTTTCTGCCTCGCTAAATTTTTTTCAGGCGTGGCCGTGTCTCAAAATTCGCGGTCAAAATCCACTCCTCCATTCGAAAAAAATTGAAGCTGCTGCGCAAGGTACCCACGCGCCATCTGTTGAACAGCAGATAAAATGCATTGGTTTCCCGCGCTCGCAATAAGAGGGCGCATTCGACTCCTCGGTTGGCGGCCGTTCTCAGGGCAATCAGCTTGAAGTAACGAAGTGTATTGGAGTAGCTGTTACGCAATATGGACCCTTTCATGACTTGTAAGGGACTTAAGGCGACGTAGCCCGATAATTACTACGGTAATTTCTCAAAGCAGCGGGGCTTGATGCCACCGTAACGGACTCCCTGGGGCGATATAGAAGGATGATAAAGGGCAAATAAACTTGGAAGGGGTAGTATTTAGTACGCAGCAGGTGAGCGTGCAAATTGGAATTGGTTTGCACGTTGACCTGGTGTCCCCCTGTTCTTCATACGTTGATACAATGGAGCACATACCATAGGAGAGTAGTGCTGGCTTTATTTAAAGCATTGTCGACACGGGATAACAATAGCGCAATGTCTTCCAAGCTTAATGCACGCCGATACTGTAGTACTACAGAAATCCAAAGCGAGCTACAACTACTTTCAGAAATCGGCTGGAAGGAAGCATTCAATATTTCATTCAAATTGAGAGTTGAAAAGTCGAGCTAGTGCTTTACAGTAGCGGTGCCGGTACAGTATTAGTACAGGGACACGGACCACGTCCAGTATTCGCGGAAAATGTTTGGAAAATGGTAATATTGTAAGACACCCTTAAGGAAATATTGAAGGTGTCGGTATACTCCTCTGATATGTAGCAAAATCATTCTTTTAAATTTTTTCCATCGATCGCTTCGAGCACTTAACACTGCCATAAAAAACCTTTGGGGAGCACTTCTGGCGACAGCAAAAAACGTTAATCGCAAATAAAATACTAGACTGCCCTCGGGTGATAGGCGGATATATTATTTTTGTAGTGAAATCCTACATTGCATGCAAAAAATTGCGTTCATAAATGGTTTTCCGCTCAAAAATGCTTTTTTCCACAATTGTTGGGTATGGTGAAATTCCGTGCATAGAGAAGAAGTAGATACTTGGCTATGTGGGTCAGTGAAAGCAGAGAATTGACATTTATGAGCCATAAAGAGCATCTCAAGGAGAAGGCAAAGAGGAACGCTGCTGTAATGAAGCATAGAACACTATAACGGAGTGCACTAGATATCAAGTAATACGAGGAATGTCAATCGATAGAAGAAACTGATGATTGAGAACACGGGGCACCTCTCTTCCTCAAGCACAGTCTGCTTAAGGCTGATCAAATATATTTCTACCATTTGTTCCAACATATGTACAAAATCCGACTGTACACCGCCATTCCAGACAATCCTTTATTACAGTACCACCTTCGAACACAGAGGAAACTGGTCCCTAGGACTCGTACCAACCACGGAAAGCAGAAAATTAACTATCAGGCACCTACTGCCCTAAGTAATTTTTTGAGTTATCTTGAAATCAGTATTTATCCGAGACATTTTAATGAAATAATCAAAGGCTGCCGATGACAAATAACGTGCATAATTCATAAACTCTCGTGCTCTGGTGTCCTGACGCGACCGTAGCATATCAGGCATGTACTGCACTTTTTTTCTGAGATCGGTATTACTATACTGCAACACAGTCAAGTATTTTTTCATCTATTTCTTTCTGTGTACAGAAGAAATGTGGTTTCATGTAATGCCTTGTTACTCTTCTGTCACCATTTTTCAAGCAGTCTGCTTACCTTTATTTCACTGTGACGCGTTACCTTTTTCAAGTGCACTGTACTCCAAACTGTACAAGGGAGCTGAGGCCTCGGCAGGCGTCACACGCATTTTGCTTCAGCTTCCACGTTCTTCGTTAAGAACAAAATAAAGTCTGATTTGATTTGATTTGATTCGGTATTGAACTCGAAATCGGACGCACTATAAAGACTGGAGATTAGCCAGAAAGCAGTGAATAGATTGCCTCTAGTTCCTCATGGAAAGGCAACAACCGAATCTGCAAAGGTAGATATGGGTTGGTCGCCTATTAAAGCACGTGGAGAAAAGAGTAAAATTAGCCTTTTTTGTTGATATTCCCAATCCGGTTTATCAATGCTGGCAAAAGCGCGACAGTTTGTTATCTACAGCAACGAACGCTATCCAGGGTCTTGTATGATATGCCAGACGCGCTAGTCAGAACCCCTCACCAATAACTGTAGATTACCAGATAATTTGTAAACCCGTAGACCGGAGATTTAGTTCATTTCGAAGCTAAACAAGGGATCCGGACAGTTTTGTTTCGGGCTATGCTGATAATTTAGTAGAAAAACAGTTGCATGGTTCAATGTGTGCAGTCGTTCCACAGCTATGATTAATTAATACCCAGTGACACAAGGTCATTCGAATATCCTAATCATAGCCACCCCACACTACTACTGGAACTTCCAAGAAATTGCTGAGAATTTAGCAGAAAAACAGTTGCATGGTTCAATGTGTGCAGTCGTTCCACTGCTATGATTCATTAATACCCAGTGACACCAGGTCCTAGGGATATCCTAATCATAGCAACCCCTCACTCCTACTGGAACTTCCAAGAAATTTCCAAGGATGCCCTTGATATAGATTCCCTGACAGATTATCCGGTGGATTATAGGAACTGGCGTTGATAATGTGGCCACTTGCTCGCTTCTTATAATCACTCAACATTCGACACACACGTCCTTCCTGGTCCCCACACGAATTCAAGAAGGCTTGTCTAGTCTCCTCACCGGAAGTCCGACGTGACCTGAGCGGAACTTTTTTGCAAGAGCCTTGCACGCGAGCTCTCACACACCTGTGGATGGCAGCGTTTCTCTTCAAGACATTGCGGAGATGTGCGGTCAAACCGAACATTCTGCAGGCGCAAAATACGTGTCATACTCTGCAATTCTGTACAAAAGCATTTTTGAACGGAAAAGAGTTTATGAGCGCAGTTTTTTCATGTATTGTAAGATTTCGCCCTAACATTCAATATACATAAGGGAGCAATTACTAATTGGCATCCACCCAAGCACAGCCATACGACTACAGAGGAAAGCTGTACAGCTTTCTCAGAAATATCGCAGTTAAAGAAAAATTCGTCCTGATCCGGGGTTTGAACCCGGGACCACCGCTTCACTGGAGCAGTCGCTCTACCAACCGAGCGAACCGGGACGGCAAGCTTACGGTAGGGCAAGAGCCAATTGATCGGTAACTCTAAGTGGGAAAGTGTTGGTCAAATGTTTAGGTTTTAGTCAAATTACTTCGTTATTACAAATCTACTCCACCTTGGGGGATTCCCCTAAGCATTTGACCAACATTCAATACATCCGCAGGTCTTCCATCGGCTGGCTTGAATTTTTTGGTTATTAACGTTTTTGCTATCGTCAAAAGCATTCCCCATTAGTTTTATAAGGTAGTCTTAACTGCTTGATGCGAGCGGTGGAAGATTTTACTGCACATCGCAAGAATGGGCCATTACCTTCAATGTTTCTATACCAGCACCTTACAGTTTTCCGATATCCAAATTGTGTCCCAGAATGTTGCGCATGTTTTGAGCGGTGGGAGGCGCTGCCGACCAGCGATAACCTGGAGGCCCAATGGACTCTCATCCAAAAGGTCCGCAGGGCAGCTCAAGCCAGTGTAGCCCTGCAATGAGGGCCCCACCCATAAAGTCGAACAACTTTCCTTCTGTTTAATAAGGATTTTCGCTCTCCTCTTCCTCCTCCGAGTGTGACTTTTGATGTTTTCCGGTAGATACGCGCCACATATAGCAATAATAAATCTTTAGCACTACACACTTTCTGTTAAAACTCCGTTGAACATTTCTTGCCAAGCCTTAACACTCCTGACACATTTCTGGTGGGCCACTGAAACTTAGCGGCTTGTAATGGGCCACACCCCGACAAACAAACCTTTTAATTTGTGCCGCCATCAGGTGCCGCATATATAACTGTGTACGTTTAAAATTTTTGCAGGAATTTTGAAAATATTTTCATTAATTTACACGGTCTACTGGCGGCAGAGAGAAGGCTCTTATATGTTATGTCTGAAGAAAAATCTATTCGTCAAACTCTTAAAATTCATCTAGATGCTCGCGATTAAGATGTAGATGCTCGTGAAAGGAATTCTCGCGGTGTGTCCCCCTGACATCCTCGGCCTGCGGCCGAGAGTGTTTAGGCACGCACCTTCTCTGTTGGAAAGTAAAAGTTTGCTCTCTGTCTCTTTCTCTCTGAGCCGCTACCATTTTGGAATAGCGAAGTAAAAGCTTCACTCCTTCAGTGGAAGTTCGAATTTCGCTCGGCATACGGTAGACGTCGATAAATAAACGCTGGAGGTCTGGCCTCATAAAATCAGGGAAGTGACCTAAGTATAGGTCTTAAGTAGTCATATGCGGTACAGCAAATTAGCCACACAGTTCGTTTTCATCATGCAGTACGAACAGTACATTCAATTTAACGTCAGTCTCGTCCTGTGCTACTTCCTTTTAAGAGCGTTAGCTCTTACTCATGGACATTTCGTTGGGTCTCCTACCAATGGATGGATGGATGGATGGATGGATGGATGGATGGATGGATGGATGGATGGATGGATGGATGGATGGATGGATGGATGGATGGATGGATGGATGGATGGATGGATGGATGGATGGATGGATGGATGGATGGATGGATGGATGGATGGATGGATGGATGGATGGATGGATGGATGGATGGATGGATGGATGGATGGATGGATGGATGGATGGATGGATGGATGGATGGATGGATGGATGGATGGATGGATGGATGGATGGATGGATGGATGGATGCGGCTGAACCCTTTAAATGGGGCGGTGGCTCAAGCCACCTAGCCATGACTTATGAAATTTTACTCTCCTCTTGAATTTAGCCACCAATCAGATAACCTTCGCTTGGTTACTTCTACTAGCTTAAAATGTACTTTCCCTTCACTGTCCTTAAGCCCCAATGCCTTGAATAAATCAGCCCCGCTGCTTTCCACTGTAGGGTGAAGCCCTTTACAGAAAAGTATCAAGTGTTCAGCCGTTTCCTCCTCCTCTCCGCACGCAATGCACAACGTGTCTATCTCGTGGTACCTGACTCTATACGTCTTAGTCCGCAAAACTCCCGTCTTAGCCTCAAACAACAAAGAGCTTCCCCTACAATTATCATAGATATTTTCTTTGGCAATTTCCAATTTCCTGCTTAAAAATCCTCTATGTTCCCAGTGCTGATTTCGTCAGCATCCCTGTTTTCCACAGAGCTCTCTCTGTTTCTTTAACCTTTTTCTTAACTGATAATTGCTGATTTGCCCCCCTACTGCTATCCAGATATTTGCTTGTCAATTTTCTAGTTCGCTTTCTCCATTTCGTGGCAAGGTTCTTTATATACAGGTATCTGAAAACCACCCTGAGATCACAGCGCCATCTCTGGCAGCAACTAGAAAAGAGCAGATCTCTCATTGAGACGTATAGCGCCGTCTACAGCGCGTAAATTCGTTCCGCTATAAATACTCCGGCAACAAGGGGCACCCATCCGGGGACAGTTGTGTACCGAATTTGTTAGGCAAAGAAACCCTACGGGTTGTGGTATAGAAATAAAACCACAATTAAATAAGAGGTCAACATTGTATACATGCAATTACTAATTAAAGGGTTACCATATTGCACCGCCGAATTCTAGGTCCACCTTTACCCCCCAAACGAAGCAACTTCCGTTCGGGACGTATCCTGAGGGGGTGCAACTCGACAACGGGTAGACGTGCATCGTAATTTCTCTGATAGATGGCGCTAGGCGTCGGTTGCTAGTCTAGGTGGAAAAGTTTGCTTTTCCGAACCTCTCAGGGTTTTCTTCCCTCGCCCCGCTGGATGCCGAAAGACTTTCGTTTTACGCACGGCCAATAAAGCTAACGCTTGTTACTTGGACGTCTGCCAGACTGTGCCGGCCTTTTTTTTTCATGTCGCAAACTGGTGCTTTCGCCTGATCTCCGATTCTGCCTTCACCTCACCAAAAAACATGGATCATACGGTGTCTTTTTGATGCGAGAAGCTTCGCTACGCTAAGTAAAGCAGTCGTCGCGTAGGCCAGAGAAGACCTTGAACGACCTTCAGCCCAACCACGTTAGCCTTGTATGACCATATGTGGTACAGTTATGGTGTCGAACCCTTGGCCCCTGTCCTGGACCCATGACATTTAGTTGACGTTTGGGTTGACCGTTTACCTTAAGAACATCCGATTAGGTTAAGTGAAACCACGTGATGACATCCGATGGGGGTGCCGTAAGACCATGCGATACCACGTCATAGCCGCGTGGTCGTGTGGGTATATATAGAACGGCTGTCACGAGCGTGTTGCGGAGCTGCCATGGACGAGCCTCAGACGCTTAGCAAGTGTCCTTCATGTTCGCGGAATTCCAGGGTTAGCCAAGTTACCCATTACCAATTTTGTTTTGCTATACTCATACTGATAAAACAATTACAGCGACAAAACTACTGCTTCGAGCGATCAGTTCCGAGAAAAACTTTCCTCGCAGCGACGTTTTTCCGCTTGCACCCGTAAAGCAGGCGGCGCCCGTGTGCTGACCAATGTCAGCGCATGTTAAAGATCCCCAGGTGGTCAAAATTATTCCGGAGCCATCTACCACGGCACCTCTTTATTCGTTTCTTCTTTCACACCCTCCTTTATACCTTCCTTACGGCACGGTTCGGGCGTCAACCTAGAAATGTGCGACAGTTACTGCATCTTTTCCTTTCCTCAACAACCAATTTTCAATTTTTTTTCCGTCGACGGTCCTTGAGCTGCCAAGGGGGCAGGTTGCCCAGATGCTTCTCTCTGTTGTTGTTGCTGCTGCGACTGAAGAAAAAAATGAAGTGAAAGTGCACGGGCCTGTCGACTGGCTCAAGCTGAGCAACAATCGCTGCCACGTGCAGAGTAAAAATGTTGTGAGAGGAAATATTGAAAGACAAGACGCGCGTCGCAACAAACGCGTCATATGAAGCGACGACGATGGTTTAGCAACAGATACAGGGGACTTGGGTATCTGTTGCCAAAGCCGGCGTCGTCGCTTCGGCGGACGCGGCTGTTGCCGACGCGCGTCCTTCTTTCAATATTTCCTCTCCCATTTTTCAACTGTCTTCTGTCTGCACGTGGCAGAGATTGGGGCTCGGCTTGAGCTAGTGGGCAGGACCGTGCACTTAATACCTTTTCATCCTTCCTTCAGTCGCAACAACCACAACAACAGATACACCAGGTGACAAGGAGCTCTCGCTTATGGTCCTGGGATCTAGGAGATCTCACCACGTTGGTGCCTAGATCCCAGCACCGTAAGGCCAGGAAGCCACCCCCTCCTTCTCTCTCCCAAAAATAGGCCACCTTTGTCAGACGACGATGCTTGGTTTGACAACAAAAGTCTGGCAGCTTCGCTTTCATCATCGCACGGCTGTATTAACGCGATATCGTTAAACTTCCGTTGAGCGGAAAACCCAGCGTCGTCGGCATCGGCGTCGTCGGCGTTGTGAGCAAGAAATGCCCGAGGGAGCAACCAGGTGGGCCACCTTGATCACGTCACATTGTGGCGCCATCACAACCTGCCCACCAGATTGTGAGAAAACTGACCCCAATGGCAGGTGGCAGTTGGTTTTTTTTTGGAGGGGGGGGGGAGGAAATGGCGCAGTATCTGTCTCGTTTATCGTTCGACACCTGAACCGCGCCGTAAGAGAAGGGATAAAGGAGGGAGTGAAAGAAGAAATGAAGAAAGAGGTGCCGTAGTGGAGGGCTCCTACGGAATAATTTCGACCTCCTGGGGATCTTTAACGTGCATTGACATCGCACAGCACACGGGCGCCTTAGCGTGTTGCCTCCATAAAAACGCAGCCGCCGCAGTCGGGTTCGAACCCGGAAACTCCGGATCAGTAGCCGAGAGCCCTAACCACTGAGCCACCGCGACGGGTAAAGTTAAATTAATGCTTCGTCGCTCTGGAAGAGCAACCTGGGTCGCACAAGCGCCACCGGTGGTGGTGCCCGCCATGGCAGGGCAGTGACGCAACGGTTAACCACTGCACCACTGCGCAAGGAGTGGTATGTTGACTCCCACTGATCTATGATTGTAAAATCGGGAATGACTAATTCCGCATATATGGGCGTTAGTTAACCCATTACGCTATCGCGTCAAGCCCTTGAGGCGGAGCTTAAGTATGCCCTCCAATTATTTGCCGTTGCCGACACTTTTTCTCGCGCGGACGAGCACGCCAAATCTCCGCTGCTGACTGCGGCTAATCTGACACGGCCATCTGCCACGACCACGGAGCTGTATATGCCGCGCGAGCTCCGCTCTGATTCGCAAAGACGAAGCGGCGATAGGCGCGTGAGGAGCCCTGCCCTCTGCAGCCCCTCCTCCCCTTCCCCTTACTTCCTTTAGACGCCTGTGCGGACGGATCACTGAAGGTCATCGCAGATGCTCTGCACTTAACAACGATTCGCTATAAGAATTTAACGCATTTATTTATACGTAAGCATTACTTGGCTCATGAGTGGCGTCCACGGAAAGTGTGTAGAGAAAGTGTATGCAGAAAGTATTAACAGAAGGTGTGGACACTTACCCAAGTTACTCGGTAACTTGGGTAAGCTTGGGTAAGTTCAGAGGATCACCGCACAAGCTGCAGCCAAAAGGAGGAAGCTCGGGTAAATCCGGAGGAGCATCGCGTCAGCTGTGCAAGAAGTTGCTCGGGAAAATTCGGAGGAGCGCCGCGCCAGCTGCGCAAGAAGTTGCTCAGGAAAATTCGGAGAGCGTCGCGCCAGCTTCGCAAGAAGTTGCTCGGGAAAATTCTGAGGAGCGTCGCGCCAGCTGTGCAAGATTACGATGAATCAACATTTATTAAGCCCGAAATAAATCTGTGGTGCATGCAGGCACAAGACGGGGTGGTACCCTAGTTACGTGACGCATATGTTTCCAGCCGCTCCTGGCCCCTGTCCGTCAGTGCGAGCTGAATCAGTAGGGCGGGGCTGGATAACAAGGTCTTCCATTGCTCAAGGGGTTGGGGATGAAGTTGCTCGGGAAAATGCGGAAGAGCGTCGCGCCAGCTGCGCAAGAAGTTGCTAGGGAAAACGCGAAGGAGGGTCGCGCCAGCTGCGCAAGAAGTTGCTCGGGAAAATACGGAGGAGCGTCGCGCCAGCTGCGCAAGAAGTTGCTCGGGAAAACGCGAAGGAGGGTCGCGCCAGCTGCGCAAGAAGTTGCTCGGGAAAATACGGAGGAGCGTCGCGCCAGCTGCGCAAGAAGTTGCTCGGGAAAATGAGGAGGAGCGTCGCGCCAGCTGCGCAAGAAGTTGCTCGGGAAAAAGCGGAGGAGCGTCGCGCCAGCTGCGCCAGAAGTTGCTCGGGAAAATGCGGAGGAGCTTCGCGCCAGCTGCGCAAGAAGTTGCTCGCGAAAATGCGGAGGAGCGTCGCGCCAGCTACGCAAGAAGTTGCTCGGGAAAATGCGGAGGAGCGTCGCGCCAGCTACGCAAGAAGTTGCTCGGTAAAATGCGGAGGAGCGTCGCGCCAGCTGCGCAAGAAGTTGCTCGGGAAAATGAGGAGGAGCGTGGCGCCAGCTGGGCAAGAAGTTGCTCGGGAAAATACGGAGGAGCGTCGCGCCAGCTGCGCTAGAAGTTGCTCGGGAAAATGCGGAGGAGCTTCGCGCCAGCTGGGCAAGAAGTTGCTCGGGAAAATGCGGAGGAGCGTCGCGCCAGCTGCGCTAGAAGTTGCTCGGGAAAATGCGGAGGAGCGTCGCGCCAGCTACGCAAGAAGTTGCTCGGTAAAATGCGGAGGAGCGTCGCGCCAGCTGCGCAAGAAGTAGCTCGGGAAAATACGGAGAAGCGTCGCGCGCAACAAGGTGCTCGGGAAGAAAACCCGGCTTGCGTAGGCTGGGACGGCGAGGGTGTGCCACATACGCTGCAACGGTAAATTGAGTAGTACACACTTTTTTTCAATGCATATTAGCTTACTTAAAGCCTTCGGTAATTTTTTCGCCTAAACTCACCCATTGCTGTCATGCAGGCCGTGAAGACCTTACTTCGGTATTCATTGCTTCCAACAAGTCATTCTCAGCGCCGCCTCATCCCTGGAAGCAGTGAGGTGAAACCTGATTAGTAGATGGGCTGTTGACTTGTCGCTTGGATGGTTTTTCAGATCGCTCGCGAGCTGAGACCGATATCATCTATTATGTTATATATTTTTGCCGTTTCTATGGCCCTAATGTGTAGATTTTTTTTCGTGGGGAAAAATCTTTATCGTCTGCTATATTTAAGCCATAACTGCATCGTCCAGTTTTTTAATTCTCTGATCTGGCTAACGTTATCGGTCTCGTCTCAAGCGGTACAAGTCGCTAAAACTTAAACTAATTTGTTCGACCGACCACTGGGAAATTTTAGGCGGTGTTGATGAACTTGAACCCTCATTTTAAGCACAAAGTCTAGTTCATGAACTTCGGGAAAGCTTCTTCCCAAGCGAAAGAATCTTTATTTTCTTTCTCTACGGTGTGAACGATGCGTCCTGGCAGACTCCGTCTGTTCTTGGTCCGGGCGGCGGGCAAGGGCAGCGCGGTGGCTATCGTGAGCAATAAATAAGCCTGCTGCTGAGAGGAGCGCCATTGGTCGCCACCGTTGTCCCAGACCGCTCGGAAGAAGACGCTGTTCTTGATCGCACGGATGTCACAGCTTATTTCTTGACGGGGGTCAGGATCTTGACGTGGGGAGCAGCGGCACCATAGCCGAGACCAGCGCCTCCGCTGACAATGGTCTTGTAGTGGATGTTCTGAGCCAGGCCGGGAGCAGCGGCGAGGGTGGTGCCGAAGCCGAGGCCAGCACCGTAGGTGGCGACGGGAGCTGCGACGGCGGCGGTGCGGTAGGCGACAGCTGGGGCGGCGTGAACAGCGACGGCAGCCGGAGCAGCATGGTGGACAGCGACCGCTGGAGCAGCGTGGTGGACAGCCACGGCAGCTGGGGCGGCGGCGGCGTAGGCGGGAGCAGAGAAGGAGACCCGGCTTGCGTAGCCTGGGGCGGCGAGGGTGTGGCCGAAGCCGAGACCGGCACCGAAGGTGGCAACGGGAGCGGCGACCGCGGCGCTGCGGTACGCAACAGCGGGGGCGTGGTGAACAGCGACCGCAGCTGGAGCGGCCGCAACAGCTGGAGCAGCGAAGCTCACGGCGGGGCGAGCGACGGCGACGGCTGGCGCAGCAGCGAATGTGGCACCGTAACCAAGACCGGCGCCGTAGCCAAAACCGGCACCGTAACCAAGACCGGCACCGTAACCAAGACCGGCACCGAGGGTGTGGCCGAAACCAAGACCGGCACCGAAGGTGGCGACTGGAGCAGCAACGGCAGCGCTACGGTAGGCGACAGCTGGAGCGTGGTGGACGGCGACGGCTGGCGCGTGGTGGACGGCGACGGCGGCTGGAGCAGCGGCGACAGCTGGAGCAGCGAAGCTCACGGCCGGACGAGAAACGGCGACGGCTGGGGCGGCAGCGAATGTGGCACCGTAACCAAGACCGGCACCGTAGCCAAAACCGGCACCGTAACCAAGACCGGCACCGTAACCAAGACCGGCACCGAGGGTGTGGCCGAAACCAAGACCGGCACCGAAGGTGGCGACTGGAGCAGCAACGGCAGCGCTACGGTAGGCGACAGCTGGAGCGTGGTGGACGGCGACGGCAGCTGGAGCAGCGGCCACAGCTGGAGCGGCGAAGCTCACCGCAGGACGAGCGACGGCGACGGCAGGAGCCGCGTGGTGGACGGCGACAGCAGCTGGAGCAGCGGCAGCGAACGCGGGCGCAGAGTAGGAGACGCGGCGGACCTGGGTGAACGCAGGAGCGGCGGCAAAGGCTGGGGCGGCAGCGATGGTGTGGCCGAAACCGAGACCAGCACCGAAGGTGGCAACTGGAGCGGCGACGGCGGCGCTGCGGTAGGCGACGGCGGGAGCGTGGTGGACGGCGACGGCAGCTGGAGCAGCGAAGCTCACGGCGGGACGAGCAGCGGCGAAGGCTGGGGCTGCAGCAAGGGTGTGGCCGAAACCGAGACCAGCCCCGTAGGTGGCGACGGGAGCTGCGACGGCGGCGCTGCGGTAGGCGACAGCGGGTGCGTGGTGGACAGCAAAGCTTGCGGGAGCTGCGGCAAAGCTAACGGCGGGACGGGAGACTGCGACGGCAGGGGCAGCGGCAGCGAAGGCTGGGCCTGCAGCAAGGGTGTGGCCGAAACCGAGACCGGCACCGTAGGTGGCGACGGGAGCGGCAACGGCGGCGCTGCGGTAAGCGACAGCGGGTGCGTGGTGGACAGCAAAGCTAGCGGGAGCTGCGGCAAAGCTAACGGCGGGACGGGAGACTGCGACGGCAGGGGCAGCAGCGAAGGTGTGGCCGAAGCCGAGACCAGCGCCGTAGGTGGCGCCGTAGGTGGCGCCGCGGTAAGCGACGGCTGGTGCGTGGTGGACAGCAAAGGCAGCTGGAGCTGCGGCGACGGCTGGAGCGGCAAAGCTCACAGCGGGACGGCTGACTGCAACTGCGGGAGCAGCAGCGAAGGCCGGTGCAGCGTGCTGAACGTAGCTGACAGCTGGGCGGCTGACGGCGGCGAAGGCTGGAGCTGCAGCGAAGCTCACGGCTGGGCGGCTGACGGCGGCGAAGGCCGGAGCGGCAGCAAAGCTGACAGCGGGACGGCTAACAGCGACAGCTGGAGCGGCGTGCTGGACGAAGCTGACGGCTGGGCGGCTGACAGCGACGGCAGGAGCGGCGTGCTGCACGAAGGTGGCGGCGGGGGCGGCAGCGAAGGCGGGAGCCGAAGCGACCACACGCTGGGCGAAGCCGAAGCCATAGCCGGCAGGCCTAGCGAACGTGGCAGCTGGGGCAAATGCCGGGGCGGCAGCCACAGCCGGTGCGTGGTGCACGAAGGCGGCCGCTGGAGCAGCAGCGTAGCTCACGGCTGGGCGGCTTACGGCAAAGGCTGGAGCCGCGTGCTGGACGAAGGCGGCGGCTGGAGCTGCGGCCACAGCAGGGGCGGCATGGTGGACAGCAAATCCGCCGACGCCTCCGTGGAGGGCGGCACCGACGCCACCGTGGAGGACTGCACCGCCACCGCCACCATGCAGGAAGCCCGCGAAAGCGACGGAGAGGACCCCGAAGAATACAGATGTGGCCTGCGTGCAAAACAATGGCCTCGATTGAACGCCCGCGTTCTTCGACGACCCGATAACGCGCATCCGCTGCGGGAGGCGCGACCTCGCCTGGCTGCTGCTGGCTTCGGCTCGATATCACAACTGAAGTCGCCGCCGGGGATTACCGGGTGCTTCAAGAACGTTGCCGCAAGCAACGGAATAATGTTTTCGGCGTCTTTGCCTCGAACGATGGTGCTGTATCGATTAGCTTAGTGTTTCAAAAAAGAGCCCTGCAGACACGTAGTCCTTGTATTGAGATCTGTCGTAATCAAAGATTATGACGGCAAAAACATATTTCCTGTACTGTTTTCCGCTGATTTATTACCTTCGTGCCTCGTTATTATACAAAGAGGGCGGACTTGCCTCTAGAAGATTAACTATGGACAATTTTTTCTTCAACAGAGTTGACATTGCAAGCTAGATAATGGTTGTTCCGTTTGATGTTGACAACTGTAAGCAGTACACTTAATATGCTGGTTAATTTTTAAAGTTATTGCTGCACATGGGAGAATACTGGTTATATAGTTCTCGGTTTTGACAAGAAAGTGCACTAAGCTCATGGTGGTATCTTATAGAGATCAGCTCTAATGACAATTAGTAAGACTTACTGCGCATAGACCGACCCTTTTAGCCCTTATTGAATCTCCGCTCGTAAATATTCTGGTACTAATTGTGGAAATAAGCCGTTTAAATAATAAATAAAGGTCTTGCTAATGGGCTTTTGAGGCAATTACAGACCATTACAGGGGATTTTGATTCAGATGGGCTCGCCATCGGAAATTTGATGGAAATCTTTCCATGACTCCTGGTTCACAAGATGGTAGTCGATCTCCACTCTTTGTGTGATTCTCTCCAGAAATATGTTTTTTATTAATTTTTTAGCCAGTTATGATAAAGGCGGTTGATGAGTCATAATACAATGTATATTTTAGACTAAAATTAATTAATTTTCCTCTCAAACAAACGTTCAGTATCACAAAGTATAAAGGCGCTAAGAAACGACCGCCGAAATTAACCCGCATTGTTAACTTCGGCTACCGTTTTAGATTAAAGGGTTGATTTAAGCTACCGTTTAGTTTAATTAACGCGCACTGTAATAGCAGCGCACTGGTATCCTTTAACATGCTAAGGCCCGTTTTTCTCCTTCCTGTAAGGTGGTCCAAAGCACCCGAAACGCCCCTGCGACTGAGTGACCATGTTGCGCAGTGGTCACTTTTTCGCGAGATAAATAATAATAATAATAATTGGTTTTGGGGAAAGGAAATGGCGCAGTATCTGTCTCATATATAACGTTGGACACCTGAACCGCGCCGTAAGGGAAGGTATAAAGGAGGGAGTGAAAGTAGAGAGGTAGAAAGAGGTGCCGTAGTGAAGGGCTCCGGAATAATTTCGACCACCTGGGGATCTTTAACGTGCACTGACATCGCACAGCACACGGGCGCCTTAGCGTTTTTCCTCCATAAAAACGCAGCCGCCGCGGTCGGGTTCGAACCCGGGAACTCCGGATCAGTAGTCGAGCGCCCTAACCACTGAGCCACTGCGGCGGGTTACTTTTTCGCGAGAAAATCATAAATTTGCGAATTTCCTGGATGTTGCGCGGCAAGTCTAGAACCTTTCCATGATGCGGAGTGGCAGTCCCTGATTCTACGCATTTACTGCTACGCCCTCGTGTGACCGTGCGACCTTGAGATGTGCAGTCGCGGACAGAAGAATGTGGACCACGCTTCGTCGCTCAGAGCCTTCTGACGCATCACCTAGCGAAAAGTAAACGATGTTTTCTGCATATGCAGGTAATTGTTACTTTTTCCTTTGCGCACAAAGGCAGAAAACACTTCTATTTCTGCTGCGCAAAACGATAGAAAAGTTTGAACTCGAAACAATGGTCCATGTTATTCCGTCCGCGATTATACGTGATTTTTGAATAGGACATTGAACCTAAATTTGAGGCGTTTTTATAGTAGTCATATTTATGCCCAGACGAAAGATCAGTTTCTACTGAATAGCGCATTGCACCTACTTTTGAGGCGTTTTTATAATATTAGTCTTATTTATGCTCAGAAGAAAGATCAATTTCGACTGTAACCTAAAATGTTAGATTGGTAGCCGCTCAGAATCTAGGAACGGATTGGTTTTATGGGCTGAATTGGCCGTGTAATAGTATAGCCTACTTTAAGCTGACTTAGATCGGAGCTGCTTAAAACCTAGGTTATAGGTTATGGGGGCTTAACGTCCCAAAGCGACTCATGCTATGAGGGACGCCGTGGTGAAGGGCTCCGGAAATTTCGACAACCTGGGTTTCTTTAACGTGCACTGACATCGCACAGTACACAGGCCTCTAGAATTGCGCCTCCATCGAAATTCGACCGCCACGGCCGGGGTCGAACCCGCGTCTTTCGGGTCAGCAGCCGTGCGCCATAACCAGTGAGCCACCGCGACGGGTTTAAAACCGAGGTTAGGGTGAATGAAAATTTTGTTGGAGTGTTTCAAGGATATTTGAGTCAAAGAGTGCTATCATTAAATTAGCCAGGAAGTTTACTCGGCTCCATTCATTGCCTCAAGTTGATCTCCATAGTGCGGCCATTTTCAGCGGGATTAAAGTTCCTTTTCATTAGGAAACCTGAACTTTGCGCTTCCTTTGCCATTTTCGCACGTTTTCCTATCAATGTGCGAACTAGAAAACGGCTGCGGCACAGCCTATATTCTCGCTGAAAAGTTGCCCCATGAAATTTTACGTCAGGCTTCATTGCTGTTCTACTTTACTCAAGAGTCACAACTTGCATAAGTTATAATCGTACTTATGTTGTTTTAAAGAACGCTTTCACGTGTTTGCTTTCGATATCACCGCCCGATCTATTACGCACTAATTTTCTTCTAGGAGCGCTATTTCGCTTTACCGCGAGCGGAACAGACTGGCGGAGCTCAGCACACATGCCGGCTCCTCTGGTGAAGAATTGAAGCCGAAAAAATTCACATTTAAAATTCGAAGACTATTATGGTGCATTCATATAAGCTTAGCCACTCCAGAGGCAGATCTTTGAAGTTAAGCGTGAAAGCTGAAACTCACACTTTCATTTTCCCGAATACCGTTCTCATTCTTCGTGAACACATGCTTGCAAAGTTTTGCGTACACGGTAGTTGTAGTTATTGAAAATCTTTAAAGGAAGCGCTTGTCTATCGCACATTTACATGCAGCAACGCCAGTCAAGACGCCGCTGAACATCCCAACCGCTCTTTTAGGGGTGCTTCAAAAGGGGAAAACCTGAGAGACGACGTCTAATGGCAATCCAGCCCCCGTCTTGAGTCCCTAACTAATTAGCGGAGTGCATTTTGAAAATAAAGTGCGAGAGAGCTTACGAACAGATAATAGCTCACATCATAATACCTAGGATCGTGCTATTTATATTTCTAATAGAAAACCCTACGCCGCCGCTTTCCTTCTTATCTTATGCGAGTAGTCTCACTGAACATTTGCAAGTTACAAACTTCCTACTCTCCAAAATTAGTTGCAAGGGGTCTATCTAGTCATAGGAAATCGTGCTTAAGCTGAATTAGATCGGAGCTGCTTAAAACCGAGGTTATGGGTTATGGGGGCTTAACGTCCCAAAGCGACTCAGGCTATGAGGGACGCCGTAGTGAAGGGCTCCGGAAATTTCGACCACCTGGGGTTCTTTAACGTGCACTTAAGCGCTCCTTCGAAACTGCTCAGGGACCTGGATTCGATTCTGACCTGTCAGTAGCGAGAGGCTAAAGGAACGGGGACCAAACCCAGAAGCCCACGAAACACCCGGTACTGGCTGCTAGTTCATCCGGACAGAAGGATCCGTATGCCTCGGCCCACATGGGTGGAAACCAGCGCAGCGGTCGTCCCTCGTTATAGTCCATTGAAACGGGATCGTGGGCTTCGGGGTCGGTGCATCCACGTCGTCGTATCCTCCGGGGCGAGCCGAGGGTCCCCGCCTTAGTCCATGGCAACGTACCCCGCCTTCCCCGTCCCACACCGGTGTCGGGTGCTACAGCGTCGGCGTACTGTACTTACGAGGACTTTCATGTTGACTGTTGCTTGCTCTTGCTACCACCCGGCACCCTTGTCTTGTGTTTGTCTCGAGTTGGGATGTGGTACGAGACGGTGGTGCGAGATGGCTGCGCTGGGGTTGCTCCCGGCCTTATATACCCATCGTCGTTTGCGATCGGGCGGTTCGCCGCGACGTCGCCGCAGACGACGGCACACTTTCACTTTCCACCCCTCCACCGGAAAGGCGACGCACTGGCGAGAACACAAAACGAACGCAGTTGCCGGGTTGGGGGAAGGAAAATCATCGGGCGCCCGCATTGTATAATCCGAGTGAGACGCGATAAGGAGCTATGGAAATGCGTCAAAGTTCGTCTTCGGCGACCTCTCCTCCCACTAAGTCGTCGTCCCCCCCCCCCCCCCCCCCCCCCGTAACTCTCTCGACATCCCCCCCGCTCCCAACTCTAACAGCAAGCAACGCTGTCGCAGTATACCGCTCCGACAAACGGAAGACAGTATACGAGTCCCATCGCTGCCTTCGAAAACGGCTTTTGTCTTCTTTCGTGGCTGGCGCGTATCTCTGAGGCAGATGCACTTTGCTCTCCCCTGGCCCCTCCTCTCCTCTTCTTTCTCAACACACGCTGCCCTCCGCCACCCTTTGCGGATCGTCCGTGTCACGGCGCAGACGCTAGCTCGGCATTACCCTTCTTCCCTTGAGAAAGCCGCGCTTCATTCGTGCGTTGGGGTCCTTGTGAAAGACGCCAGCCAGCAGTCTCCGCTTCGCGGCGGCTGCTGATAAGAGCCACCGCCGCACCTGCATGCGCGACCCGTTGTTGCTTAGACACGCTAACACTCCGATCTCGCGCCGCTATACCCCCTGGAAGCGGGCCCCCTTACTCTTTCCCCCGCCCGCTCTTTAGCTAGCGTCCCTCCACCGATCTTGGCTTCGGAGTACTCGGCGGAAATTAAGCTCCTGAGGTCGTCTGAGGGCGCGCAGATTCATCGCGCGCTGCTCTCCGGTTAGTGGAAAGGGCACGAGGTTGCGCGGATGCGCTGAGCGGCGGAGCGCCTTGCTCAGCCGATATTGTAACAATCCCTGATTGGGGGATGAGGTCTTGAGATAGCCGGCTCGCCCCCGGAGCGCCGCGGCAAAGATACACGCCGGAACACGAGCTAAGACGCCGAAGCGCGTTCGAAGGCAGGCCTTGGGCATGGCTCGCCGGCGTCGATGCGCCGGTCCGCGGTCGCTTTACGCAAATCGTGTCGTTTCTTCTTCGATCAGTGCAGAGGCAGAAGCAGCGTTCCGGCACCGATAGTGCGGGCTCGATGCGAGCGATAACCTTTTTTTTTTTTCGTTTCGAGAGACGAAATTCTTGCTCTTCTTTGCGTCCCGGTGCGCCGCGGAGGCGAGACCGTGAAAAAAGACCGCTGCGTCGATTTCGATCTACAAGTGCGCGATTGTCCGCTATATCGGACCGGGCTTGTACAATTCGGGTTCAGTACGCACCTTTAAAGAACAAATCGATTACGAACAAGCAACTTGCCTCGTGTTTTATTGTTTCTTCTTATAGTGGCCGGCACGCTGTCTTGATTGGTTGAGCCGATGTCGGCGGCAGCGCAAGTAGGTCTACTTTAAGACTCGACTCGGAACTTGCATTCTTTCTTTTATATCCCCGTAATGCATGCATACACTGCCGACTCCTTACTATCAAACGTATCGCAAGGGAGGGGGGAGGGACTTCTCTTGCTGATCACTGTGTACCTCCTAAACCAGAGATAAAAATGTAAACCTATCCCAGAACCAATAGCAAAACTAGGCACAAGCTGGGGAGTGATGATAGTAGGGTCTTCGCTAGCAGCAGTAGCGGTAGTAGTAATAGTAACAGCAGCAGCAGTCACAGTAGTAGTGATTCATAACGGCAGGGTTAGCAGTATATTTGTAGCAGTAATGTTATATTAAACTGCGTACAATATACTATAGGACTGTACTATACTCCAGTGGCAGAGAAGTTATATCGCAACTACTTCTAGTACTGCCAGGACCATCGGCCATTGTAGTTGCGATACATTAGTAGTGGCTTGACTAATAGCAGCAGCGTTACTAGTCGTAAATGTAATTGTTGTGTTAGCGACACTTCAGTAGAACTACTTGGAATGAAGTTATAATGAAGATTATTTCGCTATGAAAGTGCGTAACAGCTATCTTAAATGTAATAACATGTGGGGCAAAAACGTGCAGGCTAAAGAAAATGGTTGAAGTTAAATTGCACACAGCGAAACAAGCTGTCGAAACGAAGATGTCAGCTGTAACGTTGAAAGACAGGAAACGAGCAAAATGGGCCAGGTAACAGACCCGAGTTTAAAATATCTTAGTCGAAATCAACGTATGTGATGCGTAGGAAGATAACCGATATTCACTTAAGATAACTGAGTAGATTCCAAGAGAGGGCAAGCTGAGGCAGGAGCGTCCGAGGGTGAGCTGCACCGATGAGATCAGTATATTTGCTGGGATAATGTGGTCGCGGCTGGTATAGTACGGGGTAAATTGTCGGGATATGAGGGAGGACTTTGTACAGCAGTGGGCGTAACTAGGGCAGTGATGGTGGCGATGATTTCTCCAGCCCTGACTTTTCTCATCGCGTGATGGAGGATGCGTAACAATAGAGATCAGAGAGCAGAGGGAATTTGAGTGATCGCAGAAACCTACGATTGATATTGTCATTATCCTTATCTTCCAGCGCATGCTGCGCATTTTCATCATCCTCCTCGTCCGCCGTGCGAGGTTGTGCCCTGTGTGTTTCGTTAGTCCGTCTTTGACGCGCTATATCCTAGCAACGCATGGGGCATGTCCTATGACTGAGTGTCCGATATACTTACAGGTTAATCCGTCCTGGCAGCCCCCGGTTACCAGTGTTGTACAAAATGCATGAGATAAGCTACCTTCTGGTTGCGGTTCTCTCCACGGAGCTCCCGTAGAGGGCCGTGTATTTTTGGAGACTATCATCTGCGCTTTTAAATGCAGGGCTGCTCCTCTGCTATATAGGTACGCTCAGGCCTTTATGGTGATCTGCTCTCCCATTGAATGCCACGCATAACAGTGTTAGCTGTATAATAGGCGTTGTACGGCGTCCACCAGGGCGCACAGGTACACCTGTGTACTGAGTAAGCGCCAAAGTAGGGCTAGGGTGGGCGGTGATTGCACAGGTGGTACTGTGCAGACCGGCAAAATGGAGAGGGAGCATGAGAAGCTGGCAAAGGGAAGCCAAACACCAGAGACCGGACCATGGAAAGTAAAAATGTAATCGGACATTGAATTTCATGCATTACAAACTTTGCTGATACATAAAAATTGACTGCTCTTAAAGTAGAGCGTCTTCCTCGTTTTAGCAGCGGATATAAGCCAAAAAAAAAGTTGATGTGCCAAGCAGGCCGCCTGTGTCAGCAAGGCCGGACCAAACGGCGTCATCTTGAATGTAAACCGATCTGGGTCACGAAGTCTGTTCTTAACTTGATCAGCGTACCTGTTGCGTTGTGCCTTTCCCCAACTTCGCCTCATGCCGCCAGGTGGTACCTTCACGGCCACATGGCCCTGACCCTCTTAATGCCAGGTCTGGTTCGATTTTAGTTTAGCCCCGTGGGGACATGAGTTTCGTATTAGCAACCGGCCCTGTGAAGGCAGGGGGAGTGATCTGAGGAATGACAATAGAGGATATATAGTGCTGCTGTAGGTGTAAGATTGCTGTGTTGAGTATTGCGGAATAGGACGCCTCGTTAGCTGATCAAGGGTTGGCCTCTGATGCCAGCGCTGACGGGCTGATGTCTAAATCGCTGGATGGCCAAAATGAAGTTGTTTCGCCAAACCGATTTCATTTTGTTACTCGACTACCGGCGACAATCTACTCTGTTGAAAACAGCTAGAAACTGCCCCAGTTCTGGGCCTTTCTACCTTGGAAAATATTAATGCTCCGCCCGTGCCAATTTCAGAAGAGATGGAGGCAAATAACCCAAAGTCATTACGGGGAGCCACATTCTCTAAAAGTGACGTGAAGTCGCTTGTGAAACAAAAATTTGCAATTAGGGACTAGGATAACACGGTTGTTTTCCAATCAATTCTCTCCAGAGCACGCAACTGAGGAAGGAGTTTTGCTTCGGTTTCGCAAGGGCACTATCATGTCAACTATTCAACGGAGCAAATGATTTTTTTTTTGCTCCTTGTGATATTCATATGCTGATATTTCGTAATAGCAGTGTTTATTTAAATTATTAAATCAACTCATAAATGCAGTGAGGTAAAATATTGCTCGTGATTGAAAGCATCGTTATTTTTCCTGAAGTCTCGAGAAAGTGATCTTGCTTCAAAACATTGCTTCGTCTCTAGCCAGCTGTGAATCAAATTGTGCGCTCTTAAGTTGTAGACCTGGTACTACTTTTTCGAACAATACTAGTTTTGTCCCTGTTCCACCTATTTTCAGTGCAAATTTTTTATCTAAGGAATTTAAAATATGGAACAAAAAGAGGATGGTTTGTAGGCACTTGCTAGTACGAACATCTTACGTGGAACTCGGCAGACATTTCGGATAAGGCATCCTCTAGCCGCAGCACTCGCCTCAGACCGCCATTCAATATTTGGGAGCGTTGAAGCAGATTGTTGATTTGCCCCGCGTTTCTTGCTAGCTTGATGTTCAACTCGTGTGTAGACTAAATTAAAGGAGTTTAATAATTTAAACATGTGTAGGTGTCTTAGTAATCATTTGTCAGATGTTTAGATCCCAGAATAAATGTTGCACTCGTTTTACAGGCAGTCGTGAACTTGTTTGTTATCGAGTACGAAGGCCTTAATTTTGCTCGTGAGCTGATGACTGATGATACACCAGTGTAGCACGAGGCACTGTAATAATGTTAAAAAAATGTTTTGCAAGTTTCAGAAGCGTTGCATGTTTCACTGGAACGTTATTTAACAAGAAAAAACTATATGTTGCACAGCAAAATATTCTTTAAAATTGAAACTAAATATTATGTATAAAACTGCTGCACTTGAAATGCTGTTATTATTTTAAAGGGTAAGAAATCATCGTTACTTCTGCACGCAAAATGTTTGTTTAAAGTTCAAATTAAACGTTGCGCTAATGTTCTGCTTTAAATGCTAATATAATATTCAAATCGTAACTGCAAAAACATAACAAACATATTTCGAGCGTAGTATTACTGGACTCTTTTCATTCTTTTTACATCGATTATGCTCTTGAAGAGCAGAGATTTGCCGTAAATCTTTCCGGTGGCACCTGCCATTGAATACATTTAAAGACCCAAAACTTCGGAAAACACAGTATTACCCGTATTGCTCATTGGAGTCCCCATTCTAGGGTGGCCACCAAAACTTGCGGACACGGGATCCGTTCAAAAGCCAGTGTACGAGTTCTATGCATTAGCTCGATTATAGTACTCAAGTGTCTCTCACATTGACCCTTTTTTCTGTGAAGTTGTCATTAAACCAGTGTGTCTCACAGCTGACGGGATTGAAATTGCATGGTTACTCTACTTGTTTAACGAAAGCAACATACATGTTTATGTGTTCAATTAAGGTTAGGAAAAAGCTCTTCCAATCGTTACTTCTCTCGTTTCATAAACTACAGATAAAAAGAACACTGAATACATGTACTGCTGCTATGCTCAACCAAAAAGAAAGTAAGATCCCTGTAACATGGGTATTTCAGCACATTGATAGATTGTGCGATCAAGTTTTCCCGGGAGCTCAACCCGAGCTGAAAAATCGTGATTCTTCCTCATGACAGTGCCGAGCTGAAATTAAAGGTAATAATTAGGAGTAATGCTGATTTTGCAGCGTGGCTTAACAATTGTGACCAGCTGTGCGAATTCGACTTTAGAGGACTTATTGATCGTCTCTGTGAAGCGCGGTATTAGTCTGGTATGATTTAAAGTATCGGAAAGCCTGATACAAGAAGTACAAGCAAGACGAGCACATTTAAAGACTCAGACGCGCATGTCTTTAACTCCTTTCAAAATATCAGAGAATAATTGAGATATAAAGGGAAACTTATATTTTCAGAAAATCAAAATGAAAATTGGTTTGGCTTTGAAAAAAGGAAATGACGCAGTATCTGTCTCATATATCGGCGGACACCTGAACCGCGCCGTAAGGGAACGGATAAATGAGGCAGTGATAGATGAAAGGAAGAAAGGGGTGCCGTAACGGAGGGCTCCGGAATAATTTCGGCCACCTGGGGATCTTTAACGTGCACTGACATCGCACAGCATACGCGGCGCCTTTGGGCGTTTTGCGTCCATCGAAACGCGGCCGCCGCGGTCGGGTTCGAGCCCGGCAACTCCGGCTCAGTAGCCTAGCGCCTTAACCCCTCAGCCTCAGCAGCGGGTAATCATTTTCAGCCGCACTGAAGTAACTTAGGTGTTTGCAGCAATGACGATAGCAGAAAGCAGCATGCGCAAAAAGAAAATATGCAACAAAGGTCCCAACATCTGCAAAATGTAATGTGTTCTTTAGCAAGCAGCTAAGAAGCCAACATCCACATTCAATGCATACGAATGTAAGCTTACCGTGTTACTGCGCAGAGTATACTCTCTTTCCATCCGAACACTCATAGAAAACATAAATGAGCAGCGGGTACTGTAATGCTACTGCGTTGATGTCATAGCTGTAAAAATGTTTCCCGGGCATTCACATGACGTCACCAGCGTTCCTTCGGCGCCATATTGAATGCCTACATTTCTAATGCCGGACTACTCACCGAATGCCCCGGGCTCTTGTCCCACATTCTGTTTTCTCGGGCAGCCTGGAAGCTACGCGCTCTGGTGCGAAGGCTGCCGGAAACGGGTTCATTTTTCGCCTCTGGCATTCAGCGGACGACTATTCACTGCCAGGAGGTCTTTTTTTCTCCGGCAGCTAGAAGGTGGAATCGGCCGGCCAAAGTGACGCACCGTACTGCTGGCCCTCTTGTGTTACGTTTTTATTATTCGTGGTGGAGGGTGCTATGCGTTAAAGGAGTATAGACACCATGATGATGATGATGATGATGATGATGATGGTGTCCGCAGGATTAATGGCCCATGCCCATGGCGGGGGATTGGCCAGGGTGTATTGCTGACACAACATTCATGCTTACGTGTTTTCCTCACTCAAATGACGGGCTAGGTATTCTTGTCCAACATTCTCGGATAAAAATTTTGAAAATTGAAAAATTCCAAGATTTTGTTATGGATTGCAAGATTCTGTTATGCTCCATTATTCAGATATGTAACAAATTTTTTAAAGTGTTTCCATTGGTCTCATCGAATGGTTAAGACTGCCTAGAGAACCAATGTGAATGCTTTTGACTGTAGCAAAAAAGTTAATAGAAAAGAAATGAAAGGCTGCCGTCAGGTGATCTGCGGATATATTGATTGTTAGAGAAATATTACGTTATATGCAAAATTTGCGTTCATCAACGGTTTCCTGCTCAAAAATGCTTTTGTCCAGAGCTGTTCAGTATACATATTTCGTTCGCCCTATCGCATTCCCCATACGGCCGCTAACTGATCTACAGTTAAATTTCTCTTGATGCTGTTTTGGTCTGAATTTCAACAACGGAAAGATGGTCTTCACGTGTTATGGATGTTAATATCACGTGGGGAATAAAGAAGATTACAATATAATCGGTGACACCTGGTTTCGATTCGCTACAACCATTACACCAGTGACTTCAAGGGCTGGAATTACAGAAAACGACGTATAAGTGGCTATATTGGAGTTTTTCTCATGCCTGGCGCAACCTAACAACACCTTACACGTCGTAACCATCGTTCGGTTGATGAAACCGAAACAGTACGAGAGAAGTAATTTCAAGTATAAATTATTCAGTGGTCCTAGGCGATCACCAAGAAAACATGCAGCGGAAATTAGACACCTGTAGTCCTTCAACCTTCACACGGGCTCTGTTGCCTCTCTCCGAGCTATGTGCGTGACCTTGGCTGAGCTGGACATTTTGGCTGCGCTGGTTTATTTTCTTCAAACCCACCACATATAGACGTGTTTAGAGGCCAAACAGGATGGTTTGCTCATGTTTTCAAAGAGTTTTTGGTAACTTTTTTTGCTATGCTAGCGCGTTGTTCGAAGCTGTCTATTATATCGGTGGGGTTAGAGCCTCCACACAAGCAACGCAAGTGAAGCCGGTCGTGTGCTATAGCAGCCAGCCCATGCTGTACATTTTTGGGCTAACATTTCCCCTTATAACAAAAATCATTGAATTTCTGCAGCATTACTGTTGAATCGCATCACGCGACGCGTTCTTATAATTCCATGATGATTTTTTATAAAGCTCTTGTTGAATTTTCACACAAAGTTTCCTGCAAATTTTGTCATGCGCACTTGCTGCCTACATTTCTGGTGGATTTATCATGCATTCTTGAAAATTTCAGGTGAAACCATATCATAAATTTTTGTTTTGTTCACATATAAAATTTTCCGCCGATATTCTGCCGCGTAGTTTGTACGTAAATCTGCAGTGAGTTACGGTGTATCATTGTAACGATTATCTGTTGGTACATTGAGATGAATATATGGTGTGTAATTTTAATAATCTGCCGAATATTACTGGATGTGCCCTTGTGTGCATTTCTGATGCGTTTATGCTATTTTCTTCTCAGCAATTTTTATCCATCCTCGTGATTAATTTATGTTTAATTTCTACTATTGCAACCGCTAATGTTACCTTTTATTCATTCGCTTACCCTCTGGAATCTCTCTGCAATATAAACCCATATCTTCATACATTACCGATTAGTTAATTATTTAAAGACACTCACCCTTTCTAATATTACCTCTCAAAGAATACGTCACAACTATTTCTACTACCTCTGCACCCTCGCTTTCGCTGAGGAGTATAGTACACATAGATATATTAGGTGAGACATCAAAACGTCGCTGCCTTTTGCGTGTGCAGGGGACCGTTTATAACCTAAATCCTGTGGAAACCCCAGTCCATTATCACTGAGATTAGCTGTAAAAACCCAGCTTCTCCCATTGGAATGGCATAGACCGCAATACCTAGGGGCTGCAGCTAGCAGCTTCGCCAAATTCCTCGTTACAATCTGTTCTACTCCGGTTTCAAGAAAATTAGAACATATACATCAAGAAAAAATACAAGAACAGTGGGTTAGAAGCATGCATGCTTCTCTTTTTTTGGGGGTAAGTCGCAACTCCTTCCCTGCTCTTAACCATTAAGTAGAAGACGGGCATACGCGGGAGCCCGTGGCCACCACCCAGTGCACGCTTCAGTCTGGACTGGCTGATCTTGGACAGCCGTTGGCCCTGCTCCCGTTCCGAAGCTTCTAGAAATAAACCCCACCTTACCGAATAAGATAAGCACAACGTCTTGACTAGGAGATAACATTTGTCAGGAGAAGCTAGCTCTAAAATCATGAAACAAAACTTTGGCCTAGTCAAGAAAGGCATGCCCCTTCGATGACTTAATGGCGAAATATGTGCCGCTGCCTGCAGAAGGCCCCTGCTTAATATGCACCCCCTTTCATGGGCAGAGGTTGTAGTCCTTTTAAATTCATTGTCATCATTGTAATCATGATGCCATATCCCTCCAATAATCATGTCCCTCCCCAGCTGAGGCTACATTGTCGCGCTTTTGGTTTGCCTGGCTGAATGGTCTCGAGCAGGGCAAATTGCGTCGCTTCGTGGTCTATAGGGGCTTGGGCGTCCGCCTCGGCTGCGGAAGGTGGTTGGTTTGAAAACCCACCGGTAAAAATGGGTACAAGCTTCCCTCGGCTCGGCGCCCGGCTTCCTCAGGGGTGTGTGCTTGGAAGATGCCCCGCAAACCCCGCTGCACCCCACGGGGGGGCAAAACCTGTTTCGAACACTCAGCCTGCAAAGGTGGTTCATGATTAGATTAGATATTCAGTTGATCTACAGGTTTCGCCAGTTCGAAGAAGTTTAAATGAGTTCGCTCTACGAGAGTTCAGCAGATGAGAATGGTTCTCAGTCTTCGAAGAGAGTTCGGCATGCTGTGCCACCAGAAAAAAAAAATGGCTACAAATGAGCTTCTACGTACCGCACGAGGCGGATTTAGGGTTGCTTGACGGCGGAACTTATCTCTGATCCGTCAAGGCAACGGTTTGGTCGAAGACCCTTTTCCCAAGCATCTCACCCCAAAATCGCCGAGCACCAGGCCTGGGGAAACCTTGTACCCATTCGAAAACCGGTGGGTGCCCGGTGGCATTGGGGTTCGAACACAGTAGCTCCCGAATGCGAGGCGGATGCTCTACCACAAGGCCGCGCTTCGGTGGGACGAAAGGCTGTTGTTGTGGCCTGGAATTGGTCGCTTCAGTGAGCGTGCGAATTCGCGTTCCATGCAATCAATAAACCGTTTCATGAAACGCTTGTACTCATTTCTTTCGATGGGTACCGGACGATTGGCTGTCGAACCAACCACCATCCGCTCTCGTGACGGGTTGTGTCCAGCGTCGTGTGCATTAATTAAGGGACTGCGGTAATTTTTTTTTCAATTCAATTTATTTAGCACCATATCATAGCGCTAGGAGCGCAACAAAAAAGCCAACAAAAATCTTCGGCTTGACGGGAACCGCGCCACCGTTACTGACAATGACGGCAGCAGGAGTGGCGCATTACGTTAGACTGAACAGAAACTCACCAATTCGAGAGAAAAAGAAAACTGTTAAAGGCATACAGAAAGAACAAGGAATTTTATCACGTAGCTATACAGATCATGTAGACAATAACTTTTAAACAATCGTTTTCCAACGAAAAAAAATGGATGTGAAGTGACATGCAGAAGCACAAACTGCAAGAAAAACTGTGGTCACAAAAAATACAAGACTTAAAGAAAAAACACAAGCAACTGCATGAAAGAAATTTGAAATCAAAAAGTGAAATTTATGCGAGGCATTGCAGTTTCCATTTTTTAGCTGTGAGGGAAAGCGGATGGATGTTTAAGGAGAACGTCTTGTTCAGAGTATACGGTATAGCTGATGTTCAATCCTTTGCTGTCCATAATTCGTACGGCTGGGATGTGGCGGGATGTGGCGGGATGTGGCGAAGTGGTCTTGTTTTTTCATTTGGGCTCAGGTTTGCAATGTCTTGTAGTATTGTGGTGGGTGTCTCTTTTTTACATACTGAAGCATGAGCATGTATTCATACATCCGTTTCGCTGGCACAATTTTGATTTCAGCGAATAGATGTGTAGCATGCGAGTCACGTGGAAGGTTAGTTATAATCCGAAGGGTTTCTTTAGCAGCATTTGTGTCTTACTGATATTCGCATCTGTTGTGGTTCCCCATGCTAAATGAGCGTAGGTTACATGACTAGTGAAAATTGAGTTATATATTAGTAGTTTATGCACGATCGCATTATGCACAATATTGTTGTAACAGCTGACTTCATTCTAGACTGCACGCTGGGAAGCGCATACAGATTTATTTATTTATTTATTTTAATTATTTATTTTATATACAAGTACTGCTTTCCCATACGTGAGACATAGCAGGAATGGATGCAGACTCCAGTACAGAAAAATTGCAGGATTGCACTTGTCTCTTTAAAGCAGAAATGCAAAAGCCTTACCCTTTCCTCCCTTTCTCCCTTCATTTCTCATTTCATCTTTTTTTAATTAATTGAAATTTTGGTTATTTATTTGATTTGTTTTTTTTCAACTCACCATATTTTATTTTTTTGTTTTTATGTCATTTTCATACTAAATAAGCCTTCTCATGAATTTACATCTTTTTTCACCAAATCAGACACACAAAACCTGCTTCAAAGACAGCATTTATTTTCATTAATTTAATTTGATTAATTAACTAATTGCAGCTCATCAAACAAATTTTTCCCATTTCAAGATCTACTCAAGCGCTACTAATACAATCAAACTTTTTCACAATTATCTCCACAGAATGACATAATCGTGCCGACAAAATTTGCGGACACATTTTGCTGACGCTACATTACCATATAATAGACGTTTTTAGCATACCGGAGACGTATACCTGTTTACCGGACCCCTCTTGAGCACGCGCCGTGGTTCCCCCTCACCCCAACAACGTCACTGCGCATGCGCAAGAGGGGTCCGGAAAACCGGTATACGCCTCCGGTGGTACGTCTCCGGTATCCTAAAAACGTCTAATGCTTTCGCATTAAAAGAACGTAAATAACAACAAAATTATTCAAAACAGGTCAACAAGCCTGTTAATAGCCAACTCCACAGCGAACTCTTCAGGTGGCAATTAGCGAAATGAACGATCTAAGTATTCCAAAACTTATATAATCTTCTCAGGAAAGGGCACACATTCATATGCGGTCACCATCAGACGAGCTTATGGAGTCATTCTTCAGCATCTGCAGTATATGGGCATCAGGATGTAAACATTCGCTCGACGTTCGATCAAAACAGCTGCAACAGACATGTTCAGCGATTTCGGTAAATTTTTTGGAAATTGAAAAATTGTAAGATACTTTTGCGGTAATATTGAAGGTAATGTTCCATTCTACTGATATGTATCAAAATCTGTATTTCAAATTGTTGCCATCGGTCGCATCGAAAAATTAAGAGTAACATTAAAAATCATTGGGAACGCTTTTGTCGATGGCAAAAACGTTAACAAAAAAAAATTCAAGACTCCGGTCGGGTGATATGCGGGTACGTTGAGTGTTGTAGTGAAATCTTACATTTTATGAAAAAATTGCGTTCGTAAAGAGTTTCCCATTCAAAAATGCATTTGTCCAGAATTGCTGGATATGACTTAAGTAGGCGCTGAACCTTCACCCACTTTTATGATTGCCGCACAAAATTTCCACGCGGTGAAATAATATTCCGTGGTTAGAGAATTCAATGTTTCTTGAAAAAGGAGCAAATGAAAGGAAACGTAGAATTTCGTGTGACGCGTGTTCCAGTCTAGAGTATCCTTCTCATGAATGTCTGAGAAGATTGTTTGAAGCGAAATGCTTCACTACGCTAGGTAAACCAGTCTTCAGATAGGCGGCACGATGACCTTGGACGACCTTCATACCAACCAAGGATAGCCGTGTATGACCATATGCGGTACAGTTATGGTGTTGAACCCTTGACCCCTCATCATGACCCATGACCTTTAGTTCACCTTTTACACTGGGTGACCTTCGGGTTGACCTTTGACCTTATGAACATCCGATTTGGTGGTGTGAATCCACGTGACAACATCCGATGGGGGTGTCGTAAGACCACGTGATACCACTTCATAGCCACGTGGTCATGTGGGTGTATATAGAACGGCTGTCGCGAGCGTGTAGCGGAGCTGCCATGGACGAGCCTCAGACGCTTAGCAAGCGTCCTTGCTTTTCGCTGAATTCCGGTGTTAGCCAAGTTAAACCACTGCCAATTTTTTTCTCTTTTCATTCGTTTTGTTTTTCTCTTCTCATCGATGACCAACCTTCAATTTATTACTGATCACGGTCACGGATTAAAATCTCAAGTAGCTATCACGTTACCGATTATCAATCACCAATATTTTTATAGGTTACAGAGTACGCCATACGGCGCCACTACTTACTCACCATAGCACCATAACACCGCCTTTTCATTCCGCGCAATTTCTGACGCATAATTCGCATATTTATGTTCGGTGTTATTTTTATTACTTACTATAACCTAAGTAAACTTCCTAACAGACGTTAATAAGTCATGCACACCATAACGCGTCCAATAAATGCCCCTCTCACACGCTAGAGCCAACCACCCTTCGTGGCGCTTAACTGAGCAGTTTGGCACACTTTCGGGTGCCAAGATGGACCGTTCTAATACTAGCGATCAGTTTTGTGTACCTACGCGTACCGTTAAGCGCCTACAGGCGCAGCAAAAGCTATTGGAAAGATCGTGTATCGGCTTTATAATATAATCAGACATTTGTCCCTCATGGTCTGTCAATACTCAGCAAGTCTACCGTCTGTAACTTGTTTCTAGCAAAAAAAATTTACTGTGTCTTGCAGATTATTCACTTTTCCAGCATTTCTCAACAGCATCACTTCAACAGAGTCTTTGCAACTTTTGTTTGCAGTTCATACATTCAACCTATGCGACGTGATTACCTTTTATAGCCTGTAAGCGCGGGTGGGCTAGGTTTAGTCCATCTTTATGTGCGGCAGATTGTTAGCGTTTTATGTATTTCCCCCACACTTGTTACCCGATACTTCACGAATTTTTGCAGACAAATTTAGTTAATGCTTAACCCGCACTGATTGTGTCCTCTATGACTCCTCTGACTATCCTTGTTTATGTGGGTTTATGCCCGAGGTACATTTTGCTATGCATATCCTGGCAGTCCGTTTTTCAGCAGAGTTCTTACTTTCAGTGTCGCGAAAACAATTGCACGAAGACATTATTTCGATGCTTTTCCCTCCCCCTATTTACCGCTCATTCTACTTTGGATTGCCAGGGCACGATGTCCTTACGCTGGTGCGAAAAATGTTGCTTTCACCGTGCACTAAGACTTTCTTCTAGAAGTTACATACGGAAACGTCGCCCCGCGAAGGCTTGGTTTCAGAAAAAAGGCATTTTTGTGACATCTGTGAACTGCCGCCTGTGTGATGACCCTGACTCCTCAAACAATTGAAATTTGCTGCATCTATTGGCTTGGTTGACGTGCGTTTAAGGTCCCAAAGAGACTCAGCCTATCAGGGCTCCGGAAATTTCGACGACATGGTGTTCTTTAACGTGCACTGACATCGCACAGTACACAGGCCTCTATAATTTCGCCTCCATCGCAATTCGACCGCCGCGGCCGGGATCGAGCCCGCGTCTTTCGGGTCAGCAGCCGCGCGCCATAACCACTGTGCCACCGCGGCGGCCATTGCTTCATCTCTTGCAAGGACGCAATTCTGTTCTGGGATGTCTTACAACGAACCTTGAAAATGCGAATTAATTGACTTCTCATACCATATGACACTTTGCCGGACATCGATATGTTGATGAACCTCTTGATGGATTTTTTTTTGTCTGATTGGACAACACATGCTATGGGACACTAAAATGATGGAATGGGGCTGTGAATCAGTTGCTTCGACATAATCTCATTTCTGCCAAATGATTGTTCATTTTAGGGAAGTGTATGATCAGACCGACTTTAAACTGGAGTGGCACTCCCTCTTGGTGATGTGCTTAGCATTACCTCCGGCCTAGTGCTCCGTTGTTGTGTCTTTTTGAGATGACTTTCTCGGCGTTTCCCGAAAGCTTTGTATATATAGTTCATGTAAATAGAACATACTTTCGGTGTAATAAATACCATTGAAAAAAGACCTTTCGTGGCCTATGCGTTCCGTGCCCGCCTGGCCCGCAGAGGGCCTAGGTTCGAACCCCAATGGCGGCCATTTACTTTATGATTTACTTATATATTCAGCCTTTTTTATATTCTTGGATCTTTCCCGCCACACGCAGGACGATGGCCGGCACCGGGTTTTCTGCACAGCAAGCTCCTTACGTTATCGCTTAAAATCATTTTACGTTCCACACAACCACATTGCCGGCGAAGCCGTGGCTAGAAAAGAAGGGCTACTTCCCGCCTTGGACCACGAACTGTTTACTCTATATAAATCCAGAGTTGATTGAGCATGCATTCTTTCATCGTTGGGATGAATTGCTTATTGCTGATGTGCTCCCGAGTACAGTCAAGACTGATCTATGATATCCATCTCAAGAAATTCTGTTATTTGCTGCAAACTTCGTCATCTTCAAATGCCATCTCATTTTTGTGGTTGGCTCTTATAGCATTTGGGTTTAGAAGGATGGCAGTTTAAAATTTGACTTGAGTGATGATATCTGTGTTCACATACTTTTTCTGAACATCAGCGCAAGCTACATAAACTCTTTAGGCTGTGTATCAACAATCACAGTATTCTCCTCTCCCGGACGATTCATGTATGATAAAAGCTTTCTAGATGCAAAGTCAACTTAGCACCTTACGGAGGTCGTTCCCTTTATAAGTTTTGTGTTTCCATTTCTCTTTCTTGTTTTACAATACAGACAACAATAAGGTAGAATAAATCTTTCATTGGAGTCAGGTGATATTCTATATCTAAGGTCTATGTTCACTTTATAACCTTCGTATAGCTGAAAAATGAAAACTGGTTTTTTCAATGAAATAAAATGGCGCAGTAATTGTCGGTGCCATGTCGGTGGACACCGGAACCACGCCGTAAGAAGGTGGGAGTGAAAGAAGATAGAGAGAAAGAGGTGCCTTGTATATAAGTCTCCGGAACAGTTGCGACCACCTGGGTGTCTGGTACAGCTGCAATGCTAGTTTTCTGTGTTGAAATTAGCTGCTCGTCCAAAGCTGTCGCTAGTGTCAGCGACACAGCTCCGAAGGTAGGCTATAGTTCCCCTCCCTTATTTTAGTAACTGATTTGCTTGAGTCTCGGCAAGCACCTTATATATTGTAGGAGGAAGGTGGATCACTGCAAAATTTTCCCTTTGGAGACACTCTCTGCTAGGAACCACACATTGCGTGGTGCCTGAGGGTTGTGTGTAAAGTGCACACATGCCCAACATTATAGTACAAAAACTTTTAATATTGAATCATTGTAGATGCCCTTACGAAAATATGGAAGGTAATGGTCCATTCCTCTGAAGTGTAACAATTTTTTTTTTCATTTAATGCGTTCCCATTGATAACATCTATCAGTTAACACTGCTGTAGACAACCAATGGGGAACGCTTTCGACAACAGCAAAAACGCTGAGAGCTAAAAAAAAAAGACTGCCGTCGGGTGGACGGCGGATATATTGATTGTTTTACTGAGATTTTGTATTATCTGAAAAAAAACCGCATTCATAAACTGTTTCCCGTTCAAAAATGCTATTGCCCAGAATTGTTGGGTTCAAACTGATAACATTAGCGCATCGTTGTAATCATCCTTTTCCTTACGGCGCACTACAACACAAAGAACAGCAGCAGTAATGCAAAAGCTTACTACGGAGGTGTTAACAGCTCATTGGTTCGAATACGAGTGCACATTGCGTTTGCTTATTTTTGTTTTCATTTCTTTTCTTAATATTCTGCCCTATGTTATCTAAACGTTAATTTTCGCATTTTATGAGCTCTGGTTTTTGGCCTCACCAGACGCTGCCGCCCAGTACGATCATTTCAATGTCAGCGCCTCATCGTGCCCATAGTCGTGCTTTCAATTGTGTAACTACATTCAATAGGCACCATTGGTTTTCAGTGAATAATAGAAACAAAACAAGAGAGAGAGGGTGAGAAAGTGCAGATTTGGCGGGAAGTCTCGCGAACTGCCTCGTTAGTGTTACTGCGAATTTGGCGGACCATTGAGATCGACACCACCCCGGCGCCCACTATGAGCCGATGGTTTGAGTCGGCATAGTGCCACGTAGACGCCGACATTCCGACAGTACAGGAACTGGCAGACGAAGCCGGCCGACTGGCGATCTCCTGTGACCGGACCAGTAGTTACAAATAACAATTTTTCGTTAGCCCATAAGCTCAGGACCCATATGGCGATAACGACATGTGCACAGTATAACACTGGCACATTGTGCATATACGAGCCGCCTCGGTGGCTGAGTGGTTATGGCGCTCGGCTGCTGACCCGAAAGACGCGGGTTCGATCCCGGCCGCGGCGGTCGAATTTCGATGGAGGCGGAATTCTAGAGGCCCGTGTAGTAGTGTGCGATGTCAGTGCACGTTAAAGAACCCCAGGTGGTCGAAATTACCGGAACCCTTCACTACGGCCTCCCTCATAGCCTGAGTCGCCTTAGGACGTTAAACCCCCATAAACCGTGAACATTGTGCATATACTTTCATTTTGTAGGATACTGATGAGTCATTGTTCATAGTGTAGGAGGCTGTTTCAGAAGTACTGAATTTTTCTCACTAATTTTATTGTTATGGTTCATATAATTTAAATATAATTAGACGCGCTCACTTTCTACATACATGTGCTTTAGAACACATTATAAATGTTATGCTTTTCTAGAACATTTTAATACCCTGCAGTTCTTCATGCTATATTCGGATCTACAGTTATACTTAACATGTTAAGGTTCTCAGTCAATGATCATAAAATTCATGGTCTTAATAACACAGCAGAACCTAATTACCAAGGAGAGGTACTAGGATCATTATCCCGTGTCTTCACCAAATATTTCATTTGGCAGGCGAAGACTTTCAACTGAATTAACTGCAGGACAGAGCGTGCAGGCCAAGGTTATGCAGTCACTTTCCGAGATAGCAACACAATGTTCCTTCATAGGGTTAGCAGGCGTCCTCCGAAATAAGGTACGTGCCAGGTTAGTGCACTCATATCTCCCTCACCCACCTTTTCTTCTGATATCTATGCGTCGCAGAACATTGCGCTAATATATGCTTCCATGACAACTCCTACCTAGAAGCTTTCCTTCTCTTTACTTTCTATCCCCACCGACCGCAGCGGTGGCCAAGTGGTTGAGCATCCGCCTCGTATGCGGGAGGTGCGGGGTTCGATCCCCAGTGCCGCCGGGTACCCATCGGTGATACAATGGGTACAAGCTTTCCCCTGGTCTGGTGCTCGGCTTATTTAGGGTGAAATGCTTGGGAAATGGGTCTCTGACCCCACCTTGAGAAAAAGAAAAAATACCTTGTGACATGGCGCTCTTTGGCCATAGCTGCCCTTGCACCATAAAAATCCATAATCATCATCATCACTTTCTATCCCCACCATTCTCATCCGCTCTGCAACGTCCGTTCCATCAGAAGCGGCTACGCTGAGCATTCGAACACCTTCGTTATCTAAAGATAACGCCCCGCGCAAAAAAAAAAAAGAGGGAGAAGTTCGAAGATACCTCTCATAATCCGCGTGCACTCTTTTTAAGGCGTTTTACGTTTCTTCCTAGCCCCGGATGAAAATAAAAGACAGAGACCTTGAGGACGTCCTCGAGCCAGCCGTAAAGAGTAGAGGCAGGCGAGTCGGAAGTCCCCCTCCGTCCGTAGTCGCTTATGTACTATCGAAATGCGCATCTCACGGGGAAGCGCTGAGCCAGACGCGCGCGGATGCAGCGTTCGATGCGACAAGAGAGCTCGAGGCGCCGTGAACGAGATTCGAAGCGCGCTTTTTGCGTGGCGGTCTTCTCGCCGGGTCGCTTCCTAAGCGTTTACTTTACGAGGCATCCGCGACCAAACGTGGGTCGCGTGCCTAATGGAGGGATACTGGCGCTTTCCCCCTTGCTTGAAAACCGTCTCTTGTGCCTCGGGGAGGGGGGAGGGGGGTACATTTAACGGGTCGCGTTCGGGTGCCGCTGCTGACTTCACGCGCGATACGTAGGTTGTAGGCATGCCGAAGGATCCGAGTTTCTCGAGTGCTGTCCGCACGAGCATGTTCAACATTCTCGGACAAACCCACACAAAAATGTCCCATGGCCGGCTATAGGTGTTTGGCCCAAATAGCTATAAACCTTTCCTATGTCTATTTATAGCCGCAGTTTAATGTGGATATACTTTTCTATACAGAGGTAAAAGCAGCTGTACGGTTCCAAAGCTACAGCTTTAGTGGCATAGATTTTTCTATAGCTGACAATAAGCACCTCTTTGGGTGCGTATAGACGTTCATAAAAGGCCATAGATGGACATCGCTTTTTCCACAGACTCCCATAGGACGTTTCTGTATGAGAAAATTTTAAAAATTAGAAAAATAAAAGGCACTCTTATGGATATATTGAAGGCATTGGTCCACTCTTTCGATATCTAGCAAAATGTTTCTTTTAAAGTGTTTCCGTCGATCGCATCCAACAGTTAAACTGGGTTAAAAACCAATGGCGAAAAGTTTTGACGATAGCAAAAACATAAATAAAAAAAGGTGCAAGATCTCCATCGGGTGATCTGCGTATAAATTGATTGTTATAGTGAAATCTTGCATTTTATGCAAACGTCGCGTTCAGAAATGGTTTCCCGCTCAAAAATGCTCTTGTCTCGATACTTTCCATAAGTCATGCCTGCCTTTGTAATTTGTTATGGTTCTGTTCGGATTTGTTCGTAGCGGCTGCTGATCTCTCCGTTTGATTTCAGTCAGCAGGGGTCCAAATTCTTTTCTTCTAAATCAGAAATACGTTTTGTTTCTTTCCAGCTTTCTGTGGCTTCGAGACGGAGAGAGAGAGAGAGATCAGGGGGTCTAGATAAACCTAGATACTCTCCGCTTGTGGCCTTTGTTATTTATTCACTTAGTTCCTTAGTAGCTACCTCTCGTCTACGCTTCCTTGTTCATTTTGCAGCGTCCTTGCTGGCAGCTTATATTTCCAGAGGCAATACCATTATTCACTACTAGGATTGCAACACTCCTAGTAATAGAGACACTCCGCTCAAGCAAAGAGCGCCGCAACCGGCATAAGTTCCTGCTCCCTTGTAGCTGGCGAGGACTTGTTTTAAGGGGCACCCAAAAATAAAAGTGGTAGGGAGTTCACGTAGTTTAACCGGGTAGACGAGAGAAAGCATCTATTCGTTCTTCAATTTTAGTGGGAAGTTAAGCTCTACTTAAGATTCAAAGATGGCGGCAGTCCTCATACCCCTACCAGCGCAGTGGCAGAGATTGTGCCGCCACCTGTAGAGATTGTGCGACCCATGTTCCCCGAAGAACCTCTCGCGACCAATCATTAACTGCCACCTGCCTCCCATTGGCTGCGGCTCGCGTGACGCACCTCCGAATTGACCCGAGCTTACCCGAGTAACTCTGACAAGCTCGGGTTAGTTCGGAGCACGGAACGAGACAAGATTCTTGCTCGGGGTTGGTACGTTTGGAGCAGTGCTTTCGCTCTAAAATTAGGTTGGCCTTTATTGATAGATTACGGCATTCAACGACAAAGCGACCACTCTCACTGAAAGCTGCACCTTTATAACCTAGATATGAAATTCGAAATACACCTGTCGCTTTACCATCGGCCGATTCTGCAACTGAAATGCGTTCGGCGACAACGAATTCTGCGAGGATCCCATTTTGCTAGATTTGCACGCACTGGCGAGACGGATGAGGAGGAGGAATAAACTGCATTAAAAAGAGTTTAAACGCAAATCCAATAGATCATTTTCTCCTCTCTTGCCGGCGGTTCGCAGTTCAAAGAAAACAGTATTTGGAGGTCCCTCTTTCGAGGTTAGGACTTCCACTGTCTCTTCCAGTTATTCTTTCGTTCGGTGCGAGCGCAAAGGGATTCCCGTTAAGCACTGTCTGCGGCTACCTTCATGATTACATAAGTGCAACTGATCGATTACCTTGTTAGCTGTATACAAGATTTTGTCGCACGTCCAAAAATGTTAGATTCTATTCCTGGAAATTCATATTTCTTTAATTCATTTGACTGTTGCAATTTTTATATTGATTTAGTCTTCTCACGCCTATATTTCCCCGCGCAAATGCCTCATTGGGATTATCTACTGAACCTTGGCCAATCCCCCCGCGTGGGTATGTGTCATGCTTACTAAGGAGAAGAAGAAGAAGATGGCCCGTTGCGGGAGGAGCGGCAGGTCCTGGGCCCCTGGAGAATTTTTAAAATCATTTTTTTTTTACCCAGAAATAGGCCGGGTGAATGGTAACATACCTAGAAAGATCCGGAGAATCAATTTTTTCTGAGGACGATAATTTGGTGGAGCGGTCCTCACTTTCCATTTAAATACCTGATGGTCACCTAGTGTAGCCGATTGCACTCGGCGGCTTAGCCAGCAACGCGGAAAGAGGATGCGCACGCGAGGTTTCCCCGCTGCAGCGAAACACGCGCCGGATCATGACAACACCGTTTATTGATGCATTCATTAACTTGATTTCGTTAATAAGCTCATCTCACCGATAATCCAGTTTTGTCGCCAGTGCCAGCCTCGTTGAGCGTGAGCGAAAAATCCCTGAAAAATCCCTAGAGAAGCAACTTAGAGTGCAGGTGCGCCATCTAGGTCACGCGATCTTGTGGCGTCATCACAACCTGCCCCGCGGATTGTGAGCAAACTGCCCACCGTATCAGGTGGGACTTAAATTAATTACTGGCCGCGAGAGGTTGCACGAGAAGAGCAACCTTTACCGCACAAGCTCCATAGGGGCGCCTCGCTTAATCGCTGCACCACTGATCCAGGAGTTGTATGAGGACTTCCTGGAATCTATGATTGTTATGTATGGAATCACCGTTTTTTCATACATGGCCATAAGGCCATTATCGCTGTCGTATTTATTTATTTATTCCATTAGCCACATATTGCCCTGGTTGGTATCGAAGTAGATAATAATAATAATTGGTTTTAGGGCAAAGGAAATGGCACAATATCTGTCTCATATATCGTTGGACACCTGAACCGCGCCGTAAGGAAAGAGATAAAAGAGGGAGTGAAAGAAGAAAGGAGGAAAGAGGTGCCGTAGTGGAGGGCTCCGGAATAATTTCGACCACCTAGAAATCTTTAACGGGCACTGACATCGCACAGCACACGAGAGCATTAGCGTTTTGCCTCCATAAAAACGCAGCCGCCGCGGTCGGGTAGCCGAGCGCCCTAACCACTGAGCCACCGCGTGGTGAAATAAAGAAAAACTTGGTCACCCGAAAGTTACCAAGCATCCAGCCTACATGTATAAAAAAAATATGATTTGCCTGAACTAGAACGGCCAATGCAAATACAAGGTACTAAATGTTAAAAAAATTGGCAGTGGCTTTGCTCGGCTATGCCGGGATATACGTAGCGAAAGCTAAGGCATAGCTTGTTTAGCCTTGGTTAATCTTGATTGCAAGACCAGGTTAGTGTGGTTGTCTGGCTTGTTGATGTCACGTGGTTCGTCACGCGGTTGGTCACGTGACCAGTCATGTGGTTCGTCACGTGGTGCGGTGCGACCGCGGTGGAAATGCGAGCACGGCGAAAATGCGAGTTCTGGCCAATGTATCTTTCGCTACAAAACACTGAACACACATGTCTAGCAGGCACATTTCAAGGGCGCCGAGTTTTGTGTGATACTGTCTCTGTACTGCAGGCCTTGTTATGCCTTCATGATGGCATGATGCTTTGTTACCCCTAGGAAGGATCTGATAAAGTGTCCATCATTTTAATTTCATATAATCTTGGTTCTTTTTGGTCTTCTTTTGCCCAGTGCGCCCGCTGTTTATGCAATCAGTTAGACGAGTGCATGCCAATAATTGAATGGAATCGAAAGAATATAATTGAATGATAGCGTTCTTACATTCATTAAATGCCTTGCATCCACTGCGTAAGAAAAACTGAGAGCACAGAGCGGGGCTAATTGTTCCAAGAAGAAAGCGTGCGGAAGAAGGCACCGGATTGATCTCCCTTTCCAACTCTTCATACCATTAAATATGTATACTCATTTATTGCAGTACATAGTTATAATTTATTCCTTAATTAAAACTGCCGGGTACACAACAGTGACACAACGAGTACAGGCATTCCACTGGTCTGGTGTTCGACTTATTCGCGGTGAAATTCTTGGGAAATGGGTCTTTGACCCACGACTTGTGTAGACGCCTTACCTTGTGCCTGGCACTCTTTGGCTAAAGCTGCTTTTGCTCCATAAAAATTCACCATCGTAATCATTAGGAATGGATGCGCTACATTTACTATTGTCTCCTCTGTTGCAGAGCGTGGGCGAGTGCAAACCTGCAGCATTCAAAAATTGAAACGCGAGATGTCTTGGCGACTTTGCAAGTTATCAGCTGTTAAGCCAAACGACCTCGCCTCTATTGCCTCTTGCTCACCGTCCGCATCAACGTTCTTAAACAGTTTCAGTTTCGCAGCTCAGTATAATAATAATAATTGGTTTTGGGGGAAAGGAAATGGCGCAGTATCTCTCTCATATATTGGCGGACACCTGAACCGCGCCGCAAGAGAAGGGATAAAGGAGGGAGTGAAAGAAGAAAGGAAGAGAGAGGTGCCGTAGTGGAGGGCTCCGGAATAATTTCGACCATCTGGGGTCTTTAACGTGCACTGATATCGCACAGCACTAGGGTGCCTTAGCGTTTTGCCTCTATAAAGACGCAGACGCCGCGGTCGGTTTCGAACCCGGGAACTCCGGATCAGTTGCCGAGCGCCATAACCGCTTAGCCACCGCGGCGGGTGAACCGTATACTCGCCGCTTGCTGGCGTGCCTATTGTGGACGTCGCTGGAACTAACGGCGTTGCAGTCGCGCTCTTCTACACATCTCGCGCGTCGTCCGCTACACCCTCGTAAAGACGGGCGGCGCTGCGCCCATACCTGCAGGTAAATTATTTTTTATTTCGGCGTGAGCAATCAAGAATATGGCATAACTGCTGTTGATACGTGGCGAAAAGCTGCTCCGCTTGGAGGGCACAAGGGTGCAACCACTGGGGTTGGGGCGAACGATATTTGAACGAGGCACTAGACGAGGCGCGCTTCGCCTTTTAGGTGTCTATCGTCCCAACCTTCTCGTGTGTGTCACCATATATATGTATTTTTTTGCGGTTGTAGCTCTGCACACCAATAAAATCTATGACAAAACTGTTTCAGTCCGTAAGTATTGAGCTGTGTTCTGAACGCCCTATCACACGCCTTGCGGCCGAATCTGTGCAGCGAAAGAATCGTCTGTTTGTTGTGTTCATTAGGTTCGAATAATTGAACTTCGTATGAACAAGGAAAGACAAACTTGTTTAAATATTTTATTGTACAGTTCTTTTACGGCGCTTTGTTGAACTCGTTGAACTCTGCCATTTTTAAAGACAACTCTTGTGGAGAAATTTATTTTAAATGCGAAACGCTTCCATTGAAAGATGAAAAAAACTTCTTGCTGCAAAAAGCGTTCCATTTATGGGTACTTAAAACAGTTTTTCTCTCTGTCTCGCTGACTGCACTTGAGCAGTTACCAACATTTCAGAGTTCATTTTCCTGGAAAAAAGTGCATCCTCATGATGACATAAAACTTGATCACTTTAGCAGTGACTTCTTCGCAGTGAACATCACAACGACTGCAGGCACAGAGGACTCTTCAAGCCTGTCTAGTACCTCCCAGAAAAGGTCACCAAAAACAATGCGTTTCTCAGGGGCTTTGTGAACAATGCTCTTCATCTTCTTTATGACTGTGTACAGCCTTGGCGACGGCTCGCGAAGGGATCCTGGCTTGAACGACCTCAGGTCAGTCAAGTGCCTCTGAACAACATCACTTGAGCTGGCGTGTTCAGGAGCAACCGTCAGCGTGACCTGGCAATCCTTACAATGCATTGCCTTAGTTATCTTCTTATGCACATATCCTGCTAAGTAATAGACAACCTTTTCTTCTGGTCCGGCTCTTTCATATCCATGGTCGCCCAGGTCATCACTTTCACCCGAAAGATAGCTGATGCTAATAAGCTCCTTGCACAGCTTTTCTTCCACAGCATTCTTGAGCTCCGCAGCAGCACTTGCCTTTTATCCGAGGCTGTCATGCAGCGACACGAGGACACTTTGAGCGGCTCCAGAACAGCTCCCTGTCACTGCATTCTTCACAGGAGTGAACAGGGACAAAAGCCTATAAATCTGGATGAACTTTATGATCGTGGGATGGTTATCATCGCCGTGAAAAGAGTGAACAATGCCAAAGAATCTCTGAAAAAAAAGAAGAAAGCAGGCGAAAAGCTTGTTAGTAATTGCACCCATTTACAACTAAATTTTCGTTAGAACAGGCTGCCGCTTATACGCTGCTACTCCAAGAAAATTGCGCTCTTTAGAACAGGCTGCCGCTTACCCAGTGAACATTAAAACTGATATGGACGTCTTACGGACGTTCAGAACGTCCGCAGAATGTCGATGGGAGTTGCAGTGCCCATTGGGTTATACTCTGATACTTCAAAAAAATGAGCTAGGTTTACTATTTCATCATTATGCACGCGTGCTGCTTCCAATTAAGGGATCTTGGTTCAGCTTGGCCGTCAGCACATAAGGCACACCTGCTTTGTGCAGCTCATCAATTATGTCTAATGCCGACAGCAAGGTCACTCGTAGAGATTCTGTCGTTTGCTATGAAGCAAATAGGAGCATGTTTCGATATTGGTGGTCGTGCTCTGTTTCATCAAGTAGATGGAGGAAGTCGTTGAGGACCTGCCCGAAGAAATCAATGATTACTGAGTCAAACCCTTGAGAAGCAAAAGTGTATAATCACGATTAAAAACAACTGAGAGCCCTCCGACTGACATCACATTAAGGAAAAGTACCCGAATCTTCGGTTAGTTCACTCGTATCCCTTCCGCAGGGTGTTTTGTGTTCAGTGCATCGAAAAGATGGTTCATTCTTCTCGTGAAGGCCTCTGTTCCCTCCGTGCGAACGAGCCCTTCAACACCCTCTGCCCTGTTGACCTGCAGGCCAATGGCAGTGCTCCGACTGAAGATCTGCAGGGAAAGTAGTGTTTGATGACACCACTCCCAGCACTGAACGCGTTGAAGTTTATAAATATTTGGGTGTATGTTCCCCTCGTAGCTAACCTGCACAGCAAGCCGCACGTTCATTCTCTGCAGGTTCGTCGGTTGCACATGAGCTGCCGTCAGTTTATATATTACCTTTATATGTTTCTTCCTCTCTGTCTCGAAGAGCAGTTGATAGTGACTGAAGTCAATATTGTAGTCTCCAGCCTGGAAGTATAGTTGAAGAAATATGTCGCAAATACAGATTTCCATCTCATTACCTTAAAAGAGCAGTGACCCCAAATTTTATTCATGAGTTACTTGTTTGGTATGATGTGCTGCATGTGCTACACATTAGAAAACATGGACGGTCGCGTGGATTGCGCCAACAAGATGCTGTTTCGGTTTTCGTTTTCAACAGCCGAACGACGGATGTGACGTAACAGACGCGTTGAGGTCGAGGCATAGAAAAACTGTAGTATGATCGCTATACTTCGTCTATTAATTCACATAAACTTTTACGCAAGCCTGCTCAAGTCTTGGAATCTCCCACCAAAAATGAATAAGTAGCGATTATAGCGCAGTTTTCGCATGACTCACGTGACCTCAAATCGTCTGCTTGTTCGGCTATTGAAATGAAACCGGAGCAGCATAAGAGAAACAAAAACAATCACAGATTATTGCGCTGGCGTAGGTGAATGACATGTCATGGCTCATGTATACTAGTGTCTTGCCCACAATTCCAAGTAAAAAAATTAAAAAAATGGTTTCTCTACTTCAATTGACGTATTATTAACGAAAGTGTGTTACTTCATGCATACCTGGTCATATCTGTGCTTGAGCAGATGGTTCCGCACACATTTGACGACGTGAGGAATGTCACACATAAAATGAAGGTACTTCCCCTCAGGGAGACAAGGATGTTGAATCTTGTGACAAGGGGATGCAATGTTGCCACTGATTCCCATGTACTGCCACATTGAACGATTATTTCCGGCACCATCGCTGACCACCATATGACAGTCGCTCCATACTTGTGCAGTTGGATAACTGCCTCCAACACAAGTTGCGCCAAAATGTTTCCAGGTGCAGCTCCTTTCGTCCTGGCACGTCCTGGAATCCTGGCACATCCAAACCACCCCGAACAACATCAACTGCACAAAAGGAAACCTGCTCCCCGTATATGCCCAGGGACTTCGCTCTTCAATTCAACGAAAAAAAGTCGCCATTGACCGCCTCCCTGCAGTGCGACAACGTGACTAACAGCCTTAACCCCCTCCCCCACGCCTTTCTCATCACAGCTGTCATTCTTTTGACCCCCTCCTCCCCTCCATATTTAAAAGACGCTAGTCACTGCCCTCAGTCACCCCTGATGAAGGAGCCATGTCGGCTTCGAAACGTTGGGTTAAAATTAAAATTTTTGGTTGGAGATGTGCAGTTTATTATAAGCTCGTTTCGTAGCAAAGATCGCTAGGTTGCACCCAGTTTTCAAGCACAGGCACAAGCATAAAAACAAGAGCATGGTCCGCAAGCTCTGTGCTTCCTTCTGAAATGTCACCGTAATCGACAAAGCCGTCAATCTCATATCTCGACTTGCTGAAGTTGTACGCCTGGCGCAGTATTATTTCATCTAATATCAGAGTGCCAAATCCCTGGCCACCCGTTCTCCCTCCTAACTGCTTTTCTATTGCTTCCAAACAAATGGAGTTGAACCCAAACTTGCAAGGTATGCCTTTAAGGACTTGTGTGAGGCGACTCATAGAGGGCAGAGGCATCATCTTCATGTCATAAATAAGCTTGTAAGTTCCTGGGCTGGCTATCCTCAGCATTATACGGTTTAAAAACCACTCAGCATTGTAGCTCATGTCACATGCTGACTTTGATCTCAGCTGCTTTAATGATGTCCTGAACGCCAGGCGCTGCAAGGGTGGGAGATCAACCAGTGCTCTTTCAATTCCTTGATCTGTAACCTTTGAGAGCGGTGCTTTCAGTGCCACGACCTCGCTCTGTTTTTTCTCCCGCGCGGCAGTTGCTTGGCAAGCAACTCCCGCGCGGCAGTTGCTTGGCAAGCTTCCTCTTCAAGTTCTGCAGCTTCTGACCCTTCTTAGGTGCTGCCGTTTTCTTCCTCGGGCGCACCTGCCTTCACAAACGCAATCAACGCGCACATATTAGCTGTTTCGAAAAAACATAACAGTGATTGTGATGAACAGCTTCCGTCTTCGTCGGCTGTTCATCGAGATTTGTATTTACTCCTGCACCGATATTTAAGCCACCTGTTTCCATCAGAATGTTTTCAAGGTCAGTGAGAGAAGCCACACTTTTGAACAGCTGCTTGTGCAGCTTCTTGTAGCTGTTCACGAAGCAGTCACCATCTTCTTCGACAACAACAGCCTTGGGAATCACTAGACGGCTTGCCGCTAGCTTTCTGCAGTAGCAAACGGCGCACACTTTCCCAGTTATTTCGTCCTGTATAATTTCATGTTGCCAGCCCGTAGATGGTAGAGTCGCAGTCGCCAGGTCACCAATCGTCAGTGCAGTCGACGTAGTACTGGTTTCCGCCGAGCGGGAAAGAGGCATCAGCTCATTCGGTATGACTGCCTCTACGCAAGGATCGCCTGACGATGACGTGCTGTCGCTGCAATGATCTTCACGCTTATCAGACTGCATGACAGCACGCGTTTTCGGTGACTTTCGCCCGTATTTCACAATTTTTCGCCTTGAGAATCGGTCTGGAAGGCCGGGAGAGAGTCGAGGGACGGCACCGGGCACTACCGCTCAGTTCCCACGGTGAATTCGGACCTCTTGCCCATTCACAACATGCTTGTACTCTTTGGCAATATCTCAATGCTCAAAATGACGCTCACATATCTTAGACGTGTGAGAGAGCCGTCTGTCCTTGCGATGCAATATCTGCTCCCACCTTTTAAATGCGCTTTCATCGCCAGGCGGTTTGAAAAAATGGTGACCGGTGGCATCGTTTCTGTTGCCACTTGTGCAGCCGGGCGCAAAGCAGGATGGCATGTTTACCTCTCGCTTGAAATCGCCGAGTGCACATATTTCACCACAAACACGTTTTCACAACACTAACAGCACCATAACACGAAAAACCAGCTTGAAAATCTGACTAACCTGTCGTAACTGCAGCGAGCGAAACTCTCGCGAAAGCAGACAATGTAGAAAAGCTCGACTGCAGCGTCACTAGTTCCCGCGACCGCCACTTTAACCATCTACCGAGCGGAGCTGTGAAACTGAAACTGTTTAAGAACGTTGGTCCGCATAACATCTTCACATAGCAAAGTTACATACACGTCGTCATCGGTTTGGCACGGACTGTGGGCAATATTATTGTCATGGGTCACCTAACCGATGGTCCATATGACTTATAACAACATGAGGGTGGTTTTGCAAAAGGGGGTCATGTTCTGCCTAAGTGGCTTTATGGGTCATATGACTTATTAACCACTGCCGGCGCAGTGGCTCAGTGGTTATGCTGCTCGGCTGCTAACACGAAAGACGCGGGTGCCTAGACGTAATGGTGCAAGGTTCGATCCCCAGTGCCTCCGGGTACCCACCGGTGATACAATGTGTACAAGCTTCCCCTGGCCTAGGGCTCGGCTTATTCAGGGCGAAATGATTGGGAAATGGGTCTTTGACTCCACCTTGAGTAAACGAAAAAAATACCTTGTGTAATGGCTTTCTTTGGCCGCTGATGCCATTGTGTCAGAAAAATTCACTATCATCATCATCATGATGAGCACGAGAAAGATCAAACTGAATAGCAAGGTAGATATCTAGATAAATTTAATGAAGCGACGGCAAAGAGGTCGGCTAGAAAGATTGACATCTGGCATGCTACTCTGGACTGGGCAATGGGAAGCACTGACACTGCATAGGAAGAAAAAGCATTGCAAAGGAATACAACAAATATCGAGTAAAACACGAGAAAGAGGAAACTGCATAAAAAGGAAACAGAAAAAGACGACTAACAATAATATATTGAAGAATTTAAAGTGGTGAGGAATGAATAAAAAACGATGAAGAAGGGTCATCAAAGGTCACGTTTCAGAGTGAGAAATAAAAATACTTGAAGTCATCCTTAAATGTGTGATGATAATATTAATTTGAGCGCAAAGGGTGGCACTTTTCATAATACTTAAGCACTGTCACCGCTCCATAGTTTGGCATTTAGGAAGTAAAAATTAGCCGTGGTTTAAACTTTGGGTTAACCCTGACGAGAAGCGAAAGCTGGAGAATAGGGCAACTGGACGCGGTTTGGCGCATGTAACGCCTGACACCCGCGAAACGATAAGGAGCGCCAAGCACTTCGTGCTGAAGGACGACTGAGTACTTGGCAGGCATATCACAGCTAGTGTGATCTCGAGGCTGAATCAGCAGATGAAGTTAAAAGGTCCCGTGGCCTTTCGGCCAATCATCAGTTTAATCTCCACCTGCCACGGTGGGCAGATTGTGATGACGTCAGTAGGTCACATGGCCTGCCACGTGACACCACGTGACACGTGACTGCATTGATGCTGTCATCTCGAAAACCTAGCGTAGTGAAGCTTTCGTTTCAAAAATTGTTACTAGCAAACCTAGTGCATTTGAAATTTGTGAGTAAATTCGTGTTCATGAATTCATTAGAAGTTTGCTTAATATCTAGTCTATAATATAATATGAACATATTACACTTGAACAAATCTGTGATTGACAGAACAAATTGGTCACAAAGGAAAACCAAGAGAGCTGCAGGCATTCATTCGGATCTGCTTTATTGTATGTGCTCAACCAATGATAGGTGAGAATGGTAGCAGCTGCCGCCTGTAACGATGGCAAGAGGGGTGCGACTATGCAAGCAAAATTTTAATCCTAACAGCAAAAAGTTGGAAATGCTATCATGAGTGCTTGTACTGCGAAGGCTGATTTCTGCTTCAGGAATCAATGTACTGAGAGCATTTTGAATTATCATTTTTACGCCAGGGAATGGCACAGTCCATGCGGGAATTTTGTGAACTACAAGGGATATTTCAGGCATACTGAGTACAGCACACCTAGATTAGAAAAAAAAAATCAGTGGCAAACGTCCATGGAGAGCGGTAAATTTATCCTAGAATTGATTCAAGACAAATGCTTCGGCATGTACATTAATGTCGTACAGACTGACATCATTCTAACCTACTAACGGCACGATCCAGCCTTTATAAAAATTGTCTATACACTTCATATAGACATTTTATAGACTCTATAGGCATCGTTTATATTTTTATCTGTAGTGTATGGACTAAAGTGTATAGTCTATGGACTATCTCTAAACTAAAGTCTATAATTGCCTTAACTGTCTTTTGTCTATAGACAGTCTATGTCCTTCTTTACATTGAAGTCTATAACAGCCTTAATTTTCCTTGTGTTAGAGACGCTCTATGCACTATCTATAGACTTAAGTCTATAAGCGCTTTAATTTGCTTTTTGTCTATAGACCATCTATAGGCTAAAGTCTATAACAGCCTGAATTTTCCTTTGTCTATAGATGGTCTATATACTATCGATAGGCTAAAGGCTTTAACCGCCTTAATTTCTTTTTCTCTACAGACAGTCTATAGACCATCTGTAGACTGAAGTATATAACCGCCTTAATTTCCTTTTGTCTATACAGATTCTATAGACTATATATAGCCTTAATTTATTTTCGTCTACAGACGGTCTAAAAATATAAACAAGCCTATAACAGCCTTAATTTTCTTTTGTCTATAGACAGTCTATAGATACACCAAAATCTACAACTGCCTTAATTTTCTTTCTCTACAGACGGTCTTTAGACCACCTGTAGAGTAAAGTACATAACCTTAATTTCCTTTTGCCTATAGGCCGTCTATTGACTATCTATAGTGTAAGTCTATAGTCGCCTTAATTTTTGGCTATGGACAGTCTATAGACTATATACAGACTGTCTATTGAGCAGTCTGCAACAATCCCAAATTCCTTTTGTCTGACAGTCTATGCACTGTCTTTCGACTAAGTGTGTAACAATGTCAATTTCTTTTTGCACTGCATGCTGATGGTAACTGCATCCAGAATTAAATAATTAAAAAAATTCGGGAATTAAAAAATATTGTGTGAGGACAATGCGACGCTGCTCTGTATATTGGTTTTAGAAGCCTTGAAAAGCTCCTTTTCGTTATACCCTGACGTATATTGGGAACACAATTCAAGAATATTTAATGCTAACAGCTAAACCGAGGACAGACAGCCATTCCTATACTAAATTAACATGCTCTCTCTTAAAGGAATCGCTCGAGACAATTCCATTCTATCTTTAGATCGTTACTGTCCAACACGCTTAACACAGAAACTTTTGATCAGCGATTCCACATTTCTCTTTAAAACGTCCCGAAAATAAAGAGGGAAAGACGGGTGTGATAATACAAGGATGTACCCATCTCTTACAAACCAATTTAGAAGAGTCTCAAAGGGCATGGTCCTCTGTGTGATTGCCATCTGCCTTTATTACCTTTTTCAGGTTGCATTCACATGGAAAAGAGCAGTGACGCAGCATTCACAAAGCCAGTATTTCTTCGTTCCTCCCCATACGCCTGCTGCTTCCGAGCCGATGATACTCTGATAACGCCCGTACCAGTTTTCTAAACATGAACACGCACAAAAAAGACGTTATGATATGCAACTTTGTAATTATTATTCGAAAAGTGTGCCGCATACTATTCGGTGGTATTTGCGGCGCGTATGGACAAAGCAGTAAGGTTTCGGTTTTGTTTTCGCGAAAACAATATGGTTTCTGAAGCATGTGCGAAGAATTTAAGCAAGTGAACCAATTTCCCCTCTGTGGTCTTGGATACCAGATCAAGCTACACACAGCAAGAGTGCGAACGGTAGAGATGGGACAATGAGATCGGTTTCTGTTTCGCATTTTACAGATTTTACCGCAAGACGACCGAAAATCATTGGGGCTATATAGTGTACAAGCAACTGTGTGCGCGGACGTGCCGGTGCTGGAGGGCGTGTTGTCTCGTCGATTGCGTTTTCAACGAAATCCAATTTAATCGTCCACTTACGGTAAGTGTACACGATTATGTTTTATTCATTTGACCTTCTAAACCACTCTAAGCAGAGCTTTGTGTGCAGAACAAGTTATCTGCGCAGCGACAAACTTCCTATCCTCGTTCATGATTAAACTGCGCGAAAGAAACAGGGACAAAGCCAAGAAAACACGTACACACACAGAGCCCAGAACACAGAACAGAGCCCTGCGCTCTGTGTTCTGCGCTCTGTGTGTGTACGTGTTTTCTTGGCTTTGTCCCTGTTTCTTTCGTGCAGTTTAATCATGAACGAGAAGCCCCAACTAGCCCGCCAGAAAACCCTTCTTGAGCATATTTTTCCTATCCTCGTTTGTAAGAGGCGTTATGGGGAACCGGCGCTGCCAAGGTGGCACTGCAACTGTTCCATTCGGTGACTCAAAACTGCTTTTGTCAGCCGCTGAACACATTCTGCATGATTAGATGTCCGCGTTTGGCTGACAGCATTCATTGCCTAGCTTCCCTCGGCGTAGCCCAGATAGCTGACGCACGGCACGTGCGCCATCGACAGAGCGCGGAGGCTCACGCCAATAAGCGCCTGAAGGTGGCGCGGAAAAGTACTAAGAGTACTACCCATAACTGCTTGCTCTTCTCGCTAGGCAGTGTGTTATGGCGCTGCAATCGGCACCGCAAACTTCAGCGCAAGTTCCCCATAAGCAGCGGGAGCCATCGGGTCTTCTAGTAATGCCGCTTATGTCTTTGCCGCAATGTCTTTCATAACGCACGGAAAGACAGTAGGTGCGAATCCCGCGATGGTAAGCCGCTCCTCGCGAGCTGTTTACTGGCTTTTTCGTGTTCCAAGGTAGATGTGCGCCCAGAATTATCGCTTAGCCCTTGAATGACGGCCGAAATGGAAATAAGCGTTAGTTAGCGCCGTGTGAGCTCATTTACTCACCTCCGAAAACGCACGCTCACCTTCTGAGGTGGATTACATTTATTTTTTAATCCTTGCGTTATCGCCTGTCCGAACCATAGAGCGCTGTTCATTGAGAGGTGTGCATTGCTTGTTACGTGTAGACGCTCGCTCGGTGCGCATCGTAGACAGCGACGCTTCACCAAAGATGCTTTGTAACGCCATAGACTGGAGCACGGGACGTTTGTCAGAGTTGCACTCAAGCGGCGCTTGAGGAATGCTCATAGTGTGATGGTTGAATAAAATTCGTTGCGTTTGCGCTCACAGAGTACTACATTACGAAAACGCCACTGTAATTGGGCGCTTATTTGCGCCACGAATGCAGTTCAGCTCGTGCTGTGTACGGCCGCATCTGTTGACGATGACGCTGTTATTTTTATTTGAAATAGTTCCTACCTTGAGCGCGTTTTTTTGCTTTAGTTGATATTTCTAGCTGTGTTAGGTTAGAGTACCTACATGCAAGAACCACCTGTTTACTGTTTTGTTCGGGCTGCACTTGAGGGAAAAACTAAGTGAATTTGCGACGGTGTTTCATCGTGACATTAATGCGTATGTTGTCTCAAGCTCACCTCTGCTTTTGAAACGGCGCAGCTGGAGCCACTATGTGCATGCTGTTTGCGTTTTTCTGGATAATGCGCGCGGCATGAAAGCGCTGCATCCCGCTTGTTTCTAAGAGCGCGCTGATGTACAAGTATGCTGTTCCGTCTTTGTACTTCAAGTTATGGGCGCAGAACTGATTAACTGGTTCGCAGTCTGCTAGGCAGTTTTTGCATTGCTTGTGCCAGCTTGAGTATCGGCGTTCGTACCAGTCTTCACGTAGGGTATTATGAAGTGTTTGTTATTAGCGTGTATAAGAATAAATGAATAAATGCGTCAATATTCTCCTGTTGAGATCCCTGTGTAAGGAGCAATGAATGTACAGTCTATGAGGGCGGCATTCTCAACAGCTGGTAGTGCGTCAATGCTTATATGTGGTGCTATTTTTCGAGGTCATCTATTCCAATTAATGTGAAAGGAATTCCATACGGAGTTGAGTATTGGCAGTAGGTATTCAGTGCAGAGGTATAGCGTGCTCCAGGGATTACGGGTCTTAGGTGCAATGTTTTATGAACACCACTTAGAATTTGTCATTGCGTGTTCATTGAAATGATGAAGCCGGCGCGATGGCTCAGTGGTTATCGTGATCGTCTGGTGACCTGAAAGACGCAGGTTCAATCCCGGCCTCGGTGGTCGTATTTTCTTTGAAGCAAAATGCTATAGGCCCATTTACTATGGGATGCCAGTGCACTGTGAAGAACTGCAGGTGGTAGAAATTATCCACAGACCTTCACTACAGCGTCCCTGAGTCACCCTGAGTGAATCATTGAATTTACTTCCATAAATATACAGTTTTGTGGACGATATAAAGGGAAAAGTTGCAAAAGAGCAATTTGACGAGTACTTAAACCTTTTCGTGGCAGTAGCAGCAGAACCATATATAATAAGCGTGTATTATTTGGCAAAAAAAGAAGAAAAAAATCATTCTGATACAAGTATTCATATAGCATGTAGCCATCAAAAATACAAAAGTCAAAAATTAAACCTACTTGTACAGAAATTAAAGACTAATAGGCACCAAAATATTTTATTAACGTGTTTTCACGGCAGGAAGGAACATGAATACTATAATGAATTAGCTTACTTAATAATTTCTGCAAAGTGTATTAGGTCTTTTGTTTCATATAGTGGGTACGTGGGTATGGAACAGAGGGGTATTGCAGAAATCTTATATCTTAATAGCTTCTGTTTCGTGTCAAGTGTGCTATAGACCTGACGTGGTTTATGCTTTTTTGGCACTCCTTAACGTATGCCAAAGCTAAGCGGAAATTGAATAGATCAGAAACTTTATGTATCTCTAGGTCTTTAAATAATAAATTAGTTGGAAATTCAAATAGTACTTTGAACGCAACACGAATAAAGAAAATGGCTGCGGCTTAGCTCGAAGTCAAAAACTCTTGCTTTTCAGTGTTTTATTAACTGCCACAATTATGTGGGCAATAACTGCCAAAAGGACCCAATAGTTTCTCTACAGACGCGACCGATATTACAGGAAACTTAGTTATAGCATTTTTTTTTTATCACTGCAAAATTATTAGTGACAAGCGCAATTTTTTCTTTTTTCGAACCCGGGCTTTTTCTGGCGCGTAGCATCCAAAGACATTCTCAAATTTAATGAAGAAATGGCCAGGAATTTCGCAATGTTCTGCATACAGTCTGTTGTCTATTATATTGCTGACGGCTGTGTTCTAAATCTGTGTCCATTTTCAATTTGCGCAGCTCTGAAAGTCAGTCCAAGTATACTCCTGCAAGTGAAACACGAGTGTTTCTCTTCATATAGGCTTAATTCAAACCTAAAAAATACCCCCTGAAAACACTGGGAGTGTCGGGCCTTGACATCGCATCCTGTTTCATTGCTTGCGGTCGGCTGTATACATAATGTATAGCCTATGCAGCTATGACGCGAGAATCACGAGATGGAGCCAAAAGGGTTCATTCAAACCATGCTGTGAGCACGGACTAACATTAGTCATTTATTCTCGTATTCCTTATATAGACCCTTATTTTACCTAATCGTAAAGGTGACTTGCCATTTCCCCCCTTACTATGGCTGTTCAGTTAACCCTTTGTTTTATCAGCAGTGCTCCCGAGGACATCTATGGCGCATTATAGATTTGCAACCGTCCCGGAACACGTATATAGTCCTGCTGTTTAGAAACTGAGCCACTTTTGCGTCCAAATTCACTGCGTGAAGTGAGGGTCGCCTTGGATCCATTTTTAACTATTGGCGACGGTCCAGACGCGCGCAAATGCGCCAAGCGCTTCCTTTGTGCTGATGTTTTGAATCGGACCTTGAAGTTCACAATAAATATGCGCATGCTTATAAGCGCGCGTGCGCTTTCGATATGATCGCTTTATTCTTAATATTTTCGCTCGTAGAAGGAGGGCTAAGCTACTCACAAGGTTGGAATCACGTTGGGAAGCCATCTTCTTGGGTTTCCTCACTCCCCTTCTATGCCAGGTACCGGCCACAAACACATCATCCATCTTCAGCATACAAGCCCCGGACTAACGTTGCTTTGTTGAAATGAACTTGGTTTTTTGAGAGTTAGCTGTATCCGGCATGTATATGTCGTGTCATCTGGTGTACTACTTCGTGCTACGGAACGGTAAACGTTTAATATAGAGATTCCGTTAGCATCGGTATCACAAATGGTCAGCTTAGCTTTTACGCGGCATGTCCTTCCCGGTAAGAGATGCCTTATAAGAACATGCTTTTCAATGTTTCTGCCTACGGGTGACTGCGCTTTGGACGCAGCCTGTTTTGGATATGTGAGCTTCAAAAAAAAAAAAAACAATGCACTGCACTGTACAATGTGCCGAAGGAGCAAGCAATACGAGGGGCTTGATCTTTAGATTATATAAAAATTAAGCCAACACTACTTCGCCCAGCAGAAAAAAAAATATGAGCTTAAAAAGAGTAACTAAGCCATCATGCATATGGGATATAATCTGAGAAAGTAGTTGATGCTGTTTGTGTGATTTGATATCATGGAGCCGAGAGCATGGAGACGTGCAGATATCAAGCGTTATATTCTCACAGGCAGCATCCTGACTTCTATTTTTTTTTCTGTTAACATATCTGCAATCTAAAGCATTTCTGAATTTCTTTCCTTGAAGAGAGGAGGAAATATTGCCCTACACTCGTCATTATTCCAAAGACTACACCAAGAAGGGTTAAGAGATTATTGTATTCAAGACAGGATAAGTCAAACAAGAAATGGCAAGCACGTTTTCCCTGCTAACAGTGACCCCGTCTATATCTAGCAAGCAAGCGTGGGACCACAACGCCTTATTTGCAACAGAAGGGCGCGCGCATTCACCCTTGTCTATAACAGGACTTATCCAGAGCGGCAATTGCTCCCACGCCCAGCCACCTCGCTAACAGGCTTCCAGTAATCCTCCTTCCAGGAAGGCCTCTTGCCTAAGGAAAGAGCGCAATCAATTCGCGTGCAAGTATAACGTCCCTGTGATACGGCAGACGGCTGACGACGACTGCACCGAACACACCGACTCGGACCAGGATGCCTGGGCGAACAGTTGCGCTTCGCGGTGACTTGGGCGGCATCGGTGGTTGATCCAGATTCCGTTTGTTGCTGCTGCGACGTACGGTTCTTCGGTTTCTTTCCGCGCCTCTTTGTTTTTCGACGGGGCGCGCGCGCGACGCGTTACCACCGAGCGGTGTCGATGGCAGGCCTAGACAAGCTCGCCTCACCGAGTTGTTTCTCTGGAGCTTGACCTCGCCGGGTCGCGCAATCGGAACACACACGCCAGGGAACGTCGCCGTTCGAACGCGCTCTCAAAGGCCCGCCTGCCATGGGAGAGCGCCGGAGACGTCGCGAGCAGATAAAGAAGCGCTTCTCGCAAAGAGGGCGGGGGCATCGTGTGACGACCTTTTGTTTTCGTTTACGAGCGTGCACGCAGTGGCATCGCAATCGATTAATCGCGCACAAAGTATCAAGCACATTGAAGTCGCCGGCGGAGGAACGGAGTGCCTGTCCATCCAGGGTGCACACTCGCAGCCTTTCAATGAATCTTCCCTGCCCTGGTATTCAACGATAAGGTGCATGGTTTTCCATACTGGCCTGCTGGCGTTTGCCGGGACCAACGCTACCTGTATTCGCGCACTTCTGGCGCTGTAAGGTAGGGTTTCGCAACGATACTAACGCGCGTTGAATAAGCCCGCGAGCAACACGCGCTTCGCGTTTACGACGTGAAGGTCGTAGTCTTAACTGGGCTGACCGGGAAACAGCGGGCTTGTGGAAAGAAATGCGAGCGATTGATAAGCCAAATCTCTTGGTTTCTGCGGGAGTATTTTCCACAGGGACGTCGCCACGGGTGGTTATCAGTGGGGTTTCAATTAGCATCCGACCGAAGCCGCATTGCTGATGAAAGCCCCTTACATAAACGCGTGTAAGGGGCGGCCTGTTTGAGTTTTGAAGGTATGCTTTGTTAATCTGCCTGTACATCTGTAGTTGCGTGTATATTCGTATCTGTAGTTGCGTGTATATTCGTATCTAGGAGAATGGGGGGAGGGGGGGGTGACGCCTACTGGCCTCGCATTATGCTTCTACAAAGGGCCGCATCCTGGCGAGTTGGCCACTTTCTTTTCCGATCCCGACCGCATAGTGACGCTGGTGCAGCAACAGGGTCTGTTGTCGCGAGCTTTTCCATCGCATTTGAGAGCGAGCATGTTATACAGCCGACCGGCATATTTTAAGCGATGAGCTCGCCACTGCACTGCACAATTTTTGCATACTCCCAATTCTGTACAAATCACCTTGGTGGGACAGAACTTAGCACTAGCCAGCGAGTTGAGTGTCGAGCAGTGCGGTAGAATCAGAAGATCTGCACGGTCGTTCAAGATTTCTCAGACCACAGGGTTTGCTTTCTAGAATTATAGTTGAGCAGTTACAATACCCTCCAACCTCAATATATCCGTAGAGAGTAGAAGTATCGTGCTACGCTCTGAGAACCTTGATAGCTTTATCGGCCCCTTAAAGGGTCCCTGGAAAGGGCGTTTGAGGGTGTCTATAATATGCTCGCATTATGCAGAGTACAGGCCAACGAGCGTTCATGCCGCGTGGGAGACCTCAAAAGCGAACCGATAATTTACAATAAAATATTTAAAACCCCCGCCTCCGGGCCTAGCGGCAACCTGCGGTGCTGGGCATTCGCCCGAATCCGTGCTTGTTACCTCATGTAGCGCTCGTTACGTCAGCAGCGGACTGCTAGCATTGGTTCGCGCGCGTCGGTAATCAGCGCAGGCGGCGAGTGCGAGGGGCCGGCAGATGAGCGCCGACATTTCAGCGTGCAAAAAGTGACGAGGGGAGAGGGAAATGCGCGAACACACAGAAATTCAAATTTTGACTACAGATAACCCAGCTTCCACAAAACGCATGTAAAAATTTCTTCCTGGAGGATATTTGTGATACGGCGTCTTTTAGCACCTAGGCACACCGCATCTTTGTTGAGATTCCCTTTCACAGTCCCTTTAAGTGCTAGGATATACGGAAGAAAAGCAGACCCTGTGGCCCGGAAAGTTTTGACCGACCCTCTACGTATATTTGAATTAGTGTGCTGCATTTCTGTGTGTTATTCTTCCCGGGGCGCCTTGCGTGTTCTTCGACGATAACGAACTGGATACTGCGACGAAAGAGTATGCATAAATGCTATTAAGATTATTTCGAAGAAAACGTGTCCAGCATTCTTGGACTGAAATTTATATTATTCTAATATTGCAAGGTACTCTTATTGAAGGTAATGGTCCATTCGTGCGAGGCGTAGCAAAATCTTTCGTTTAAACTTTTTCCATCGCTCGCATCCAGCACTTAAGACTGTCATGCAAAACCAATGGGGCATGTTTTTGAGCATAGCAAAAATCTTCATGGCAAAAAATAAAATGCAAGCCTGCCTACGGGAGATCTCCGGATATATTGATTGTTATAGTGCAGTGTTACAATATATGAAAAAAGTGCGTTCATAAACGCTTTCCTATTGAAATGCTTTTGTCCAGATTTGCTGGACATGTCATGTGAAGAAGGCGACGACTTTGCAGAACGTGAATATCCCACTTCTGCCAGCTTTGCAGGTGCGAATGACGTGAAAGGAGCAACGTCTCCAGAAATGGGTCCACTCGTGCACTATTCAGCGAATGGTTATGAGCGGAAAAATTGATATTTGATACTCCATCTAAATAAACCTCTTGCCGTCTATTAAGAGGAAAGGAGAGCCTATTCGTTTCGTTTTAACTAATTTCCCTTGCTACGCTAGATGCAAAGACGGGATGGCCGAACTCATGAGACAGTACAGGGAGCAAAACCTAGGTCGTTTATATATACTGTCGCGGGCGTATGCGGTGCCAACAAGGAGGCCAAAGTGCAGTTCTTGGGTCTGGTGCCTTTAGGTCTTCTTATTCTCCTTATGTAAATATATATCGCAACATTTGATGGTGGTGCTGGGTCACCTCTACAGCCAGCACGAAATTCCTCAGCGGACTTCACCTCCCCAGCACATTCAGCCATTCCGACCGACGGAGACTCGCTCACTTCCTTTTAGGGGGCAGGGTAGCCTTCCAAAGCCCTGCAGTAGATTGCCATTACTAAAAATACGTAGTACTTGAAGTTGACAGCGGAAAGAAGTTCAAAATATCACTTACGAAGATTTCAACCGCGGGTTTCAATCTTTCTTTTTTAAAAGATCTCCAAAAGATAAAGGTGTGTCCATGACACGAGAAAAAAATTGTGCGAAAAATTCCACTTTTTCGAAACATTGTAGCCAGAGTATACGGGATGCGTTCATTATGCGAGCGTGTTCCTCATCAAAGTAAATACGGTGTCGCACGTCAATAACGTGCGCGCTTGGATTTTATTTTCTTTTTATTTCTGTTGTTTTCTTTTTGTGTTATTGCGTGTGGTTTCTGTGTAGTCGTTGCTGTCTATATCGCAAAAGGTCCCTATAAAGGACCCACAGGAATCTATCGCACATTTTGTTTTAAGGTCATCCGTGCATTTGACCCCTAGCTGTTCAGAAATCAACGTGTCTTAATCTCAGCAAAGCCCTATGAGAGTCACTTGTAGGCAAAGCTCTGCAACTTCCTCAGAGAATGAGAGGCTCTGCTTAAGCGACCTAACCGCAGTAAACGCCGTTCTACGCAGCCTTCAAAACATCCTATAGCTTCCCTATGTGTTCTATATCTTGTCTATACGCCAAAGCCCCAGCCTGCATGGTGCAGTAATTCCGCGGAGAATCCACCGCATTCCTTCACAGAACGAATCGTGCTCGGCTCAATCCCTTCCTTATCGATGCACGCTTTATTGCCCGCAAACTTTGTCGTTCGCCATGTCGCAAGGTGGTCGGATGGTGATAGCGTGTTTCCATGTCGTGTTCCCTCTCCACCGTCGTGTACCGTGCGCTTAAGATAGGGCGACCATCTTGTCTTCTCTCCTGTTGGCTCGGGTGATCCTCGGTAGCGGGGGCAGGGGAGAGATGAACACGCTTTCACGGAAGGTTTAAAAGGTGGTGCTCTCGTAAAAGACGCCTCTAATGCCGCGACGCTGCGGCAACCTTTTGCTTCGTACCGGCACTCGCTTCTCGTCTTAGGCTTAGCGGCACTATTTGTAGTGGAGGCATTACTTGACTTCGTACGTTTGCTGAACTCAACTGGTTACTGTTTACTACGAGCGGACCCGCGAGAGAGATCTAGCTGCAGCATTCGTCGCGAGTCGAGTGTCACGTGGCCACTACGTCAGAAAGTAGCCCCGCGAGTAGGCCGCCATGCATCGAGACATCAGCAGTGAAACGGTTCCGGTGGGCAGGGTGTTTGTTGTGAACGGCATAGGTAGACTCATGTGTAGGAGTGTTACCGCGTTACGAAGAGGATAGCGCTTAAATTGACGCGCTGAGCATGGCACCACCCAGCGGCACCGAATAACTCATTACTGGCCGCAGACTAGCCGCTAGAGGACGCCACAGAAACGTCACGTACAGGCAAACTACTGGCGGAAGTAGTGACCCAGTTAACTGTACGCATTCCCGTTTAGCACTTACTTATATTACTTCTTTCGCATGAGCATACGTAGTGCACTTTTTTGCATGAGCCTTTTTTTCTTTTTGCAGATGGTAGCATTTGCGTGTTTTGCGTTGGAGTGAGGTGAGCAACGCGAGGCTTAGACGACTGTGAGTGTGATCCGCGTCGATACGGATTAGACGGCGGAGATGGAAGACTGTTTTTTCTCGAAGCTGGTTTCCACCAGTTTGTACGCGGATATAGGGCAGACTGCTTGATTGCATGTTGTTGCTTCCGCTACGTCGAAAATACTAGCTGGATAGATTCGTTAATAGAAATCTTTAGAGTAGCGCATACCGCTATCGCTTACCGCGCGCCGCTAGTGCCCACGCGCTGAATGGACTCGACAGGCGTGCGTGCAGCTTGCCGGCAGCTGGCGCCATCTGGTGTAGTCAGGGCAATCTGCACGTGAGCAACAGCGGCGCTAGTAGCGGTAGTGGTGGCGGTACGCGCTATGCTAAAAAAGTCTATTTTCCCTAAGGGTTCTTGAGGTAGCTCCAGGGCACCATCCCTCAACTGGCCATCGAGCACCGGACGTTTTCCCGTAGACAGCCTATTAAGGTACGGTGCTCAGTTTTCGTGGAGAGACTGGTGTGCTACATTTTTATCCATCAGGAACTGGAAGCAGCTCTGTGTGTTATTTTAGTGTCCTTGGATATCAGAATGAGTCATCGGTTATTCACAACTCTTCAAGAGACATCAAATTTGTTGTAGTCATGGCAAGTATCTTTGAGCGGCGTTTCTGGCAAAAAAAATGAGTGGAATGCCATGTTTCAAGTATTAAGCTGCTTCCTCAGGGTTTATTAATCATTCTTTGCTCAACAGCAGAATGAACGAGTGTTTCGCAGACACCATTTTCATCTGCAGTTCCCACACGCTTGGTGTCGTGTAGTCATTCAGTGGTTTGCGCACAGGCAAACGTCCTAGCACTGTTAGTGCGGTTAGGCAATAAGACTGGACATACTACTCATCCTTGACGCGTCAGCCTCCGAACTAAGATTGATAACAACTGAAGTGTACTGCATTTAGCTACGAGAACTTGTAGCTAAATATCTCTCACCCCTCACAGCATTCCAAATATGGTGTTCGCTGGTGACGCTAGTTTCTCGCAGTGGTGGTGATGCGTGCGCCATATTCAATTTATTTAGCGTTCTGTTCGGCTCACTATGCTAACTATGCCGAGCAAAGTTTGCCTAGTTCCGGTACCCTTACGTTGATAGCTGCGTACTAGTAGCTCGCCGGCGTTGCAGAAATTCTGCCAAAGCATAAATAATGAGTTTCTGCGCCTTTATAGTAGTTTCTCTGACATGGATAAGTAGTTTCTGATCTCAAAGAATGTTCCAGTCCGCCTATAATGCCTGTGTTTTATAAGTTCGCTGAACACAAAATGAAGTTGGCCGGTATGGATAGATTACCGCACTGTAATTACAAAGCTTAGCTACAATCAAAACGTAACTTTGATAAGGTAGAAAAGGGTTAGAAAATGAAATAGACGTATCGTTTCCAACGGCCGTTTTCCCCCAAAAATTTCGATGGCTTTGGTGCTTTCTGTACATGAATCTCAGAGGCTAAATTACGGAGCCCATATTGAGCCCAATGACGTTGAACTCATCGTCCACATCACGAGTTTGCATTGAGTGGCGGGCGAAAACATTCAGTTTCCAAATTCAAATTTGTCAGCAAGGAATCAGACTTTTTCTGCCAAACGAACACCAGCACAGCTACGAAATGTCGGAGAACTCAGTGTTATTGAAAAAGAAAATTTGATGTCGTTCTTGTCGGTGTTCCGTTCTGTACTGTCTCTCTAGTTTCCGTTGACAGGACAGTTGTTCACTTGCTTTGCTGACCTTAAGGAAGCTACAGTGAAAGGTTGCTTCTGAACATTAGCTACAAGAGAAGAAAGGCGCTTTACTCCGCCTCACAGCGAAAAAGGAACAAGTGGTCCTAGTTAATCTACAGGGCCGTTTAAAGATGTCCGAAATGAAGAAATAAAACACTCTGGCACGCGAGTATCCGGGAGCCCTGAGCTTCGGAGTTCAACTCCTGTGCTACAAACGCTTGCTAGTAAGCCGAGAACATTTCAGTGCCTTGTGTTCGGAAATAAAATCAGAAGTATGTCAAGCCCCACTATTCCTTTTTTTAACATAGGAGGGGTAAAATTTACACCTTACTGCCGTGCTTGAAAAAAATACTGAGGACAGATTCAAGTGCGGCTGTATCGGTACATTACTGAATCTAACATCGAAGAGACTATTTTACCCGCAAAATGGAGCTTCTATAAGCTATAAAACGCCAAAAACAAAATGCAGGTGTTGACTGCACCGGCTATTTTCACAATGAAACTGCAGTCACGTCTGTAAATTTAAAATTGCCGATCCCTGAGGCTTAAGCCACACCACTATTCACTTCCAAACAGTAATCACGGAGTTCATTTCGGCCTTGACGTCATTAGTTTGAATAGGTTGATGGGAAGATGAAAAACCGATTACTTAATCTCATTTCCTCGGCATAAGTGCATATTTTTGTCGAACAAATATCAACACAGCGAGAAGCGCCGTACAAACAATTTTGCTTAGAACAAAAATGTGATGCAGCATTCCGCAGTGCCACTTTACAGCCGTGCTACGGTTCGAGCTATAACGCATGCCCTCCTAGTGCCTGAAACAACAGGTTAACAAAAAGCATCCCAACTAAGAATAGCCTACGTACTTCCCTCAATGTTACCTTGCACAAGTCTTGATACGTATAAACATCTCAGACGGGCTGTTAGTTTCATGCAAACTTGCTTCAAAACAGTTCTTCTAGCACTAGTTAGACTGCTTCGCTGCTTCTGTAGCTCGAGCTCTAATCTGAGCTCAGTAACTGCCTTCCTGACTTCATGGGGCGCATGATGCAATCTAGTGAAAAAAAACTGCCACGTCGAGACTGCGACCTGGCGAAGCGCCCAAGTAATATAGTGATGCCATAACGCGAAGGCGAGAGACAAAATGGGATTACCTGCGGTTCGCATGTTTCCCATCTTGATTCGCTGGAAAAAAGAAAAAAAAATTGCGAAAAGAAAGACGAGCGGACAGATGCGACCTCGCTTACGTATGCGAACTGCCCAAGGTCGCCGACGCTCAGCGACGACCTGTTTCCTTCCTTCCTTCTTAGGTCGGAGAGAAAGGGAGCAGATGCGCGTAGATAGCGGGATGTGTCTGGTTTTTATTCGCGCGAACACTCTCGACCCTCGCTGGGAGCACTCCGGCGGATGGCTGCACCGTCGCCGGCTCTGTCCTGGTTATCCTGGACTCGCCTCGAACCGGGAGCGGGGGAGGACGAAAGAAAAGAAGGGAATGCTGGAATAAATAGAAGATCGCGCGCCTCGGCTCTCTGGCTTTCATGACGTCGACATCCGCGTGGGTTGGGAAGGGTGGGCTGGACGGTCCTCTGGATGGGGCCCTGCGTGCAAGAGTCCGCGGTACGCGAGTGAACACCACGTCACACGGGCGCCGCACCTTGCAGGTCGAGAAATTCACGAATTATTTCACTCTGTGCTCTAAAGTAGCGAAAATAAAAAGCGTTACTGATTTTGCAGATGCCCAGAGCATACCGTTTAGAGTGGGGTTCAAAGATGCTTTGTGAATCAGGACCACAAGAATGTTTAGTTTGGTGGAAAACCTCATTAAGTACTATACGCCGGTTCCTTCAACAAGAAAACGGCTCACGAGTGATCCTACTGGTTAGGTTCGGCCTGCTACTTGAGCAGTTATCGTCGGAGTGTTTATTAGTCGTTACACTATATATTAAAAGACAGTGCACTCGGGGAAATATTTGAGCCACAACATGCTTTAAAGGCTATCTGCGCCATCATTTGAGACAATAGGGAGTGCCTAATTCTGGGAGCCTTCAGGTATCCCAGGACTGAACCACATGAAAAGTCGATGTCCAGCATAGCACCTTCGTACCCCCACCTGCATGATTCCTGCATGGTACACGATCATGACAATCATATGCGTGTGCCATCGCGATGTAGGCGACGCAGCACAGACAAACGTGAAAATGGCCACTCGTTAATGAATTTCATCGAGGCTTCACACGCACAGATGTGCACCATCATCATCATCATCATCAGCAGCAGCAGCAGCAGCAGCAGCAGCAGCAGCAGCAGCAGCAGCAGCAGCAGCAGCAGCAGCAGCATCTAAAACACAAAGTAAAGCACTTCACTACACATAATGTCCCATTTTACATTTACATTCGATGACTATGTCTCTGGCCATGTGCTGACTGTGATTGCATGCATGTAAGCGGGTTTGAGGCCTTAGTAAAGTTCAGTCCCTAGCTACATATTCTCCTGTCCGTGTTTGTTCCTGTTCTTCTTCGCGGTGCTCTGCACTCAGCTTTGTTTATCAGCGACTAGCTCCGCTAAAAATAGTATTAGTACACGAGCACCAGCTGTCATTCACGCATGCCACCATGGCTGCACTCCGCTGAACGCGAGCCTACCGTTCTACTTCTTCTTGAGCGTCTGGAGCGGCTGCACGCTGGGGTCCACGGTGTACTTGAGGGTGGTCGTCGGGCCGTACGTGAGGTAGCGCTGAGTGTAGTGCTGAATGGCGGCTGGAATGGCCTGCGAGGTGACCACAGCTGGTGCCTCGTGGTGCACCACGGTGGCGGCCGGCGCGGACACTACGGCGGCCGGAGTGGCGTGGCTGTAGCGCACGCCTCCGAGGCCGTAGCCGTAGCCGTAGGTGATGAGCTGCCTCAGCTCGGCGGCCGTGGGCACGTGGTGAACGACAGCGCCAGCGGCGGGAACGGCGGCGCCGTGGTACGCGATGCCGTACGCGGCGTTACCTGGGAGGACATTCGTGACCGCCACGGGGGCAGACACAGGGTGGATGAGGGCCGCTCCGTGGAGGGCGCCCTGAACGGCGGCGTCGAGACCACCGGCGTAGCGGAGTCCTCCGACTCCGAACATGATATCCTGGCCTGCGGCGTGTGCACAGATGGCGGTAGTAAAGTTAATGGCGTTTATTAATGGATAACTGCTCTATGTAGGGCCACACCACCGGCGAGGAACAGGTCTCTTCCTCCTGGTTGGCGCTATCCCAAGCATCGAAAGCCATCGAAACATTGCACTTAATGTCATTCTTCGTATAATATATCGCGTTACATATTCTCGAGAACTAATAACACTTACTGATGTGCTGCCTACCAGTAGCGAAATCAACACTTCAGACCTTTCTCTCTCTACGTTAAGGCTAGCTCGTATTGAGTAAAAAAAAAATGCTTTCTTACCACCTCTTTTTTCTTTCATTTTGTACTTCTATGTAATGTGCCTAATTACAAAAATTAAGCAATTAAGTGTTTACAAAAACTGCAGATCAATTTTGAATTTTTTTCTTGCACTTGATTGTCAAGTATTATGTGTTCAAAAAAATTTTAATTTCTTTTTGTCATGGTTTTTCATAATGTGGTGCCTTATTCCTGTCTTACTCGCTCGCAACGACATCTTCAGCGAAAGCGTATTGCCTTCAGCTTTGGTGAAATACCAACATGATTAGGCAGTTTTTCATCTAGCATGAGGGACAGAATAGATGGCGCGATATCATCTAAATAAACAGCTTAATTATACTGTGGGCGAATTCCTCGTATCCAAGTGTCTTCATTCCATATGAACGAATTCATGCAATCTTCAAAGAATTTCAACCAATGGACAAATAAATTAATAGAACATGAAATGAATAAATTAAAAGGACAATGAAACGCTAAAATTGTCTCTTTAGCCGCATTAGAGTACAGAATCTTTGTCTAAACTTGTCATCCAGGCTGTCATGATCTAAATTTGTAAACAAGTTTCTCATTAAACCTTCGTTGCTCTTTACGGCCAAGATTACGTATCAAGAACCTATTTGTTACGTTTCATGTATGAAAACTGGGTGCTAGCAATGTACCCTGCAATTCGTACTCTCCTTGCAAAACCGGGCTGATGACCAAAAAATATTGATAAGAACATTGATAGTGTCCACTAAATTGACATATCGCTTCATTAAAAACAGTAGCTTGACGTACTCTTTCATGTTTCAGCTCATCAACTGATTCACTTTTGCTCCTATTATCACCCTAGCGGCAGAACTGGCGCCTTCCTTCTACATGCTGAACTATCTCTTTTCGTAGTAATTTGAAAATGAATGCAATTAGAGCCTGTACACCAGCAGCCTAAAGGCATTTTGTAACACACTAATATACAATATTTTTTTATTTACTCTTCCTTAACCTAAATTTAAACACCACTCAGAATTTAAAAGCCAGGCAGTTTGTAACTAGACACCATAACGCACTCATTCTCAAGGCTCTCCCTATTCATAAACGAAACTGACACTGAGGAAGATGACATCGTCACCTCATCAAAGCTGTTCTCTCACCTGGAGCGTAGGAAATGGCACCCGCTGGGTGACCAACGACGGTTGTAGCGACGGCAGGTCCGTGCACAACAGCTCCCGGAACCTGGTGGACAATAGCCTGCCCTGGGGTAGTCACAGTGGCAGTCCTGTAAGTGGTCACGGCAGCTCCGCTGACTGGGGCAACAAGAGCGCCAGTAGCAACGCCTGGCTGGTGGACAACGGCTACACCCGGCTGCTGGACGACAGCAGCCCCTGGAGTAGAGACCGCTGAGGTCCTGTACGTGGTAACAGCACCTCCAGTCACTGGGGCGCCGAAGGCACCCGTGGCGAAGCCTGGCTGGTGCACAACGGCCACACCCGGCTGCTGGACAAGAGTGGCGCCCGGAGCGCCAACTGTAGCGGTCCTGTAGGTAGTCACGGCACCACCGGTGACAGGAGAGACAAAGGTGCCTGGCTGCTGAACGACGTGGACAGTGGGCTGCTGCACGGCTGTGGTCCTGTAGGTAGTAACTCCAGGCTGCTGAACGACAGTGGCGGTGGGGGCAGTAAGGGTAGCAGTTCTATAGGTAGTGACAGCGCCTGGACGCTGGACGACGGTGGCCGTAGGAGCAGAGATGGTAGCCGTCCTGTACGTGGTGACGGCAGAGCCTGGAACCTGCTGCACGATGGCACCTCCTGGAGTGGTGACGGTCTTGACGCCAGTGATGGCAAAGCCAGGCTGCTGCTGGACAACAGCGGAACCAGGCACAGTGTAGGTCCTGACTCCGGTGACAGCGAATCCAGGCCGCTGAACGACGGCGGCACCAGGTGCAGTGATGGTGGCCGTTCTGTACGTGGTGACGCCCGGGACTTGCTGCACGACGGCGGAGCCAGGCGTGGTGACGGTCCTAACACCACTGATGGCGAGACCAGGCTGTTGGACAAGGGTGGCACCAGGAGCTGTCACGGTGGCGGTTCTGTAAGTCGTGACGGCTGGACCAGGAGCGGTGTGCACGATAGCGCTACCGGGAGCCGAGACGGTAGCAGTTTTGTAAGTTGTCACCGCGGAGCCTGGAGTTGTGATAGCAACGCCGGGAACGTGATGAAGAACTGCGGCACCGGGGGTGTGCAGAAGTCCGAGGCCTTCGCCATGAACAACGGCTCCGGGGTGGTACAGGGTGCCGTAGCGGGTGCCGCCCAGGCCGTATCCATAGCCGAAGTTAACTGGCCTCGTGTGGTAGTGGATTTCAGGAATACCAATAGTGCGAGTTCCGTAGCCGAGGCCGTAGACGTAGCCTGGAGTGTGCTGCACAACAGCCGCTCCCGGTTGGGTGACAGTTGTCTGACCGTAGCCCACGCCATAGCCCACGGCTCCTGGGTGAATGGTGGCAGAGCCTGGCTGGTAGGTTAGGGTTCCAACACCGTAGGCTGTTCCTGGCTTCACGGTAGTTACAGCAGAGCCGGGCTGGTAGGTAACAGTGTTGATGTTGTAGGCCTGTCCTGGCCTGTAAGTAGTCACCGTCGATCCTGGTTGGTAGGTGACGGCTCCGTAGCCGTAAGCCGCTCCTGGCCTCACCGTGGTGATAGCCTGTCCAGGACGGTAAGCCACAGCCCCGTAGCCGTAAGCGGCTCCAGGGTGCACCGTGGTCACAGCCTGACCTGGATGAACAAGCAGGCCTGCGCCATAGTGCGCACCGCCAATTCCGTAACCGAAGCCATAAACGCCGCCTGGCCGGACAAGTGTGAGACCGTAAGTACCTCCGAGTCCGTAGGCGCCTTGGGTGGTATAATAGGCTCCAGGAATGTGGCTGACCGCCACACCTCCGGGCTGCACCACGCGATGCTGAGTGACTGCGATGCCCGGCACCTGGGCTACTGCCACGCCCGGCTGGACGACGCGCTGCTGAGTCTGTGTTACCGTGACCGCCGGCTGCTGCTGGGTGACCGTGACAGCGGGCTGGACAACGCGGTGCTGAGTGATGGCGAATCCGGGCTGCTGAGTCAGCGTGATGCCAGGCTGCACCACACGCTGCTGGGTGACCGTGACAGCTGGCTGCTGCTGAGTCACCGTCACAGCGGGTTGCAGGACCCGCTGCTGAGTGAGCGTGATAGCCGGCTGGACAACGCGTATGGCAGGCTGAACGACGCGCTGCTGGGTGATGGTGACAGCTGGTCGCTGCTGTGTCACAGTGACAGCAGGTTGCACTACCCTCTGTTGGGTGACAGTGATTGCAGGCTGCTGCTGCTGAGTCACCGTGACAGCCGGCTGCGACACCGAGACACCATGAGTGTCAGTGATGGGAGGCCCATGAACTGTGGTTCCTGAGTGACCCCTGGCTACGGTTGGTATGCCAGCAGGAATCACCCCTCCACTCTGGTGGTACTGGATGGCACCAGGACCACGGGCCACGTAGCCGACGTTGCCGACCTTGGCAATGTCCAGGTGGTGGAGGCCATCGCCAAACGCGCTCCCCAACAGGCCCAAGAACACGGTGGCCACCTGCAGACAATATAAGAGCGATTTGATTACATTTTATTTTATTTTGCAATACTGCCAGCCGCCTTTTAACGGCCAAAGGAGGAATGGAAAGAGTGAAAGGTTCATATGGAAACAGGAGCGTTCGTGGTATACATCGAGGTGTGACGCAAAATAAACGAAAGAAAAGGCACAACAAAATACATCAGCAGCGGGGCTTGTGCAAAGTTCTACGGACGTATGTGCATTGCGAGAGGAGATAGGGACCGCGCAAATTTCCGAATTTCGATTAGATATTCAACATATTCAGCAATACTACGTAGAACTTGAAGGTCATGGGAAGTTCAGGAGTGTTTGCGATTCTGTTCTAGTGAGATGTATGCTGTTTTACTCTCTAAACGTGTAGAGAAGTCAAACCTACACCGTAATTTTCGTATTATCGTCCTGTGCAACTCATTCACTAATACTCTCATTTGCCCCAATGAAACATTGCTTTTACAGGTAGAATTTCTTTTCATAGATGAACACGGTAGAGAAGAAATTGCATTTTTTAATACATAGAGGTCTTCTCATAGTCGGTCATTCGTAACGCTACATGTTTGGCAACTTCTACACTCATCCATCAATGTCAATTGCATTTTTTCTGTCACATCTAACTCGTATGGTTGCTTTAAAAAATATTTACCCAATCGTGTTGGTGTCCAGAACTTCACGGGCCTTTTGACAACTAAAATGATATCGAACCTCACTCTTCTTCAAAAACAAACTTGACCGCATTTAATGACATCAAGCGTCAGAAAAGAAGTACAATGCGGAGAATAAATCTCTCTCTCCTGAGGACTTTTTTTTGCTGGTATATAAATTAATATAATTTAGAAAAGGTTAAATAATAATTACGTTGGTGCGAAAGCAGTAGCATGTCTAAATGCGAAAATGCCGACGTCTGTCGGACTGTGACCACGAAGAGTGAATCTTCCACCCACCTGAAGCACCGCCCACGAGCCGCCTCCCCAAAGGCATCAAAATAACCGTCAGTGCACGTTAAGGATCCCCAGGTGGTCGAAATTATTCCGGAGCCCTCCACTACAGCACCTATTTCTCTCGTTATTCTTTCACTCTCACCTTCCTCCCCATCCTTACGGTGCGATTCGGGTGTCTCTGCGATATGTGAGGAATGTGCAGTTTCCAGCTGGTGTTGTACTTGGCAAATGGGTATAAACAGTTCAAGATGCGGAAAAATGACAGTAACACGAAAGAAACAACCGCTCCAATGCACATACAAAATCAATGGCCTTCCGATCAACTCAGTGACTCAGGTGAAATATCTTGGGGTAACCATGACATCCAACCTGAACTGGAGCGTACACATCCAGTCCATTGTCTCAGCAGCGTCCAAAAAACTTCGATTATTAAAGCACCGCCTAAAGCATTGCACGAGCAAAACTAAACTGACAGCATACACATCACTTGTGCGTCCAGTGCTCGAATACGCCGACGCTGTATGGGATCCGCACACAAAAACGGATATAAAAAATCTTGAAGGCGTCCAGAAGAAAGCACTCCGGTTTATTTACCACGCTTATGGTCGTCAGGTCTCGGTGTCTGATTTGCTCAACAGATCTGGGCTTCCCACTCTTGAATCCCGTCGCAAGCAGCACCGACTAAAAATGTTGTTCAATATCATACATAATAAAACAAAACTGAATTTTCAGAGTTACATGCAAAACAACACAACACGCCCCACCCGTAACAAACACGAAAGGACTATCTTGATGCCACGATGCCGATCAAAAGCATATTCTTGTTCCTTCTTTCCACGCTCCATTTCCGAATGGAACCGACTGCCAAGCGATATCACCAACCTGGTATCTTCAGAATCCTTCTTGTCTGCTGTTTCGGCTCATGTATCGCAGTAGCGTGTCTAGTACACAGTGTATTTCGGTTTCCTTGTTTTTATTCTGTTCACTTAGCCTGTTTGACGTCGGATGATTTGCCTGTACCTTTTTTTTTTTGCTTCCCGTTGGTCTTATTGAATTTTGTCTTCGTACTGTAATCGCCCTTTGTCGTTGTTATTTTGTTGTTACCACTTTGTAATTTTTTTCCTTTGTGCACTCCTGCCTTGACCGCCAAAGGGCAGTCGGCAGTATTTATGAAATAAATAAATAATAATAAATTACTGCGCCATTTCCTTCCTCAAAAAGCAATTTTCAACCGCCAGAAGAAAATGCAACTTCTCTCGTAAAATTTCTGCATCAGATAGCTGATCACCCCGTATATTTTTCTGTGCACTCAGACATTTGTGCTGAGGCGAATTTTTGTACTCTCTCCGTGTCAGCAATACCCGATTTCTAGTCTTTCTCATTCTGTTTTGTTGCGTGGCCAGATATTTATGGCCGCGAATTACTTTCAATAGTTCCGCAGATATGCCATACATGTTCCCACTTTTGTCCATTTCGTTGTCCATCTAGTTGTTCGTCTTGTTGTCCGTCTTGTTGTCCATCTTGCTATCCATCTTGCTATCCATCTTGCTACTTGCTATCCATCTTGCTATCCATCTTGATGTCCATCTTGTTGTCCATCTTGTACGATGATCGCATAGCCATCTCCAATTTTCGAGACCCAATAGTGCCCACGTCAGGACATTCCCCACCCTTCACAAATATTAGAATTGGTAAACCAGTCTACTAATACAAGCCGGGCATTCTTAAAACTTACCATTCCTGAAAACATCAGTTTAACGGTTTTGAATTCCCCTGCAGTGGGCATAGATTATCTCTTCATCACGTGCTTTAGTGTCAGAACCATTACTGCAGAAACTCATACCAGGCAGGGCATACGATGATCAATATCGGCATTGTGACAGCCGGTCCAAACAGCAGCTTCCTCACTTTTCAGCAATGTCCATTATTTTGAAAGGGTATTAATATATAAAATAAAAAGGAATATGGTAGTTTTCAGTTAACCACCCATTGCTTCTTAAACCAGCAGCACTGGGCCGAAAACCTCCAGGAGAACAATGGGGCACAAAATATACCCTGGAAGAGCCATGACTCGTTTTAACGTGACCTCTTTAGACTGCTGCGGCGACAGAAGCAACGGGTTTTGAGAAATATAGATTCAAGGCCTTGTGCCGAAGGCAAGCAGATGAAAAGCAAGATTCAGCGCTCTCGGCACCAACGAGTGTTTGAAAAAAAAAAAAAATCACCCCTCCGCGTTCTCTGCGGCAACAGGCAAAGCTGTGCGACGCTGGCGACACCAGGCGGCAGTGACAAGAAGCGCATACTACGCTCTGGTTTCATCAGAGGGCGCTGGTGCTGTTTACCGGATAGAGCTCCTCAATATTACCGGCGCCCATAGACTGTGTTAGTGGGTTTAGTGCTGAAAGCTAACCAAGCTGATTACATTTTTCTGGAGGTAGCAATGGCTACACAGAAAATATGATTTCAGGGGGGGGGGGGGGGGGGGGGGGGGGTGAGCGAGAGAATAATTTAATCCAGATTGAAAGAGAACTTCCATTCTTGTTTCGGAGAAATACGTGTTAGATATTTACGCATCAGCTTGAGCTGCCGCGGTGGCTCTGATGTTATGGTGCTTGACAGCTGACCCGAAGGAGGCAGGCTCGCTGCCGGCCGTGGCGGTCGAATTTCAGTGGAGGCGAAATTCTAGAGGCTCGCGTACTGTGCGATGTCGGGGCACGTTAAAGAACCTCAGGCGGTCAAAATTACCCGGAGCCCTCCACCACCGCGAACAGCGGTCGATCATTGTCACGTTCAACTGGTAATCGTCCAGTGAGGTTAGAGTAATGTAGAAAATTGGTTGAGTTGATGACTCATTAGGTTAAACTTGGCACCAGCGTAAAAGACGAATGCATAGGAGACGCACACATAGCGACTACTGGATATCAACAAGTTCTTTATTGCAGAAAGGCACACTTACATAGAAATATTAAGGCGGCGGTAAGGATTAAATGATGGCAACATGAGTGTGTTTTAGCGCACGTGTCCAGCACGTGAGACCTGTTCACGCAGTGGACACGTATGCGAACACCCACTCTTGTTGCCAGGTTCTTTTACAGCCGCCTTTGTATTTCTGTATAAGAGTGCCTCTCTGCAGTAAAGAACTTGTTGATGTCCAGTGGTTGCTATGAGTGCATCTTCTACGATATGTGTTCGGCTTGTACTCTGTGCTAAGTTTAACGAGCTATAAGGTTCTTTTTCTTGGGGGAGGGGGGGGGGAGGGGGGGGGGAGAGCTCTAACTTTGGTGGTTCGCAGGCAGGTGGTCAGAGCGGCGATATCTCTTTTACTGAAACAAAACGCAGATGCTCCTAGCTTTGATGTGCGAGCCTGCGGGGGCGGTTTATATTTTTCTCCCAAGTCAGCTGCTGGCAATGTATCCATAATGCACACAAGATTACCAGCATAAATAAAACGGACACAGCAGACCAGGAACAAACAAGACAGGACGGTGCTGCAGCACAACCCAGTCTTGTTTGTTCCTGGTCTTCTGTGTGCGCTTTATTTAGGCTGCGAATCTTGTCTGCATTATGGATAACAACCAACTCGCCCAAACCACTGTGCTATGTTATGCATGATGCTGAAGAGGAACTGATCATCGGTAACGGAAGTGCGTCATCATTGGTAACGGAAGTGCGCAGCCATCATTATTCGCTCCCAGTGTAATCTCTAATCGCCTTCCCGGCTGCTCAGGGGTGATGTGTAACAGTACGAGTAGGATATATTTTCAGAATAACGTACGACTTGAGGTATCTGTCACCGAGCCAAGTAGCTAACATGGGAACGAGGCAGCCTTGCCAACTGCACCCACATTTCACGAAAACATCCCAAGTTCTCATAAAGAAGGAAAGAAAGGGTCATTTCATACGACGCGTTTACTGCTTCCGCCGGCACCGACCTAGATACAGCTTTTTTGTGGCGCAGTCAACGCATGTCAAGTGCATCGCAAAGGTTATCGCTCTTGCAGAGGACGTAAATGGATGGGCGTTAATCGCGGCCTGAAATGTGGTTATAATTTCTGAAGTTTAAACCCAGTACTTGAGACTTTAGCTAATGTACCGTGACCAGTAATAAAAAGGCGTGTAACTTAGCGTTCTTAGGACAAATGAAAATTAGTTTCGATAGCACTTCAGTTTCGGTTCTAGGCTCTATTTTCAAGGTCAAGCAGGCTTCAGACAATGATCGGCGAAATCAGACTTAAGCTCCTGCTTAAGTGTGTGATGCAACAGCGTTTATAGGTTGATGCGCCTATATGCGGAATTGGTCATACTCTAATGTACATTCATAGATCGCTGTGAGTCCTCATACCACTCGTAGGTCCTGTCACTATGGTGCAGCGTCTAAATGATGCGCCACTGCTCTGCGATGGCACCTGCCATAAGTCTCAGATGTATCTTCCCGAGCAACCTCCCGTGACCAGTGACTTATTGAACTGCCACCTGCCAATCTGGACAGTTCGCTCACAATCCGGTGTGCAAGTTTTGGTGACGTCACAAGGTCACGCGGCCTAGATGGGGCTACCTAGAGTGCGTTGTCCACAACGCGGTGGGCACGCAGGGGTACCGTGCAGACAACGGCTAACCGGCTGTGCGCAGGCTCTACACTAAATGAAACAAGCCTCCCACCACCACCCTAGATCCACTCTAGACCACACCCGCACCCACCTTCACCCACCCAACACTACCCTTCATAGGGGTCTCACCACCAACCCATCTTCATACACCCTACTCAAGGCCTTCTACCTACTTCAATTCCATGCTGTGGCGGAATGAAAAAGCGACGGCAAAATGTAATTAAAAGACGCGTGCAGTGGGAAAGCCAGCTTCCCTCCAAAAGCTCACCCACCAGCAAGCTTCCCATCCCACCCCCTAGCTGCCATCCACACACCTTCGCCCTCAAGAAAAATTCTGTCACGTGTGTGAAACTTCGGAGTAGATTAAAAGTATTCAGTAGAATAAGAGCATCAATGTAATCACCGAGGGTAAATTCAACTGCTTTCGCAGAACAGTCCAATGAGATTTCTGATTGCTCCACACTTTTGTATGTTTTCTGCATTGTTTCAACATTATTTCCGCATGGAGCGCAAACGTCATACAACAGTCCGCATATCTTTCGAGGTTACCATATGAGGTCCATTCACTCCGCATATATTCTATAAGCCGAACCATTCACTCCACATAGATTCTGTATGCCATACATGGTCTCAATATGAAGCATATGGTATAACAGGAATCCTTATTTGGAACATAACACCTGGTTGGCACGCAAAGTAAATAAAAGCAGAAAAAAGCTCTCAAATCGCCAGAAGCTTGCGTTCCGACGACCAAGCGTAAGATGAGCATTCGCTGAGGTAAGAAGCTGCGGCACACAGTCAGAGCCTGTTACAGGCAGTTCTCAGCGTATGCTGGTACTCGGCAGCTACCTCAGTTTTGACTGGCTGCGATTGCACAAAGGCAAGCAGAGCCAAAAGACACTATGGACGTCCAATGTATTACAAAGTGAACATGGCAATGCAGCAAAAGAGCAAAAGAAAACTTGATGTTATCCATGGTCACCTATCGCGCGTCGAAACAGTTACTACCCTTTCCTCCCTATGCAGCCGCTTTTAAGCAACGATATTTTTTTCTTCTTCTTTTTCAGTGATATAGAGAGCACACCCCTGAAGCGAACTCGGAACGTAAGACGATACACCGCGCGACGGCTCAGCGCCAGAAGATTCTGCAAAGCCTTTGTCTATCCGGTTAGGTGAACGCCGAATTATCTCAACGCAAACCTGGAAGATCTCAGTCTTCGGAATCGTTCTACTACTCCACAAAAACCGTCACGCAATCACCGCAGCGGGAGCCATGTGTCCGCGACCTGCCGGTCACTGGTGCATCACAACTACGTACGCTGCGACGACGACCTTTTATCGCCTGGTGTCATCGAAGGAGCGGCGGCGTTCGACGCTGGCGCACATGTGTGGCGGCGGCCACCAGGCTTTCCGAACTGTGACCACTGCCCGTGTCGCGGTCATGAATCATGCTTTATCTCGAGTCCCGTGCTCTAGACTCTCTTGCTCCTGACGTTTGTGTGTACGCGCAGCGCCCCCTGGGCGTAGTCGTTGCCTTCCAGCTGCTTTCCACCGTTACAACACCCGTTGAGCAAATGTCTGCTTTCGAAAGAGAGCGGTTGAACTTTCGCCAAGAGCTCAGTTTCTAGGTCGTCTTTAATCCGCCGGAACAAATGCCAGGCAAACAAGGAATCAGTGAGGAAGACGACGGTACTTTTAAGCAGTAAAGACACGCAGTGCACCCTGGAGGCGGTTGCACTGCGACTGTCTCTTTAGTGAATAAAACTGAGTGGTAACCTACCGTTAGGCAATTGTGGCGGATGCAGCTTTGGCTTACTTCATGACACATTGAAGCAGTTAACAAGAGCCGTTCATGTGGATATTATCAATACGATTCATAGCATTGCCAGGAGCCCCTTCTTAGATCCGGAAGGGAACATATAGGTCGTGGTAGGTTTTGCTTCGTTCAAGCATTTGTTTTATATAATTTGGTTATCACCTCTACCGCTTCCAGCGACACCTCCGTATTTCTTGTTGTATTACTTACAACCAAACAGCGATACCCTCTAACACTCAGAGATGCACTAGCAGTATCCTTGTTCGCGACAAAGCTTCCCTTTCATGCTTCACTCGTCATGCGGCTGACATTCTGAGTTTGAAAGTGCGCGGAAAGCATACGGAGCCGTGCTAATTAATCGGCCGCGTTAAATAATAATAGCCAAGTCTCAAGACAAGGTCGCCCTCAACGAACAATTAGCAATATCCGCGTACCGATCATTCAAAAGTTTTTGAGTAGCAGTTGCTCTTTGTCCATGCCTAACAGCCTCGCTTTACCGATGACAGGTGATATATCGCATATACCCTATTACAGCTATGAAACGGCCTCGCAAATCTTCCTTCCGTTTCAAGGTTTGTTGTAAAGGTCAATCTCATATTTCGCTCCAACGGTGTTAGCGTCTACCACGTTTCTCAACATCGCTTCTTCGTGCAGCTGTTACTAATTTGGAGCCAGATGTCATTTATTCCTCGTCACACCTTCACGCCCTTAATGCCGCCATTTCCCTGCGCGCCGCTTTAAACGAAGGCTTTTTAACGAAGATTGTAATTATATAGCGTCTTATGAACTTTATGCAATGTGTGCCGTTTTCATGACCAACCGCTTGCGCTGCATTTGCACAGTGAAAGAAGCACGAATTCCATGGTCAGGTTCTTCGTAAACAACTTATATCAGCTCTCTGATCTTGCCCTGACACGTTCCATTAATCGAAGCAGGGGTAAAAACGCGACGAGCGGTGTGCGCACTGCATTCCACTTTGGAGAAAAGAAATCACAATTCTCCGTGCCCTTGGATACCCGTAAAGTCTCCCTTCATACGCTACAAGGGCATTTCAAATTGGGAACTCCAGAAACGAAATTCCGGTTGTCAGGAAGAACCATTGAATGCCGCATTAATTCACACAGGGGCGGAAGGTCTCTCTCGGTTGCAGAAAACGAAGGCCGTCGTGTTTTCTAACTTTTTCAAACATAAAACTGAACACCCGCAACGAAGAGGATGCTTTTCAGCATTTCTCTTTTTGTTCGGGAAGAAACTAGCCTGCTTAGAGCAGCATGCAGAGATAAAATTGCGCTAGAAACAGCACGTGGGTAGTAATGCTGCAGAGGAACATTGTTTAATCTGAGGTCTTTACGAAGCTGCTATCACGAACAGTTTATATTTCCGAATTATCCAGTTTTTCTTTATTCCTTATTACTTCGCGCTACTGAATGCACCAACCTTTTCTGTCATCACTTCTACTACGCTCTCCTGAAGCGTTTACTGTGAGCGCTACGTTAGACTTTAAATCACTTCTTCAAGTGTGATCGTTGACGCATGGAAACAATCACATAAGCGCGATATAATGCCAGCAGCCCTCACAGCCCTGATCGTCCACACCCGCCTCTATGTTGAGTTCGACTGTATGAAAAAAAAATGATAACTGAGCTTAACGGGTTGTTCTTTGTTCTTAAACTATAAAGTGGCTGGAGTGCAGATCGCTTGCACGCTACATTCGCAGGAATACTAAGGTGATATTTCCTGGCAGTATTTAACGCCAACGCTAAGTGTTTTCCTTCAGACACATCTTCATGTGACGTAAAAATTCGAAAATTATTCTACACAAATTAAGCACACCACCTTACACAAGTACAATATGCCTAGAAATGCTTCAAGAGAGTAATGATCAACTAGTCTGAGCACGCAGTCGTCGCGCCGAGCTTAGTTTAGCTTCAGCTACTCGCAAGAAAAAGCTGTTAAACTATTTAGCATTACTTCTAAGGCAATTTTTAGGGTAGTTAGAAAGTAATATCGGACGAATTCAGTGTTCTATGCGAAGCAGAAATACCCTCAGGACAACATGATGCTCACGCTACAAAAGCGCTAAAAAGCGTCTGCGTCACTGATCTCTGCTAAGCTAAGCATTGTGAACGGATTAACCGCTACCAAATAGGACAGCATACGAGCTACAACCTCCTACACGGCGGGCAATCCTGTTGGTATCACAGGGCAGAGTATCCAGTTGGATCCGAGAAGGAGGCAACAAAGCTGGCTCCGGCAAAAGGTCCTCAATCCCAATCCAGAACACATTTCCAAACGCCACAGTTTTAACACCGAAAAACGATGTCTTCGCGCCACAAGAGTGGCGCATATGGAAGCGTAGACCGACACGCGCAAAAGTCCGCTCTTGCGAAGGCGCGGTCTGCCGAGACCTTTGTACGGCATCACACCAGGCGGAAAGCTCGACATAGAAAGGATGTTCGCGCGCGAATTATTTCGTCTAAATTGGCGCCGATGAAGTGTATCCAGAAGTTATCCGGCTCAGCAGACGTTGGAGGAGACCGTTTGTGACGCAAGAACAAAAAAAAACAAAAAAAGCAACAGATAAAGGGCCAGCCGCGACGGCAGGACCATTGGCAAGAGACCTAAGCCTTTGAACACACGCTGGCCGGCTTTGTACTCACAAGGATTCTCATGGTTGCGCCCCCCTTCCGATGCAGCGAGACGGCCGTGCCGTCATGGGCGAACCATCTTTTTATACCGAGGATGAGTTGCGAGTCACCTCCTCACTCCTTTCTCGCCCTACCAGGGCTCGTGGCGAGGAGGTGCGCAACTGAGAGGGGTTGACCAGTCGTCCGCGGTTATATAAGAGCCGCGGAGAATCAGCACGTTGGTCGGAGAGCGCAACGGTAAACCAACGTGCCCCGTGGTTGTGCCTCTCTGGACGGAACCTTACTCTAGTCTCACTTTCTCTCCGCTCCCTTCCCTTTCCCTCTTCAGAACATTGGGAAGAAGGATGAGTACGGCTCTTCTGCAGCTGCTCTGAAGGAACGTCACCATTTTCTGCCCTCCCCCATTGCTTTCTATCTCGGCGAAGCCTTCTTTCACGCGCTTTACCGTCGCTGAAGGCCCTCTGTCCTTTCTCCTCTCCTTCTACGTGGTCCGCTGGTTTGCGGACAGGATTCTACGGAAAACCGCTACGGCCGTCCGGGCGTCCGAAGATCGGAACGATAGAAGAAAGTTTCGTCTTTCTTTTTCTCTCTTTCCCACTGCCCGTTTACTTCTCTCTTCTTCGCATTTCACACTAGCTTCGAAAACGTTCCTCTTCTGGACAGTCTAGTGGCCACTTGGAAGGCTTGAGAGGCTTTCGCACTGGAAGGTTACCGCCGGACACATCCGCTTGGATCAGGAATGCCTCGCATCCTCGCAGCGAGTGAAAGAGAGAGAGAAAGAGCACTTTCTTCTTTCTCTTCTTTTTTCTTCTTTTCATAGTTCACCTCTCTCAGTCCTTCCCTCGCCTCCTGGGCACGTCCCCTCCTCTGCACCCTTTTCCTCTTCCACGGGGACGGCGGTGATTCGGCTTCCATCCAGCAGAGCGAAGCAGTTTTAAAATTAATGCGACGACCACACAATGAGACGACACCAATAGCCATTCCAATGGGCAGCGGTGCTCACCGGGACCAGGAAAGGGAAGGAGAGGGAGGGAAGGATGGGACGGCGGTGGCGACGGCGCCGAAGCAGCCTCTGGCTGCGGAGACCGAAAACTCTATGAAAATGGGAGATAAGCCACTCTCCAGCGGCAAGTCGAAGAGCGAGCATGGAATCGGAATAAGGTCACTCGGACAGCCCGACACTGCGGCGGAGTGTGCGTGCGAGCAGCTAGCTGGGCGGCATGCTCTTTCCTCCTCCTCCTCCTCTGTGGTACAGCTCCTCGCCGCTGTCTTGATGCATGGAGCAGCTTGATATGCAAGGCTCGCCACCGCACTCCTTGCGGATGTCCCTGACTGTCGATGCGCACGCGATCCTTCCTTTTGCCGGACGGTCCGGTCTGTTGATGGCGCTGCTTTCTCTCTCTTTCCTTCTTTTTGCCTCGTTTTGCTGCATTGGCTTCGTGTAGCGGAGCCAAAAAACACGCTTTCGGAAAGTGTTCGTGAGCATCCTACATCATAGGGTCATTTTACGGCTCTGGCAAACAAACTAGTGAGGACTTTCCTTTGAAGACCTGCTTTTTAAACATTTTGTATAATTTTACATGTAGTAGTGAAAGATGGCGACGTAAAAGACCGTGCGGGAACAGTGCCGTTACTTTTGGTTACCATAGGCTTCATTGGGCACATTGCACTTTCCTGTTATCGCATTTCACCTCCTACTGGAAAGTGAAAATAGTTGTTGCAGGAGCAACCATCAAGGGACGATATAGGCACCCTGTCTCGTTTCTGTGTGGCATCTTCAAACTTAGTCATACCGAAACACTTTGTCGGGGCATATATGGATTTCAGAGGCGTGCAGACTTGGTAACGCCAATAATTTATGAGTTAGAGCATTGGGCACAGTACGAAGGCCACTCTTGTGCAGACAAAAAGTTGCGCAATGGAATGGCTCATGAGGGCCTCCTAAGTTTTTAGAAATGAAATCGTCTTTCTCTGCGGCCTAAGGCTTCGCTCACGCTGCAAGCTTTATGCCATTCGTCCGTTGTTTATTGCAGTGCCTGTACCGCAAAGAAGATAAAAGTCCATCTTATTGTTTGATATTCATCGAAACTAATGGCAGTGGTGCTGTAGAAGGGTAGAAAGATATAAGTGAGACTGCAAAAATACTGTTAGTATTCAATGCATAGGATCTAATGTAAACCGTTAAACGATTGTCTCAATATGCTAGTTTCCTTGGGAGTGATGTAAAGTTAGAACCAGATCGCTGGCATTTCATTTGGTGGGGTTTCTCCGGTTCATGCGTCGGGTTAAACTAACGGCTGTTTCGTGATATTATGATAAACAAAACCTAAAATTTGTTAATACGTTCATTAAGTAATCAGTGGACTGAAAGCACCGAGACGGAGCAGATTATTTTAGAACTGTTACGGTTTTCCACATATGCGTGGTGGTTACGACATAAACATATCCTCCTCATATTCGTAAGTTTGCAGATAACCCGTTTCAGCATAAGCCGCAGCATTCATGTCTTCCTTCCTCATTTGAGACAATTTTGAACTCGCCCCTTATTCAAAGAGATTTTTTCCCAATAATTCCCTCAGTGTATCAGGAATGTTCTTCGGTTGTGCAGCATCAGTACTTCGCCGACTTATCAGAGAACTTATTTTTGAGGAAATGGCTTGGAAACTTAACTTAATTCCTGTTCATCATCTTTCAACAACATTAAAAAAAGGGCGCAAAAAAACAGAAGTTACATCCAATTTCGGCAAGAAGGCGCATACCTCTCGAAGATCTTCTTAACCAGAAGCAGCGGCATCTTTTGAACATCAGGAAAACATGGAAGATATATTGATGCCGCCTTAAGACAAAACACAATAGAAATTCTTACAAAACACAAGAGAACACAAAATAAATTCACAGAAGTTTGAAAAATTGTGATCCGGCAGAATAAATGCGAGCATTTATGTTCCTGCAAGATCTCCTCCTTCAGCGTCATTGTTGGTTACCACTTGTTACCTCTGGTTTATCGTGATCTACAAGCAGTTACAACGCACGCCTGAATGAAACGGTACTACCCGCATCGCGGTGCCAACCAACATTTTCCATCCAGGCAAGCGTCCAATGAATCGATGCGAGTAGCATATAAGTACCAGCATTCATTCTTCCAGCGCGGTGTGCGGTGGAGTCCGTCGGCCATCTCAGCAGGGACTGCTGCCAGACATGTCGCCACTAAATGTGACCCCGCCAGCATTTTGCAAACGCCACCCTTGCCACGCGAATTTCAACGAACCCATTCGTATCAACAAATCGCAATGAAGCCTACAATGAGAAAGGCGAGCCAACGATGAGAACTCTGGCCTTGCATGTACCGTACGCCGAATGAAAACAATCAGTTGCGAAAGAGATTAGGTCTTTTGCCAGGAAAAGAAGCGTGGACAGACCCGCGGCATTCTCGCAGCCTCTTTCACTTTTAAGATTAGTACAAATAGAGATGGCGGTCATTTCCATATCGTTTTATTCGACGTGGACAGAGGATAAAGCGGCGAAAACAAGACCAAAAGAAACATACGTCACGTGCCCGTTCGATGTCGTCCTTGGCAAAGGAAAAGGTGCCATTCTCCGGGGGTCATGAATCACTGCTATGGATCACCGCAACTTCAGGGGCGACCGCGTAGTTCATGTGGTTCATGAGTGTGCAATCGCTCAAGGAGACAATATTTTGTGCGATACCTAACCGATGACATGACCCACAAGCCTACTCTGCCCCAATCCAGTTGCGGAATGTTTCAAATTAACATCAGAAACGTGCGTCTACCAACTCTAAATCAGCATGTGCTGTGTCGACACTGGCCAATCTCTTCCAGATCAATCCTGAAATAAATCCCGCATTGTCGCCAACCGGTAATTCGACCTCATAAAAACGGCTGGTGCTTTTGGCTTCCGGCCAATCTCCTCCTGACTTCCTATTCTCATTCAAATAGAAGCACTTGTTCAAAGTCACTTATCACCTTGATATCTTTGAAGCGAGCCTACCGCGAACGGAAAGCCACATTTGCCGAAGGAATTGTTCGACAGAGTCATCTCGTGAATCCTAACACTTGCCTTCATTTGGCACCAACACCGACGCGCTCTCTTGCATAGACTTGCAAAAGACCCATTCTCTTGTCTTCCTTCCTTTATAAAGACGTGACGAAAACCTAATGGCACACTTCTCAGGTGTTAAAAGGAATGTACTCATGCACGTCAACGGTTCTCGATGCCATTTATTTTCGCAGTGATTGTGTGCGCATAGTTTAGAGCCATTATAGTAGCCCCTATATATTTCCCTGGGCGCCTTCTTCTGCCACCCAGAATAACGACAATTACTGCACCTGACCGCGTTCCATGTGGCAAGCATTTTAATGGCGAACAGAAGAAAAAAATCTCACAGGATGGTCAAGACTGTGTATAGCGATGCTCAGCGATAGCTTTTCAGCCTTTTAGTTCTGGGGATATATTCTTGGCCCGCAGGTGTGGTGGTGAAGTGTTGCCCCCCTGCACTGGCAGGCGGCTGTTCCAAACAGAGCCACCCGTAGGCTTATGCGACCCAGGTTGACCGTGAAATAAGATCACGTGGCAATAAGATCCCGTGACATTAAGATCACGTGGCATTAAGATCACGTGGCATTACGATCCCGTGACATTAACATCACGTGCAATTAAGATCACGTGACACGAATGTCACGTGACCGTGCCATTAGCTCACGCACCGGTTACGCCGACAGCGGACAGGCGCATAACAGCTGTCGCTGTTAAAATTTACGGATTACGAAAGTCGGTAACGCGAAACTTGACCGAAGCTCTGCACATGCCACCTGTCACTATTGGCAGGTGGCGCGTTACTCTGCTAGCCACCCAAAGGGATCTTCACGTGGCAGCCACCTTCCGGTTGTCCATTCCTCCGCTCTCGCCGTGACAGGTGGCGTTTTGCTCTGCCACTACCTGCCGACACGCCCCCTGTCACATGTCGTAACACGCCACCTGTCAGGTGGCATGTTAAACCGACGACGCGGAACGCAGGAGCTGGCGCCTTAGAGCTGCGCTCTAAAAATTAGGAAACCTGGGCAAGGACAGCACAAGTGTTCTGTGCCAGTTCTCCTCTTTTTTTATCTTATTAGTCATTGAATGATACGTCGCCACGGTTCCCATAATATCAGGCACCATTCGGCGCGGCGAATAACAACTGAATAAAAATGAACGAAGTGAACTCTCACATTGCTGACAACGAAAAGCGTTTGAGGTCACTGCGGTAACCCGCACTGGAGGAATGCGAAAGCATTGATGCCTCCTCGTTTCTCTTTGCCCCTCTTTGCTTCACTCGTCGCCTCTCTTTGCTTAACTTGTCCCATCTCCTCACATTTACTCGATTAAGCACTGATGTATGTTCATCCAAGTTCGAAACTGCCACAGTTAATTGTCTTACTTAATCATGCTCCATGAATTGCCCATCTTGAGTTTTGAGTTTTGGAACTTGGCGCCACGCTTCGTTTTCAAATTTGGTGCCGCCACACGTAGCCCTGGCTCCGCCTACTTTTTTCTACATTTTTGGCTCTAAATAATTAACAAATCAACTGATCGACCAAATTCTTTTTCGACATCAACCTCACATCACCCTCTTTCGATTACAACCATTCGTTTGGCGCTACCTCTTGGAAGTTCTTCACAACTGCTGCGGATACGTTTTGCGGACACGACCTTGTCGACATGGCCTAGTAATACTTTCCCATTAATAAGAATCGCATGTTTTTGTACAGATATAGAACGAGTCAGGCTGAAAGGTGTCTCCATTGATGCAAATACGGTTTCTTGCACTTACTTTATGCTTTTGGCCTTGCAGCCATGTCTAGTCCGTCACTCTTTTAAATAATGTATCTGCAAATATATTCAGGGATAACTGCCAAAATGACTGTTCTATATTCTTCCACCTGGGGCTGTGAAAAAAGCCCTTTACTACCAAAGATAAATAGCCCTAGTCTAGAGCAGTGGGAGGCCCTCCTGGCTGACTCCGACCCGAGCACACAGCTTATGCTGGTGACGAGGGCCAAGGCAGCGGCGGAGGCCAACGGGATCCTGGACTAGGGAATACCGACCACTGCAGCTCCACTTCTATCTATCCCCAACACCCTACTCCCTTACTCTTCCTTCTGTGAAAATAAATGTTTTACTACTACTACTATATTCTTAGTCATCGGGATTACCTGCACAACAAGTCTTGCGCCTTCCTTCATGGACTGGCTTATTAATACAAGAAACAAAATTCAAACTTTATATTTCTAGAAGCTTTGTTTTACCTTCAAAGTGTGCGTCACACAGCAGGTGAACGTCATGTCAGTAAGATGAAATGGATGCTACAGTACTCTTGCCCAAAACTGAAATTTTCCTCTAAAAACAACAGATGGGTGCGTAACAAGAAAGAACTTACAGAGAACGCACAATAAATGCATGATGAAAGAACCCAACACCGCTTCTTTTCAAGTCTGACTCTTTGTGGCGGGTAAAGATTAAAGGTGGGAGCCTTATGCAAGGGCCACTGCTGCAAGAAATATGGAATGCTTAACTACCTCAGCTGTGCTAGTATTGCACGTGCAAACAGAACCTTTGCCCAGTGAAAAGAGGGTGTGCAAATAAAGGCACAACAATGCGACTGTAGCTGATAGTCGACGTCGCCATTTATGTTTTATTAATGGTTGTCAAGGTGTCAGTTTAGGCATCAATATAAAAAAGCTTTATTCAAAGAGAGTACCTGAGCGTGGGTTGTTCCAACCATTCACTGGATGGTACAACGCACATGATTAAGCGTAAACAGTACTGACAAGACGATGCTTATGCCTGACCGGCCGGCAACAACTCACGTAGTGTGTTTACTCGAACATGAACACCGTCCAAAAATTGACACCCGCTGCCACATATTGTCGCGTTGTCGGGTTTATGGCTGCACATACCAATGTCATGGGACCCACATTTAGTTTAACGTTGTTGCAGACTACCACCCCGCTACTTGAGAAAGGAAGCAATAATCCCTACAAAGACTAACACAACAGAACGACTGAGGACAAGCGCTTTTCTTTCGTAGTTCTCTTGTGTTCACCTTTGTATCGTCGGCATAAAGCGGAATTTTGGTTCTGCAGCGAGGTCTTGCATTCCTCTACTTTCCTTGTTACTGGTAACTCTTTAATGAGCCACTTCTTTACTAGTTTCCTCTGTATGTTCTTCATTTCTAGGCAAACTCGAGCCCTTACCATCTTGTCGTCGCTACACCGTACCTGATCGAGGAGCTCCACATCTTGCACGAAGCCAGGGTGAGTGTACAGCTTCTATTTCAGTAGAGCGTCTATTTTTTGTGTCACCATTAGGACTCCTCCACGTCCACATACTATTCTGATGTTTCCGCAAGAAAATATTCATGATCCATATATTATTTCTCTCTGCGAACTCTACTAATCCCCCCCCCCCTCCCCCCTGCCATTCCTAGAGCCTATGCCATATTCGCCCACTGCCTGATCTCCATCCTCATTCTTGCCAACTTTGGCATTGAAGTCGTCCATCAGTACAATGTACTGTGTTTTTACTTTGCTCATTGCTGATTCCACATACTCATAGAAGCTTCTGACGATCTGGTCATCATGGCTGGATCAGGTGATCAGGCCTGTAGCCACACTATTAAATTTAATTAAAATTACTGCCACCCTCTCGTTAGTACTATGGAATTACTCTATGTTACCAGCTATTCCATGATTGATGAATCCCACTCCTAGTTGTTTTCTGTCATCTAATCCACAATACCATAGTACGTGTCCGCCCTTTAGCACTCCATACGCCCGTCCTCCTAACCTCACTAAACCCTGCGACATCCGATTTAATAGTCGCTGGTTCCTCGATCAGTACAGCCAGACTAGCCTGACTGCCTGATATGCCCCGATTTATCAGCAGCTTTATTATTGTACTGGGGCTCAACCTGTCCTTAATCAGAACCACAATCATTTTATTTTAATCGATCGTGAATTATTTACCTACATTTGGTAAATAAAGATGGAGGTGGCAAAGCCAACGGCTGCACCGGTACCTCTTGTTACAGGAGTGCATGAAATGTGAAAATGCAAACAACAGCGTAAAAATAGTTTTAACTGCTGCGTAGGAAGATTTTAATATCGGAAAAAAAAAACAAGACGACGCAAACTATAAAAGAAACGTGCTGTGGATAAGCATGATATAAATGTATAAATAGAAAAAACATTTCAAATCAGTGCTGCGTATACTCTTATTAATGAAACAGTTATTTAGTTTATTGAAGAAAAAGGCGAAGATTGCGTTTAAAAGCACGGGTGTAAGATGAGTACTTCATAGTAAATGGTAATGAACTCAGCAAAAATGTAGTAGAAATATTAACTGAGTTTACCGTAAATAATTGTAGGCTTCGGTAGTCAACAACTGCTGCAGCATGAAAAGTGATCGTAACTTTGGTGAGGAAACGCTTTTAAAATTGCGTCCTGCAGCTAGATTCTGAATTCCTCTATTTGACTTCTTACCGCTAACTCCTTGAAGGGCTTCCGCTTCACTAGTTTCTTCCATTTCCTCTTCTAGTCTAGGCTAATTATAGATTTTATTATACTTTCGTCGCTACAATGCACCTTTCCGAGCCTCAGTATCCTGCAGAATGCCAGCATGCGCATAAAATATGAAGTCTATATTTCATTTTTAGCCTCGCCACTCGGGCTTCTCGACGTCCACTTCCGCTTATTCCGTTTGCGGAAAATGATATTCGTAAATTATTCGGTTCTGCAAACTCTACTCATAACTCTCCCCTACTATCCGTACAACCTATGCTGTAGTAACCCATTGCTTGCTGACCTTTTTCCTTTTTCTGTGCCTTGGAATTGAGGTCGGCCGCCAGTGCAGTGTACTGTGTTTTTACTTTGATCATTGCCGATTCCACGTCTTCATAGAAGCTTATGACTATCTGGTCACCATGGGTGGGTGTTGGTGCGTACCTTTAGTTTGTTCACCTTATTAAGCTTAATCATGGTAACTGCCTCCTCTCGTTAATACTATACAATTTCTCTATTTTACCAGCTATGACTTTATTGATAAGAAATCCCACACTTAGTTTTCGTCTGCTCGCTAAAGCACGATATAGCATATTACGTTTCAGGCCTTAAGCTCTTTACATGCATCATCTCTGCTCAGGACATCACTAAGCCCTATAACATGCCATTTAATGCCAGCTAGTTCCCCAAACTGTACTGGTAGGCTAGCGTCACTGGATTAAGTTCTAGCGTTAAGCGTTGCCAGGTTTAGTTTCCAATGACAACCTGTCTGGGACCAGAAATTCTTAGAATCATTCGCTGCATGGCATGTCTGACTGCCAGCTTGGCCATATGCTCCGAAGCTGATGGGGACTGAGGGCCGTAAATTAATTGGAGTGTACGTAAATGAGGTGGTGGCCAGTACTCCACCAGGGTGGCCAAATCCTGCTCTGGTAAAAAGGTGCGTTGTCGGCTCCGGTCACTTGGGTAAGGCCGCACCGCAGGCCTAGTTATTCAATTCTATCCACACTCTAATCTTGTTATATTCATGCGGTGGAGAACTGTGGTGGAACTGGGATTCGAACCGCGGCCCTTTTTGCACTCGAATGAATGCTCTACCTGTACGCCATCGCTGTATCGCTGCATCTCATACTTGATTTTAAATTGATTTATCCTTAAATGCGTTCGGCGACCATTTGCGTCAGTTGTTGTCCATGGAACCAGAAGCCTTCAGTGCTTGTCGACAGACCGTGCCTCACCGCCTAGCATTGGCGCTTCACTCCAAATAAATGCACGTCCTGCGAATTAAGCAATGGCCGATTTCAGTTCACTGTTCCCATAATTACACTTGCTGATCATTTGCATGCGCTAAAACTTGTAAATTGGTTCTTCATAACCGCTGACATCCTCCCCACGAGCCCCGCTCAAACGCTAGGCCTACTCGTCATGAAAGCGGCCGGCGCCTTTTAAAGTTATGGCAAATGTTTATGCCTGGTTGGTGCCCAAGCGCGAACTATGCACTGTAGGCACTCGTTTTGCTTATTTTGTAATAAGCGTAAATTAGAGAGAAAGGCAGCTATTTATGTCCTCGTCGACCAAGGCGTTTCCCTCGGCAGCTCATTTGTCGAGGACAGGTCCCCGACCGATTCCGCCGGCGTCTCTGCCCAGAAACTGGCATCGACACTGCGTAGTTTTGGGTGTCACATCTGCCCACTGAGAACGCGTCATTGTGGCCTTGCATACGCAAAACAAAGCACAGCAAAAATATACCGGCGCAGATAAAAGCCAGTGTGACCTCACGAAAATAGTTTTTAAGCTGCACACGTCTTTAAAGGTTATTACACCTGCTACTCTGCATATGAGGTGTTGAATGACATAAACACCCGCAAGTTATGGCAGAAAGATACTTAAACACGTTCATCGCACAACGCGCTAGCGGTCGGCGATTGGTTCTAAAGCAAATGCGCACCGCACAAATGCAAGCATAAAACACCAGTTATTGACATCATTAGCATGATGAGTAGGATTTTGTTCCATTGCGTGGCGGAACAACAAAACATCAACAACAACAACAACAACAAAAAACTCGTTCAGCAGCATGGTGGTGGGTTATTTGGGTGGAAATTCGAAATGGGTGAGTCCGAGTCCCCGAGATTACCCTTTGTTCTGTTCGATTCTAATTTTTTTTTTTGAAGAGCTGTGATATTTCTTTTTGCGATTTAAATCCTACCTACAGCGCAATAATATAAACCGAGTTTTCCGGCCCAGTTTCCCTCAACCCAGTGAGCCACAATCTCCCGCGCCTCATTGGTAGAATTACCAAGTAGGCATTAGGACTATGCTTATAGAATGGCACTGCGTTTACCGATAGTTGCTTTTCTCCCGCTTGGACATGTCTTCTTCCTCCGCTACACACTTTCAAGGCGAGTTAACTCGACCGACTTTGGATTCTGCGACGCACTTCACACACTGACGTCAAATATTTGCCGCCGCCCTGCTTTTCTTTCCGTATATTGCTCAAGAGCATGTTTATGGGTCGAGAAATTTTAGGGCATTACAAAATCCGTGCTACTTCAAGGGCGTCCAAGCTCGTACTTTTGGGTTGCACAACTTGGCCACGGCAAGTCTGTTCTCCCATTTCAATTAGAAACGCGCGTGTGCTGTGCTTGAGAGTCACACCACCCGTTGCTGCTCGGAGCCCGCAAAAAAGAAACATTGTGTAGCACGTTTGACCACTGATTAATACTCCTCGCGGACAGTGAATCACTGTCTATTCAAATGCCCTTCCAGTCCTGGTACCCCAGCTGCATCACGTAGCGCACCTCGTAACAGCCGCAAGCGATACCGCCGCCGCTAAAAGTATTCCGCGCAGTGTCCAACATCGGTTCTTTCTTACCGAAGCTTTCATGCCGATGTAACTGGGCCGCCGCATCTTTGGCCCGCATTGACGAAGGCCGCGCTTCGAAACGCCGTTTCGTAACCCTTCTCCAGACGGCCGAGACAGTCTGGTCCGGCACTGTCCTCCTCTCTGACCTTCGGACGCGCCTCATTTAAAGAGAAGCGTGTAATTTGATGTTCCTGGCTGCACACTGATATACTGGCCCTGTTCCATTCGTATTCGAGGCGAGAGCGCTCATGGATCAAGCCGTCCTTTCTGCCGACTTGCAAGACTTGTGACGCGTATGTTACATAAGCGTGTTTCGACATGCGCAGCGAGGTTTTTTTTGTCTTAAGCTCGCGGCGCTCATGACTGCTTGCATAATTATAAACCTGGTTTGTCTTTTAAACTGACATCTTGGTCGCTTTACTGCTTTAGACGCGCGAGTATGCAAAATGATGGCTGCCAGCTTGCTTGCGTGTCTGTCGTCTGTAATATACCAGCAGACTGCGTGATAGATGGAGCTTAAGGGGGAAAGTCCGTCCAAGTTAACCAGCTACGTCAAGGACATGGAAGTAATTCAGAAGTATCATGGATCGCCGCCTAAACGCGCCAAACTGCAAATGTCCCTAAAGGCTACTGCATCAGGCGCCTCAAAAACACGGGCTAAGCACGTAGCCAAGTTAAGCTCTTTGAACCACAGTATAGGCCTGTTCGCTGCTAATACGCCGACTAATAAGATTTTGCTCCTGTTGACGGTTAACCATGAGAGTATCCCATGCGGGTTTGTGCCGAACCTCCTGGCATATGTTGTCGTGTTCCAATTTATCTGGATGTGGAGATTCCTGTTTAGAATTTGCGAAAAATAGCAAAGCGTTATTGGAAAACTCATATTTTATTTCCTTTCAACTGCTCCCGTCTATTGCTGTGAGGCATGGTTTATGTTAGCTTTAACGGCAGCTGATTTCAGTGAATTACTTTGGCAATATGTGCGACAAAAATTAGTTTGTTTGACGCTTATGGTGCTGTCGTGAAGATAGCGCTATAATGCTGAAAATATCCGATTATGCCCTTAGCGTCACACTTTTGCCGGTAAAAGTTGTATGTGCTTTGCCGCGCGTAAAAAAATGCTACAGTGAACGTAAATACGTAACAGAGATGACATGGTGATAACAGATATATTCTATTCGCTCGAGAAATTGTGTCTTAAGCACTATACTGGAAGAACGCCGCTATGAATACTTGTAGCAGCTTAGGATGTGAAACGAAGCGCGCGGTATAGCTAATTCACCATCACGTTCACAAGCCACAAATGTTTGGCAACAAATCAATATTTCACTGTGGCGTGCCCCTCAACATTATGTCAAGGAATAGAAGGGTACAACTCGATGTCAGCAACAGAGCGACCGTTGGCGCCTTGCAAGTCAGAACGAGTGAGGAACCACTCGACTTAATATATCGAGCTGTTCGGAAATGTAGCACAGACTTTCACCGCACTCACGACCATGGAAGGTAACTGATGCGCCATATTGTCTTCCTGTAGCGGTAAAAGCAAGGAAGGCAATGTGGCACACCAATTACGTTGGCAGGCGGGACATGTATTCAGTCAAAGTCGAGGCGGGGCATCGAGCACGGGACACTGCACGTAAGCGGGATACAAGAGCATGGAAACGTCCGTCAAGTGGAACCCAGAAGGATTCCGCTCGGGACCCTGCGCGCAAACGCGACGCTATACAAGATTGGTCAGCCAGTCAGTGGCGGCACATTTCTCGCGCACTAGGGCGCTCATGGTAACCCTTTCAAAGCATCAACACAGCCGTCATACAGTTATGTATTGCTCGATCGTTTCTTTAATCGTTTCGTGGATCAGCTCGCGCTTAATCTCGTTGTGCACTTGGGGTAAGCGTTCCTTCAATTTATTTCCGCTCGCGTGCATCCGGTGAGATTTCGTCACCAAATGTTCGAGTACTGCCAATCTGAAGGTTAACAAGAATTTGTACTAAAAGACGAATTTTGTGTTTTTGTTAACTTAAGTTGTAAAAGAGCTAAGATGTTATATAGCAGGAGGAAAACTAGTTATGAAGCAGAAAAAGAAACTGTGCTTGTCCCGAATAATTATAGAGTATTAATTAAATTGATGCTCGAACATTGGTCCCTCCTTACTGGAGAGACTTGCCGGTCTCGCCGTGTTCAGCGCAAGTACTGCTTCTTGATTTGTCAATCATTGCGAGTGTTGGCCACACTGCGCTTTGGCCTGCCACAAAATCCTGGACGACCTTAGTGGGGCAGTTAGGGTAGCGGAAGGCATGAAAGACATAACAGCCCCTTCTACAAAAGATTTTTGGAGGTTCCCCCAATTCATAGGCAGTAAAGCAATGACTTGTTTCACAATACCGCAAGCTGGCGCCTTTACAAGATCTGACGTCGGCCTTGAATACAGCTAGGTACAAAAAAAATAATAAAACGCTGAAACTGTTTAAAAAATTACCAGAAAGGCAATTGGGTGCATTCCTGTATTGCCACTTGGTGATCCTGAGTCGGTTTTACGTCTCCATTTAAGACAAGTTCTGCGATTTAGCGAACATATAACAATAAGCGAGATACCGACAGGAAAGTGATGCGCACTATATTGCCTTTCATATCGCCTTCGATTTCTTTACCGACATATTGGTATTCCAGGCGACGGCTGGAAAGTTTTTATTTCGCCGATTAAGAAATCCAGCAGGGTTATAGCATGGCAAAGTTTGGCACTGAACCTTAAGGACTACCTAAGTGGCTTACCAGCATCTGCGGATCACTGTCGGGTTGCGCCGATCTAGAGAACGCGTACACAGAAATTACGGGCTATTTTGAAGAACCTATAAACAGGTCATACGGCGAAAAGTTTTGTTTATGTTCGTTTGTGTTTACCGGCGCTAGCTGAAGTGACAGGCACTGCATTAAATCTTGTGCTTTTGTCGACTTTGGTTAGAAACGACCGTTTGAACAGCCATCACTTCCCGTTCGCATCGATCTATCTATTCATCTGTCCGTCCGTCCGCATAAATCCGTCTGTCTGTCTGTCTGTCTGTCTGTCTGTCTGTCTGTCTGTCTGTCTGTCTGTCTGTCTGTCTGTCTGTCTGTCTGTCTTTCCGTCTGTCTGTCTGTCTTTCCGTCTGTCTGTCTGTCTGTCTGTCTGTCTGTCTGTCTGTCTTTCCGTCTGTCTGTCTGTCTGTCTGTCTGTCTGTCTGTCTGTCTGTCTGTCTGTCTGTCTGTCTGTCTGTCTGTCTGTCTGTCTGTCTGTCCGCATAAATCCGACCGTTTGTCTGTCTGTCTGTCCGTCCACATAAATCCGGCCGTCTGTCTGTCTGTCCGCATAAATCAGACCGTCCGTCCGTCCGTCCCTCCGTCCGCCTGCCTGCCTGCCTGTCTGTCGGTCTGTCAGTGTCTGTCTGCCTACCTGTCTGTCTGTCGGTCTGTCAGTATGTCTGTGTCTGTCTGCCTGTCTGTCTGTCAGTGTCTCTCTGTGTCTGCCTGCCTGTCTGTCTGTGTCTGTCTGCCTACCTGTCTGTCTGTCGGTCTGTCAGTATCTGTCTGTGTCTGCCTGCCTGCCTGTCTGTTGGTCTGTCTGTGTCTGTCTGTACGTACGTATGTATGTATGTATGTATGTATGTATGTATGTATGTATGTATGTATGTATGTATGTATGTATGTATGTATGTATGTATGTATGTATGTATGTATGTATGTATGTATGTATGTATGTATGTATGTATGTATGTATGTATGTATGTATGTATGTATGTATGTATGTATGTATGTATGTATGTATGTATGTATGTATGTATGTATGTATGTATGTATGTATGTATGTATGTATGTATGTATGTATGTATGTATGCATGTATGTGATTGTTTGTGTCTGTCTGTGCCCGTCTGTCTGTCTGTGTGTCCGTCTGTCCCGTCCATCCGTCCGTCCCGCCTGACCGTCCGCCTGACCGCCTGCCTGCCTGCCTGCCTGCCTGCCTGCTTGCCTTATGAAAAATAAATCCTTCAACTTATTCAAAACGTTAGAAATTTGGGTTTTTAAGGCTTAGTTATTAGGAATTTTTCAGACAGACTTATTCTCTGCAGGGTATGCTGCTGGTCGAGTTGGTTTGACATTCTGAACACTGAAGCGCTGGCAGACGACGGACGAAGGGAGGACGAGACACACAGTGCGCTGCATCCTGCATTGTGTTCTTTGGTTGCGTTGTTAGGCACGGATTCCGTAAAAAATATTTGCCCTTTGATATTTCTTTTGAGGCTTCTGTATACCAGCAGTCACAAATAGAAATTTCAGGCGTTCTTGCAACCATAGTTGATCTGTGTAGAAATGTGAGAAACTTGGTCTCACTGTAAGCCAATGTTTGTAGTGCATTTGATGCACGGCTTTGCTGCCTTCCATGGTACTACTACCGTCAAGCCTAATATTTACATTTTATTTGCGTTCGAAATTCTTCTACACGAGTCTACTGTAAATCTGCAAATTCCTCAAGGAATAAAAATAGGTCTTCTTTTAACCGTAGTTCATTACTGTTGGATAGGGAACAGCGTGGTTATATTGTGAACAGCTGTTTTTAGCATCCTCAGTTGCGTGGTTTTGATGCCTTTGATGGTACGGCTTCAATCGGACGTAAGTTAACCTCTTACTAGTTCAGACGATTCACCGGTTTTCTGGCGCCCGCCAACCCTGGCAGTACCATACCATGCCTAAAAAGCCCTATTTTTGCCGCAAAACCTTGTTTCCGAAAATTACTTAAAGACTTCCCTGTAACACCCCGTATAAGCCCCTCTGACTATTCCCGCGCAATTTCTAGTTTCCTTTGCGCGGACATCTTCGGCGAATGCACCCCGTAGCGATGCTGCGATCTTGAAAGAGAGCGCGGAATGTTCCCAGCCCGGTGGCGTCATTTAACCCGGATCAGCCACGGGCACGCGATTGCTCAATGGCTGCGTGTGCAAGCGCGGGACTGCGATGTCAATTTTGTGATATACGAGGGTCCGGCAAGCACTCTCGCATCCGTGTATAATGGCGCCACTTTGGGGCTGGTGTAACTACGGCCCTTCGTTCCTGCTCGTACCTCCCTCGGGGTTTCGACGTCCAAACCGTAGGATTCACGGAACGCCGTATGGACACCGATAAAAGCCCGAACGACCGACAGACCGATGACGTAACATGCTGGCTTTATGCCAGCCGCCGTGTATAACAACTGTTTTTCGTGTTTTTTTTTTTTACTTTTCACGAAATCCATGCTCACCTGTAGAGGGTAGACAAGTAGGTCAGCATATTTCTTTGCTTCTTTGTACGTACTTTTCCGACTAATAGTGGGCTTTATAGGGGTGCTTGTTGCCTATTAGCATCGACAGAATGACTTGCGCGTTGGTTTGCATGTGCATATTTTTCATAAGGTCTAACTGGTGACCTTTCTGTCAGACAACTGACCTTAGCAGATTTAAGCCTCACATCCTGGTGTACGCTTCCTGTCGACCTTGAATTTTTGTCTAGAGGCAAATATATGAACATAATCTGGTTTACGGTCACGACCTGTATGTTACTTCTAGGGTGTACAGCAAATTTTGCAAGCAATAAGATTGCGCACGCAGATCACCTGGTGTTCAACAATTGCGGAAGCTGGAAGTAATGTGCCACTGTGTTCATAGGCTGGCGGCTTCGAAGTCGAGGATGAGGATATTGTGAAGGAAGGCCAGGCCGAGACGGCAAGACGGCCGTGCCTGGTGTTTATTCCAACCCGGGCGCGTGCCACAGGCGTAGCCACGGGATGATGATGGTATGTACAAGAGAAAGATGATGATCCCTGGAAGGCTCACACAATCTGCCCGGGGGGTCGGAAGCGGCCATCCTGGCCGCTCCTAAGCAACCGATGGTTCGCGGCGTACAAACGGTTTCAAACGGGAAACGTGGATAATTTCAGTACCACGGTGGCGTCGATCGGCTGGGGAAACAACAGGTGTAACACTGTAGTTCACGGGGGAAGTGCGATTGATGACCCTGTAGGGACCAAGGTAGCGGTGGAGAAATTTGTCACTAAGGCCAGGGATGCGCAGTGGTGTGAAAAGGAGTACTTCGTCACCTGGTCGGAAAGAGACCACACGACGAGTAGAATCGTAGCGACTCTTGCGGTCTTCCTGGCAGGCTGCAGTGTTGAGGCGAGCAAGGTGACGGCATCTGGCCACACGGGATACGAACTGGGCAGGTGCTGATGTGGAGGTATATTCAGGCGTAGAGAAGAAAGAACTGTCCAGAATTGTGGTGGGAGGGCGGCCGTAAACGAGGAAGAACGGAGCACCCGGGGAGCACCATGCCGCAAAACAATAGATTGCAATATTATTATCAGTGGCAGCAAAGAATCTCTGAAAAAAAACAAAGAATACACAAAAACAGCCCGCCAGCCTCTTTTCTCCCGAAGCCAAGACTGCAACCGTCTGATTAATAACCCTTTACTGTCCAATCTCGTTGACCAGTAGTTTGCACGGTTACCTAAAACTGCAACTGTATAGCGACAAGTCAGTCGAGTGAGAGAGTTTCACAGCCGTTCTAAGCTATCCTGAAGACATTCACCGAGTAAAACAGATTGTTTTCGTGACATCCATATATCCTTTGGTTGCGAAGTTTTCCACAAATTCTCACTGGAAAAAGCGGTTCAACGTCTAGAGACATTAGACAGGATTGTCCATCAAAACGAGGCAAAGCTATATACGAAAGCCTTAACCGTGCACTAACGCAGGACGCCTTGCAACAGCGCGTCTCTTCCTGAAGCAACTTTCGCTGACACGATTTCACTGAGGAAAACGTACCGTTCCTAAGGTGTTACTAAGCGCCGAAAGTCTTAGCGGGAGAGACCACCCGCTGTTTTGCAGTCGCCTTCAATTCAAACCGCTCTGCCCTCTCTCCCCAGCTTCGCTTTTTGCTCTTTCCATTCCAGGCCCTTTCCGTCTTGTAGAATGGCGACACCCATGCAAGGCTTACAGGTGCCTGCCGTAATGTGCATAGGCCGGCGTACCATCCACAGACAGCTGTCGGTAGGGAGGTACGCGAAACGCATTGCAACCTGCATAGATGGAGTGCTGGCCGCTGAGCGCGTTCGCTCATGTTGCTAGTGTTCTCATGTTATTATGTGACTGCCCTCCTTCGTTCCAGAGTGAGAAGTTTCCCCGTAGGCAAGCGACCGCAGTCAGTAGCTTGAGCCGATTTCAAGGTTGTCTCTTTGCGGCCGTGGGAAAAACGTAAGTTTTCCGTCACCGCCTCGTGGCACTCGGGTAACTTAACGGCACCTCAGTAACCGTATCCTTTCCTGCATGGCTTGAACATTATGCCTTCATCGACTACGTCAGGTCGGCACTCAGAGATTTAGTGCAGTATTTATCCCCATACGCAGAAATTCTAGACAAAAGCATGTTTGTTCTTTGAAAACAAAAGCATTTTCTTTCACTCCCTCCTTTATCCCTTCCTTTACGGCGCGGTTCAGGTGTCGAACTATATATGAGACACATACTGCGCCATTTCCTTTCCCCCCAAACAAATGCTGCTTCTTCTTCTTCTTCTTCTTCTTCTTCTTCTTCTTCTTCTTCTTCTTCTTCTTCTTCTTCTTCTTCTTCTGCTGCTGCTTATTATTATTATTATTATTATTATTATTATTATTATTATTATTATTATTATTATTATTATTATTATTATTATTATTATTATTATTATTATTATTGTTGTTGTTGTTGTTGTTGTTAATCATGTTTTAGCGGGAACCGTTTGTGGACGCAATTGTTTCGTATAATGTAGGATTTCACTATAACAATCAATATATCCGCAGATCACCCGACGGCAGTCTTGTATTTTTTTCTATTCTCGCTTTTTCTATCATCAAAAGCGTTCCCCATTGATTTTCTATGGCAGTCTTAACTCTTCGATGCGATCGCTGGAAACACTTTAAAAGAAAGATTTTGTTACATATCAGAATAATGACCATTACATTCAATATTCCCATAACAGTGTCTCACAACTTTGTAATTTTCAAAATTTTTGCCGAGAAAGCTAGACTTTTGTAACTTTTCTGCCTTGCATGCATTCATTGGCGGTACCATCATTTTCCGTAGGCTTCGTCACTGATGTTATATTTGTGATGTTTTATGCTTGAAAGCGTTGTGTAAACATGAACACAAAGCTGTGCTCTTATCTTCAAGTCGTAAAAGCTGTTAGCTGAAAACAAAAACTATTTTTGCGAAATTGAGTGAAACCAACCGCGTACGTATACACCGACGTCTGAGCACGGATAATATCCGTTCCTGGACGATGGCGAATTATTTATTTACTTATTTGTTTGTTGTTTTGTTTACTCCAAAGGACCTGAGCAGCCACTACACCGGGGAAAGCCTAGGAAAATAATAAACGAGTGTATAAATTATTACAGATATCACATATACACACGCATCTCACGTCAGTCAGAAAAGAGAGCAAATGTAACAAATAATTTGACAAATAAGATATCCTATGCCAGCTAACGAACTTACTTTAAATTGGTATACACTTTGTCATGTCAAATATTCCTGGACAAAAATTTTGAACGTTGGAAATTTGTAAGGTACTGTAAGTGAAATACTGATGGCAAAGGTCCATTCTTCCGATCTGCGGTAAAATCGCACTTTTGAAGTTTTTCCATCGCTCGCATGGAGCAGTTAAGGCTGCCATAAAAAACCAATCGGGAACGCTTTTGACGACAGCAAAAACGCAAAAATTAGCAAAAAATACGAGCCTGCCGAAGGGAAATATGCGGTTATTTTGACTGTTATAGCAAAATGTTACAACATATGAAAGAATTGCGTTCATAAACTGATTCTCGTTCTAAAACGATTTTGTCCAAAATAGTTGGGTATGTTTCATTTTATTACACGCACGTTCAGAGACATACATTCATAAAGGAATGTTTTCTGTGACTTAGCATGGAGTCACAATATGCATAACAGGGCATCATCTTAAAGGCCTTTTCTCACCAAAGTTTCGCTTGCTTCTCATGCCACCACAATTTCATACTAGCGAAGCCTAACACTAAGTATAGTAAATTCACAGTTATTTCTTTTGCCGCAATTTTGTGGAATTCGTTTCCTTTTAGTATGAAGCAATCATTTAACATTCATGCTTTCAAACTTAATTTGCAAATTTTTCTTGAGTCATGCTAAAAAGCTTTTTCACTGATCAGAGTACACTTGGCACTCACTCGAAATGTTCTTCTCTGTTTCTACATTTACATCACCCTTATCCAAATTTTGTTTCTTTTATAGTACACTTTTGAGGCGCTCTTCTAACAGGAGCTCTCCTTTGCAGTCGTTAATTTTGGGACCTTCTGTATTTACCAAATGTGTGTGTATATTTCATAATCGACTATAGGATAGGAATAACTCTATTAAAATTTGTGATTGTTCGGTTGCGAGACTCCAGCCTTGATTCAAAAGCGTGAAACTGCAGAGAATTAACCGCAATGTGCGTTGATTACTTTCCAATAATGATTTAATACATTATGTGAGTACAATAAAACGTAACCTTAACTTTAGCATTCACAGTTCTGGAAGAACATTGTTCTCCTCTGTCTCTTCCAAAACATTTGTCATCACAATTGTGGGCTTCCGTGTCAGCTCGTGTATATGATCACTGTGTTCCTCGGTATCGATTCCTCATCGTGTTTTTTATCTTCAGCACCAAAAAAGCGTAATAAAATGTCTCTATTTCATTCCCAAACCGTTCTGCTATGTGGGCCACCTGCATGTATCTCTTACCGAAAAAACTAACCCGCGCAGTGCTCAGCGCTCAGTGCAACGCTCAACAGTTCTAGCTTAGGTGTCCTTTTGTTTTTTCGTCTGTTGCTCTTATTTTGTAGCCAGTCATGTGATCTCGCAATTTCGCTTCCTCCTATTTTATGTTTCTTCTCATTCGCAATGTCTATTTATGTCCTCTGCATGAAGACCATTAACTTTTGAACACTTTCTATCTTCTTCCATGCTCTCCTTCTGAAATGTCGTCTGCTTGAAGTTAAATAAATTAAAGACTGCACTCCCTCAGCAAGATGAAAAACGTGAGTGCAGCAATCCAAAAGCTTCAGCGATGGTTATCTATTTGGCCTACACTGTCTCTTCTCTTTGTTTTGTTCGCGTCCTGAAGCATTTGGCGATTAAACGAGTTTCCAGCACTATCGGCGTCATCTATCCACTAAATATCTCGCGTGTCAAGGGCGCCGAGAGTATGTCTTTTCTCTATTCTCTAAACGCTCGGTGCATTCGCTGCGTCAAGGACGTCCAGTGTCACCCTTTCCATTTTCCGAATATCAAAGCTCATTGTTTGTGTAATACCCTCCTCAATTATAGATGCCCTCCGCACCTCGCTTCGGTTGGGGACGATGTCAACACGTCTTACCGAGAGGTTCTGCGCCAATGGTTTAACGCATCGGTGGGAATTAGTGGGTTTTGTTGAAATGAATTGCTGCAGTAACTGTCTCGCTTCTCGGTGGACACCTCAACCGCGCCTTGGACATTTTCGACCACTTGGGGATTGCTAACTTGCACTGACATCGCACAGCACACGGGCGCATTAGCGTTTCACCTTCATCAGAACACAGCCGCCGCGGCTGGGTTCGAACCCGGGTACTCAGCATCGGTGGGGTGTTCCACGTATGTTGCAACCGCAATCGCCCCCAGTGAAAACCGAACTAGAGACCGTAGTCCATAAAGATCTATTATTCATTAACTATCTCATCTGGCGTGACGTCAGCGCGACGGTGGCTTTCGCCACTCGTCGCACACACAGGCCGGCTCACCATTGGCTCCTATGGTGCATATACAGATGACGTATGGTGACGTAGCCGAGGCTACGTCACCGAACAAAGTAACCAATGAAAAATAGATTTTGGATTTTTATAGAATAAGGCCCTTGCGACCGTATTTTGAACGCTTTATTTCGGTAATGTTTCATTGTTACTTCAATTCTGGCACAAGACAAGGAAGGTGGGGAACAAATGACCAATGAAAATGCGTGGCCGGTCTGGCCACCAGCAACACTAAACCTGTCACATCTAGACCGGCCGTGTGATAGGGGCTACGCTTCGCCTATTCGTCGTACAGCCACTGCTCAGTTTCTCTGCCAAACACGACAATGGCGCTGCTAGTGTAGGCGTTGGTGTCGGTTTACCAGTGCGCATGAGCTTGAGGCGCATTTATGCCCGTGGCATCAGGTGCATGTTTTTCTACCTCGACTAGCGTGACGTCACTGGCCGCGGCCTACGTCACTAGAAAGCGCCGGACAGTGACAGAGGACAAAAATGAAGTGAAAACAAACCTTTGCGAAATACACCCGCATGATTATTTACCCTGTCTAGAGACAACATTTCAACTACTGCTTGCCTCGGTCTGATGCTAATAAACGATCAGAAACGTTCCAATTTTTTCGACATCTCCTGATGCGAAATTTGACCAGTCGCTAAGAGTGCCCACTTCGAGCCCTAACGTCTCGCAGGAGCATAAAATGCAAGACGTTCGTTTTTCATTTTGTTCTCCGCCTCCACCTCCCCCCCTCCCCACCCACCCTCTCGGCTTTACTGTATACTTCTATGCAAACGGTGTGTCCAATCAGCCTGGCAGAGGTTCACCAGAAACTCCCGAAAGTCTCCCTTTCCCAGAGTGTCTGCCATTGATGCCGAAGGAAGGCACACAAACTCTTCACTTGGACAGTGACAGGCCTGTGGTAAGTCTATGAATGCACAGGGTGAGCCCAGCGGCTCGGTCTCAGCCATTTCTTTGGAAGTGACGCCAGTATTAACACTGTAGCAGAGACCGGCATGTATAAGCACCGGGCATATACGCATACTGGCCAACAGAAGCAGACGTGACGAGGTTAGTCTGCCAGTGACCAGGCCACTAGACCGGGTTCCAACCCTCACCTTATATATAAGGCCACCAACCTGCCCCCCCCCCCCCCCTCCTTTTGTTTTGCGCTTCCACACCAACCAACGTGCCGGCCCCGTTAGTATCGTAGATATTTCCTCTCCGACCTCTATGTCTCCAAGCGCTATGTCTGAGTGTCTCGAGTTATGAACCCTATGATGAAAGCTGGTGCGGTTAAGAAGGTATCATTGATGCAACTGATCGAGGGCCTCTGAACATCTTCGACCAAAGTCATCATTTCGTTGACTCTAAAGACGCTTTCTGCCCTCTTGGCGTTGTTCTCTGGATGCAGTCTTCAAGCCTGGCTTTGCAGAAATTCATAACACTCATGGATGTTCGCTAATCGTGGGGGAGCATGCAGAATCTTTTTGTTTTTACTCTTTCTGTCGATGCTCTCGCCGGACGGTGAGCTCATGAATTCTCTTTTCTACTCTCTTAAAAGGTAATTATCGATATAATTCATTCAGTTTCAATCACTGAGCAGACGCCATATTCGAAGAACAAAGCCCACAGGTAGGGGGAAAGACTGAAGCACGATAAACAAATTGCGTCAATGTTTTAACGCTCCTTTAACTAGTCATTGTACAACGTGAAGCACTCACTGTAAATGTTCGATCAACTTTAATTGCTTCTGGATCCTTCCCTTTCTCGTGTCAACGTGGATCAAAGCCAAATCGCGTTACTGCAAACCCGTCTTTCCACCTGTCCCCAGGGCGCTTGTATTGAAGACGTCAGGGATGTTAATTACTGGATCGACTGCGCCAACAGTTCTATCCAAATCCGCTTTCTCACGTGAGGCCGACCTTGTGGCCGACGTCTCGACGCTCTTAACGTCGTCTATCATAACTGCAGCGAATTCTTTAGCACCGAAGTATCCTACGCCGGCCTACTGTTTTCTCTCGCACCACATCACACTGCTACCAGGCTGAGCAACGCTCCAGCCCAAAAGAAACAACCAATATTTAAAATGAGCTGAACAAACACAGCACATTGCTTAACGCAAGAAAAGTTTTTAATTTCCTGTCTGAGTGACATCTGCAGAGATCGCAAAGCCTGGAAGATTGCTTTTACTTTAAATCATCTTGTCTATTGTAACTCAAGGCATATATATTTAATTATTCACCACTCGTACGCTTGCATAGCAGCGGAAGATTAATGCGAACCGCGTTCAAGGTAACTTGGAATTAAAAAAAACAAGAAACGAAGTCATTTCCTTGACGTTACAATGAAAGATGCGCTGTAGAAGCGAAAAGAATATCGCTGTATCGGAATGCGTTAGCATGCAGCCTCAAAAGCGATTGCATCCGTGGTGGAACACGACGGGTACTACTTTAAAGTCGTTAATAGCTGCAGTCGTGAACAGAATAATATCAACTGCACTCTGCCGCCATGCCCTTGTGACTTTTTACCTGGCATCTATATATAAGCGTTTGATATTTGTGCAGTAAATTGCAGCTAGTGTGCTTACGCATGAAGAAAGCTCACGTTTTTATTTCCTCTGCGCAACGCTAAAAATAATTATTGGAACAACGACTAGTGGTTCTCATTATACTGTCCGAAACTCTAAGTACTTCTATTTTTATTTTTCTTTAATTTTTGGTACACTTAGGAAAGGCGAAGACACAACTAAGCACTTCGTGGTGTGCGTATACTCCTCGCCTTTTTTTAAGCTGCGTTTTAAAGGAGTACAGACAACTTACCTTTGGTGGCATGTTTTCTTCTCTGCAATGATGTGGAAGACGCTACTATGGATCAATCAACACAGTATTCTTCTACGACGGCTGAATAAATTATAAGCTAACTTTTCTATCATCCTGTTTCGATTTCAGTTTCAACATTAAAATGATGACTGACGTCATCGAGCGCTTATGGGTCGCGTGAGGCATGAAAAACTGCAATATAATAGCTGCCTCTACATTCGTAGGAAATTAAAACGACGAAGCGGAGATTATATCGCTGTCTTATTGTGCCTCACGTGACCTATAAGCACACGCTAACGTCACAGTCCTCTTTCGGTTGTTGAAGCCGAATCGGCAGAAGAAATAAATTCGAATAAAAATTATTGACCCGTCATAGGAGAATACCACCGCGGTGGCTCAGTGGTCAGCGCGCTCGGCTACTGATCCGGAGTTCCCGGGTTCGAACCCGACCGCGGCGGCTGCGTCTTTATGGAGACAAAACGCTGAGGCGCTCGTGTGCTGTGCGATGTCAGTGCACCTTAAAGATCCCCAGGTGGTCGAAATTATTCCGTAGCCCTCCACTACGGCCCCTCTTTCTTCCTTTCTTCTTTCACTCCCTCCTTTATCCCTTCTTTTACGGCGCGGTTCAAGTGTCCAATGATATATGAGACCGATACTGCGCCATTTCCTTTCCCCAAAAACCAATTATTATATTATTATTAATCAATTTACAGCAACGACTTAAAAATTATTACAAAGAAGAAAACGCGAACCCAAAAGTCATATTTCTATACCCCTTAAAGCCACATTCTTTGTTCCAATAATTTATTCACTAGCTGAAGTTCCTTCATATTCACATCCGAACGTACTCCCGAACTTAACGGGCAGGTGACCTCCACAAATGAGAAGCGTATTTAAACTAGCTATGTTCGCTGAAATAGTACGTGTAATAATTTCGTTGGCCTTACAAAAAAAAACACACGAACTGGTTAAGCAGTGAAGACATGTAAAGGATAGAAAGAGCCTGAACATTTGAATTAACTTTACGACAGGCGTGAAAGGTTGTGCTCGGCCCGGATTCCTGACGAGGAAAACACATCGCTTGTGGGGAGCGTTATGCATCATCAGTCGCAACGTGATGAGAACGGCGATGAGGCGGCAATGCAAAAGAGGTGAGGTGAATGTACCGGTGCGTCATCTCACAGTCGCGATTTGCACCGTGGAAATATTAATGTCTGGTCCGAGAAGGTTTCGAGGACAGCAGAGCGCATCAGCTTGCAAGACAGATTGAAAACTCCCAATCATTATTTTAGCCAGTACTGGCAGATCACTCCTGCCTGTCAACTGAGGCAGTCCAAGTCGTAAAAGAAAAAGAAACAATGTAACAAAACTTTTTTGGCGCGATAAATAACGAACTTGGATTATGGCTGCTTGTCAATCGATTAAATTTTTCTACGAACCCATTAGGTGGTCTAGCCGTTCTCACGAGCCTTTGTTTCTTAAGAAAAAAAAAACATCTCAAGAGAGACACTGTTGACTTCAGGATCTTACACCAACGCGCCATGACGCAGTAATACATACGCAAAGTAACATTTTGACTTTTATCCGGGATCCGGGAAATGCTTAATTAACCTAAATAGTGGTTGTGTCCTTAGCCAAACGACGTGGCTAGGACGCGGCTGACCACCTTTTACAAAATGACCACGCAAAAACAAACGTACTTTTTCTACCGAAAGGAATGCAAAGATTTCTCCAATCAGTGGGTTTACGAGGACGCCAATGATTACGCCACCTGCTTCATCATCTCCCGCTTCTGTTATTACACCACTCCCTGCATTGTCTCACTAGCACGGTCATGAAAACCTGCCGATGCCATCCGCTGGAAGGGGGTACTTTGACGGGGAAAAGCCCCTTTGTTTTGCTGCACGCAGCGCGCGCACATCAGGAGTCTTCATTCCCACGAATAATGCGAGAGTGTTGTTGGGCTCGAGACCGTTTGTTTTTTGTTTTTTATTGGTCAGCAGCGGTGGCCAAGCGGTTGAGCATCCGCCTCGTATGCCGGAGGTGCGGTGTTCGATCCTCAACGCCACCGGGTACCCACCGATGATACAATGGGTACAAGCTTTCCCCTGGTCTTGTGTTCGGTTTATTTAGGGTAAATGATTGGGAGATGGGTCTTTGACCCGACCTTGAGAAGTCGAAAATTACCTTGCGCCATGGCGCTATTTGGCCATAGATGTCTTTGCGCCATAAAAATCCATAATCGTCATCATCATCATCATCATCATCATCATCATGATCATCACTGTTTGGTTGGAAAACAAGCCTGGCGGAGAGGCCTAATTACACATTTGCGCAAATGGTCAGTTTTTGCACTATGTGTCATACATGCGGTAGACACGGCAGGGCGGAAACATGTCAACTCAGCGGCAAAAGTGAACGCCACCTCGTGCTGCTGTCAGGCTGCAAAGACTCGCTGCGAAGCAAACGATCGCGGAAATTTCTCTCTAAGTATCTCTAAGACCCACAGTATCTCTAAGACCCTCACGAAATATTCAGCGCACAATGTCTGCTAATCGGCTTTCTGCGGTGATGGTGAGTGCTTCAAAAACAAATTGCATGCTCAGTGTGTATACCGCTCTGGAAAAAGTTTACCAACCACGTGCTCCACGAAAGGATCGACCATCCCCGCTGACCATGCTGCATGCAACTGAAGTGCTTACTCTCCAGTTCTGTTTTATGCCACTCGTAAGCCCCTCTCCTTTCAGGCTGCAATGCATCCCATCTAGCAATTCATTTTATTTTCCAGACACCAAAAGTGTCCATGAACTTTCTGGCCTGTAATGATGGTTGTAATTGTTACCTAAGCTGCTTGCATTGAAGTGTCCGTCAAGCGAAACGCTTCCCCGTTTTCATCTACCTGAAGCAACTAAGAAATCCCGCTTAATAAGGTCGTGCTGAGACCCACTTCTGCAGCCAGCCGAAGAGCCCTGTCTGACCAGCTTCTCTCGCAGCCTTCGGGCATCTAGTTGTTGTTGCTGTTTACCTCCAGTCGAACTTGACATCGCCTTCCCGCTCCACATGCGACAGGCATGGTCGCACGGCAGGTTTAAGTCACCTTTCATTACCCTTGAAGAGCCGATGTGCAATCGGGTTGTTAGCGCTACTGACTGTTCACGGCCTCGTGTGCCCAACTCACGCACCGCCGTATAATCCCGTATAATCCCATATAATCCCCTGTCTAAGCCAAGGCTGTCGGCTGTCGCGATTCAGATGTCGCTCCTTCCAGCCAGGCCTCCTAGTTGTGAAACAAGCCTTTGATTAATCCCGTCATATTGGCTGATTAATGATTAACAACGTCGCTATTTCAGCGTTTTTTTTATCTAGTCCCTCCTGGGAAACATATTATGCCCCGCAGTCGTGTTTATGTTCAAGGCAGTCAGTGTCAAAAACTAAAGGATTAAGGCTTGTTAGAGATATCGTAGCTGTCGCACAGTGCTTTAAACCAAACGCTCTTTCTGCGCTGACAGCTCCAATCTACTGGCGCTACCAAGCGACGAAATTTCCGCCGTTGGCGGAAAGGTAAAAAATTGCTGGTGGTTTAGCTCTGGTTAACCCTGGTCGAAAGCGAAAAGCTGCATCTCCCTGGCTGCGTTTCTGGTCGAGCGACTAGCGGTTTCCATAGATAGCCGGACTGACACACACGCGCGCGCACACGCGCACACACACACACACACACACACACACACACACACACACACACACACACACACACACACACACACACACACACACACACACACACACACACACACACACACACACACACACACACACACACACACACACACACACACACACACACACACACACACACACACACACACACACACACACACACACACACACACACACTCTCTCTCTCTCTCTCTCTCTCTCTCTCTCTCTCTAGTAAGCATTTTTTTATTTGTTAAACATCTTGCTTTCTTTGAAACTACATTAAAGGCGCTCACACCTGACAGTATATCTTTAATATAGCTTCAATGATTTTTACAAGTGTATTATTGCTCGTTGTATGCGGAACCAAACCCGGCTCCAAACGACGCGCAAACCCTGCAGATAAATTCATAAAGCCAAATTGAAAAACTAATTGGTTCTTGTTTTTTGTGGAAAGGAAATGGCGCAATGTGAGTCGGGCGCCATTTTCTTTCCTTAAAACCAACTCTATTTCATTTTCCTTCCCTTACGGGCACGGTTCCGGTGTCCACAGAGATATCTGAGACAGGCCTAATCTCCTTCTCTTAAAACCAATTTTCATTTTCCTTCCCTTACGGCGCGGTTCGGGTGTTAGCCTCCACGGCAGGCGTCGCATCGATCACACCTAGCTTTCCGCTGAACGCATCAAAGTGCACCGGTGTTTTATTTTTAATTGTTTTTTCTTGGGGGGGGGGGGGAAGAAAATGGCCCAGTATCTGTCTCATATATCACTGGACACCTGAACCGCGCCGTAAAGGAAGGGATAAAGGAAGAAGTGAAAGAAGATAGGAAGAAAGAGGTGCCGTAGTGGGGGGCTCCGGAACAGATGATGTCAGTGTACGTTAAAGATCCCCAGGTGGTCGAAATTATTCCGGGCAGAACCCACTTTCATGGCCTGCACATGCAGTGCCGGCAGACGCTTTCCTGCTTGACCGGCGGTCAGGGTCAAAGGTCAAAGTCAAGATAGTTGGTGTGACAGCCGCTGGTGTCGATGCTGTAGCTAACGCCTTGTGTCGAACCTGACTACCACCAGTTATGCTCATGGTTTGACCTCTCCCTACATTCAAGGTGAAACTAGCAGCCGCCGTGATCTCTAGCTACATTCAAGTCTAAACTTGCGGCCCCGCTGACGGCTCGAAAAGCTGGCGCAAAGCTTCTCGCGTCAAAAAAAAAACGAAAAAAACGAACTGAGCAGGGGTGGGGATTTGGGCTTGTTGGCTAATCACAGAAGAGAAAATATGCAGCCCCCCCCCAAAAAAAAAAACGCACGGACGGCAGAAGTATTAGAGGTTGGCAATGTCAGCGCTTGCGTGTGTCTTTCTTCTGTCGTCCGAGCCTTCTTTTGCGCTGCATATTTCTTCTAAAAAAACAAAAAGCTAACACCACGATATAAGAATAATTGCAACAGTTTCTTCAGCCCACGGAAAGAACGTAATGAACTTATATAATTAGAGGGGAAAGAGCTTGATCCTCAAAGCTACCCCGCAGTAATTTTTTCGCGCAGTAAAACTTCCGGTTCTTCGTGTATTCATGAGCATCGCCCCCATTAAGCAGTTAACGCTTAATCAGCCATGAGAGTTGGCTTGATCTTTCCGTATACCTCTTAAAACTCGCGCTGTCTTTTCATACCACAATCTGCTCCGAAACTGTTGTTCGTCAGGCACCTTTAGGCATTGCGGCGGTTCCCATCAACTAATGAAGCGAAACAGAACCTACAGTAACGAGCAGACGACAAGCAGCAGAGCAGCGTCGCTTGGCCAGTCGGTTACATGCGCCATCACTTTACGGACGGCACTTAGTATTACATGCTTTGGAGGCGAAAGCATTAATTCTTTCATTTTTATTTTTTCCTTCATTTCTAATTACACACCTACTCATTAACAAAGAGTCGTAAGGCAACGCATACACTATATATAGGTTCACCTCTATTCACCAGGAATCAACGCGGTTTTGTGTGTTCTGAAGGTCCTTGGTTATGAATCTGAAGGTCCTTGGTTCCATTCCCCGCATCTTCGGAAGCGATTCTTTTCTTTCGTGATGATGTGATTGCGGTTTTCTGGACCACTTTTACTGGACGCCGACAATTAACGACACCAGGCTTCTTTGCTAAATAGCCATATAAGCCTTGCGCGTTAAAAGCGAGCGACGACATGATTACGTCGACGGAGAAACTCTCTATGGGTATGCTGGGAGGGGCCTCTAGATTGGAGCCTCCCGAGAATCACCAGAGCAGAAAGAAAGATGGCAAGGTAAAGAGTAAATTTGATTCCTGATAACCGGCTCTTTGGAAAACGCGCTCGATATTTTTTTTTTTTTTTGCGGGCGAAGGTTCATTAAGCAATGCAGCCCAACAATCACGTTAAAAGTAATTGTTTTAAAAGTAATTGTAGTTACTTTTAAATTATTTCACATTTTCACACATTAAATAAAAGTAAAACAGGATGCAGCGCCTACAACCAGTTGATTTTTTTTTTCATTTTACGGTATCGCAGGAGCAGTTGAGCTTCAAGGTAAGCGTCGAAATTTTTGTCCTGCTTTGAAGAGGGGGTGCCTTTCGACATGCTGACTAGATGTTTCTCCGATGAATTTTAGGGCAACGCTCTTTCGTGCACGAAGAAAAACTTTTTCAGCCTTTGGTAAAACTTAAAAGTCGTAAAATTGCGTGTTCGTATGAAGCACCGGCAGTTAGGTTACCTTGCTTTTCCCAGTTCCAAGGTGCCTGCTATGGTCACGCGCACATCAGCCGCTTCTGTGACTCACCCGCGTCTGTTACTTCGTTGGCTAGCTGGTCCGGGCTTTCCGGGCGTTTCACCTGCTTTCGAGGTGCCCGAAACTCCAAACGAGACATGAAATATTTGCCGGCAAAAAGAGCAGGAGTGCATTCTATATAAAAGTAATTTCGAGAGTCATTGACTGCTTTCACTCCGTAATTGCTGCCCAAAAATAATTCATGACGTTACTAAATTACTACACTAGTAAAGTAACTCATTACCTTGCAAATTAACAAGAATAGCATTCAAGTTGTTTAATTGCATTACAGTTATATGTAATTACTCACAAGTCTGCGCGTTCATAGCCATGCCGCGCCACGGCGCAGCGGAAGTAGAAGACTCCAGTGAGAAAAAATCATGAGGTCACCTAGGCAATTCTCCCGCATTTGCACAGAATAACTGCTTAAGGGAGCATTAATTACTTGTCGCTGAGTAAATGTGGGCAGTTTGGAGGGTGAACATGGTTTCGCTGCAGCAGCTCGCTTCGCGCGTTTCACTGCGCTGCGAATGTCCCGTATACTTCGTCGGCATTGAGCTGCCTCCTCCGGCCACGCTTTGCTGTCTCGCCTGATGACGTAGACGCAAGCTGTTTAAGCTTTGAACGGTGCAGACCCCACAGCGCCGCAACATCCCTCTCCGAAATCTGAAGGCCAACTGACATTGGTGACGAGGATTTTCCCTTTTGTGTAATCTCTCGCCGCCTTTACATGCATACGACAGCGGCGCAACTTAGAGGCGAGACACCACTGTTCATATGTACCACATGAAGTACATCTTGAGCATGGTCTGCTTTGTGATCCGACTGAGGATTAGGAGGTATTGTATAGCCACCTCAGGAGGAGAAGGAGGAGGAGGGGCACTCCCCAAACCTGTTTGCAGCTGTGGCTGCGAGCTTTCTTTCTCGTTGTGTTGTACGTTGTTTGTGTTATGCAATGTGAGGGCACACTGGTGTCTTCCGTTCACCAGTACGTGCCTCGAACACTGCTGATCTCGAGAAGGGCGCGCGCTCGTCTCGAGACCGGCTGTGCCTCGAATTGCTCCTATTGTCCTACATTTCTGGCCATTTGACAAGGCTGCACCCCCCCCCCCCCCCCCCACCATCGCGGCACCAACGCTCTTTCCTGATTTGTGGGTGGTGGTCGTCACATTTCTGTCCTTGCCAGTGTCAAACTGGTAGCAATAGAGAGGGATTTCAGGGGTTTCAAGAACGCCGGTTTTTTTCCACGACGCCAGTACGCGTTCTGTTTTTTTTATATAGTTTTGACGCCCAGGAGCTATGGCGACGCCTGTGGCTATTGTGGCGTCAAAGTGTAATTTTCGCGTTTAATTAATTAACTAATTGCAATTCATCAAACAATATTTTTCCACAGCAACAGCTGCTAACGCACTATGTACCACAATCAAACTTTTTCGCATTTCTTTTTATGGGACGACACAATAATAATAATAATTGGTTTTGGGGGGAAAGGAAATGGCGCAGTATCTGTCTCATATATCGTTGGACACCTGAACCGCGCCGTAAGGGAAGGGTAAAGGAGGGAGTGAAAGAAGAAAGGAAGAGAGAGGTGCCGTAGTGGAGGGCTCCGGAATAATTTCGACCACCTGGGGATCTTTAACGTGCACTGACATCGCACAGCACACGGGCGCCTTGGCGTTTTTCCTCCATAAAAACGCAGCCGCCGCGGTCGGGTTCGAACCCGGGAACTCCGGATCAGTAGTCGAGCGCCCTAACCACTGAGCCACCGCGGCGGGGCAACGACACAATCGTGCGTAGGAGATTTTGCTGATGCGACATAGCCACGAATTAATTTGCACGAATTAATTACCTAATTACAATTCGTCAACCCAATTTTTCCCACTGCAAGATCTCATCGCGCACTATCTACCGCAGTGGTGGCCAAGTGGTGGACATTCGCCTCGCATGCGGGCGGTGCGGGGTTCGATCCCCAGTGCCGCCGGGCACCCACTGGTGATACAATGGCCACAAGCTTTCCCCTGGTCTGGTGCTCGGCTTATTTAAGGGTTAAATGCTTGGGAAATGAGTCTTTACCGCCGTGACTTTGAGAAGTCGAAAATACCTTGTGCCATGGCGCTCTTTGGCCATAGATGCTCTATAGGCACCGTGCAGGAGTAACTCCGGCGCGATGCGCGCGCCTCTCGCGGCGGAATGGGCAGACCGGGTGGGAGACGCGCGCCGGCCCGCGCCGGCCCGTGCCGCTCAGATGTGGCAAAAATGCCCGTGAGCGCGTCGTATTCTTCCTTGGCTCGTTGTTTTGGTGATATTCGGTGGTCACAGATGAATTGCTGCGCAGGACCGCAGGAGTCTGCAATAGCACATTCTTGAACTCGCCCGAAACAATGTTTTTCACGTCCCCAAACAAGTTCTACGAAGCAAAGCGACGGGAACTGTGGATGGCTCTCGTCCCGACGGACAGTGAGCCGGAAATCATGTCAGTATTCGCCGCATGACGTTGTTCCCAAAATAGAAAAAGAAGGCACTCTACAAACCCCTGCATTCGTAATTTTTCTCACCATCTGAAAAGAATCGAGCTTTTGTGCAATGTTGCCCTCGTATTTTCTGTTCCCATTTAGCCTACCCGACAGAAGGAAACGGCCTGCACTAGGAACCACAGAACGCGTCTCGTGGCGCGCGCCGACGTAAACGGTTTTTCTATAACGCTCAATTACCCTGTGGTTTGGTCCATATTCTCCAAACGGGTCACTGTGTGCGCTATAGCATGCGTAAGCACCAGCACCATGTAGAAAAAGTAATGAACTGGCACATTGGCATTCGCTGCAGTTACCGTGAAATACGGTAACCGCATCACCAGATTCAGTGTGTATATTGTGTTTGCTTGACATTTAGGTCGCCAATTCAAGTGATTTCTTCCAATATGTGAAAATAAGTAGCCGGCGCCGCTGTCAGGCACCAATCTTCGCTGTCATATCTGAACAAATAAAAGAAGCAACATAACCCTTTGAAATTACTGCACAAGACTACGTCATTGTTCAGTCTACCGAGAAATGCAGCTTCTTCTGCATACCTGGCAAGTTGGCCGATGTAAGATTTGTTCAGCTTCCCGTATTTCAATGCGTTGTTTTCTGATGTCTCTCTTGCTTAGAATTGTATTTAAATACAATTTTTTATTTCTCTTTTGCATAGAATAGGTTCATTCACATTAGTTGTTTTTTTCTGTGCGTCCTTACACTCCTTGTTCATTTTTTTTTCTCCGGACCTGCACCCTTTTCTTCCAGCTCCACCGCCGTTTCCCTTCTCGAGTGGTCTGACAACCTCCCCCTCCCTCTTCTCATTTTTTTTTTCTACCCGTCCTTCACTCTCCTCTTCCTGCCTTGTTGCAGTGCTCTCCTCTAATTTTAAAGCAAGTCTTTGTCAGTACTTTTGTTCTCTTTTGATGATTGCAACTTTTTTTTTTCGGGGAAGTGTCCCACAAACACTCGGCTTCGACACAGACTAAAATGTGTCCATTTTCCAATGATAGTTCAGTCTTTAAGTAAAACGATAATAAATTTTATAGTTGCGATGATTTCCTCTGTGACCATACAGGCGCGAAAACAATTTTTTTTAACTCAGGTGTATCTTGAAGGCAAGTAAAAAACTTTCAAATTCGTATGTTCCAATCGGAACATTTGTAAGTAAAGGGTCTGCCTAATATGCTGAATCAGCGACCTCTTGGGCGCATACCAGTGCGATATGGAGGGAATGATCAAAGGGCGTCTTGTTGATGTTCGCTGCGGAGACCGCCGCTACATGCCGTCCTTTAAATACTGTTATATCATCACGAGAAGAAGAATGCGCCCCACCGGAGAGACAATTGAAACCGTTGAAAATAATTCTGCCTGTCTACTACGTGAGTTACCTCAATTATTCGCACAGACCGGGAGAAGTCTCTATTTATGAACCTAGCCTGCCGACGTACGCGAATTTTCAGACCTTTCGTTAGTTTCCCGTTTTTTGTTTCCACTTCTCCGTTTCAGCTCTCCGTCCATTCATTCCTTTTCTTCTTCCGCACCTTTTACTTCCTCCTCCAGCGCCACTTCCTTGGCAGCGTTCTTTTTCTTTTCGCTTTCTGAGCTTTGCCTAAGTACGTCCCCACCTCTCACAACAATCTCCCTCCGGCCGTCCCGTTCGGTCGATGGGCTTGTGGCTGGCTTTGTGTCGCGTTGTACCACACGTCGGGGCTGCCACAAATCTTATTCCGTATTTTTCTACTTCTTTTTTTATCGTGTTTTCTTATCCCCTCTTCTTGGTTTTGTTGGGTTTTTCTCCTTATTCTTGGGCACCGTTCTCCTTGTATCGTCTGCTCTTTTTTTCATGCTTTGCTACTTGAAATAAACGCCCAGCATGGGCTCGTCCCTGTCTCTCTGTCTGGTGTATTCATGTTCCCGCACTGTTTATCCATCGCTGTGTCACTCCAACTGGGCGATATCGCCACCACTTCGCTGCAACAATCCCGAAAACTTTCCGACGGCCGCCCCAAACTAGCGCTCGCCCGACCCAGGCGGCCGTGACTCTCCCAACGAATTTGCTCCGGCGGCCACCGGCGGCGCTGCCTGTTCGCCGAGAGTGCTGGCCCCTGGGTTCCTGCACGGAGCCCATAGGTAGGAGGGGCTAGGGTACAAGCCAAAAACAGGTGCGCATTCATCGTCTCCCCTCCCACTAACCTTCCTCTTCGACTCGATCCGATTTACATGCTATCTGCCGTTGGGGTCGAGCGAGTCAACTCACCCCCCCCCCCCCCCCCCACCCTCTGCAGCAGAGTAGACTGTGCGCGCTCCCTGGATTCCCGGACCTGACTCTGCGGCGTTTACATGAGCCCAGTGACCGGTTTTCAACTCAACTCCTCAGCTCAATCCCGTCATGTAAACTCCAAGATGGAAGCGAAAAGTGTCAAGTTCCCCCTTCCGAGCAAACTCAGCAATGTCGCCAGTTTACTTCGAGTAGGCCTCGAGTGAGCTGTCGAAAGAGTACAATGGTACAGTATAGATAAGGGGGGCTGGTCAACCTTCTCAAGTACTGCAGTAGAGGCAAGGCAGGGAATACTAGAAGGAAATGGGCATTTGTTCCTGTGCCGGCAGCAGTGAGATACCTCATACTAAGCCTTCAAAACACGTTCTGCTGAACAACACCGTCGCTGCACCTTCTCCCCCCCCCTCCCCCCCCCGCCCCCCCCCCCCCCCCCCGCACCCTAGCCAGGAAAAGGATCAGCCCACTCCTCCCAGCACTATGACAAAGGACGGTCTACCTCCTTTTCCTGCCTACACTCTGCTGCAGACAGAGTGCGAACATCCGGATGTTTGCATTCGATCGAAGAATAGACGTTTGTTAGCATACCGGAGACGTATACCGGTTTTCCGGACCCTTCTTGCGCATGCGCAGTGGCATTGTTGGGGTGAGGGGGGAACCACTGCGCGTTCGCAGCCGGCGTCCGGTAAACCGGTATACGCCTCCGGTAGTACGTCTACGGTATGATGAAAACGTCTAATGTGTGTGGCATCTGGGTTGGAAACATTTTTTGCTGATAAGCAAGCCTTGCAGAGAAAACGACTTACAGGTTTCCGCAAATGTTCAATGGCCGCGGCACGCTTGCAGCCACCTAGAATTTACCAAAACTATCCGCGCTACAGAAAATTCATCGGCAGGTGACACGCATGACCACGCATTGTTTATAATGTGAACTAAATCCTGATATATCTTTTTTCCTTTCTCTAATAACTACCCGTAGGAAGTAGTGTAATGCCGCGGAGGAAATCCTAAATGAACTGTGCGCACCACTTGCTTCCTTCAAGAGGCGCCGAGCTCGTTTTTGCTGTCATCTGGTTGTGCTACAGAAGCAGAAAGAAGACGGCAGACCGACACACTGAGCACTTCGGCTTCAAGATAGATCGCCATGTCGAACAAGCCCGCTGCAGCTTTCCAGCAGGTGCATCGGTTTTGGTGCTTGGCTGGAGCTGAACATAACTACTGAGCCACCGCTACTGACGAGAAGTAACTGGGCATTGTTTATAATGTGAACTAAACCCCGCAATATGTTTTCTTTATGTAATAGCTGCACAATCATTGCGACAAATTCCTGTCGTCAACTGGCCGGGTAGCAACACGGCTTCTGATGCGTTGCAGGATGAGGCCGCCACATGCATGCTAGCCGTCGGACCAACAATAATCCCCTATTCGTGATTGTATCCGTCACAAGGTGCACGAAAGGTCGAAGAGTCAAACACGTTACGAGAACAAGAATGATTGACTTACACCGCGTAGCGCAAACGCTTCGTGAGACGAGCGCTCAGGCCAACTTACTCGCCTGTATTTCCGTCATTGCTTGTTTAAAACAAAACAAACCACCTGTGAAACCACTGCCTCGGACAGCGACAGCAGCGGCTATGGAGACAAGCCGCGGCCCACACTCAAACAGCATACCACCCTTGCGAGGCCAATATTTGCAGCACTTTACACTGAACCGCAGTAAAAAAAAAAAAAATTTACATTATATTTTCTTCGTGCCTATAAACTGTTTTCTCCTCAATCTCTATTGCGACCTGGCTATAAAGAGATGTATCACGCGATGCTCGATATCAGCACGTGGCGACGGTTCTGCGACATTTGTGTCGCGGATGTCGGTGATCGTGCTGGAAAAATAGAAATGCACTCGAATCAAGCTCCCTTACCTCGTCTTGCGTGTCTTCCTCGCGGTCTTCCTGTGTGTAACAAGGGGCGATGTTGTACGTGGTCATCTTCAGCAAGAAAACTTTTGCGCGCGTCGCGCGCACACGGCTTCGTGATGCAGTTTCGGAGGCTATCCTGGTTCTGTAACGCTTAAAGCTGCTCCTGCCGGGAAGCTGCAGCTTTATTTACATAGCTGTTACGCATACGGCGTTTTTCGCCTACCGCTTACATCGTGTTCTACATTCGTCTGGTCCGGTGCATGCCTAAAACCAATGCACATTCTTCGATCCTAAGCAAACACTGCTGTCTGCGAGAAATTTTTTTATTTCTGTTGTACCTGTTAGTTCAACTGGCCCATTACCGGTGCTTCTTAAACGCCTGGCAGAAATTGTCGGAGCACGCTTGCGGCCTTCTAGAATTTACTATGACTAACTGCGCCATGGAAAATTTGAGCCAAAAAGAAAATAGCGATAGTGCTGTACCATAGCCTCCTATATACTGCACTATATGGCAGTGTTGACCGGTGCTCTGGCAGAGCAACAAATTCGCGTTGACAACCGGTCTGGTAGCAGATGCGGCTTGTTATGAGCTGCAGAATGACACCGCTGTTCGCATGCAAGCAGTCGCTCCGCAGTTAACCACTTTTCCATGGTTATACCCGGAACATAGGCGCACGAATGGTCGAACAGTCAAACATTTGTGTCGCGGGTGTCGGCGATCATTCACGAAAAAATAGAAATGCACTCGAACCAAGCGCTCTTACCTCGTCTTCCGGGGCTTCCACGGGCTCCTTCGGTGTGTACCAAGGCACGGGGTAATATACGTCCATTTTCATTAAAACACTTTCGCGCGCGACGTCCACACACGGATAAGCGATGCAGTTACGGAGGCGTCCTGGTCCTGTAACGCTGTTTGAAAAATTCTGAAGGAGTGCCATCTCGCCCCGTCGGCTCTTATACCCTCGGGCCTCCCTGCAGGTTGGTCACTCACCTACTCCTGCTAGACGAAACCAGTAAGCCAGTATTGCTCCTATACTCGGAAGTAAGCCCCAGAGACTATTGTGAAGGGATGTGTCATGGGCCCCCTTTATCGCATTCCTATCCGGAATTGTAGTTGCGACCGGTAGAAGACCCCTTAGAAAGTCTCTTTCGAGCACAATGGACCTTTTTTTCAGTGGCGCACAATTTTGGCATCCGCCAGTTGAAGTATCTTTCCCAGATCGGCTCGCCTGAGCTGTCTGGCATATTTTCCGTGGAAATGGGTAATTCGCGGAGACAACAAAGAGTCAAGTTCCCCGGACTGAGTAAATTCAGTGTCCCCTAGTTTCCGTCAAGATAGCTTCCAGAGCTGTCGAAGGAGGACAATGCCACAATATATCATAGGATGCCCATCAACCTTCTGCAGCACTGCAGCATAGGCTAGACAGGAAATGAAGGGAGACAGGTCTTTTGTTCCCATGAAGTGGGAGCCGGAAACTTCCTGAAGAATTTCTGGGGGACAAACTGGCTGCGCTCCACACCTTTCTACAGCTTCCTGTCTTCACTACTCCTCATCCCTAGCTCTTACAAGAAGCAAGCCCCCCCCCCCCCCTCTTCCCGGCAACGCAACAACTTATGCTTACTCACGCCTTCCCTCCCCCACACACATACAGTACAGAAAATTGTGGGGAATTCTTATACTCGAAAAGACGGATCAGGAAGGAAGCGTTTTATGATGACTCAAGAGGCAGTGCCTTACTCTTTGAAACTAGGTCAGGCAGCTACAAAAATAAATTTAACGAAGAACATGACACATGTGCTATGTGTGGTAAATCGGTAGAAACGATAGAACACCTCATACTTAAATGCGATAAAGTATACATCTGGATGTCGATGCAGGCACAGTCACTCTTCCTGAGGTCCAAGGGTTTAGAGATAACAGTGGTCATGTAACTAAACCTGCGGTTGATGTTAGCAGAAAGCGATTGGAAGATTGGTGGCTGAAAAGTAGAGAGGTGACATAATGTTAGAAGTGTACGAAGATGTATTTAAAGAAAATGACGAATTTTACTGACTTATAACAGAATTAAACAAAAATAAAGCAAAAAAAGTTGAGCATGGTGGCAACTGCCATCACCCCGTTTCAAGGGGGACGCTCCTACCATCCGTCCATCCATGCATGATGTGTAAATACGAGAGAAGTTACACATCCTAAGAGGGAACGGTCCAGCCGCCCCCAAGATGGCGGCAGTTTGCTTTGTTATCCAGCTGCACACTAAACAATTTCTCACCCTTTAGGGTGTAAATCAGCTATCCCCAGACTAACACCCTTTTCCAATTGTTCGGTGCTAAAAAAGGGTGCAGAGATGAGCATCCTTGAGGAAGGGTGCACTTAATGATACTTTAGAGGATGTAGTGGTTGCACCATTATTAATGGTTACTATTTTTTATAACACCTTTACGAATGCACGTTGTAAGGGTGCTTCACATTGATCCACCCATGAAGCAAAAGCCTCGGACAGATGCGCGCCCTCCAAACTTTCATGCTGTGCACCCTTCCTGAAGGGTGCTGATCTCTGCACCTTTTTTAGCACCCAAAAGGGTGTTCGTCTGGGGACAGCTGATTTGCACCCTTAAGGGTGAGAGTTTGTTTAGTGTGTGAGATGGTATTGTTCCACCTGCCCCTGCCTTGTCTGGGTGCCCTTGTCTCGTCCGGCGTTCTGGCCTAGCGCTTGCTGTCGAGCTTGCACCCGCGGCTTCCCACTCGAGAAAAAGCCGTGAAGCTGAGTACTACACTGATCTGCAGCCCTATTTTGAATTCAAGTCCAGACTAGACGACAGCATCACCGTAACGAGCAAGCTATGCCCCCCAGGACTGAAGACATTGTCGTCGAGAACCAAGGCATCGTCAATTTTGTCTAAGCAATTGCAGGTAAGTTTTGAGGTCAAACTGGCTCACCAGTTTGTGTGAAGCCTGACCTTGAGGGTATCTTCGGAAAGCGTATAAATAAATATATAAAATAAATATTGCCGTGACCAGAATTCAAACCCGCGCCGGCGCGAGCAGACCAGCTTCGCTGGCCACTGCACGAGAGCACAATGCTATTGCCGCTGCCAGTTGCGTCTCGCGTTAAACTGCAACACACTCTCGCACTGTGCATTGCACATCGTTGTCTTCATCAACTAGTACTGCTATCAAACTAATATTCGCGCTTTGAGCCGTGTGGTGGCAGTGACGGAGAGATGTGCGCTGCATGCGTTCTCGTGGACAGCGTTATTGCCGAAACACGGCAATAGAGCAGTACGCGTTGGCGCTGACAGCACTGCTGCATAAACGAGGAACTGGAGCATAGGCCCTCGGCATACATACGGTAAGTTGGCACTGGCGATGAAAAAATTCAAGACGCACATAACTGGCTCCCCGGGACAGCGAACACCTCAGTCGTGCTCTGAGGTACTTGGAGGTGGTGTCCACATGGGAAAAAAAAGAAACTGTGCTTTCACTCTTTATTTCGTGCTTAGCAATGATGAACCACCGGAAATTTTGTAGCGATAGCTACATTACCGTAGCATTCCGAGCCTTCGGCGTGGCGGTGGCGGCGCCGCCACGCTGTCACGTGGTTGGCCACGTGATGCGGAGCAGCTGCCGGCGGCGTGGCCCTGTGGCTGATCACGTGGTTGATCACGGGACCAAGTTCCACTCGGCCAGCTGTAGCTATCGCGTCACTCCAGGTTTAACCAGAGCTAAACCACCACCAATATTTTTTTTCTTTTCTAGTCATGTCGACTACCCTTAGTTCAGAAGAAGCGCGATTCTATGCCGTTTTCCGATACATTACAAAAGTATAGAATCCCCATGGCGCAGAATGCCGTCCTTTACCTCGTTGTTAGCTTGATGCTCCTGGTAAAAGCAGCTATAGTATACCGCATATGTTAGGCAGGCTGTTTACTATAAAATGAGCCGTGATCGTAAGATGTTGTTTTTGTTCCCTTTATGCCATGAAGTACATGGCCGATAAGCTAGTTTAATGATCTCAGATATTGTGTACTGAGATTAGCTTGCTTTGCCTTCACAACATGATTTTGATAAATAAAGAGTGCTAGGTGTGTCGTGAATATTGTTTTTAGCTATGAGCCAGTATCTTCAAGAGCCTGCGTATATTAAATTTACTATCTAAGCTTTTTTATAGGGTTTTGTGGTTTATAATTCAATGCAGAAGAGCGCGAAAATTAAGCAGTGATACAGAATGCGTCATGCTATTGATTGAACATACAATGATGAATTGAGTGCCTTGTCTCAAATGTGTAGCCTGTGGGAAACAGAAAATTCAGAATCCTAGCCTCGACGTGTAACCGAAGAGATTTATTGTGCTAATATTTGTTATTGCGTAAGCAGTAATCCGATGAGTACCAACTCCGAGCAAAATTGTCCGTTCTCGGTTCCCTTGTCTGTTCGCAGCTCGCCTAGCTCGGGAGCTCCGTTCCACGGCACGCGACCCCCCCCCCCCCCCCCCCCCATCGTCGTCTTCTACGCAGCACAAATCCGTGATTTCTCAGATTCGAATGTATAGTAAACAATCTCTATAGTTTTAGAGCGAATTGCCAATCATAAGTTGTATCGTCATTGAAATAAAATTTAAAAGTTGGTTAATTGCGACCATCCTCCGCAGAAGCAACAGGTGATAGTAGAACCCATCCGGGCTTTTAACAAGCACAAAACAGACCGAATAACTGTGGCTTGTTTTTTTTTTTCATTCCTTTTCTACACTTAGTCGCATAGTCAAAGGCCGCGATTTGCGAAAAGCAACACATACGTAATGATAGCTGCCGATAGTGAGAGTGGTAGTGATAGATAGTGACAGTGATGGTAGTGGTTGAGGTAGTGGTAGCTACTGATAATGGTAGTGCTAGAGATTGACACTGATGACAGCGGTAGTGTTAGTTGACATAGTGATGGTGATAGCGGTGGAAAAAAAACGGAAGTAGAGAAGTACAAAATAAAAGTTAAAAATAAAGAAAATAAAAACGAATATAAACAAAAATAAATATGAAATAAAGATAACTAAAACAATATAACAGTAAATGAAAAATGGTGAAAGAAAGACCGGAAAGGCAAAGGCTTGGCTCCCGCATTTCCCCTCCTAAGCAGACTTAAATGCAATCCTGCAATTTTTGTTCGTCCTGTGGAACGCGCAACCGGGCCATGACAGCGCCGCACGCCAGTGCCACCGTGTTACGTCTCCTTGAGCCATGCGAGGCGCCCTGAACCCATTTCCACGCTTCACATATGCAAGCCCTGACTTGACATTCGGGCACGTCACGACTCTCTTAGAGCAAGAAGGCTAGTTCGGAGTGAGACGTGTGAGAGCTACTTGTTTATTTACACGGGGCACGTCCTGCACCCCAGTGGAAAAGTGGCCTATCCTTAAAGACCTTGGCCGGTCCACGTCATCGCGTGATCGGCAGCTTGCCCCCGCTGAGCGAGTGGGGAGAATGGAAAAGCGAGCCTTGCTCGAGGGCGAAGCATGCGCGGAAGTACATGCACCAGGCGCTGAATATCACTCGCTTACGTCGAAGTCTATTCGAGGTTGTCCTAAGAGACGCTATAGCTGTTGAACTATTTGGCGGACTGCCCCGAACTGGACGTCCAATTCCTGCTCTTAAAGGTGCACTAAAGAGGAATCGGAACTCGTCTTTTTACCGCGGGAACTCCGCGGGAATCTCCACGTTCCGGGCATTCTTAGAAACTTCGAATTATTGTAATGTGAGGCCGATTGCCTTAATTAAATCGGATTAAACGTCCCGGCTCCCGCTTTTTTTTTCTGAACTCGACGCGGCAGGTAGATGGAGTCAACCAACGCGGCAGCCAGTCCCTTGGCGGCTTGCCGCTCTGCCAGCGGCAGAGTGATACGTAAATCAGAGTCCACGTGTGTTTTTTTTTTCGTGGGCCTAGTTTGCGGCTATATTGTCTTTGACTGAAACGATTTATTAACAGAAACCTAAAAAAACAAAGTAAAAGCGACAGTGAAGCCGCCACTGGACTGGCTCAATGGCACTCCACGCATTGGTGAACACCGCTTATATGCGGCGTTGAGCTCAAAAAAAGGACGTGAGCTTGGGTGTTTAACCCGATTTAACTAAGAAAATCGGCCGCACAAGACATGCAAGAAACGTGTAGATACAGTTTCCCCGGTAAAAAGACGAGTTCGTGTTCCTCTTTAGTGCACCTTTAAATGGGCCAGCATGCGCGGAAGCAGCATCTTTGTATACGGTGCGAATTCAGCGATGACAAATCATTATCAGCTTGCACGAAGCCCACTGCAGGACCAGGACATCTACCATTAGTATCCTAATAAACGTAAGAATAGCACTTAAGAAGTGGAAAATTGGTTCTGGCGCTCGGCTGCTGGCCCGAAATACGCGGGTTCGCTCCCGGCCGCAGCGGTGGAATTTCGACGGAGGCGGAATTCTAGTGGCCCGTGTACCGTGCGATGTCAGTGCACGTTAAGAACCCCAGGTGGTCGAAATTTCTGGAGCCCTTTGCTACGGCGACCCCCATAGTCTGAGTCACTTTGGGACGTTTAGCCGCCATGAACCATAAATCATAACCCGCGGACATAGAAAACAGTCAAACAGGACGAGCGCTGACAGGATTATCGCCCGTCCTGTCTTATTCTTCTCTATGTCCACGTCTTAAGCACCAGTCCTACGTTTATTATGAATCACAACCAACTAGCCCCAGATGTCTGCTTTGATTGATCTCCTGTAAATCCTGTCCTGCATCAGCACCAGCCACTGCTCCCTACAAACTTCCAATCTCATCTCCCCACCTGACTTGTCCGCCCTCTGGAACGTCTGCCTCCTATTGGAAACTCCAGGTGTTAAACGCTGCCAGGTTCAGTTTCCAGTGGCGACCTGTACGGATGAACACAATATGAAAGGATCAGTGAAGCCACAGTCCGGCTCTAGGTAGCGTGAGCGTGACAAGAAAATGTCGCGTCAGCATTGTCGGTGTTGTGAGGGAAAAATCACGAGCAAGAGTCTGGCAGGTGCTGCCCAGAGAGGACAGGTTGGCCACCTTGCTCACGTGACATTGCTGCGTCGTGACAACATGCCCATCGGATGGTGAGCAAACTGCGCACCGTGGCAGGTGGCAGTTAAATCAATGATTGGTCGCTCGGGAAGACCAACCTGGGTCTCATAAGCCCCACCGGTGGCAGCACCTGCCATCGCAGGGAAGTGGCGCATCGCTAAACCGCTGCACCGCCCCCCCCCCCCCCCCCTTGAGAAATTATACATAGGAAAAGCATGCATAATGCCTATTTCCACGTGTCTCAAGTAGGGCCGTTGTCATGGCAAGTGTCCGGATTAAAAAAAACTTCATCCCCGGGCATGATTTCAACACTTGATTAATAGCCTACGTGAAATCTCGAGAAATACAAGCTTGAAAAAAATGGTGCGGATTAACACAGAAATACTCAGAAATAAAGGAACGTTGGTAGTACAGCGCAGGGGGTTGCGTCGTTGCCCCTTCAGATGCGTTTGTGAATTTCAGCACTTTTAGGCAAGCTTGCTTCCTGAATTTAGTGATCCCAAAAGTCTGTCCCACTGGAAGATAATGTACAATCCAGTGCCGCACTGAGCACCTTGAGATTATTGGTTGAAATTTTTTAATTGCTCAGTTCCTATTTTAATTTTTTATTTATTATTGTAATTTACTACACACATTATGTTGCCAGTTATTACATTGACATTTATCTCAAGTAATATACACTCTTTGAAGCTCTGTGAATCACGTTGATGCCTACAAATACCTGCGCTCAAGAATATAATGGTTACACTGGAATAGACGAAAGCGTTTACCTGAAGGCCCCACACTATATTTCCTCTAGAACTGATCACCCGATAAAGTTTCTTTGCCACACGAATGTTTTTGCCCATTCATTTTTCGCTTTCACGATAAACGGATGGAATCGTCCGCCTGAAAGAGTTGTCGATGTTCCTTCTACAATGTTTTCCTCAGCTCTGCTTGAAATATGTTTTAATGAGTTTCGTTGTATCAGTTATATTTTATTTTGTATTATTTGTTCTTGTTGTTTTGTTTTTCTTTCCTTGACTTTTCTATATTACTATGTTTGCAATCCCCCCATAATAATGTCCCATGGGTGATGTAGCTATATGGATAAACAAATAAGATATAAATTATGAGATCACTGCGGCACCCGCATTGGAGGATTGTGTAAGCAGTGATGCCTCCTCACCCCTCTTTGCCTATATTAATCATGTTCCATCACTGCCCATTTTGAGTTTTCAAACTTGGCGCCACGCTTCGTTTTCAAATTTGGTCCCATGTATTCATATTTGGCACCACATTTTAGCTTCGCCCACTTCAGGTGTTTTCAACTTCGGCGCCACTTTTTCTGCGGCCCCGCCTACTTTTTGAACAGTTTTTGCTCTAATTAGTTATCCAAATCAACCCACCTTAACCATTTTGTCACTTGCGCATCCTCTTTTGATTGTCTATCCGACGATACCATTCTTTTTCGCATATACCAACCAGTTCCTCCGTTGTAGGACCGAGATTATCTATAGTCCACGTCGAAACCACCTATACAGCCATGCAATGCTTGCGCATTAAAGTAAATTCGATGTTGTGCGTCGCACTCTCGTTGCAACTTTGCATTGCGAAAACCGTGTGCCCAAGCATTCGGCTTCCGAAGCGTGTTTTGGTCAGAGCGAACCCTCTGTCCGCATCCGTTTTCACGCAGTACGTCTCACTCTCGAAAGGCAGCTGCACCGTCGCAAGAGTCCACCGCACACACAATGCACGCTGTATTGCCCGACCACCCGACTTCACAATGCGCGAAGGTTGCTCGCTCACTGTTTGTCGAGACGTCGTCCTCCGCTTCTCACGCAACGTGCTTTGTGGATTTCACCGCTCACGACAGCAACATTTGTTTTCTCGCACGCAACCGTTGTAGTCCTAGTGACCCTCTGACCGGCGGACGGCTGGCCAACGACTTTCTCATGGCCTCACGCTCGGCTTCGCATAACGGGAGCGTTCGCTCACGAACGCATATTCCGTCAAATGATCGCAAAAGTCGGGTGTATTTCACGCTTCGACGATCGCGACATCGCTCAATCGGCGCCTCAGTCGTGACCAGGGCAGGTGGCAAAGAACGTGTATACAGTTCGCTGAAACTTTCTTCCGAGCTGTGCGCGTGTCACGATATCCGAAGCAATTAGAGCCTATTGCATGTCCGCCGTTTCGGCAACCTCTCCCCTCTCCAACTAGATAGTACCAAGTGACATAGTTTCGAAGAACACGCCAACAACATTTAGTCGACGTTGATCACCGACCAGGCTCGTTTGTACTGCCCTCTCTGCGAGCATTTAGAGCATGCGACTGAGGGTCATAGTACCACGTGACATAGTTTCGAAAGCACAACGTTTAGTCGACATTCAGCTCACATAAGCCGCGTAAGTACTGCTCTTGATGCGAGCATTTAGAGACTGCGTCCTTGGGCCATAGTGCCACAAGAACACGCAAGCAACATGTATTCGACGCTCGGCTCCCATCAGCCAAGTACAGTCTCCGTCAAAAGCATACAGCCCAAGGGGTTTGCTTCTAAGTTGCTTAGCGGGACCCCTAGCACATCAAACAGTCCAAACTCGGAGGATTGAGGACGCAAAGCCGTTCCTCTTTCGAGAGATTACGGTCACTGAGGATGCATAACGAGACACGCAGCTGGTTTCACATGCAAAACCCTTGATCTGTATACTTTTGACGGGGAGGTGGCGTACATACGGCATTTGATCCGAGAATTTAGACCATGCGGCTGCGGGATTGCTCTCGCATTTCACATTGCGGTCAGGTGGAAAGTAAACTACGTGATTGGGGTCTTTTGTGCGTTTATTTTCAACGAGAGAAGCTTTGGTGGCCCACGTCAGCCGAGCCAGAAAATAAATACAGAGGAGAAGCGCGAAAGCTTGTCTCAGTGGTGAGTCTCGTCCGATGCGCTGATGCTTGGCGGAAGCCCGAGAAGTCTGCGAGCTCTGTGACGTCCCTGTCACGGTGTGGTCACGGTGAGCTGTCAAAGATAACAGGAAAAACAAAACAAAATTAGAGCACCCCATGTCGGTTATAGCGGTCCGCGTTAGTGATAGCAAGCGTCCGTTTCTATCTCAAGACAAATCTCTGCAGAGAGACGGCCCTCCCTTACAAAAATGATCTATAGACAGTCTATAGACTTCTTACAGCCTCTTATTTCTTCTTAAATATATTTATTTTTGTCTATTCATAGTCTATATACTGTCTATAGAGAAACGTCTACTAAAAGTGTACGGCCACAAATCTTTAGACTGTCTATAGACAGTCTATAGGATTTGTACTGCCTATAGACTGTTCTCTATGGTTTGTCTATGGAGAGTCTATAGACTCAATAGACAGAAGTCTATGGACTACCTAAAGAAATTTTTGTAAGGGCTCTATCACTTTTCAAACCGGATTACCTTAAGTTGTTTTGTTTCTTTAAGCAAATTTTTCAGTTGCTGAATTAATGCTCGAATGGATCCATAGTCAACTAAAGTCAACTTGCACTACAAATGTGGTTTCAAGTAGATCTGGAAAGGTCCGCGGACAACGTGAGAAGTGCACGTATAGGAAGGGAGAAACTGAAAAATGTGGTGTATGGTTGTATAGATGAGCACAAGACTTCAGTTGTGCGGGCACAAGAATGGTGCTGAAGGCTCAGCAGTAGCAGAGAAGGGGGAATTTTACCACAACAGGTGTCCCAGTGGTACAGCAGGTGCAGCTGTACTACTTCACGTGTCAGAATATACATGTATACTGCGGGAGCAGAGAGAAATTGTAGGTGCTCTAAGTTCGGAAATACCTCGATACTACTATTTGGATGAGCACGTCACGGTTAATGTAAAGGTTCTCGTAGTCCGTGCAATTATCAAGTGGGAAACACGGGACATGGAGCAAGCTTAACTAGGCGAGCCTGCTTGTTCGTCTTTCATGCGCTCAGAGTCAAAATGCACTACTTCTTTCCAGCGGCATCCCTGGCATACGTGGGGCGTTGCATAGAATTCTCCCTACAGCTACTAAGAATGGCATACCGTTTTAAGCTTTAAAAAAAACGCAGCGATTCCACTTCAAAATCATTCTATAATGCTCATTTTCTGGGGGGTGAGCGGGGGTGAGGTGAAGCCCAGTTGCCGTTGTCCTTCTAATGAGCCACACGACAATGTGAAGAATATGAATAGATAGAGTAAGAGGGAACGTATTGTCTTATTTCGCCTACATTGCTTAGCTGCCGGTCATAGGCAAGTGGGCACCTGACAAATTTCTGCCGCTCTTTTTGCTGCGTGCGCCTTTCGACTAGCAAAAATATACACTCAATGGCGCGTGCACTAAAGGTAACTTCCTCTCCCTTTCCATTTTGTTTTTTGACGAACAACGTCGCAGCAGACATAAATCAGGTTTCTGTGTGGAATGGTATTCCATGCAAATACAGCCTTGTTTTCAAGTTGTTGTCTTTATGCGGTTTCGATTGAAGCTGCCAATTCGGTCATTTATTGCCTTTTGCCGTGTTCTGCCTGGTGGCTTTATTATTTCACCTGTCGGTTGCAATGCATAGAATTGTGCTCACTAAGTACTGACTAATCGTTTCCTGATACGTGCACTAAATATAATTGCATTTATTTCTAACGAGCTCCATCATCATCATCAACATCATCAGCCTGGCTACGCCCACTCCAGTCTAAAGACCTCTCTCATATCTATCCAAATAACCCTTCCTTGTGCAAGCTTCGCCCACCCTATTCCCGCAAAACTTAATCTCATCCGCCCACCTAACCTTCTGCCGCCCCCTGCTACGTTTGCCTTCTGTTGGAATCCACTCCGTTACCCTTAAGGACCAGCGGTTATCTTGCCTCCACAGCGCATGCCTTGCCCAAGCCCATTTCTTCGTCTTGATTTGGACTAGGACGTCATTAACCCGCATTTGTCCCCTCACCCACGAACGCCAAATGGGTATTTAAATACGCATTTTTGAAAGACTCCTTTTGCGCACGTCCAGTCAATAGTCATTGATAAAGGAGGGTTAAAGAGACAAATTGGCCGTATTAACCGCGCTTACGGTTGTTCTTTTGAGGCTCGCATTAATATGCTGTCGAATGCGTTTGTTCTTTGCAGTTTTTATGTTAAGCCACACAACCTTGCCTTTTCTTACGCCATTTCTCTTATGCCACCTTCCGTATACGTGTCTTCAACTTTGAGCGTGATGTTGCACAAGATTAGAGCTACTTGGTGCGAATGTCTCTCAAACATAATGCTCGAATTTTAAAAACACAGAGGCCGCATTCTTTTGTTTATAATCATGTGAAATATTTAACCCAAGGACGCCCGCATTCATGATTTTTTCCTTGTTGATAGTCGACAAATCAAACTAAACTGCAGTGATTACAGGCCATTGGAACGCATCACTATAGGTGATCGTTATCTTTGCTTAAAAATCAAGTTCATAACTTCAAAACTGCGCGCAACAAAGAATTGCAAGGAGTGAATTCTCGCCAGACAAACGCAAGTCCTGGACGTCAAACTTTATGGAGCTTTGAGCAGTGAAGCTCACGCAGCGATCCCCACGGCCAAATGAACACAGCTAGGCGTGAAGTGATCGCTGCTATCATGGAGCAAGCGCTCTTGCAAACGTCAAGACTGTGCTCACCTCTTATTTCTTGTAGTACTTCGACGCGTAGTGGCCGTACACTGGCGCAGCGTAGCCGAGCCCGTATCCGGCGCCGTATCCGAGGCCGTATCCGGCACCGTAGCCTCCGTAGCCTCCATAGCCGACGGTCTTGGCCACGGCCGGAACGGCGACGGCGCCTCCGTAGTGGGCGGCGACAGGTGCGGCGTAGGCTGCAACAGGTGCAGCGACCACCGTCTTGGCTACAGCTGGCACAGCGTAGCGGGCAACGGCGGGAGCGACGGCGACAGCTCCGTATCCGCCATAACCACCGAGTCCGTATCCTCCGTAGCCACCGTGACCATATCCGCCATAGCCTCCGAGACCGTATCCGCCATAGCCGTATCCGGAGAGACCATAGCCGACAGCGGCCGGAGCAGCGTAGGTGGCCACAGCTGGAGCGACGGAAACGGTCTTGGCCACAGCGGGCGCGGCGTAAGTGGCAACAGCAGCAGGTGCGGCGTATCCGCCGTATCCTCCGTAGCCGCCGTATCCGCCATATCCTCCATAGCCGTATCCGCCGTAATGTCCGCCTACGGCAGGTGCGGCGAAAGTGGTGGAGACAGTCTTGGTTACGGCAGGGGCTGCGTACGCAGCGACGGGAGCGGAATAGGTGGCACCGTAGGCGAGGGTCTTGGCGACGGGAGCGGCTACGCCGTATCCGTAGCCAACGGCAGGAGCGGCGTAGGTGGCGCCATAGGCGACGGGCGCCGCGGCGTAGCCAGCGCCGTAGCCGCCAGCGAAGGCCGAAGCGACGAGGCTGAAGAGGGCTGCTGCAATCTGAACCAGAAAGGCCATTTCGAAGACGGTTTACTTAAGCAGTACAATGTTACGCAGAAAGGCACGAAGTTAGTCCCATTATACACGGGCTCTAAAGACAGAACTATAAGGACTGTTAGGTCTCAGCCCATGGAAAACTGACCTTAAGCTGTGGTGCGACATAAACGCAGCATTCATTTTTTATGGCTCCAGGAGGGATACTTGCTGTGAAACAGCGTTCGGTTCGTTTTTCAGTCAGATCTAGACTTGACGAGATGATTTTGTAAGGTCATGTGTAAAGGTATCATAAAGGTAACTCCAAAGAAGACTTTACAAATGTGACTCTTAACTATGGTTCGACAAAGCCCTTGATGGCGTTCATTTGGCTGGCGACATTTTGCCGCGAAGTTTCTCTCAATCCTCTAACCATTTTAAGAACGAAGCATCGGTTGACCACAGCCAAGATCCCCGCTGACAACCCCATTTGAAGGCTTATAAAGATATTCAGCTGTGGGACAATGGTTTTCTAACTTCCCTGAAATACTACTATCCGGACGCATGAGAAAGCCTGAATGCGTGATATACCCGGCTACACTTAGGATACTCTCATAAGTCCGGCTACACATACCCACGTTACAATTGGTCACAGCTCGAAAAGACAGCAAGAACGCCAGAACGGATAAACATAGTGTAACATCCCCCGGCTACTCTGGGGATATTCTGATATGTCCGGCTACACATACCCACGTTAGAATTGGTCACAGCTCGAAAAAGACAGCAGGAACGCCAGAACGAATAAACGCAGCACTTGTGTTCGGGCTGTGCTTTTCGAGCTGTGATCAACTTTAATATGAACAAGCGACTCGCGAGCCTCTACCCTTGTAAACTGCATACATCCAGAAAATCCAGGCACTCCCGGAAAGCGGATACTTACGACGTTCTGCATGTTTCCTGGCGGGAAGTGGAGGGCTCTTTCGCTGAGTATCTCACGAGTACGGAACCACAGACTTGCTCTTAGCACGAACCGTTCACGACTTCTCGCTTGCTCCGGCGCTGGCGTCCAGCTTTATATATGCGTCTCCACTGATCCACTTGCAGCCGCGGAGACAATGGGGGAGAAGGAATTTTGACGGCTCTAACGGACAAGCCGTTAGAAAAGCCGTCAGCGGAAAGGGAGCGTTGTCCCTTCCCTTTCCGCTCGGAGGGCCCCCCATCTGCAGGGTCCGGCCATTCCCTTCCTTCTTATTTTCTTTGCTTCCTGTGCTGGCCGCACTGCCGCCAAGAACTGCTCCCCTCTTCCGCCGCATGCTCACAACCTGAGAGGAGGTGACTCATCGTTTAGCAACTTCAAGCAACAAAAACTCCAAGCAACGCCGCGGCGGCCCACGGACCAGAAGGGCCGCAGCGGTGGCGTGAGGACAAGCGACAGCAAAAGCCACGGAACCCTTCCCTCGCTTTCCGCGGCTTTTGGGCCGCCGCAGAGGCAAAGGAGAACGGCCTGGGCGTGTCTGTAACCCCTCCCTGTCGAACTCTCCGTCGTCCCACACCTTCCTCGCGCATACCTTGACCGTCGGCGGCGAGACACACGAGAGGAGGGAGGTGTGCCTTTCGACTCGGCTACAATCGACTCCCGTCGGCTGTGCTCCTCGTGAGTAGGAGAGAATGGGAAGGACGCGGGATAAACAAAACGCAGCCGTCGGCGTGCCCGCCGCATAGGACCGACGTGACGTCACGAAGCACGAACGACGCCCATCGCCAAACAAACGCCGTTATCGGAAGTCAAAGGAGCCGCGAGATGGGGGAGAAAACGTTCAGCACAAAGAGGCAAGGGGTGACTCCATAGGCAGCAAAGAAGGCCTGCGAGCTGGCCACGCATTCACGAATGTGTTGTTGTGCGTCTGTGTGTGCGTTGTGAGCACGCCCTTTCAGGAGTCGGGCAGCCGAGCGCGGCTCTTTGTGAGGACCCGCCCTCTCCCGTCTCGGAACGTGTTTCAAGGACCCGCGTTGCTAATTAACTGGAATTAGCGGTAGCCGGCCGCTCCGCGTGCATCTGCGTTGCACGCTGCCCGCTTCCTGCCTGGCCGGCCCCGGCCTCTGAGGAAGAGCCCCCCCTCCCCTCCTTTTCAGTGAATGACTGGTCCTCCGTACGGGCGTTACCATTGGGCGAACCGCTTGCAGGACTCCCAGCGCTCACAATGGAAAGGCAATTTATCTTTCTGTTGTTTTGGAGATCTCTCTGTCTCTGTGCTGAGATTCAAGGCTTCCGACGCGTATACCCGATCGCCGCACACGGTGCAAATAATCCGACCGGCCGGGCGGAGGTAGAATACAACGCTCCCGCCGGTCACGTCCTGGACTTCTTGCCAACGTTCGGGCATAGAGCTCGCGGCCCGGCCAACAACGTGTGCAGTATACGTGATGCCATTGTATTCAAAGTTTTTGCCTTCGCATTACGAATGTAAGGCAAGTCGTAAGAAGGGCCCCTGTTGATGAGCGGCAGGTAGGGGGCAGGAAAGGGGAGGCGATAATGAAACGGCGGAGTTTCAGGACACCGGCGCCCTCTCCAAGGGCGCTCTCACTGATTGTTTCGGTCGGCCGCGATGTTTACGATCACTTTATCCGGGTAATCGCCGCCGTCTCGAGGTGCACTCTCTCCCCGACTGTGCGCTCTTTTTCTGCGCACTACCCGTCGTTTCCTTATATCCGGAAGAAGAAAGTGAGGTCGTGCTGCCGCTGGTGCCAGAGACCCATTTCGATGGCCTTTTCGCCCGTATTGTAGGGTATTAGGGTCCATCGCAAGAATTCTGTGCAGTGCTGTGGAAGCTACGGCCTATGGGTGTAATAAGAGAAGCGAATAATATCACGCCACTATATGCAATCCTGTGCTTCTGTGTAATAGAAGCCAGCGATTGCTGTCATGTCGGCGCAGCATATCAATTCTCTATCAATGTCGCGAGATATATAAGGTGCCAATTTTATTTAATATCATATATTTCACTGTTCCTGCCGTTACTGTTGCTGTTTAAAATACTTGCCCTCCTCCTTCCCAATGTTACCGTATACACTCAACCTAAAATGATCGATGGTTCGACGCAGACTGTGCGCGGCCGCTGCCGCTGAGATCGAGGGTATTAGCTATTCACGACAACCTTTAGTGCAAAGAGTTTCACACCAAAATTAACATTCCTTTAGCATAGCTCAATCAATAAAATTTCTAACTTTGGAGGTGCGCACATCATTTATTGCTCGTTGCTTCTTACTGCTTTGTATTCGGTACCCAAAGCATGCATTCGGATCGAGAACGAATGCGAATGAATTTCCCAAACTCCCTCGACAGCAAACAACATTCTAACCTAATTATGTTAAATGTTGCCGTGTAGCAGCGGAATAATGAAATTAGATCGTAATACCATTCGATTCGAATAACATTAAATTTTCCATTGAGCAGACAAGGGAAGGGAAAAGAGGGGCTTATGACATTCCTGGTCTGCTCAATAGCTAACGAGAACCTCAATTCTGGCAGTCTTGATTCCATAGGTAGCATTAGAAGGTTCTCGCACAGATGTCGCCCTCACTGTTGGACCACGTTCCTACGTGGCACTCGCGGTGATACAGGACGTGCTACGTCCGCCGCTATGGACGAGGGTTGCGGTGGTGAACACTGTCAAGGCCCGGTTACACTACACAAAAACCCTCCAGAAAGCAGGAGATGGGACAGCCGTCGCCGTAGTTCATTTGACGCGAATTTCGGGGGTTGTGGGTTCGGATCTCACCGGCTGCACGTGATTGTTTTACTTCTCTTTTATAATCAGTTATCTTTAAAATAATTACCCTTATTAATCTCCCACTGATGAACACTACAAATTAAAAAAAACCTATGCTCCTTCATTGCGGTGACAGTTGGTGTCCGTCATTACATTTGCCAGTGTGGCGGGTATTAGTGTGGGTCAGACTTTAGAGGTAAACCACCTTGACAAAGCTCTACTTCACGACAGAATCGGCTGCGGGCGCAAGACACGGTGCACAAGTTTATACTAGAGAGCTCCGTCTGTGCAGGCTCGGTTCTGAGGCTAGCCCAACAAGTCTAATGAAAATCGGTCTTCGGTGAAGGTAATTGACGCAGTAACTGTCTCACATATCTCGGCGGACACTCTAACCGCGCCGTAAGGGAAGGGATAAAGGTGGGACTGAGAGAAGAAAGGAAGAAAGAGGTGCCGTAGTTGAGGGCTCCGGAATAATTTCGACCACCTGCGGATCTTTAACGTGCACTGACATCGCACAGCACACGGGCGTCTTTTGCGTTTAATAATAATAATAATAATAATAATAATAATAATAATTGGCTTTGGCGGAAGGGAAATGGTGCAGTATCTGTCTCATATATCGTTGGACACCTGAATCGCGCCGTAAGGGAAGGGATAAGGAGGGAGTGAAAGAAGAAAGGAAGAAAGAGGTGCCGTAGTGGAGGGCTTCGGAATACTTTCGACCACCTGGGGATCTTTAACGTGCACTGACATCGCAGAGCACACGGGCGCCTTAGCGTTTTTCCTCCATAAAAACGCAGCCGCCGCGGGATCGGGTTCGAACCCGGGTACTCCGGATCAGTAGTCGAGCGCCCTAACCACTGAGCCACCGCGGCGGGTCCTTTTGCGTTTCGCCTCCATCGAAAAGCGGCCGCCGCGGGCGTGTTCGCACCCGGGTACTCCGGCTCAGTATACGAGCTTCTTAACCACTGAACCATCGCGGCTTGTCTACCGAAGCGCAAGCGACGTTGCCCTGGACAGCTCTGCACTCGCTGCAGTGCACCGTATTAGTCGGACGTACGAAACGAACGCTGCGGAAGCGCAGTCGTGGCCGGTCCGCGTAGAGAAGGGGGAAAGGAATTTATGGCTTCTTGATGCGGTATTGGATTCACGATCGTGCAGCCCCGGCGCAGTTTCGAGCGCGCGTGTCATTAGGGCCCCGCGGAGACCCTCGCGCTCCCAGCGTCGTCGTCGCCCCGTATCACCCCCCGGCGTGGGCCGCTATGTATGTAGGCTAACTGTCCAGACGTCGAAGGTGCTCCGTTCCCCGCCGAAGGACGGTTTCGTCGCCTCGGGAGCCCCTGGGGTACCGTCTTTTCCGTTGTATTAGCAGTTGCCGTAAGAGGCCGAGTCACAACAAGAAAACCACTGGAAGATGGGGTTACGAGGAGGGTAATTTCAAAGGAGATCTTTTGAAATTACCCTCCTCGTAACCTCATCTTCCACTCCAATCATTTCAATGTTTTTTTAAACAGCATAGAAAGCACTGAACGTAGACTACTCAGCAGGGACCTGACACTGGCCTTTTGGCCTTTGGGTCCAAAATGGGCATAAAAGGAGGGTCTGGCGCTGCAAAATACGCCCTTTTGCTTTTCGTTGCATAGAGCGAGAGATACCCCGGGGAAGACATACCCAGCAATCCTGGACAACCGCATTTTTGAACGGGAAATTGTTTGTGAACGTAATTTTTTTGTATAATGTTAGATTTCACTATAACAATCAACACATCTGCGCATCACCCGACGGCAGTCTTTATTTTTTTTTATATTAGCGTTTTTGCTATTCTTAACAAAGCGTTCTCCATTTAGTTTTCCATTGGATTCTTAACTGTCCGATGCGACCGATGGAAACACTTCATAAAAATTTTGCTACATATCAGGAGAATGCAACACTACCTTCAATATTACCTCAAAAATTATCTTACAATTTTTTTTAATTTTCGAACATTTTTATCGAAACTGCTGAACATGAAAGGTAAACGTTCCAATTGCAAGCAACATTCGCAGCGCAGAGCGCATTGGTGTTTGCATAAAAATTATCAAATATTGCAACAGTAGACACATGTTGCTGCACGGAGCCGCTTAGTACGCTCGATTTCCCCATAACGGCGATAAAGGGTGCAACTAGTCGTTACAGAGTTTTAGCATAACTGGAGGGGCGACGCGGGGGGGGGGGGGGGGGGGTCAAGGTAGGGACACTGCGAGTGCGAAGCCGGTAATCCGTTAGGCGTATACTATAGTACTTTTCCGCTATGATAAAACTCTCTTATTTTGAGACGCACCAGTTGAGGAGTCAAAATCGTATGATCACACCTATGGTGTGCACTATGGTGTGCACGGTTCCGTGTGAGCATCACTGCTGCTGACATAGCTTAGGATGCTAGACTACAGACGGTAACACGGAAGACATGCGTCTTGAGTTGGAAAGCGCTCTGAATGCGACAAGTAAGCGCATCGATTTGGTGCCCCGCACGTTGTAGCACGCGCACCGGACAATCCGATTACGTTTGCGAGCTCTATGTTTGGGCTTCCCTGTGTGGCATTACTCCACAGAGAAGCCGGCAGGGCGAGCCTGCCTGCAGCAAACGAGAAAGCGATTACGTGAAGGTATGTCACGCAAAGCAGGCGTCCATTGTCTCTGGCCGCCTCGCTCAGAGTGTGGTCGGGCATTGTCAAACAAAGGGGAGCTCTATGAACTCCTTGAGTGTGGCGCTTAAACAGAAAGCGGGAGGCTTTTCCAAAAGCCGTTGAGCCGCGTATACAGGGCCGTGAGATATCGCTTGGGGTTCGTGTCGACATTGGGTGGCCTTTCTTTGCGTATTGCAGTGTGAGCTTTGTGTGGACTGGCTTGCGTATGACTGCGTGTGTTGGTCCCTCTGTTGTCTCCTTAAGGTTTCCTGCGGGGAAGCCCTTGAGAGCTGTGCACGACTTTGTTGGACGCAGGCTTATCTGTAGTCCTTGCCGAAACGGCGTGGCTTAAGCTTCAGCCTTCCGCTTACGTTTCACTCACGTGCCTCGGTTAATTCATACCTCAGGTGTGAGCTCCGTTGCTCAGTAAACGCTATGGTACTTAGAAAATTTCCCTAACGAAGACGCCCTTCAGTTGTTGCAAGCAGTTTACGCGCTGTTTAGGAGCAGTTGCTCTAGCCCATTGGTGTTTCAAACTTGTGTCTATGCGATCTTTTTTTTAGTATATGTTCGTTTATTCGCGAGTTTATCTGATTATTAAGTTGAAATCTTTGTTTGTGATATGGATGGTTACTTGTGTTAACGATCTCTTAGATAGGCTATTGGTTTCAGTTCCTTTTCCGAGTTGATCTGCATTCAATGAGCAATGTGTTACCAAGTTTACAATCCCTGCAAATTCTATCAAAGAAATGGAATTGTGACGTATTAGGTGTACATATGCGGTGGGGCATGCAAATAGGAGCTGCGAGGCTGAAAGACTGAGGTGAGAAAATTTGGTTGGAAAACTTTCTGGGATTTATTGGCCTCGGCTTCCCTACCAGATACCATATAATTAGTCCGCCTGGAAATGGCTATATTGCCGCGAATCTATGTAGTGTTTGTTTGTTCATTTTTCAATGCTGCTGGCACGCCGCTTTATTGCTTTGTGATGCAAGACGTGACCAGTATTATTTCGATTGATCGCATCTAGGTGGAGCCGATTCTACGTTGTACCAGAACGTTGTATTAACTTTGCAAGCATATCTCGAAAGTTCTCTATCAGCGTTAAATTGAGCACGGCCGAGAGCGGCGGGAATTCTGTTCGACGACCGCCGAACACGCTTGTTGCTTTCACCGCCGCCGAGTCATTCAGTCCATTTTTGGCGCAGGCCATCCCCAATAAACAGTTTTCTTTTAGAAGAACTTTTGACTGTCTTCCTTCGCTGCTTCGACTGCCGTCACCACTACGTGACAATATGTACAAAACAGCAACGGCAATAGGTTAGCCCGGGTTCGAACCCGACCGCGGCGGCTGCGTTTTTATGGAGGAAAAACGCTAAGGCGGCCGTGTGCTGTGCGATGTCAGTGCACGTTAAAGATCCCCAGATGGTCGAAATTATTCCGGAGCCCTCCACTACGGCATCTCTCCCTTCCTTTCTTCTTTCACTCCCTCCTTTACCCTTCCCTTACGGCGCGGTTCAGGTGTCCAACGATATATGAGACAGATACTGCGCCATTTCCTTTCCCCCCAAAACCAATTATTATTATTATTATTATTATTATTATTATTATTATTATTATTATTATTATTATTATTATTATTATTATTATTATTATTATTAGGTTAGCTCCAGTCAGTAACTCCCTCATGACATCTTCAACGAGGGAGACTATTCGATCAGTAATGTACCGAAATTCACGGGACTCTGCGGGCCCGTTGAATTCTACCTCCTTGGCCGACAGATTCTCACGCTCGCTTTGAGCTTTCTCCGTCGACTGTCTCCCCCGCTGCGGCAAGAGAAACACTGTCCTGTATTGCGAACCGTTCGCTTTCTTCCACGATAACGAAGTGAAGTATCACATTTTGTTTGCAAACGAACCGCCCCGGCCTTCCGCTCTTATCTCTCTGCCGTATTCGCCCCCCCCCCCCCACCCCCCTCCAACAGGCGTCTCCTGGGTTCCCTCTTTACTTCGACTTTAGGCGATGCCCGTACGCCACTCGAGCTTCGGCAGAATACGGGCGCATAGGGTTACCTGTCTATTTCCTTATGCAACCCTTTGATGGATCTCTTTGTTCGACTGACCCCCTCTCTCTCTCTCTCTCTCTCTCTCTCTCTCTCAGAGAGACGTACGTCTTGTTGCAGGGGTCTGCTGGCCTAAATTTTTCTGCGGCTGTCTTTTGTTTTATTTTTTTTTCTTTTCCGCACCGGTGGGAAACCAGAGACGAGGAAAACGCCCGGTCGTCGGTGGTGAACCGCTCCCATATGGTAAGAAGCGAGACAGAAAAATGCAGGAATAGAAAGCGAAGGAAGTTCTTGCACGTTTCCTTCGTTGCGGTTACTGCTACTGAAGCAAGAGGTATGCGCACCGCATCGCTGGGTTATAGTCAGCGAGCGGTTCCTTAATCTGAAGTAGACGCCGCGCTGAGCGCCGTCGTGAGCGCCCCAGCACCTACGCAAATTCCTGAAGATTTCATTGCAGAATGTGAAGAGAGTTTCCTAAGTATGAGGATTGAGAAGCATTTGTTTCTATTTAGTTCCTCAGCAGCGTCGTTGGAATGTGCGGGTGCCTTTCTTTACTTTTGTTTTAAGCACTGCTCGTCTATTGACGTTATTCAAGGGGGATTTTACTCTATGGTTTCTTAGCTCTAACGGCGCATTATTTCCGCTCGTTGTTTAATAGAGGAGCCCCATAAAGGTTGCCAGAAAACGCACACGTATTTGACGTATGAAAATATAATCTGATAAAATGCTCTTTGCGGTCGTAAAATTAGCGGATTGGCTTTCGCTTTTAGATTGTTCATTGTGATTGGTTTGTTGCCTCGCGTGAATCCTAGTTGCTGAATGTGAATCCTAGCCCTTCGTGCTGCCTGAAAGAAGACCAATGAGAGTAAGTTTTGTGCACGTACCAGTTATGATTATTCCTGTCAATGTTTTTTTTTTCAAGACGAAAATAACCATTTCTTTGATTGCTTGCTTGATTTATTGACTGATTCATTGATTCCTTTATGTGTAATAATTAAGTGCCTTATCGGAGAAAACGTGCGGCATCGTTCGGAGTCGCCTTTCTACACATTCGCTGATGGGAAGTAACACATCAGTGCCATCACTGCACCGGCGAAATTTCATTGGCAGATGCATATGATGTCACTAGGCGAGCAGTGATGTTACCACACCAGGTTCGCCTGTGTGAAGTTCCACATGTCAACCGGGCCGATAAAATTCGCTGATCAGTCAAGAGAGGTCACTGAACTTGTGACGTTATCACAACCTGCCCACCGTGGCAGGTGGTAGTTACAATATTGACTGGTCAAGGCAGGTCACGTGACCTTCTGCGATACAATCTGAAACAAGTCGTTAATCATCAACAGTTAATCAAAATTACGCCAGCATGAAGATCTAACTGCAATTATCTACGAGCCGATAATGACAATAATAACACACTCACCTCAATTTGAAGGAAATCACAATTCATTGAAGCCGGCAGTGGTCGTGAAACCAAATGAAAGAAAAGCGACAACCGCGATTCCGTAATAGCATTACAATCCCTCAAGCAAGTTTATCCCTAAAATGCTTAACACAAACTCGGCGGAGCAAGCTGACCTGGCCAAGCAGACTATCCATATTGTAACTAAATGTCACGACATACTTTGATAACCTTTTACTTTGCTTTATGGGGGTTTTAACGTCCCAAGGCGACTCAGACCATGAGAGACGCCGTAGTGAAGGGCTCCGGAAATTTCGACCACCTGGGGTTCTTTAACGTGCACTGACATCGCGCAACACACGGGCCTCTAGAATTTCGCCTCCATTGAAATTCGACGGCCGCGGCCGGGATCGAACACGCGTCTTTCGGGCCAGCAGCCGAGCGCCATAACCACTCAGCCACCGCGGCGGCTACTTTGATAACCAGTTAATCAAGATACTTTTTCAAATCAACATTGTTTTGGCATCACCAAACTAGCCTTCTGCTTATGACAGCGGTCACCTAGTGGTTTCCGCATCCGCCTCGCATGCGGGAGGTGAGGGGTTCGACGCCCGTGTTCCGCCGTCTACCCAGTGATGGTACAGTGGGCACAAGCTTAACACTGGCCTTATGCTTGGCTTATCTGGGGTGAAATGTTTGGCGAAATGGTCTTTGACGCCGCCTGATTAGTCAAAAGTACCTTGTGCCGCGGCACTCTTTGGCCAAAGCTGCCCTTGCGTCAAATTTCATCGATCATCATCACCAGGAAAAATAGAAAAACAATAAAAGAGAGGAAAAATGATTCGACAATAGCCCCTTAGTGTCGGCCCTTTCCTTTGGCTGAAGGCGCCGATGATGGTAGATTCAATCTTCTTTTTTTTCCCTCTTTTTTATTTCTCCGCCATAGGCGTTTTTTTTTATCTTTCTAACAAGAAGTTCTTTTTGATAGTAAGCCGTTTTCATTGATTTCGCAATGGGATCCTTCCCTCACCAGTGGTAAAACAGTGGTACGGGGGAGGTCCAACTCCCTACAGTGCCCATAATAAAATCTGCTGCTCACGAGTATGTAACGACGGCGTTTCTGCTTTGGCAGGGTTACAACGAGTGCTTTATGTCGTGAGAAATGTGTTGGCACGGACTTGAGCCTCTTGTCGTGCAGGGCATTGGCGGTCAGCTTCCGCGAGAGCATTCGTCCTCTGTTCGAATCACCGCAGGCCGCCGTGGTGGCTCAGTGGTTATGGCGCTCGGCTGCTGACCCAAAAGACGCGGGTTCGATCCCGGCCGCGGCGGTTCATTTTCGATGGAGGCGAAATTCTAGAGGCCCGTGTACTGTAAGATGTCAGTGCATGTTAAAGAACACCAGGTGGTCGAAATTTCCGGAGCCCTTCACTACGACGTCCCTCATAGCCTGAATCGCTTCAGGACGTTAAACCCCCACAAAACAAACACACAAACAAACAAACAAATGAATCACCGCACGTTCTCTGCTTTTCCCTCCTGCTTAGGTGCAGAGTTCAAAAAACAACCCTCAGCCTAGGCGGCATCCGCGACCCTCACCAACGCGCCCTATGACGGCGTTGCAGCTGCAAGGCGCGAGGAATGGGCCATGCGTACGGGCTGGTCATGTGACCGGACTTGACACGGACACTGATGGCGAAGACAGGCATGACAAGCATGAACTTTTTTGTGGAACCTTAGCCTTAACAGCTAACTCTGTAACAAGTCCTACCTTTTAATCGGCGTTTCGACACCACTGGAAAGTCCGCGTTACCAGAGTTACTGAGCGAAGCATATGAGACGGCTTTCATATTGACAACAGTAGACTTGTGAGAATTGTGTGTAATGTATGAGCAATGTGAGAATTTTATTATAATTCCACTTGTTACATTACAGCCAGATTAGGATAGGCACCGCCACGATCCTACTAGGTGTTGCCGGTATCACTGATTGGGGCACGTGTATGCTAAAAAGGGAATAGAAGCGAAAATTAGTGTTGCATAGCTAACACACTCGTTTCGATTTGATGGTATGACGGCGATACCGAAGCGCAAGGCTTTCCTACAGAATGAAAGCTAGGACTAGCCGATCGGCACCCCTGACCCCAATGGCCACATGGATAAAAACCCCCTCTTACAAAAATTGGAGGGGACAGTTATGCTCCGTCTTAAGGGTATGAAACAATAGCGTTAATGGGTTAATGCCCGTATATAATAATAATAATAATAATAATAATAATTGGTTTTTGGGGAAAGGAAATGGCGCAGTATCTGTCTCATATATCCTTGGACACCTGAACCGCGCCGTAAGGGAAGGGATAAAGGAGGCAGTGAAAGAAGAAAGGAAGAAAGAGGGGCCGTAGTGGAGGGCTCTGGAATAATTTCGACCACCTGGGGATCTTTAACGTGCACTGACATCGCACAGCACACGGGCGCCTCAGCGTTTTTCCTCCATAATAACGCAGCCGCCGCGGTCGGGTTCGAACCCGGGAACTCCGGATCAGTAGCCGAGCGCGCTAACTACTGAGTCACCGCGACGGGTCTATATGCGGAATTGGTTATTCTCTACTTCACATTCATTGATCCCTGGGAGTCATCGTACCACTCCTGGCGCAGTGGTGCTGCGGTTAAGCGATGCGCCACTTCCCTGCGATAGCAGGTGCTGCCACGTGTGGGGCTTATGCGAGCTTGATTCCTATTTCCGAGCACTTTCTGGCGACCAACAATTAATTTAACTGCAACCTGTCGTGGTTGGCAGTTCGCTCATAATCTGGTGGGCAGGTTGTGAAGGCGCCACAAGGTCACGTTATCCAGATGTCCTACCTGGACACTTGTCGGCCCACCTATGTTGCTTATCTGCGAGATTATTCGCGGATTTTTCACCGACGCCGACAGCAGACGCCGACGCCGACTTCTGTGCGACGCGGACTCCTTAACGCTATCGCGTTAAAGGAAACAACACTTGCATCCTACATGTGCCGGTTATATTCATGAGCGGCGAAAATAAAGGCATGTGAAAATTAATTGAATTGTTTCTGAGACGACGGCAGACTTCTAGAAATCCTTGAGCTGTTAGCTCACCTAATCGGGTCTAACGCTTTCCAGCCGAAAAAACATGTCAGTCTGGTTGGTTGCTTTCACCCAGCTCGTACCAGTCTTCGTTAAAGGAAAAAGGTTTGCGCATCAGCGGCTCAAGGAGGCGGCAACAGGCAACCATTACTAAATCTGCCCGTTGATGAAGGCTACTTGGAAGCACGCATCGTGATTTCGGCGGCCACGCCGCACCCTTGGTGCGGTATACTTCGCCAATATTAGCCGAAGATGATGCGTCCGCATCCCAGTCGACTACTTCGAGGAAGGTCACTTTCACTGCCTATAATAGCCGACAGTAACGGCCGACCGCCCCTTATAACATCCGGTGCGAACTCAGCGTCAAAATGCGCGTGCGCATAGCCGCACAATGCCCATCTAGGCATGCACAGGGCATTCAAGCCGTGACAGCATTCCCGTTTGCTATATGACTCCTTAATGAGCGCTTCGCGTTGCTGGCTTCCATGAAGGTGGTCGAAACGGGCTCGGCGCTCCGTAATAGCGGCTGCCTCCAGTTTGTGGGCGACTGCATTTTCGCCCTCTTAGTGGCCCTGAGCGTTTTGAGTCGTCACGGATTTGCATTTATCGACACTTTCGCTCACGGCCGCGCTATTAGGATGACTGTACCGCCTCCTGACCTCGGCCCGACCAGAAGACCCACTGAAGGAAACGCGTTGTGAATCACGCGGGCGGGGCTGGGAGCAAGTATTTTCGCGAGCTCCAAGGGATGAAACGACTATGCCAATCAGGATAGCAGTTATGAAAAGAGGGCTGTGCCGTCGGCGACCGGGACAGTGGGCCCTAGGCAGGGTTGCTACGGAACTAACTATTCTCTCCAGTAGTGGATGACTCAACAATACGAACGTACTAATTAATTGCTCTGCTAAAATAGACGCATCCCTCACAAAAATGGCCTATAGACAGTATATAGACTACTTAAAGACTCTGTTGCCTTCCTCTGGATATTTCTTTTTGTCTATTCATAGCCTATAGACTGTCTATAGACAAAAGTCTATTAAAAGTGTATGACCCTAAATCTATATATTGTCTATAGACTGTCTATAGAATTTGTGTTGCCTATAGACTGTTCTGTACAGTTTGTCTACAGAGAGTCTATACACTTTACAGACAGAAGTCTAAGGACAGTCTATAGACTGTCTAAAGAAATTTTTGTAACGGATAACCCGAACGCTTTCAGTATTCCCCCGCTTTCAAAGAGAATACTAGTATTTGAAGCTCTTAGCGTGGTGCCTAATGGCAACTTTTGTTGGAAAGACCTGCAGAGCTGAAGCAGCCATAGGTCGTGCGACAAGCGGCGGTTGTTTCTAAATGTGAAAACATCTTCAATGATATTCTATATATCCTAAAGTACTTCACTGTCACGACTTGTCTTCTCATTAGTCATCACCAAAGTAACGTAGATGACAGTAATTGCCCTTATTTCTTCAAAAGCAACCTTTCAAAGCTCGCGCCGCAAAGGAAGATGAAAATTCCTACATATACCTCTACATTCAAAGCAGTATGTCTTTTCTTGGCACTCGTCTGAGTATGATCACATTGCAAACCACAGAGGAAACCCGCGTGTGTTTGTCATCGCAGAAGTATCACGCATATTCATTGAGCGAGGTGGTATCGAAAGTAGCCCACTGGCTTAGGTGCATAAAAGGCGCAGAATGAAATTGGAGGAAATTTATCGTTGCATTATCCCGGCCATAGATAACATTCTCGTTGGCATGCATATAAGGCAATGTTTTTAATTAATTTGAGGTACTGATCAATGCCAAAATTCTTAGGTTCTTTGCTACAGTTTTTTAGTTACGGGATTAGTCACCACCTTCCAGTTTTAATCGCGGTCAAAGCAAGCGTGAAGAACGCACCTCAGAACCCTCGTAAGTTCAAAGCATAACTGGCAGAAGCTACGCATCTTTCCATGAAGGCATCGCCAACGTGAATTAACATGATGGGAATTTTGACAATGCAGAAACGGTATACAGTTCTTTTTTTTGTAAATTTAGTACCATTAACAAAACACATTTTTTCTAATAGGAAATATAACAGTACAAAGAAACCGCGCAAAAATGGATTCACTTAACAAAACACTTTGTGGGGCTAGTTGGTGAAGCATATTTTCTGGAAGTTCTTTATAGCGCTACAAAACACAAGGACACAGGAAGAAGTACACAGGACACAGGACAGCGCCCGTCCTGTGTGCTTCTTCCTGTGTCCTTGTGTTTTGTAGCGCTATAAAGAACTTCAAGAATGGATTACTGCACAATTACTGCTGAAGACTGTAACAATGAAAGAAATGTTTAAGTCCTTTGTATAAGCACATGGCCAGAAATAAGTGCAAAGTTCAAAACTTCAAACATAAAAATTCAATGATAATTGTCGGTGTCCAGCAGGGCCTCATCTTAGGACATCTGAATTTTAACATGTATTATAGATATTCTAGAATCGTATACCGATGTTCACTTTCTAATATATGCTGACGATGTGGCACTGATGTTTTCTTCTCATTCTCTTAAAAAATAGCCTATCAAGCAGAAGCTGCGATGAAGGCGCTTCTATCCTGATCTATTGATAGCCATTTAAGAAGAAATTAAAACAAATTAAAAGAGTTTTATTAAGACTGCGAAATAAAGACATAGTGCTTTCACCGCTCGTCCATCTTGGTAGCTAAATGTGACTAATTGTCAAAGCTATAGCAGAATTAGGTGTTCATGTTAATTGTCAGTATATTTGGGACAACCATGTAAATGCAGGTATACTGTTTTTCACTCACTCCTCTCTGCAACGCCTCCCTAGCCTTAAACGAAATATAACACATTCCCGTTAAAATGCTGCAAAGTCCGTGTCATGATCTGCACAAAAGAATCTCACCGTCACAAGTGCGGCGTCGCAAACTGACTCCGCCGCATCCGCCTCAAGAAAAAAAAGCGGTGTTTGAGGTCACTAGAACGATGAGGAAAAAAGACTAAAACTCTCAGCATCGGGGAATTTCCGGAATTTTAGGCTGTGTAGTTCGAATACGCTTACCGAGATTCCCCAGAGGCATCTACATGAGAACACGTTTTTTTTTTTCCTTACGGACATTATACTACGCACGGGGCTTTCTTCCAAGGACAGCCGTATTTCCTTCCAATGAAAGTGGGCAACAACTCGACCTCGACTCGATGTGACCGAAGAGCACGTTGGAGGCAAAGCAAAACCAGGCCGTATACAAGTATAAGCGAAAAAAAAAGAACGCGTAAAAACGACACATACAAGCCCCGCGAAATGAAATGGAATGACTCGAAAGCGAAAACGTTCACATGCGGACTGTATAGGGTCCGTGCGCTTGTACAAGTCTTGGCAGCGCTGCGCTTTTTGAATACCCTTCCCCCAGCCTGCCCATCCTACACCGTACCGCATCGGCATGTTAGCGAATAGGCGCTCAGAATGCATGTTCCTGCGGAGGCCGTCAGAAGGGAATCACCGCTGGCCTCTCATCGCTATGCCACCTCTTTACACCACCCGCGCTCGTGGTCCACTCAGCCCCCCTCTCCCTTCCCCCTGGGTTGTTTTTTCTGGCTAGGCAAGCAGCGGCGTGAAGACATCCGTGGTCCGAGCCAGCTGGAACCGTTTCTCGACCTTGGCAGACGCGGTGCGCGCTACATGCGTAAGTGCGACGCAAAAACAAAGGCGAGAAGAAGCAAACCTCTGCCGCTGGGACACAAGCATGAATAGGGTTTTCTTCGAGGCCGCGCACCGTTACGCCGAAGGTGGCAACAGGGCAATCACGGGCGGAAGGAGCCGCGCTATTATTTCGTTATTCCGGGAGCAATTGCTATAATACTTCGCGCTATGCGGTCGGCATAGTTGACGCCGATCTGACGCAAGGGGAAAGGGAATGGAAGATTTAACAATAAAGGCATCGAAGTCAGCGTGAGCAATCTTTACGCAACGTGTAGCAACGACAAGAGACAACGACATGCTTCGTACCAGTTACAGAACGATGGTGTTAGGTTCTGCAGCATAGTGGTTGTCGCTGGGGCTATTCCTCAGAAGTGCAAAAAAGAAAACGTTTTATGCAAATAGAAGGCGGAGGAGGGGGGATTGCAATGTTGTGCAGATTCCTGTCCAAGTTTTGAGGGATGCAGGTAAGGTGTGAAGAAAATCACGTACTCTATACGACACCGACCAAGAGAGCAAGAATTGTCGCCTTCTGTTTGGTTAGGCATTCCCTTAAGGACACCTCTAGTGCTATCTAGGACTAGGAAAAATTAACGTGAAGCACTGAGTGAAGCACTTATTCAACGATGGACCAGCCGCGGTAGCTCAGTGGCTTTGGCCTGCTGAGCCCAGAACGAGAAGCGACATTGAACACGCATAGCTATGTTATCTAACCATATACTATATAGCCCCAGACCACACTTGGAGATTCAGTAGTCAGACTTGCCTCCTATAACGTGTGCAAGTGAACTAGGGCGCATATATTGACACTCGAGCGTCCTGGATACGTTTGTATCTGGTTTGTTTATTCGTTTATTCGTTTATTTGTTTATTCATTTTTATGCGATCTGGGAAGCGGATTTAAATCAAGTGCGCTTACAAATTGGGCAGTATAGGTCAGTCTTTGTTTCGCATCTTCTTCTCAGATAATGACCAAACACCAGGTTTAAATGTTCATTTGGGTAATGTCCTACCAACGACAACACCTTGCCACCGTTACTTCTACATCGGTTGATCCGGCCATCAGTAGAGCCACTGGTGGCGTCTTGCTTAAGAGCAGCGGATTCGCAAAATATTTTGAACGTAAGGTATATTTACTCGTTATCATTCACATAGTTCAACCAAACAGCTACAAAGCAACAAAAACGGCATTCCCGCTGCGAGTTTTTGATCAATTACACCTCGTCCCACGAAATGTTATTTGTCCTGGTTAGGCTAGTTTTGTAGAGCCGGACAGGCGATGGTCCCGAGTTCGAGCCCGGATAATCAAGGCTTTTTCTTCAACTGCGGAGTTTCGGAGAAATCCACAGTTTTCCTTCGCATTCGCCTTGAACCGCATGATGGGTGATAATTTATAGCGACACTCCAGTAATTTAAATCTGCTCGACTGGAGGTATTCCCCTAAAAACGTTAAAGTGCTTTCACTTTTGAGAACCGAAGCAAAGAATAAGATGAGGCGGTTTTTCTCATGAGTTGTTTCTCCATAGATGGCCTTCATGTAAGAGCGCTTCTCCATAGGCCTGTATAAATGCGTCCGGCTGCATTCTGCGAACTGTGTTCTTGAATCAGGCTCGCCTGTTCACATTACAAAAAAAAAAAAACGACAGCCAACCCCAAGAATAAAAGATTCCCTCCCATAGAATGTCAGAGGCTTCTCATACGTTCAGCTGCATTAGGTGGTCATGACTGCATGACCACGACGCAGTATGCACGGGTTGCACTATCATAACGTCATAGTACAGTCATAAAAAGAATTACTGCTTCCTACGTCACGAAAACATTTCTCGAATGGAGCCGCCGCGGTGGCTGTGGGGTTGTGGCGCTCCGCTGTTGACGCGAAAGACGCGGGTTCGATCCCGGCTGCGGCGGTCGACTTTCGATGGAGGCGAAATTCTAGAGGCCCGTGTACTGTGCGATGTCAGTGCACATCAAAGAACCCCAGGTGTTCGAAATTTCCGGATCCCTTCACTACGGCGTCCCTCATAGCCCGAGTCACTTTGGGACGCTAAGCCTCCGTAAACCATTAACCACTTTTTGAATGGTGATCCCGCCGCGGTGGCTCAGTGGATAGGCGCTCGACTACTGATCCGGAGTTCCCGGGTTCGAACCCGACCGCGGCGGCTGCGTTTTTATGGAGGAAAAACGCTGAGGCGCCCGTGTGCTGTGAGATGTCAGTGCACGTTAAAGATCCCCAGGTGGTCTAAATTATTCCGGAGCCCTCCACTACGGCACCTCTTGTTCTTTTCTTCTTTCAATCCCTTCCCTTACGGCGCGGTTTAGGTGTCCAGCGATATATGAGACAGATACTGCGCCATTTCCTTTCCCCAAAACCAATTATTATTATTATTATGGTGATAGCTGTATGATGGACACCGGCAAATGTAAACAGCATGCACGTGCTGCAACTTCATGCTCCTAGTGAAACTCACTGCACTCAATTCAACTTCGCCTTCACTTAGTGCACAAAGAGATTGCTGTCCAAGTCGGTCTTCATGAAGACATTTTAAAGGTGTCTCGCTTGTGGTTTTATGACCAGGGTGATTTCGCAGGGGATGCATTCACGAGGAGAGGGTCGGGAGATGTCCGGTTAATCTACCGCTATCCCCGCTATCGCCCCGGGTGCAGAGTAAGAATTCTGGGATTGTTTTTCATTTCTTATGCCCCACACCGGTGCTGCCCGTTGCCGAAGCAAACGCCTCGGCGAGAGCAGAGAAATACCTCATGAATACGGCGTCGGCGTCGGCGGTGGCCTTGCTTAGGGACTTCGTGACGCGCATGAGCTCTCGGGGATTAGGAGCTTTTAGGTTTTGTTTTTACCGCCGCCCGCGTGTCAGCAGCCGGCGACAATTTTTGCGTGTCCTTCCTCGTAAGCGACCCTACTTTTCATTTGTCCCGCTTCTTGCCGCACGTGCACGTACACATAAGTGTAACAAATGACCAAAGTTTCGCCACTGCCTCCGCTGACAAGGTTAGCCAGTCACACTGTGCGATTGTTTGAACGTGAATCGAAAGCCCGCTGCTGTCTGCAGCGTGGTTTCTGGCTCCTGCGTATATTGCCTTCCAGTAATAGGGTACGTATCTGATCCTACCACATCGCACATATCTGATCGTGCATATCAGTTTACCCTTGAAGAGCTTTTGTGAAGCGCTCAGAAGTAAATAGAAGAATGGTTATCAGTAGAATCAGCTTGATGCACAATCCCACAGATATCGTTGATTTCTTTTCGATGCAAGTACGAATATTTTCGAAGTGTCAGTTGAAATTAATAATATTAACAACAACAACAACAACAACAACAACAACAACAACAACGACGACGACGATGACGACGACGACGACGACGACAACGACAACAACAACAACAACAACAACAACAACAACAACAACAACAACAACAACAACAACAACAACAACAACAACAACAACAACAACAACAACAACAACAACAACAACAACAATAATAATAATAATAATAATAATAATAATAATAATAATAATAATAATATCAACAACAAGGGTTTTCTCTTGGAAAAATAGAGGAGACTGGGTAACAGCTGTGCGATGAGCGGCACTTAAAAACGGGACCACAATCATCTCTACAAGGGTCTTAATGTCTGAATAGTTAACTTTTCAACTATTGTTGTTAGGCTCCTTATTTACTGAGATTCTCGTTGTCCAGCATATGTAATATCCATATCAGTTTCTGAAATTTCGAAAATACAATTCTCGTCGCAGCTGCAGCGCAATAAATTTTGGGGTCGTACACGGGTGAATGCGGTAACAAGCGGCCAGAAAGAGCGACAGCCACGCGTACGAGTACACGTCACACGGCGGAGCGAGTGTTACGTGCTTCTTTAGCTCCGCCTAACGGGCAGCGACTAAAGGGCAGAGAGCACGTGATAGGCGCACCACTGTGTGACGTCTACTCATAGGCGTGGCTGGCGCCCTTTTTTGTCGCATGGTTTCGGTTTCGGCCATGGGCGGCCCCAAAATTGCTAACGCTGCTGCGGCGACGACAATGGCATTTTCGAAATAATAAAAACTGATGAGGATATTATGGTGAGCTAGAAGCCTCTCAATAAATTAGTAGTGTAGGAGTAATAGTTGAAAAGTTAATTAATCAATATTCGTTAACCAGACTGCTATAGTTACGCTTCTTTGCTGTATTCTGCTGCACTACACCGCTGACAATGCTATCTCGAAAAGAGCGCAGTTCTAACTCAACGAGCCTATTTTTCAGGCTTCGTTTCTGGCGACACTGTGTTGGCTGTGCACGCACACGCGCACCGAAGTCTTTTATGACTGATGGTGTTGAGATAATTTTAAGCCTTTAAGGCCCACTGTCGCGATTTCAAGACAGATTTCCACATCGTTTCCTCATTACTATCAATGCTACGTGGAGCCTGCATGGAAGTTCTTTTGTCCAGTTGTTTCATAACAGACAGCATTCTCGATCAGGATGCTTGGCCTGTCTGTGAGGAAACTTAGCCAAGAGAAAGGGGGTGCGAATGTATAATATTTCTATGCCTCTGAATTTCATACTTTTACCGGAATTGCGTCATTTCTTGGAACGAAACTGTGTTCTGCCCCTTGTTGGGACTCAGGTAGCGTGGTCGGGCCGGAGAAGGGACTAGGAGGATTGGAGACGTAGTTAAGAAGGAAAAGGCAAGAAAAACATTATACGGACTATTTGCATAATGTACAAGTAAGGGCAACTGAGAATGCCTCTCAGTAAAAGGGAGTCTTAGAAGACGGGTGTCTCTCCGCAAACGGAGTCCCTCCGCCAAAGGGTCTCTCTGGTACCAAACCAGTAACTCATTTAATATCCTTCATATTCCCCAGATCCCTGGCTGGGGAATACAGTTCGAAGAATGTCCAATCAAACGTGCAGATGATTGATGACACTGGTGGTACCGCCCACGGCAGGGGCGGTGCTGATTCTCTCTCAGCTCGTCGATGGAAAGGGAACAGGACACGGTCACGTTGTCGTCAACACAACCTCCAGGTGGGCGAGCAACGGAATGCGCCCATGTGGCCCAGGAATGCGCGAGCGTGACACAGGAATGCGGGCCCATGTGGCACAGGAATTTCAGGCTGTTTCCCAGTAGGGGTTCAAGAGCTTGCACTTCCTCGTCTGATGACCGGAACGCGGAACCTCTGTCGAAGGCGCAGCTCTCCGTCAATCGTCAACCTTAGCGTGAGTGATGAGGACAACGCTCCGTTCGTCGACCCGATGGAGTGCTCGACCACATGGGGACGCCATTGTCGTCGCTGCTTCTGCCACTGCTTCCGCGAACGCCAGCCAGCCGCGTTTCTTGAGAAGTCTCAATCGCCTTCACGATGGTTTTCTGAAAATCCTGGTCGAGGAGCCCGCGTCTTTATTCATTTGTACTGGAAGGAACGCGGGGCATAACACCCTAAACCTTCGAAATCGTTCGATGCCTTTGAGTTTGTCGTTCACCCAACTAGAACTAGCTGCATAAAGTGGACCGTATCCAAATTGGCGTTAGTTGGCGATTTACTGATTTCTCAAATTTTAGCGGTGATAGCAAATTTTCGATATTGGCTTTTCAAGATGAAGCCATTACCTACCACACTTTGCAGGTAGTGATTTTTCAGTCTTATTCTTTCATAATATGGGCATGAAAGGATTACACGCCGACGAGACTAGCTGAGCCTACCATGATAACTCCCTCCAAAGCCACTGCTTTCGTTCTAATATGTATATTGTCTTGATCAATTTCTTCTTTTCTCATGTACACGTAGATAATATTGTATTCGATCTTTTCTAACTCCGCAATTTGTTACCACTTCGATAGCACTGAATACTATCCTAGTCGTTGGCAAAATAATTAATACTCCAGGTTATCCTTTCCACTTCTAACAAGTGGCAGTTAAGGCGACAGGAGTACCGCACTATAGTACCAAATGAGTGGTAAGAATCCTACTCGGGACAGGCTGACCTGAACATTCTTATTTACCAACGGAAAAACTCGCTGTTTTCTTGCGTGATTCTAGGACTGCGAAAGTAACGACTGTGACGTGGATTCCGAGTCCGCTGACCCCTTGGAACAGCGAGCGAAAGTCATGCAGCAATCCCTCTAAACTTGTTGCAAACTCTACACGTCTTTTTGGCCAGCACAATCTTGCGATCCAGGTGGCGGTCACACTCTTTGCGCTCATTAGAAGCTCCGGAAGTCTTGTGAAATTCTCGGGGCTGCCGCGATTAACCTCAAGGACGTGTAAATATAGCCTCAAGTTTAATGTTTTTCGCTGGCAGCCTACAGCCAACTCATTACACCTTTCTAGATAAGACTTAGACTTATACATGTGCTCAAAAACATGCAGCGTAAGTCTGTAATGATATCTCTTACAAGTCTCCCACATGCATTAGAAGTAGAAGGGGAAGCAAAACGAGGTAAGAAGATTTCTCGGCGAGCTCCGAATTCGTGTTTTTACCTCTGTCTGCTTAGTGCCGGGAACTTAGCTTAAAGCTTGCAGTCATCGCGTGTGAACGCGACATATACCGCTTAAAATTCGCTTCCGTGCAGCTTTCATTATCTTCTTCGTGTCGGGACCATTATGGCACAAAAGAATTTTCTTCGTTTTAAGCTGTACTTTGGGCCCCCCCTGGTATGTGACAGCTCTTTGTTCTCCTTAGAAAAAAGTAAAAAGAAAAAGCGAACAGAGGAAGAATGGACTTTGTTCAGTGGGCAATACTCCAGCGCTTTAAAATTCCTGGCTTTCCACTACTGCCATAGCTATTCCTCGTGATAGCTGGTTACTGTCTTGAGACGTCTTAACGAGCGCAAAAAGGACACTGACAAGAGAGTAAGGACAGGACACAAGCTAGACTTCTAGCTGAAATTTTTTATACGCGGTATTTGTACGCATATTTTTTGCTGCTCTGGCGCCGCAGGCTTCGCGCCATACGATGTTAATGGAAGACGATCAGATAAAACAACTCAAATAATGTAGCTAAATAACTACAGCACGCGAACATGGGTAAAACTGATAAAAGCCGACTCTGGAAATAAGGCGGCGTCTACCATGAAAAATAGCTAGAAGATTTTAGATTGGCCATCAAAAAACCTCGAGAGAAACAAAAGGTCATGAAATTGTGATTCGATGCTGTGATTAAATGGACCATTGTAAAAAGCAACCATAAAGCGCTGAAGCCAGCGAAAGTTCTGAAAAAACCACTACAATAAGATTCTGTAAAACATGCCTGCTCACAAAGGCGAAAACTTAGCACAATCGAAGTGGCACGGTAAAAATAGGCAGGGACGATGAAACGATCTTTAAGCCATTGATATTTGCGGAAGATATAACAGATACAATTATTAGGAGATTCAGCTAAATAATTTTAAATTGCGGACACAAAGGCACATGGGATCCAAAAAAGGGGAAAGTTCCGAATAAGGTATAAAACTAGGTGATATACAGGTAGATATAAGACATACCGAGTAACCAGTGCAGTGCAGTGTGCTTATGAAAACTCAACATTTATAGGCTTTTGTGAGCTACGCATTGTTCGAGATAAAGTCTTTCCCTTTTTGCGAGTGCGACCGAGGCCTTGTTGCCACACTCATCTACGGAATTTTTATGTTAAAAGGTTCAAGTATTTCCCTGCCTTGTTTCGTGCCTAGCCTTCCTAAAGCTAGCGTTTCTTTTCATTCTGGTACGCATGATAGTTTGCAAGTGCACCGATTAAAATGTTTGGCCGAAATGGCCTTTTATAGCAACGGCTTTAACCTTTGTCTCATGAACCTGTAGTCTTTCATTGTAGCAGCGTCCAGTTTACCCCAAAGAGCTTCCGTCACAGGGCAAGGGAATGATATAAACGCCGTCCATATAGCGGCGTTTGCGTTACAAGGTTGAGTTGAGGAGTTGAAAACCGGTTACTGGGCTCATGTAAGTACCGCAGAGTCGGGTCCGGGAGTCGAGCGAGCGAGTCCAGTCATCTTAACCGGCGTTTACATGACGGAGTTGAGTTGATGAGGCGAGTTGAAAACCGGTTACTGCGTTCATGTAAACACCGCAGAGTCGGGTCCGGGAGTCGAGGGAGCAAGTCCAGTCAACTCCGCTGCAGGGGGTGGGCTCACTCGCTCGACCCCAACGGCAGATAGCATGTAAACCGGATCGAGTTGAAGAGTGGGGTCAGTGGGAGGGGAGATGATGACTGCGAACCTGTTCTTCGCTTGCGCCGCCATGCCTCCGAGACAGCGGTGCGGTGCCGTGCCGCAATCTTGGGGGCTGCCACTGCCCTCTCCCGTTGCCTGCTCGATGCTTGGTGCCGCTGCAGTTGAACCAGTCTCGACTCACTAAAATCGAGTTCATGTAAGCGCGCAGTCCTCGAGGTGGGCTGACCTTGCTCGACTCAATCCCCTGATTCGACCCACCGGTGTCGGATTCATGTACGCGAGGCTTATGACGCTTGACTTCTCCGGCTTGCTGGCTCTTGGAGCAGACACTGTTATTTCTTTCGCAGTCGTTAATGACGCGGCATAGCAGGATCAACCTGTTAGGTGGCGTCAGCACGGGCGAAATTTCTTTTCTTTTCTTCAATTTTTAAGGCAGCACAACAATCCGTGCATGTACGGAAAGGTCGCCGCTGTTTGTTTGGCTCAGTCTTCTCGTTGCAGACCCCTTGCAGACATTATTTATAAGGTCCTCTGCTAAGAATGCTATCCCATGAACCGGGTAGAGAGATTTTTTTCATCCTTGCCACCTGCTCATTAAGGCTGCCTTAAACCTTGCGACGGCATGAGCTTTGGAGAACATCCCAGTAAAGTTTTCCACTTTGCTTCTTTTAACTAGTCAGGAGTGGGCCGAATGACACTGTAAAATTTATTCTACTTTGTCATTCGCTAGATCTACAATGGCCAGCTAGCGATAAAAGCTGGACCAATGTAAACGGATTTAGCTTGGTTTAACGAAAAGAAGCTAAAGTACTTTTACAAAAGCAAAAAAGCTAGATATTGCTGGTACATCTATGTACAGCCTAGCTAATAATATTTCAGGGCACTCGATTTTCTCTTAAGCCCCATCGTACTCCATTTTCAGGGCCTTTGGTCGCCAATATATGGTTTAAATGCAAACCATGTGGCATAAACTCTTTTGAGAAAGACTTTACCGTCGTAGCCCAGAATAAAAAACGACGAATTTCAGGTTTCCAGTAGTGTTGAAATCTGGGTCAGTTGGTACATGTTCAGGAGTAAAACCAGTCAAAAGACGGGACACAGCGAAGAGACGAGGCACACACACGACGACTGGACTAGCAACTGTGCTTGTTAGAAGAAAACAGACTCCCAGGAAAAGTGGCAAAGTTTGCGCAGCTAAGTTTACAACAATCTACATCAAAAGATAAGCTGTAATCTAACGCCGTTGCGAAAGGAAGCTAATAAGTTCCTTCTGCATGAGGTAGATAGAACGTTTCCGTCGGTTACAAGCTTTCAAGCTCAGCCAAGAATGTTCGTGTTCAAAATCATTGATTAGTCGCCCCAGTAGAGCTAGCATGGATGTGCGCATTGCAACGAGAGAAAAAAAAATCAATCGACTACTTTCCCGGCTAATTGCTTTCTCCTCTGGCGTATTTCTACTTCTTTCCTTGCTTCGCACATCTTCAAACTCGTATAATTTTGCAGTTCTTTCTCTTCCATCCTGTTTCATCCTCATCGTCCACTGTGGGTACCGGCACATGCAATGTGATAAACGGGGTGCGATGTCGCTTGAAGCAAAAACGAAGTTTAAAAAGATCCAAAATGAGAAATAATCGAAATGAAATGGTTATTTCATTTCGCGTACAGCTGATCGCTACACTTCCTCGTGAAGCAGTTCCATCGGTGACCCCATTCCTCTCATTAACCCTTTAATGACCAAATTATGAAGGAATCAAAGGAAAAATTGATTACTTTTACGTGATGCCAGCCCAAGTACTTAAATTCAAAGGCGCATGTCAAAATTTCTTAGCACCGGTAAAAATATACTATTAAGCATGTCGCCAGGCAGCAACTATTAGCGGTTGGTCCTTTTTTCGTATCCAACATTCTCGGTCGAATATTTTGAAAATTGGAAAATCGTAAGATGCTGTTATGGAAATAATAAAGGTAGTTGTCCATTATTCTGATATGCAGCAAAATCTTTTTTCTTTTAAAGTGTTTCCATCCATCACATCGAACAATAAAGACTGCCACAGAAAATCAGCGGGAAACGCTTTTTATGATAGCAAAAACGTTAATAGAAAAAAAATGCAAGGCTGCCGTTGGTTATCTGCGGATATAGTTATTGTTATAGCGAAATTTACATTATACGAGAACATTGCGTTCATAAACTATTTCCCGCTCAAAAACGCTTTTCCTTAGGTATCCTACATCCTTAGGTATGCTACAGGTAGAGCGAGCTGTGTGAAATACCAAATCGAAGGCCTCGAGCGAACTCGATAGCTCAGAGACAGTACACAACTTATAATTCAATAGATTTGTCCATGTTCTGCCAACACTATTTCTCAGAAAATGAGGCACGAGCATTGTTTCACTCTAGCTAAAAATTGCACCCACTTTCTCTTCACACAGCTTGCCTGTGTCAACAAAGATTTAGACTGGAAAGCACTGGCTGCTGAGAACATGTTGGCATCAAACATTGCATGCTAGCTCCGTGTAACTAACAGTGAACGTTGTGCAAACTGTGTCTTTGTTTTTGCAAACAAATTGCATTTCTCTGTGCCGCGTGCACTCTGGTGCGTTGTGTTTCTCCGGTGTATTGAGTCAACTTTACAAATATATACCGCGTGTTTCAGCGAACACTTTCAAAAAATTTCGAAAGTAGGCGTTTCAGGGCGAATTATGGCTTTTGGGGCATAGTATTACCACCTTTGGCGGACGCCAGAAAGCAGGTGAATCGTCATAATTAAGTAGTAAGCTGATAAACTAATTTTGATAATGAACTTTTTAACTAGTAGAGTTAGGCGCCTAGTTGCAATTAGAGACTTGTAGCCGGTTGTCAGTAATAGCCATATCAACTTTTATAATTACGAAAACGCGATTACACTTGGCGCTGTGGCTCGGCAAAGTTTGGCCTTTTCGACTAGTTACGTACACAGGAAGGGTCGCTTTTCCTGCATACTTTCGAACGCCATGTATTTGGCACGACGCAGCCAAATTTTGTCGTGCCACAGTGACGAAAGTAACAGCGTTCTCGAAATTCTAAAGCTGATATGGCTATTACTAACGACCGGCTAAAAACCTGTAATTGCAGCTTGACGCCTAAGTCTGCTAGTTAAAAAGCTAATTATTAAAATATTCTTTAACCAGCTTACTCCTTAAGACGATTCACCAGTTTTCTGGTGTCCGCCAACACTGGTAATACTATGCCGCAAAAGCCATATTTTTACCGAAAAAAGCTTATTTAAGAAACATTTTTGAAAGTGTTAATTGAAACACCCGGTACATCTTCAAGCATTTTCTTTTAAGACTCTTCTACACCCTGATTCCGCAATGTCTGCATGACTGCCGAAGTTTCCACTGAGTCAAATGCTTTCTCGTAATCAATAAGTGACTTTCGTGAGTAATCGTGAGTTACTTGTGTGACCTGCACAAAAGTCACTCACACACAAGTGACCACAAGTGACACACAAGTGACCTGCACACAAGTCGCTCACCAAAGCACGAAAAGAAATGTCTGGAAAAACTCCAATCTTTTCAGGTTAGAAACCAGTTCAAGGGTGTGTCTGCCATTCTCCCCTAGGCGTTGTCCAACACGGTTCTTGTATCTTCCTCAGCTCTATATATCTCGACACTTGTTACAATATCCTCACTTGCAGCTTGACGTGGTCTTTTTCTTTCCTGTCCCTACATGCATGGAGGCCAGTGCCACGCCTCCCCTTTTTCCGAGCCTTGCTTAAAGATACAAGAGAGAAAAACTCACGGCCGTGAGAAAAAAACGTGGGCGCAGTAGTTGGCGTCTGAGTCGCATTAAGAGAGAGCACACAGGTTATTACACACGGTGTGCTCGTTGCATAAGTTACTCGACACGTAGGAGGCGAAAAACTCTGCCTTCTACAGTTTGTTGTTCATATCTTTTTGTTTCGGTTTTCATGCCACATGTCAGAAATCTCATACAGGGTAATGGTTGCGAAAAGTAATTTTCTTTCTGATTTATCTCGGCTAAAAGAAGCAGTGAATACGCCCTAGAAAGAACAGTTTGGGCTGGTATTTTTCTTAACCCAGGAGAACAACGTGATTGTGGACGAAGAGGTGAAAACTTCCGCTTGGCCAAGCTCATGTCAGATAACGCCCATTTCGACTAATAGCGGCCTCTAAGGTGCGCGATAGATAAAGAAAGAAAAAAAGGTTGTTGCCACCTTGGTGTCTTACATATAATCACTGACAATGCTCAACTCGCCTAGGTTTTTGTCTTCTGTTGTACCGATTGATACACACTCCGAGTACAGAAAAAGTAGGGTTACCAGTCCGTACGAAACCCAGCGACATGTGACGTAAGAGCGCAAACAATGACTGTGCCAGCAATAAGGCGTAATTTATTCTTATTTTCCCTTGTTGCCTGTTTCTTTTCCCGCTTGTTGGTGACGTCCCTGAGACAGTGAGTCCCTTTATCGTGGGATGACTCTCGTCCAAGTTTTTGACACCACGCCATTTTGTATGGGGCCCAGTACTGTGAACTTGACCGAAGGTTAGGAAACTCTACAGGCAGTTTGGGAGTTACTTCGATCTTTAAGCAGCACGGTTCTCTACTCTCCACTCTGGTCTGGCAAAATCGTGATACCCTTAATTGTATATGATCCTTCTTCTTCTCTGTAATCATTTTCAGCTATTATACCTGTCTTTCTTCTCCTCTCCGGCTTGTCCAGTATGGAGTGGGAAATGATGATCATTCACGCAGACTTCCCGGCTTTTCTCTTTAAATAAATATCTCTATTGCCTTCTGGTGAAACCTGTTGCGTTTCAGATATTTTTTTTTCAAAGGCAGCTGAGGCGATACTATTTCAATCCTGATGCACATTATCGAATGTACAAGAAGACAAGATGCCACAGATTCTCTTATCTGCAGCAACGCTGCGTAGTATTTATATCGTGTGTAGGAAAGAGTGAGGAAAAAGCCGACATATCTCTTCTTAGCACCCATCATCATTTAAAAGTGCTTCAAATAATTGATCATTTGTACCACATCACCTTCCACATGTCAACTGTAACGTAACCTATGGCTGTGAGAAAAGTTTGTTCTCTCCAAGCAGAGGAAAAAAATGTGAATTTAGGCTTGGTGACCGGTTAAGCGCTCAAAGGGGAGTGAATTACCAGAGCCCCATTTTTCCGTACTTTGCAGCTCAACCGACCTAGTGTCCTGGATTAACATAAGTATTTAGTATTATACCCGACTGTTTGCCTTATCTTCGAGAGTGTTTAAAAATTTTCGTGCTTGCATGGTGTTCTTAAGAGAAAAATATTGAAGCAGAAGGCTACACGTGACGCATATAACACGACATCGCAGTGTTTTTCAGGACGTAAAGGAAAGGCAGTGGATTCATCAGTCGCTCCAAAGGTCTACCGTTACTTTACCTCTGTCTTGAATAGCCCGAACATTCAAAAGGATAACATTGATTGCCGACAAGTGCGCGTAAGACGCAAAGAAAGCTCTAGAAAGTAGCAAGAAGAGCGGCGGCTGCGTTTTTATGGAGGAAAAACGCTAAGGCGCCCGTGTGCTGTGCGATGTCAGTGCACGTTAAAGATCCCCAGGTGGTCGAAATTATTCCGGAGCCCTCCACTACGGCACCTCTCTCTTCCTTTCTCCTTTCACTCCCTCCTTTACCCTTCCCTTACGGCGCGGTTCAGGTGTCCAACGATATATGAGACAGATACTGCGCCATTTCCTTTCCCCAAAAACCAATTATTATTAAGCGCCAGTTACATCAAGCATCTTGGTGTTCTCAAAGGCTCGAATCAGAGAAATGTAAAAAAAAAGAGAAATATGAAAGGCAGGAGCAGCAGAAAACGTTTTTCTAATTTTAATGGCGCACTCTTCCCAGCGGGTAAGAACAATTACTTATAGAACACATTCTAACAATGTAGCAAGCTCAGTTGAGTCTGATTTATGAACGCATTTGAAATCTCGTTTTCATGTGCAGGCAGTCAAACTAAACTGCTAGTCCATCCGACAGGACGGGGCGAAAGAACAGAGGTTAGGCAAATAAACCGAAAAAAGTTACTACTAATCCAAGCAATTCAAAAGAATAGATCAACTAAGGCACAGGCAAACCTTCGCTGTGGAAATGCCTTGTTTCTAGTGGGTTTTGAAGCAAAACAGTTTAAGTTGTGTCTGAATGCGTAATTTGTCACGCACGTAGCGTCACAGAGATTGTGTTGGTGCCCTTGGAGCCAACTTCGTATCTATTCATTGAAGGAAGTCTAGTATCTTAAATTCAGAAAAGCGTCCACATGTTTTCCCATGCAGCTGTCTAATTTTTTTCCCCTCCCCTGAGGCAAAATGCGGCATTGTAGAGCTTTTATTACCACAAAATTTTACTGCGCTCTTCAACTGGCCATTTCATATTTTGTGAACGTGGTCCCAAGCCGGTTGCAAACAATTCGGTAAACGTCTGTTGGTTTATACCTACAAATAATAAAAAGTCGGCGACGACTTCCAAATCTGTGCAGAGTTTTGCCTAGCACTGTCTTTCTATTAAGTTGTACTCTTTACTGAGTCTTATAATAGAGTCTTGAGTACGTACGTCTTACAATACAGACTCGATATGAGAGCGACCGTAGCGGTGGCCTAAGGGTCGAGTATCCGTCTCGCATGCGGGAGGTGCGGGGTTCGATCCCCAGTGCCGCCGGGTAACCACCGGTGATAAAATGGGTGCAAGCTTCCCCTGGCCTGGTGCTCGGCTTAGAGTGAAATGCTTGGGAAATGGGTCTTTGACCCCACCTTAAGCAAACGGAAAATCCTTCTGCCATGGCGCTCTTTGGCCGCAGATCCCCTTGCACCATAAAAATTCACTATCATGATCAATATGAGAGCTCGCGGCTCTAAGCGTATCCTTGACATGGAAACGTCTTCACACCGCTATGTGTTGCTCCGACCTACATATTTTACACGTTGCTCCCTTTCACCTTCTATTCAGCATCGCGCGGCGTTCCTCGTGTAAAGCGATCCTCGGGCGTCGCGGGGTTTTCCCCGCGTCTTGAAACCTGAAACTAAATTTCTTTGCCCTGCGTCAGGCGGCAATGCGTAAAGCAAAGACAGAGACGACTACAAAGACAGTCGAATATCCCGACTCTCGCGAGAAAGATTCTCCTTTTTTGTTTTTGCAATCCGGTTTTCCTAGAACGAAAAAACAAAGAGCGACAGCGTTCCTGTGGCGAGGACATATCGCGTGCGCGGCCGGACGGATCAGTCGCGCGGGATGGCTGTGCGTTTGCATGCGAAAGTCGTGCCGCTTTGTCAGTCCATTCCATGCGCTGCACGAGGTGTGTTCCTGAGAAGAAAACAAAAAAAAAACTGCTGAACACCGTCCACACACAGTGGGGGTCACTTTTCGACACGCCTGTTTTCTGGTGCAATCGAAGCGGTGGTTGCTGCTCGAAACGAAAGAAAGGGAAAAACAACAAAGAAAAGCAACATGACAAAGCTGAGTCGCTTTTTTTTTCCTCTCTTGTTCTTTCTTTCTTGGAAGTGCGAAATCCGTGGTTGCGTGTGCGGCTATCGTTGTGGTTGATGGTCCCATATGCGTCGTGACTTGTGCGAAGGTTATACGGTGTGCTTAGGGTTGTGTTGCGGGAATTTGTTTTTTTTTTCCTTTCCGTCACACTGATACATGCTGGTGTCCAGTTATAACGGCCAAGGATTTGGGTCGGTCGAATCAGCGTTTGGGAGAATAAGCGATGTTTCGGTTAGTTTTGTTTTTCGTTAACAGCGTGTAACTCTAAAACCGAAGATCGAGTATTCTGGTTATGAAACCATCGGTAGTAACGCCTACATGACGAAAAGCTAAAAAAACAATAACAGCCGCCAGCTCCTGTATCAAAGACGGCGGGGACATATTGCATGGAAATGTACAAGGAATAATGAAAGGACCATTACGAAATGTGCCTCTAGTTTAGCGTTTGTATGCTGCAGTGTGTTTTCGGTCCATGCGGTGTTCGGTTCTAAGTTCACCAGTTAAACGGGAAAACAGTGACACAGAGCTCCGAGTTTCGACCCGCCGCGGTGGCTCAGTGGTTAGTGCTCTTGGCTACTGATCCGGAGTACCCGGGTTCGAACCCCATCGCGGCGAAGGCGAAACGCAAAAGGCGCCCGTGTACTGTGAGATGTCAGTGCACGTTAAAGATCCCCAGGTGGTCAAAATTAATCCGGAGCCCTCCACTACGGCACCTCTTCCTTCCTTTCTTCTTTCACTCCCTCCTTTATCCCTTCCCTTACGGCGCGGTTCAGGTGTCCGCCGAAATGTGCGACAGATACAGCGCCATTTGCTTTTCGCAAAAAACAATTTTCAATGTCCGAGTTTCGCAAAGGCAAAGTCATCAAGTTTGACTTACAAAAATTTACAAAAGTGGTGAACTTTAGTTCGCAAAAGTCAAGCTGGTTTTCTTTTCGACCTCATACCTTCACAAACTGAAAGGTGAACCTTATTTGCCTTAGCAACGCCATCGCCTCTACCGTAGGCGTTGGTGAAGGGAAGCATAGTGGAAATGTTTTTTGCGGTCCGAATTAACACACAGGTTGCTTCGACTCGGAAGCGCTTAAAGGCGCATCTAGACACTGGGCATAACGAGAAGCAAAGCTATCGAACGCACTTGGCGACTTGCTTGCGCGTGGTGGTTCAGAATTAGCCTCTAAGTGCTAAGCACGAGACAGGAAGCGCCGAAGCGACGTGTTTTCGCAAGGACGCATACACACACCAGCCTCTTTGATAAAACTGGCGAGCGGGACCACGACCAGAATTCAAAGCCCGGCTCGGCCATTCTGTCCTTCAGAATGGAGCATGCCTTCCGGCGCACCGTTTTCTTCTTTCATTAGACAGCAACGCCATTCTTTTCATCTTATTTAAACAACCTTAACCCTAACGACCGCACACCGCTCTTTCTCGAGCGCTCGGTTGTTCTTTTATACATATAGCCGTATACGTAATGAAGTAATAGCAGGTTACTCTTGGGCGTTCACTACCCCTGTCACTAGGACAACGAGACTGTCTTTGAGAATCAACTCTTTATGTTTAAAGACGCCCGATGAGCTTCTACACGCCACAAGTGCTGTGCCTTTGCCGCAACGTCCCTGGAGTTCAAGATGCCCGTCATAGATTTTTGGCACCTAAAGCTGCCTTCGAGAACTTGCGAACATACTGCCCGCCAGGAGGGAAAAGTAAATACAAGTAAATTTTTGAGCAGTTGGTAATCTTTGAAAACATCTTTTAAAAAATTTGGCTGGCTTGACTTTTTCGATGGTTGTTTTTAATTATGCTCAAATCTCAAAACAGAAAAAAAAATCATGCAGTAAGAACAAATGCCCCATAGTTTTCAAGGCAATAAATAAACCCTGCTGCTCCTGATGATGATGATCAGAGAAGCTGTAAGTAATTAATTTATGGAGGAAGTAACATGAAAGAAATTCCAAGCTCAAGCAATGATTAAAATGCTTCGTTTTGTGTTAAACCTCGCACTTCAGTTCCCTTATGCGCATCAACGGTTGTAATTAAAGCTCGACGATTATTCTACCCTTCGGTATCACCAGGCAGCTGCGTCGCTGCTTCTGTTCCTTTGGTTAAAGAGGCTCCATTCTTTGAAAGGCCTTCGACGAGTGCCGTGCGAAAGGTATATAATTGCGTCACCTTAAAGGATCTTTCGAAAATGATCGAGAGGTAAAGGTGGCACACCGCTTCCCGTTGTTAGCAGACTTCTAGTGAATTGTTGAAGCAAGAACGAGGAGTGCAAGAATACAGCCAACTATAGGTTTCGTTAACCATTTTACTGGTTACACGTTTCGGTTAGCTGGGAGCTTATTTCAACTTTGGTGTTGCCCAAGCACGCTTTATGCTGAAATTTTTCTTCATCCATGCCGTACTCTGGCTATAAAGCGCTCATTTTTAACAGCAATAGTAATATGAAAGACACAAATTCTACGACCGAAACTGATTTTAATTTCAGTAGTGTTCATGAGACGTGATGATCTAAACTGTATGGTATCAGTAACACGAAAGCGAATTCCAGGCACAGTTTCTCTCAAATCTTTGTTATAATCACGTCAAGAGTACTGCTGCTTGCGAATGACAAGGCGGCATTGGCTGAGAACTTTTCTATGGGGAACGTTTTCGTACACCGAAACAACCGACTTATCACTTCGATGGGGCTCCATAGGGTCCTGTGAAATGACGAGACGAGTTCAAAAAAAATATATGCGTTAGGACTGCCGGTACTGATGCTTGACAGTTTCTGCTGAAAGTCACCGAAAAGGGTTTAACGTTAAAGTTAACAGACTTCGACTGAAAGAAATGAAACGTTAAGTTTGGCTAAATCTTGTCTGGTCATGTGGTAAGTTTATTGCGACAGAAAAAGGAAACGCCGACCAACTTTGGGGCAAAAGACGACGATTCGGTTTCAATACGAATGTTTTGTTCAGCTCGGCATGAAAGAGCAGAACTCTATGTTATATAGTGAGGCACGATACCTTGGAGGTGCCCACATTTCTTTTGAAACTTGCTGTTTTTTGCATAGATCCAAATATCCATGAACGGGAGATTTTGCATTTCTCCTACTGCTAAATGCGGCCATCGAGACCAGTGTCAAAGCCCAGAGTTTGTAACCAGCAGCCGAATGCGAGAGCCATTGAGCCTCCGCGCCCCCTTATTTCGGTAGGGGCAGCACTGCTCTCATGCAATGGACTTTACTCGAATAATGATAATTCAAGCAAACATGACACTACCTCATGATGATACTAGCGGGAAAAGTGATGACGGCGATGGAATATAGATGCACACCGATAGCCTGAACAATGCCTCCTGGCTGGCCCTAAGTGTTATGACGTACAGAAGACGATTTTACTGAAAGTCATATCACTAGTCTAGATACTCTTCGGTTAAGCAGACAAGAAGTAATTAAATTTTCGTCGTCGCTTTGAAAGCCGGTGTTAACTGACGACGTTGACAGTGGTCACCTTAGGTCATAGTAGTCAACTTTAGTTTCTTTCGAAGTGGGTAAGGAGGTGCATATCTGTGAACCATTCGGCCTTGCTATGTACAGAAATGCTGGCGGTAACCATTTCTACTTCAATCCGATGCTCTGCTCTACGGGCCCAATAATGCGTTCGTTTCGACGACACTGTTGAAACGAGAGCAAAAAAAAAAAAAAGACTGCGGGCTAGGATGCAACATATTTGCACGAATGCAGTGACTTAGCCAGTGACCTCCACAACAGCGAGGCAGCGCATTGACACCGAAAATCACGCGGTTAGTAGCATCACAAAAAAAAAGTCATGGACTGAACATACCATCCAACAGAGTTTAAACTGCGTGAAAGCGGTTACCTTATTATACCGTTCTAAAGACTGCAGTGATGCGCTGAGAGGCGATGAACAGAAATACCCCAGGAGAAAGAGGGACTTTTCTTTTTCCAGATATAAATATTGCGCAGCCCATTGGTTGGTTGGTTTTTTGGGGGGGAAAGGAAATGGCGCAGTATCTGTCTCATATATCGTTGGACACCTGAACCGCGCCGTAAGGGAAGGGATGAAGGGGGGAGTGAAAGAAGAAAGAGAAATAGGCCATTAGCTCATCCGTTTTCAGCGATTGCGTGTACTTCCTTTTTATGTTTTGTCTGCCCCTTCACGTACTTCCAGCGCGCCAAGTTAACCAAGAGTCTGAAAGAGAAAGTCTCAAAGACAAAAAAACTGCACAGTTAGAGAACAGCATCTCGGGGCCTGGTTAAACAATGGACAGCGAACAACGTCTCACTGGACATTTGCAGAATCCCTTACTACATTTTCTAATGATTCACGCCACGCTCGCGTGCTTCGTCAGTTCCGGTAGTTGATAATTACGTCACCCCGACTTTTCCCGCCACCCCTGCAGCGTTTCTCCGCTTCACCCCGACGCAAGAGCAGGCACTGTTCATCTACTCCGCCCAGTAAAGCAGGAGAAGAGTGATCACTCGTGGTCTGCAATTACGTTTACAAAGAGGCAGCTCCTTCTCCGTCGCAAGCACTGCGGGCCAGACGCGCAGCACAATATACAGTGTCCTTTTCGTCCGTAAAGCACTAACTACGTATACAGTATGCAGGTAGTAAACAGCATGCGTATACAGACGTAGTTAACTGGCTGTGGCGCTTCGACTATGGGCGTTCCTATAGCGTGGTGGGACAGCTTGTCTTCTTTTGCCCGTTCCTTTCGCTCTTTCTTTCCTCACTTCTTTCTTTCTTTTACTTTTCGTTTTCTCCTTTTTTCCTCCGGCGTCTGGCTCTCATAGGGGGTCTCCTGCAGACAACGCCCCGGAGGCCGTTCGGCCTTGGCCATTGCTCAATGAACTCCGCCCCTGCCACTTCCTCGCGTGACTCGACGCGCTGCGCAACAGCACGGCCTGACTTTGAAAGGAGGCAAGACCGACCGGCTGTACAGCGAGTCGTTCACTGTCGTCTTCGTCGGCCCCTTCATGCCAGAACGGCAAGAGGCATGCAGTGCTCCGGAGGCGCTCGCGCGACGGTTTAATTATGGGCCCCCCGCAATTACGACGTCTCCTGGACGATTATTTTTGCGTAGAAAGTCGCTCGCGTTTAGCCCGTTCTGTCGAACTACGCGAAAAAAGAAAGGGGGAAGTGAGCTGGTGGACGTCGGAATAATCTTGTCGCGCTGCGTCACCGGACGGCCCCGCGGTTTCGACAGGGCAAGGGCCGTGTCCCCAACGTGCGATGCTGCCTGCCGTGGCGGTGATGAATTGCGCGCCCATTTCGCTGGCGCTCTTGCGCAAGACAGTGGCGGTGGACATTGTCCTGTCGAGTCGAGCATTCTGCCGTGGGCGCAGCCCATCTCTGAAGACAAGGGGAGTGGGTCGGGGTTGTGCGTTCGTGGAAGCCGAAGTATCGAAAGCACTAGCTGTCCAGCTAGTAATGGATGGTTGCGATAATTATAACGTTTTATCCACATTACTAATTAGCCCGCATTGCGGAAAGTGCTTACTATACGACGAATTTGTCAAGTTCGGACTGCCACCTTTTACCGCTGTTATTTTCACTTTGAATACAGTCAACATTCGGTTGCTGGGTCAAACGTCATGAGTTATTAGTCATGCAGAGAGCGGTTCGATCCCAAGAAGGAAAGCGATGAAGGGAATCGAGTTGTAAACGTGTGCTGAGAATATTATTTTATTTATTTTTATTTATTTCATACTGCAGGTTATATTACAGATCCAAGCGGAACAACAGATGTCTTCGTACTTTAGAGACCCAGAAATATACATTTTTATTCTACCTATTATAGTGTTGTATGAAATATGCCGTGGTATCATTGTTTAGATGAGCATTTACTTGTTTTCAGGAAGAGCAACTGGAACACAGAATATTTTGTGGTGCATTCAACCGTATAAAGTCGGCAGAGGCGACCGTATGTCTTCCGCCTGTTTGAAAGGCACAACGAAATACTTTCTACCGCAGAAAATATTTGGTTGTGCACCATCAAGTAACCTATATTTCGTAATACTTGGACCTCAAGTACATCCTCTGGTTTCGTTTTTGCTACCATTACAAAAGTGTCGCAAAGGCAAGACCGTTCCCTTGTTGGCAGTTCCTAGATATTTGAGCACTCGGGGAACTCAAGGGAATAACTATACAGTCATCTGTTCTTAACCCCGCAGCCAGCAATTCTGGACGAAAGCACTTTTTAACGGGAAATGGTTTATGAACACGGTTGTTTCATGTATTGTAAGATTTCAATAAAGCAATCAATATATCCGCAGTTATGCCTTCGACATGCCTGCATTTTGTTGTTATTAAAATTTTTGCTATCTCCAAAAAATTCCCCGTTTGTTTTCAACTGTAGTCTTAACAATTCTATGCGAGCGGTGGAAACTCTTTAAAACAAAGATTTTGCTACGCCTGGGAAGAATGGACAGCTGCGTTCAATAAGAGTACATTGCAATTTTGAAAAACTAAAATGTTTGTCCTAGAAAGCTGGACTTGCTTTAAAACGACCGCGAACTACCCTCTACAAGATTCTTCATTACCTCATTCTAGGTATTCAAGGGAGAAGCACCTGCATTAGTGAAGCGGTTACTGAGGTATTATTCCTGAACAAAGACAAAATATTCGTCTCTAAAATTTCTTCTAAAAATATTGGTGTTGATTCCTTTACACTTTGTAAAATTTCAGCGCCACAAAGCTAGCATCATGTTATATGAAAGCCTGCAGGATGGAACGTTCTACGCTAGACATGGTCGATGTCACAGAGGCATGGACCATGTCACAGTGAACACGAAGAGAGGGCAAGCCTAAGTGAGGGCTACCAAGAGTCATGTGCCGCGACGAACTCAGAAGATTTAGCGGTGTACAATGCCATGGCCGCGGCTGGCGTAGAGCAATAATTGGAGGTCGTCAGAAGGGGAATTGGGCCTCCGTTAATACGGCTCATCGTAATGGTGATCATCACGAAGATATCATCATCATCAGCCACTGCAGGGCAAAGGCCTCTTCCATGTCTCTCCAATGAACCCTGTCCTTTGCCAGTTGCGCCCACCCTATCTATGCCTGCGCACTTCCTAATCTCATCCGCCCACCTAACCTTCTGCCGCCCCCTGCTACGCTTGCCTTCTCTTGGAATCCGCTCCGTTACCCTTAAGGACAACTAAGATGTATACGAACCTTTACCACGTACGGAAACCGTAGCATATGGTCGTTTTTATATTTCATTTACATCAATATGTGTGCCTTTGTGGCTGTGTATCCAGCATAACCCTTCCCACTCGACTTGGAGCCGCCCTCGTGTACGACCCTCTCCCCCCTAACTTGGGAGCCCATAACTTAAGAAAAAAGTCCTCAAAGTGCAAAATCATTTAACGTATGTACCAATTTCCTTGCACGGCACGTTCCGTGGAGAGCTGCCACAAGACGGCAGCTGCCTCATACTATCATAATTATTGCCTTGCAACCTTCACCGCTTTGCAGCTATGGGCCATTTAACGCAGAATTCACTCGGCTGTACTGGGAGTGGATGACAACGGCCAGCAACGAAATCACGTCGACAAGAAGTCTAAGAAGAGCCTCACTTCAAGTCCTTTCCTCGGAAATTTTGAATTCGCGGCGTGCAGTGTTGTGGACAATATCGCTGAACGTTTTAAAGTCACGAAAATTTCAGACACAGTTAATGGAACTTAAGATAAATTTATTTACCAGGGTAGTAAGGAGCACAGTCCGAGCAGTGGCGACAGCAGTAACGATGAAGAACCCTAAGGGTGCTTGCCACTACATTTGCCAGTTATAGAGTGACACTGTATGCAACAGTAAACTAATTCTCCCAGAATAAATTTGGAAAAGTGAACTGAAAAATACCGAAATCCTGCAACAGCCGCGTCAAGGTCGCGAAAAAAAAAGATGCGGCCCTTAGTGGAGTATTTACTGTTTGTTAGTGTTAGTGTTAGTGTTAGTGTTAGCGTTAGTTAGTCAGTGGAGTTAGTTGTAAGTGGAGCACTGCAACACGCCATTTCCAAAGCACCTGCGGTATCGTGGCAGGTGCAGCGTTCTGACACTGCAAGCAACAACGTTCCGATGAAACGAAGGAGACAGGAAAGGCAGTCGCGCGCTGACGTTCTCATTTTGCAATGACCCCATTCGAAACGCCTTTGCCAAGCCACTTAACACGTCTCGCTTCCCAGCGAACGACAGCTGGCGGAGGTAAGCGATGTTTAACCCGCCGGTTCTTTTATGCCTTCGTGCCGGCTCACGACTAATCGCCCTTCCGACAGGCAGCAATTTGAATCGACACCACGTGATCGAGGCGCTTAGTGGTGGTCATACTGAGCCATGTCGCAAAAGGGGGACAAAAAGAAAATAAACGTGCATAAGATATTAAAGGCACTCTGTATCTTATCCGTACTTTTTTTAATACTAGTAGCGATTTCGAGGCGATCACGATTGAGATACTTTATATAAGTAACGAGTTTTCATAAGCGCATTTTTTTCGCGCCTCGATCAGTTTCTGGACTGTGTGGCTGTTTCAGCGCATCACAGTCTAACGTCACGCGGTTCCATAGCGGTACCTTTATTACCACGTCTCCTGCGACGTCAAGCTCCACCTGAGACGAAAATGATAATGTGGCAGCTCACGCGTCCAAGACGTAAAGCACGAGTTGGGTTGTTGCCTACTGAGGCTTGAATAGTTGCCCTATAAGTTCTTTTTTTAATCTTTTTTCTGGTTTTGCTGGCTCAGATGGCCTCCCATACAAAAAAGTCCTATGGGCGTCTATGGAAAAAGCTGTGTCCGTCTATGGCATTTTATGAACGTCTATAAGCGCCCAAAGAGGTGCTTATTGCCAGCTACTGAAAAATCTATGCCACTAAAGCTATAGCTTTGGAACCATACAATTGTCTTAAGCTCTCTATAGAAAAATATATCAGCCTGTACAGACAGCTATAGACAGAAATCGGAAAGGTCTACAGCTATTTGGGCCAAAATTCTATAGCCGGCCATAGGACATTTTTGTATGGGCTAGCAAGTGCGGGGAATTTTAAGCGTTTCCAGCCGCCACGCTGGCTCAGTGGTTATGACGCTCGGCTGCTGACCCGAAAGACGCGGGTTCGATCCCGGCCGCGGAGGTCAAATTTTGATGGAGGCGAAATTCTAGAGGCCCGTGTACTGTGCGATGTTGGCACATGTTAAAGAACCCCAGGTGGTCGAAATTATTCCGGAGCCCTCCACTACGGCGTCCCTCATAGCCTGAGTCGCTTTGGGACGTTAAAACCCCCCAAAAGAAAAATGAAGCGTTTCCATGCAGTAAAACGTCGTAAAAACCATGCGTCTGCCCTCGTGCCCAGTTGTAATCATGTAAAAATATACCACCTTGTCTCTAAGTTCCGAGCTCCTTTCAATGCACTGGTAGCAGCAGTAATGCCCTTTGTAGATTGGCTACAACCTGCTCCCCCCCAGAGACAGAATCGCTCTCGGACGTGCTTTCAAAAGCTTGGCGAGTTGTTTGAGTGCTGCACTTCTGTGAGAGTTCGCAGCTGTTGGTTATACGCTACATGTTGCGTTACCCTTGCAACTATTCTGCCGTCAATTCCTTCAGTTAGCCACAGCAGTGGCGAAGTGGTTGAGCATCCGCCTCACATGCGGTAGGTGTGGGGTTCGATCCCCAGTGCCGCCGGGCGCCCACCGGTGATAGAATGAGTACAGGCTTTCCTCTGGCCTGGTGCTCGGCTTATCTGGGTCGAAATGCTTGGAAAATGAGTCTTTCCCCCCACCTTGAGAAGTCAAAAATACCTTGTGCCATGGCGCTCTTTGGCCATAAATGCCCTTGCGCCACAAAAATCCATAATCACTATCAGTTCCTTCAGTGTAGCGACTACCAGTTAACAATAAAATACCAAAGTTTGAGACACAGATCTATGGCCTAGCAGATCGCCACCACCACGCGCACAAGCACCCACAATAATCGCCAACTGCCGCTGTCACCGGCAGTGAGTGCAACTAGTGTGGTCAAGATATAGTTAACATGCTGCGATTGCCATGAATGAGATTTCATTAAAATTAAGCAATACTTCTTCATTTCCAAGGCGGAGTTTCTTAATTTCACATGGCAAGGAAAGAAAGGAAGCCTTCGATATATATACACTTTTCAAGATCACTTGTCTTCCAAGTCTCGCTGCAATCAGCGCACGAATTAGGGCTCACTTACGCGGAATACTTATTCCGAGAAAGAACAGTGCACAAGTTATCTCCAGGAATTCCGGTTGAGAGAGCTCATGGCAGACTGAAAGCAGTCGCAGTAGCCGGCAGTTGGTTTATGATTGCGTAAAGCTCCCTTCCTTGCTTCTTATGGTGGATTCTCGTCAGGGCCTCCTTATCATGGGCGGCGGCCGGCCTGCAGCATACTTCTTTACCCAAGAGCGGCTTAAGGAATGACAATGCCTTGCTCGGCAGCCTACTAAGTTCTTGCACCGAACGTGAAAAGTATTTCAGCAAGCAGTATCGAATAGCGTGCAGAAACTTACAGCAACAAAAAACGAAGCAAGATACTGGTGACTGGCGCTCTTTAGGCGTCTTGTACCTCTAACGCATGCCGCGTCCAGGATAGCTTCCTAGAGAGGGGAATCTATATTCGGTGGGAAAACAGCGCAAAACACTCAGGACTAAGAAAGACAGACAGACCCAGCGCTCGAGTCTGTCTGTCTTTCTTAGTCCTCTGTTTCTTGCGCTGTTTTCCTACAGAATGTCTCACCAACTTTCCCAACAATAGACCCTGATGCAAGGGAATGTATATGTCATTCATTTCAAAGATGAGTACTAATTACATGTGTGAAGCAGACAGGGTATCCCGTTTGCCTTACTAGGTAACAGGGCCCTGTCCTCCATAGTGTTCTGAGTTGCTTGAGGAGATATGAGAAAAAGGAAAGGCGCACTAACTTCCTCCCAAGGGAAGTGTATCAAGCCTAGGAAGAACAGATGAAGGGCTGGGTTGGCAAGGGGAGAGTGATTAAGCCTTATATTCAAACAAAATAATATAAAGCCTCCCATTATGAGGCAACCCAGCGCATAGTTGGTGCGAATGCGGGGACTTATAACAGAAAATACCTACTGGTGAGATGATCATTCTACTGATTAAGTGCTCCAAAATCAAAGCAGCTTCACAAAAGAGCGATATACGTACTGCGTTTTAATTCATAGAGCAGTTACATACACAGTCGAGCCCTGTTATAACGAAACTACCAATAACGTGGATTGCGTTCGTTGTATCCGATGTTCTTAGCATGTGGACAAGCCTTATTAAAGCCCCCCCCCCCCCAAAAAAAAAAGGAACCATCAGGCAAAATTGGCATTTATTTCTTGAAAGAGTCCGTAATGCACCTCTTTATCTTCAAAGCACATACTACCAAGCCGTGTTCTAAGCCGCTTTAGAGACGCGATGATACCAGTAGCGATTAAGACGTTTACAGCAACTGCTGGCAGATCGGCATCCTCGTCTTCCATCGTCGACAATGTTGTCAGGATGCAACGACGAAGCTTCCGCGCCGCATATGCACGCAGCGCGTACAGTTTGCGTCACCCTTGTGTAAAGCGCCCGAGCAGCGCATTGGGCTCGCCGCAGCTACTGGGTTCTTGAAACACCCCAGGGCACACACTGATTGTTCACAATCTTGCACTCAGTCCTTATTCCTTCAAGAACTTGAAAAGTGCCTTCAAAGCTGTCCTCTGCGATGAAGGCTTACTCCAAGGACCCAGAATCTTGCCTTCAGTAAAGGGTCGAGGATCTAAACGGTGGAGTGTTGCAGCCAGGAGTGCACGCTCACGCTGAAACCGAGGGCAGTTACAAAGAAGGTGTTCTGTAGTTTCTTCGCACCCACACATCTCACACTCAGGAGAGTCTGCCATTGCGATTAAGTGGGAGTAGGAATTTGTGAACGCCACTCCCAGCCACAGGCGACACAACAGCGTAGCATCGCAGCGCGAGGGGCCGGACGGTGGACTGAGTCGGAGTAAGGGGTCTAGGCGGTGCAGACGGCATGTGTAGTAGAGGACCATGACGCTAAAAGCTCTCTTCGGTCAAGCATTCGCAGATGTCTTGCTGCGTCGGCTATTGTCAACGGTATCTGGTACAGGCGCGAAAAAACACACAACACAAGGCAGAAAGATGGGATAGAGCGCCACTCTAAACCGATTTATTTGAAGGCAACGCGCACAAATATATACCGTCTTAGACGCAAGGGAAGCTTACATCTTCAAAGTTGATATGATAGCGAACGGGCGATAAGCTTGTTCTCAGCCTTATACAAAGATATGGACGTGTCGCTGACGCACATGCTTCCTTTGTTTGCAATAAAAGACCTTAGATTAACTCCCTGGGTTTTGTATCTTGGCTTTTTGATAGAATTCGCGCACCGGAAAAACATGGCTCCCAAGAGCGTGACGGGCAGGACCTTATATGCTTAGGCATATTTGGGCCTTCTTTATCTTGCTCAACGTTTCTTTCGTGTTCCCTGATTCGCTCGTTAACGCAGCGCCCAGTTTGCCCTATATAGGAGCGGCCGCACGAGAGGGGAATTTCGTAGGCAACACCTTCGGCGCACTTCATGAACGATCACCCATGTTTGGTGCCACACCATCTCTCTTATTTGCAACCTCTTTCAATACGAGAACAAAGGCTTCCGAGCTTTTCTGGGGCAGAAAAAACAAGTGGCACACCATGCCTGCTCGCGACCTTTTTCGAGTTGTGGGCTAACTTGCGCACGTAGGCCACCACCACAGGTCGCACCACCTCTTCTCGAGGGACATCTTCCCCAGCTCTCACAGCCTTCCTCTTCATCTTTTGTAGCAGGCTTTCAGTGACCGCCGTTACGAGCTAACCAGGGAACCCAGCTGAAGGCAGCCTGGCCAATTGGTTTTGAAAACTTCGTTGCATCTTGTGAGAGCGTTATTTTCTTGTGACAGCGTGATTTCCCCCTTTTAATTAGCTTGGAATCAGCGGAGTCTTACGGCAGAAGCCCCTTTTTGCGCGCGAAGCATACGCCCAGCAAGCCTGTTCCTCGCAAAACTCAATACTAAGATCTAAAAACTGTAAAGCATTACCTTCGGGTACTTCACAAGTAAAACTTAAGCCATTTCCATGTTGTCTAAATAAGGATAAAACATCGCGCACATTTTCTTCGAAGTTCAAACTTCCGTCCTTAGTAAAAATGATTAAAACGTCGTCCACATATCTGAACACTTAGAAACGTTGCTAGTTCGTAAAACCTGGAGCAAAACTTGATCCATTTGTGAAAGAAAAATATTACACAAAACAGGTGCAACACGGGAGCCTGCCTGTACATATGCCAGCTTTCTGCAGAAAACACTGCTCGTCAAATGTTACGAAGGTGGACTGTAAGTAAAACTGTAAAAGGGCTAAAAAATTCTCGATGGATACACCCACAGTATTTTGAAAAGAAATAGGGTCCTTACTTTCAATGCACTCTCTGACAGCAGTGAACAAGGCTTGATGGGGAACAGAATAAAATAAATCCACAACATCTACCGAAAAGGCGCGTCAAACATCGCATTGTGATGTCAATATTGCCTGTGTTTTCTAAAGGTCTGGAAAAAATCCTATTCAAACAACTTTCACGTTTCTGCCACAAATATGATATAATCACAAAATCGCAGTATGGCTTCCAAAAACATCGGTCCACAGAACTGGCACTTCTTGATCAAAAAGAATACATTTTGCAAAACTTCGAGGATAAAAACTACGTTCTGGGGATTTTTGTTGACTTTACGCAGGCTTTTGACAACATTAATCACTCTATTCTCTTTGATAAATTACATCACTACGGTATCAGAGGACATGCACTTAATATGTTAATTAGTTATCTCTCACAGAAAACAATTTGTTCAAGTAAGCCATTTAATATCTAATCAGAAAGCAATAGTCGCAGGCGTACCTCAAGGAAGTATTCTTGGTCCCTTACTCTTTAATTTATACATTAATGATATAGTATGTATATCATCTGACCTGAAGTTTGTTATATATGCAGACGACACTAGTATATTTGTGCCTTCATCCTCTTGTGCTGACGCGTTCGTTAAAGGAAACATAGCCTTAAAAAAGCTGGAAGCTTGGACAGACAGTAATCAACTGAATATTAATACAAAAAAAACAAAAGCAGTAATTTTTCACCCTAAGGGTAAGCAGCTATCTACCGATTACGATCTTCTGTTTAGAGGTACAAGGATTGAGGTCGTCGAAATGATAAAGGTATTGGGCGTTTTCTTTTCCAAGACGTTGCAATGGGATGACCACGTAAACCATATTTTGCAGAAATTATGTTCCATAACAGGTATACTCAGTCGAAATCGTTATGTCTTTCCAATGTCTGCAAAACTAGCCATTTATTATGCCTTATTTTCTTCTTACATGAACTATTCTCATTTAGTCTGGGGCACAACGACCGACAAAAACCTTAGCAGTCTTTTAAGGATGCAAAAAAAGGTTTTACGGATCATTAATAATTTGCCTAAGTTTTACTCAAGTAAATTCATCTTTAGAAATCTTAAGGTCATTCCAATAACTAAAATGTATCATTATAAACTCCTACGCGAATATAAACTCAGCATCAAGGAAAATCAAAGGCTGTTTTTGGACATATCGAACTTAGAATTAATAGGCAACGCGGCCTACAATACGAGGACACCAGACCGTTGGAAAGTGCGAAAATGCCGTACGAACTATGGGTTTCAGAGTCTTAGGAATAACCTGCCTCGATTACTAAATGAACATATTAAAGCGGGAACAGATATTTTAGGACTAAATTTCCGGAACCTGAAGGCGTTGTTTTATTAATTTGCATGTCCCTAATACACACCACACATTTCATAAACAAAACACCTTGTACAGATATTTAGCCACTGTTTCATTATGACTGCATGTCTTTATTTCCCGACCGTTCCATGAGCTTGTCGCCATACCTTTCATAAAAATGCCAAGTTATAATTTTGTTTGCCTCTGTATATTTCTGTATATTTTTTTCTGTACATTTGTTTCTGGATTGTGTTGCTTCGTTGCCGTCAATGCCAGGGGGGACCAAGATTTTTTTTTCAAGCCGTAAAGGAACGGCTTTTCTTCTTGGCCCCTTTCACAATGTGTACGTCATGTTGTGAAGAACAAATAAAAATGAATGAATGAATGAATGTAACGTAACTCTGCCTTCTGTTTGTTTTTTCGCGCCTGTAACCAAAGATGAAGAAATTTGTGCCAAAAAGCTCAGATGACTGGGCCAGTTTATCGAAGTTGTCGATGTTCACCATAAACTTACTGCATTTCATCAAGAAAACCTTCTAAACAAGCATGCGCAGATTTTTTTCAGTATTGTGTAATAAATTCGTTTACAAAGCACATAATGCCTCATGCTTACTAGTGTTCATCTGAAATGAGTGGCTTCAAGCTCGAGTGGTATTTCGCCGTAATTATAAATGCCTAAAGTAACAAAAATAAAGGAATAGTTTCCAGATACTGTTGTCCAATTACAAAACCAGCTTCATAAGACAGGGGGCAATCTGCCACGTATGAAGATACGAACATTTACAAGCTGCGCTAACGTCACGTTTCGACGACGTCAGAAAACGTAACACTTTGTCGATCCCCGACGCACTGCACATTCCTTCTTCTTTTTACTGCCTGACCCCTGACCTCAGCCGCACGCGCTCTCATCCACGGCTCTGGCATACGTGGATTGCATGGACAATCGCTACAGCACGCCCATTCCATGCACGACTTGGAAAGCGCAGTAATTCCGGTACCGTCCGATGGAGACGGCGTTGCGATCTGCCTCAGACGCCCTCTCTCTCTGTCAAGGTTACTGAAAAAAACCCTCCCTATCAGCGCGACTGAGATCACAAACGAGACCTGGTGTGTCTGTGTGTTCGTGTGAGCGCACACATATATATGGACTAGTGCAACGTGCCCTCCACGGGGGGTTGCACTTCACAACTCGCTTGAGTTGTTCGGTGGGCGCTACGGGAACGTTTGTCAATGTACAGTGGGCAGACTATTAGCGCGGTGAGAACAGCGTTTCAATGTAGGGGCTGTTCCTCGTTGGTCAGTGAACATTCGGTGCATGCAAATAGTGCCCTCCTTTTATTTTATTTCCTCGTGTTAGTAACGGTTAAAGGTTTCGCTCTAATTAATAGCTTGCTCATCCCGTGCATCTCAATCGCTGTAGGTGCGCTCAATGTGCGCATCTGAACTCTACCGGTAGTTCACCTAAACACCTTGGCTTAGTTCTTTCCTACGTCTGTTTCAACGGTAGGAATTTTTAGGGCAGTCTCTGTATGAAGACGTCGTTACTAATAACACCAGTGTACGCGCCTTGGTAGATGAGAAAGTTGTTCAAGTTCGTCGTGGAAATGTTGCTGGCATAGACTGTCGCGCATGTCGAATTTGGATTCAGGTGGCGAAATATGGAAGCGCTCATGTTCTGACAGGTCAGAACGTATCAAAGGGGCCGTGAGAATAACTTCATTCAATCGCTGTACTCCGCAAAAAAATGACCCTCTGGCTCTTTCTGGTATGTTTTACTCTAATGCGCCTTAAAAAGTCTCATGTATGGGCTGAGAAATGTCAATTTATAAAATTTCCCGTCTTCTCGATTGAAACTCGTGAGTTCTACATAAAAAAGGCATGATTTCCGATGCTTTGAAGTGAATGGCAGAGTGGCCTAGCCTCTGAGATCGGCGCCCGAAATTCAGTGCCGATGCACGAAGTTTTCTCGCGTAATCTGCCGTCGGTGCGATGCCTGTATTTCGTTCTTTGTTCTTTTCTACCAGTCTATTTCTCTTCTACTTTATTTCTAGCGGTCTCCCTGACGTTAGAATTCTTTGGTTTTTCGATACAGACCAACTTCAGTTATTCCTCGCTGTTTAATGCTGAGGATTGGGCGTGCTGATGCATACTCGAAAATAATAACAGCAGCGCGAGAAATGGGACAACGGACAAAAAATAGACAGGGCTCATCCTCGTCTGTTGTCTGTCTTTTCTCCCCCTCTTAGCGCTGCTGTCGTTATTCACCAATGTCCCTTTGAAAAACCAAGGCAATTGATTGCAATATCTAGCCCTGAACAACAACGTTCCACAAAGCGTACCTTAAACCCGGCAAACTGCATAATATAAAACGAGCGTATCTACCACGCAACAAGATTACCCACACAAGAATGACATCGTGCTCAGTGAGGGGACGGGGGAGGAAGGACAAAGACTATTGTGCGCAAAGAGAGGCAATGAATGAAACCAGTCTTGACTAGTGGAAAAAGTTTCTATTGATTCCAAGTTGCCGTTTAAGATCTTCTAAACAGCCCGCAGAATTTCTTTTCCTTATTTTAAAATGTCACTGAGAATGTCGGCGCTTCGTGTTATGACGTCATGAATAGTTAGTTTTCCAATAGAGCAGCTCATTAATAAACCTCCCTTACACTGCTATTTCTCTAAAAATCAATTTCCTGAACGCTTTCAAAAGTCACTGGCAAAACCGAGAGGAATTTCCGCTTTCGATCCAATGAAATCGCTTCGATCAGATGGGCGATTTTATTTCAATGATAATGATGATTTGATTTTAATGGCACAAAAGTAGCTGGTCAGTGATCGACAATGCTATCGCGTTTTCAGGTCTGCTCGACGGGTGATCAATGACCAATTTTTCTCCAACGTTTCATTGCACTGAAGCCTAGAACGAGCAGAGGGGAAAGCTGGTATCTAATATAAAATGAGTGGGCACCCGATGGCACCGGGGATCGAACCCCACACCTTGCGCATCCGAGGCAGATTCTCAAAAACATCAGGTCACCGCTGCAGTTAGATGAGTTTCAGCTGTGCTCAGGAAATATGGGACGCTCAAAAGGATAAGATCATCGAGACGTTTGCCGCCAAGAAGTAAGAACCTTTTGTCAAATACGTCATTCCATGCTAGTTCCGCTTCTTCTACAGAGCCGGGTAACCGACAGAATGTCGTGTAGAAACTCCTTCCGTGGAACACTCTATTCAGCTAAGCATTCGTCCGCAGCAATTGTTTCTCCGAAGTCCGCCATCTATACGTTACCAACGCCATCACAAAGCGTCCAGGTTAACCGTCCCTGGTACGAAATTCGCCACCACAGCTGGCGTGCGCGCGTTCGATGGACGCCACGGCACCTCTGTGGGGTCAGTCCGCGGCAGACTAATATATCACCGACCCTCTCTGAAAGCGCGGACGCCGTTCTCGCCAAAGACTCCGAACGGTCTAAGGTCACGCTTGAATTAAACTGGTCGTCGGCGCTGGGCTGCGCATCCGGGATGTTCCCAGGCAACGTGGGCAACTGGCCGTATTGCACACGTGAGATCTCGGACTCCCGGGCGGTCAGCTCGCCTCTCCAAGGTCGGTCGAAGGCCGCCGGGTGCCAGATACGCGCAGTCCGAGTATTTATCTCCGCTGCCTCGCGGTTCCATTCAAAGGGGCTCTAGTTTGAGAAAGCAGGACAGTGGCCGGTATACGGAAGCAGGGCAGTAATAGGGTTTCAGCCTATCGAAGACTTATCAGCGTAGATGTACACCGGACCAGCGAGATGAAAGCTGCGGATGCCCTTGAAAAAACTTCTTTAAAAGTCTATAGACTGTCCATACAGTTTTGTCTTTACTGGCCATAGGGTTTGTCTACAAAGTCTATAGACTGCCTATAGACAAATCCTAGAGAATAGGGCTGGGCAAATTCTATGGAGAGTACATAGACATTATCCAGATTTATGGCCATACACTTTTAGTTGACATTTACCTACAGACAGTCCGTAGACTGCGAATAGACAACAGGAAATATCTATAGGAAAGCAATAGAGTTTATAAAAAGATGTTAGACTGTCTGTAGACCACTTTATAAGAACGCCCAGCGACAAGGATCAGGAGCTCTGTTTGGTCACGTGTACGTCTACGCTGGTATTTATCGGTTAGGCTAAAATTAGCTAATTTCTGGTAACCGCCACTTCATTTCTCAGAGCAGAAAGAACGTCTTGGAAAAAATCGTCATGCTAAATCTCGCCAATGGTCGGTAACTGTTTTTCTTACGTGATTACAGATTTACGTGTATACATATTTATGAACCTTCACTTTTAGCAGACATTTACCTATAGACAGTCTGTAGGCTATGAATAGACAAAAAGAAATATCTATAGGAAAGTAATAGAGTTTATAATAAGTTGATAGACTGTCTGTCGACAACTTTATAAGAACGCCCCGCGACAAGGATCGGGCGCTCTGATTGGTCATGTGTAAGTCTACGCTGGTATTTTTCCGTTATGCTAAAATTAGCTAATTTCTGGTAACCGCCACTTCATTTCTCAGAGCAGAAAGAAAATCTTGGAAAGAATCAAGTCAAGCTAAATCTCGCCAGTAATCGGTAACTGTTCTTTTTTACAGGGTTACAGCATTTGCAAACTGTCACGTTATGCAAAAACTCATCGATGTTCGGTGACCGCTGCTTTGTTTTCGAGGGCAGCAAGTCCTTGAAAACAGTCGTGCAACATTGTAGCTCCGGTCGTGATATGGTATCTGGCACCGAGCGTATACGTGCAAGTGATATGAAGTCCTGCATGGATTTACAACAGATTCAAGTTGCAACTGGCTTGTCTTGAGGACGACATGAGATTTTATGCCCTCGGCTCCCTAATCCTACACCTGAAATACTCAGCAATGTCCTGAAGTCCCCACACGTACTTAAACATTGCCGGTTTGCAGTCGGTTACACCTTGAGAGCACCGGAACCGCTTCTCGTGGCCGCCATGTTGCGAAAGCCACCTCGACTTGTGTTCTGTCCTTGTGTGGAGTCTGCTGTACTCAGTCAGTGTCACAGATGATCTACGCAGCACTGCAAAGCTCCAGTAGTGCGCCGGAAATCGAGTTCCAAGGCCGGAAATCGACAAGACACCTTTCGTGTTGTGCAAGCTCAGACTCCCTCGCACGCAGTCGCACAACTACGAGGCCACTCACTGAGGGCAGGGACAGCGATGCCGCGAGAGTAGTGAAGTGATGAGGGGCCTGCGAGTCGTACCAATAGGAGAAACGTAATCGGCTGTAGCTCTCCGCTAATAGCAACGAAACGCGACGTAACCCGACTATTGTTGGTTTGTGATTAGTCGCGCTTGAGTTTTTCATGGCGGTGCAAGTGTATATGAAGGAAGAAAGGAAGGAAGGAAAACGTTTATTGAGCTCTAGAGAGTAGGTGAGCAATTTGCGGAGTCAGGTGTGTCCTCCGTCTTCTTAGCAATGGTCGTCTGCCCCTAGTCCAGGGCTCCGCTGGAGGCCGCTGCCAGCTGTGCTCGCCGGATTAGCCCAAGTTGGACATCCTGACAGTCGCTGGAGAGCATTCCTTCCCATTGCTCCGCACTCGGGTTTGGTATTTTTGGTGCCACCTCTATTTTCTGGCAGGCCCACGTTATGTGATAGAGCGTGAGTGTTTCATGGCACCATGGGCATTTGTCTGTGTATTGTGTGGATATGAAACTTTCTTTGGGATAAAAGCGAGGGGGGGGGGGGAGGCGAGCGAGAAATGTGACGTGATCCTGGTTAATCTAGTCATGGTGGCTCTTCGAGTAATCCCTGTCATTTCTTTCGAGGCGCGAGCTTTTCAAGCCTTGTTGGGCAGAGATCGCTTCTTCGTTCTCACAGAATCACGTCATTATCACACGGCATGATCAGATCACAAGACCTGATCACGTATTTGACTATGTCGAATGACCTACTTAAATGGGTTGTGTCGCTCTAGATCCTTCCCACACTGTTGCGGCCCTCAGCTCACGTGGAAACCTTTTATTACATTACATGAATTCCGGGCCAGGTTTACACAGTGCCATCTGTACGAGGAAGAGCACTCCACGGACCGTATTCTGAGGCTTGAGCCCAGTCCGGGCCTGAGACTCGCCGTCCGGCTCAGCTAGGCCCGCGGCTTCGAGCTCAGGTCCAGCCCAGATCCGCTGCATTATCATTCTACTATGCCCGGCCCGGCACGGCCCGTCTGGCCTGGCCCGACCTGGCCCGACCTTGCCCGACCAGGGTTCGGGCTTGTTCCAGCAGCAGCTTAAGAGGTAATTTGCTCACTTGTGCAACCAGCCTCCTGCTGCAGACGTAAAAAAGTGGCTGGCAAGAAAGCAGCAATCGAAAAAACACTTGAAAAAAAAATTGCCTTGGTAAACACAAAAAGAAGTGGGGTTGGCCCGGTCGGCTTTCTGAACGGTGGTCTTTTCTGTGAACAGCCCCGAACTTTCATGACCCAATTGAAAAGGATTGCATATACGCTTAGCAAACTACCTTGCGTTACCGATAAATATTAAATTAGTCATTTTTTTTAAATCTCGCGATGATTATATTTTAAAACGGTCTCGAAGTCAAAGCAATGACATTTATCTTCTCCTTTAATAAACAGAATTTCCCGGGTTGAATTCATGGCCGCACTGGCTGCGTTTGAAGGAAATGAAAAGCAAAAGCGATTGTTTATCGCGTGGTATGAGTTGAAAGACCCGAAGAGGCCTAAATCAGTATGCTCTTCCCCAAAAGGAGTTTCTGGTAGCTTAGAGATGCGTTTTTTTTTTAAGAAGGCAGAAAATCCACGACTATCTTGGAACAGACAACTGCCGGTCGAGAAATCGAATAAAGGCCTTTCTCCAGCGCTTCTAAAGACTTCAAATGTCGTCATGAGCGGTAACACAAAACCGAACCGATCTGGAGTGCCTTCAGGTAGATCCTACGGCGTGATTTCGCTGGCAGCTGAAAAAGCCCAAGCCTGCGGTGCTGAGTATATTTTAGTCGGCGAATGAACTCGTGCTACTGACCCGTCTGTTACACGTTATGGCACTTCACTAAGAACGGCACTGTAGTGCAGCCCGATGCTGTTTCTATAGCTTTTTTTTTCTTTTTGATTTCTTCTCCTGTATTGTTCAACGCAGCCAGGTGTGCACATCCGAGTTCACTTGGATTTAGCACAGTGAGCGACGCTGATTGAATTCGGTCTAAAAAATGGGCGTTCTCTTATTCCGCATGAACAAAAAAGTAGTCCTTGCTGTTTATTATTAAACCACTGGAAATGTTATAGCGCCGAGATTCCTTCATGCCAGAGAGGTTGCGGGCAGCAGTCCAAAAAAAATAAATAAAGAACCACCTTGTTTGTAATTCTCCACTCGTGATGAAAATGCAGCTACCGCAGACACTAAATATAAATAAATAAATAAGCATTGAGAATTTTTGAGCTGCCGTGGTGTCTGAGTGGTTATGGCGCTCGGCTGCCGGCCCGAAAGACGCGGGTTCGATCCTGGCCGCGGCGGTCGAATTTCGATGCAGGCGAAATTCTAGAGGCCCGTGTACTGTGCGATGCCAGTGTGCCCGTTAAAGAACCCCAGGTGGTCGAAATTTCCGGAAAATTCCCTTCACTACGGCGTCTCTCATAGCCTCAGTTGCTTTGGGACGTTACACCCCCATAAACCAAACCAAACCAAACCAGATTTTTTGTTCTGAGCCAAGGCCATGGCCCTGTTTCCTCCATGTCGGTACTAGAACTCCCAGAGTGTACTTTACGCTGCAGTAATGTGTCAAAAGCCTTATACAGCACCTCACTGTACGTACCTGATATCTTCAAGGTCAGCCAGGACTTTCGGGCGAGCCCGGTCCCGCACGGTGCTCTAGTACGGAGTCACTAGTGGATTAAACGACATTCGACGTCCGCGCAGTTACAGCTGCGAACACAATAAGCGCAGCTGCAGAGCAGGAGTAGCTCGACCTTCATCCTCACCAAGAGCTCGGGCTATCCCCTCATCTGCACCCGCTATAATACTTCACGGAGGTCCGTGAGCCTGCGCTCACACAATCGCTCGCTACTGTGCCTGCGAAGATGGATGGCCAAAACAGGGCAGCATCCGCATTTATTGTCTACTAATTTATTTCTTTCCTTTAACACAGACCACACGCCGTGTTTAAAGCGATCGCACACGGAACAGTTAAACTCACACGTGTCTTCGCCATCTGGTCCGCATGTTTCTACGAATTGATGAGAAGACATTCGTTAGAAGGCCTGAATGTTCGACCGGCTACACCGTAGCTGTTACGGCTGACATTGTGTGCGCCACTTCAAGATTTGTTGCAGATATGCGGGCTAGAATAAAAACATTGCATTCAAAGCTGCTTCTCAGTGCACTCACCACAAACCAGACGCAACGCGCCCTTACAAGAATTTATTTAGACAGTCTATAGACTACCCATAGATTTTTGTCTATAAAGTATATATACTCTCTATGACAAACCCTAGACAACAGTCTATATGCAATACAAATCCTGTAGGCAGTCTATAGACAATCTATAGATTTATAGATTTAGTAGACTTTCGCCTATATAAGCCTGTAGATTATGAACACACAAAAAGAAATATCTATACGAAAGCAAGTGAGTCTATAAGAAGTTTATAGACTGTCCATAGACCATTGCTGTAAGAGCGGGACACCAAAATGTAGGTAATGTACGACCAACAGGAATTGGAAAGATTTCGTAGCAATAAAATCTTACTTTAACATTTGCATAGGGCCTGATTATAAGATTAGGATGACGTTTCGTACAACAGAAAAATAACTTCCAGAAACCAAGCAAGGCTTCCCGCTAGTACTGCAAGAGTAATCGTCTACTTCGCGAAAATTATTGCTTCCGATTTATATTTACTCGACTTGTACATGAAAAGTAAGCGCCTGACATATCATCCGGACCGCATTTATTTGTTCTAGTCCGCTATCATTTTTAACCTCTTTTTGTATTCTCAAATGCAGTTGTCGCTGTGTATCTCAAATGGGACACTGCTCGTGGCTGCCGCCGGGGATTAGCCAATGTAGTGTAGACAATTCTCTCCCCCGCCTCAATAATTTTTTTTCTGACGGCACTTCTTGACGTCGTAAAACACTTATGTTTGAATCAATTATCTAAGGTGCAATTTTCATTTACCAGTTTGACACCTTCGAACGTATTTTTAACCATGCACAAGATTTTCCTTTAGTCGCTCGTTCATTTTTTCCTTAAATACGTGTAAACACTGCTAAAAAATAGACTGGTCGATGCTGTCACACTACTAAAAGCATATATGACTGCAAATATGAATTTACGAGTGAATCCTGCCATGAACGCCCCGTTCCTCCACAACCCCTTCTCCTCTCACACACTGATACGTGGCCTGAGTCCGCGATTATTACAGCATAAATATGCCGCGCTCACTGCCGATTACGGGCTTCAAGGACTTATTTTTTGCGTAACTGATGCAGAGTATAAACATTACACTTTGTTGACTACACGTATATATATTTTCTACTCAAAGCATTTTCCTTCTATACACACACTGATTCGTCACTAGTGGTATCTCTAACGTAGAAAGAGGTTTCAATATGCATAAAGAAAAGCCAGTACCAGTTAGCTTCCTTGGCTGGGAATGTTAATGAGGCAGAAATTCAGTAATAATTCTTTGGTGAACTTCTTTAATTGCGGGGATATCCCCACTTCAAAGGTCCCACTGCAGCCTCGCTCTTCGGGACCTAATGATGTATTACCTTTTCAATTGAGTTTTTGTATTACGTGCTTTTAGAAATAAATGAATACAACAAATAAAACTTTAGAAGAAGCCGGTTTCCCTACATTAGCCCTCTGCCCGTGCACCGACCTGCCTTCGGAGGATTCAAGGTCGTAAACAAGGAATACGCCGACTGCAAAGCGAAATTACGTCCGCAGAGACCTTACTGCATTTGCTAAAGTTCTCGTATCTCTATGTGTCCTTCTAAACAGTTCTGCGCCAGGCAATAACGACTGAACAACTTTTTTGAAAACCTAACTGAATACCTATCATTATGAAGTTAGAGGTTTCATAATGAATTGTTTTATTTGAGAAATTAGTTGGGCATTTGCGAGTAACATCAATACAGGATAACAAGTTAGCATAGCTGCGCGCCATTCCTGTCAGTATTAAGCATGTGCTTTCTTTTCCTTCTGTAGCATGTCAGCGCTTTTTAAAAGTCAACTGAAATTCATTTACTTCAAGAGCCTTTCCTCGCTTACACTCTCGTTTTCTGATCTTTTAATCATTATGATTAAGCAAAATGGCTTTACTCCCTTAACAAGTGACCGTGTACCTGATTTTTTTTTTTGGTTTCCAGAAGAAAAATGTTCATGAAAAGCGGTCACAAATAGAAAATAATTTATTGGAACTCTTAAGAATAAAACCTCCCACCAAGTGTGAGGAATAGATATGTACGTGATTAATTTTTTAGCAAATATAATGATGATATTGATTTTTTTTTCGCGTCCCAAAGAAAATAATAGGTGACTTGATTTGGTTCGATTCGGTTTGAAGAGTAAAGGAATTGCACAAGAAGATGTTTATTGACGTCATCGACTCCAAAACCCCGAACTTCCTTCAGCTTGGTTCAATTCGATTTGATGAGTAAAGGAATCGTACAAGAAGTTGTTTATTGACGCCCTTGTCTCTAAAACTCCGAACTTAATTTAGCTTGGTTCGATTCGATTTGATGAGTAAAGGAATCGTACAAGATATTTATTGACGCCCTCGACTCCAAAACTCCGAACTTCCTTTAGCTTGGTTCGATTCGATTTGAAGAGTAAATGAATCGTACAAGAAGATGTTTATTGACGCCATTGACTCCAAACCTCCGAACATCCTTCAGCTTAGTTCAATTCGATTTGATGAGTAAAGGAATCGTAAAAGATTTTATTGACGCCATCGACTCTTATACTCCCAACTTACTTTAGCGAACAGGTCCGCCATGCAGCTATTCTTGTACCATGCTTGAGCTAAGCCTATTTACTGTTTGAGCAATGCCCAAGAATATACCGACTCTGCACAGACACCATTCTACCGCCGTTCTGTCCGACCCATGCGTCCGATAACGGCGTCCCCTGGTGGCCTCGCGACGCAAGAAAGACCGTGTGGGAACGGACCAAGAAAGTCGAGCACCAATCTCCATGTCTCACCGGGACGGGAGCGCGGCTCGGTGACCTCAAAGACACCCCGCGCTCTCACTTGGTTCCCAACGGGAATACGACCGGGCCCGCCGCTATCCATGCAAATCCGCCCTCTCGGTGGTGGCGGTGGAGGACTGCACTCCTGTCGCCTCTTGTTCGCTTCCGACATTAATAATGTATCCGGACCGCCTTGCCTGTCTTCTTTTTTATTTCACAGCAGTGACTGTTTGAGGGACTTTCTCTCCGAAGAATGGCGCGGCTGTCAGCGTGGGCATGACGTAATACGTCGTACGCGGAACTTAACTTCCTCAGGCGGACAAATTGCTATCCCATTCATTATTACTAGTTCCAAATATTAGGGCAATCTTTCGAAGTGGAGGAGAATTGTTATAAGAGAGTAATTACTGATTGGCATCCACCCAAGCGCAGCCAAGCGGCTACAAAGGAAAGCGGCTGGTTGCGATTTATTATTCACTAACTAGTAATAATAAGGGAGTAAATAGTGATTGAATGCGCCAACTCCCTTACTATTACTAATCTACAGAGACGGGGACTAAAGAGCGGGAGCAACAGGGGAAAGACTACACGTCTGCTATTAGTTGTCAAGACCAGAAAAATCTTTACGTATGATTTATTTAGTTCGTGAGGCTGCCGTCAGGTGCCGCATGGTGCTGAACATCCAAAATCATCTCTCAAATTTGAGTTTTTGGCACACCATATTCATTTTCTGCGGTTGTCAGAGCTAGTCGACGTTAGCCCATGCCGGAATCATTTTACAAATTTGATTTTGCAGCCCATAAAAGATCTCCATATAGTGTAACGCGCTGTTCGCAACTGACGGCTGACCGATGGTGGTAGTTGGCGATGCTGGTTGAACATGTTTGACATATTTGATTAGAATGTGGCAGTATCCACCAAGACGCCAATAATGGCATTGCCACCAACCCCCAGAACTTAGCAAATAGAGATGACAAAGGAAATGGGAACGAATCTCCAGAAGACTTAGCTCAAATATATTAGAAGATTGTTGGCTAAAAAGCATGGCAGTGACGTACGTATACAAGTTGAAAATAAAAACTGGTTTTTGGGGAAAGGAACTGGCGCAGTATGTGTCTCACATATCGGCGGACACCTGAACCGCGCCGTAAGGGAAGGGATAAATGAAGAAGTGCAAGAAGAAAGGAAGAAAGAGGTGCCGTAGTGGAGGGCTCCGGAATAATTTCGACCACATGGGGATCTTTAACGTGCACTTACATCGCACAGGACACGGGCGCCTTTTGCGTTTAGCCTCCATCGAAACGCGCCCGACGCGGTCGGGTTCAAACCCGAGTTAAGGATTAAAAATTGATCAAATGTAAAAGTCAACAAAACTTTAAGGAGAAACGGAGAATTTCTCGACACATCCGTCTAGTTAGACTGAATGATACAAGTGTAATGGGACCGACAGGCGCAGCGCAGCGAAGAAGCGGACGAGTTCAAGCGGGACAACGAAGAAGCAGACGAAGTGCAGCTGGGTTTTTTCGAACGACGCCTGTGAGTGTGCCCGTCGTGTCGCCGGTCAACCAAGACCAACCGACCTGTCCTTCGAATAAACGCCTTGACACAAGAAATATAAATAAAGATTACGGAGGGCACTGAGCACTGCTTACGTGCTTTGAATGCGAAAACACTGTTTTTTAGTACTTTTTTACGCTTATTTTGCATATATTTTTATTGTTTTCACTTCTTTTCTGGTGACACACCTAACGAAAGCTCCGCTTTCTTTAAGGGGAGCTTTCTGATCCGCCAGAGTGACGCTGCTGACTGGCCACGACCATGGTAGCTGCGTGACGCATGAAAGAATCTAACCAATAGCCATCAAATAGCAAAAACACGCAGAAGCGTGCGACAGAGGAGAGTGCGAGCATGAAGTAGTCACCCGAAAGGACTCGCCAACATTCGCGCGGTATTGTGAGATCCCTGCTGCCCGCAGTAGTGTACCTATTGTTTGGCTCAAGTGTTCATGACTACAGAATGCAGCGTTTGAGCGAGTGGACGTGCTCTTCTGGGAAGGCGTTTTTCAGAGCCCCTTTACTGTAACTTTCCAAGCATCGCACGAAGGACAGGAGCATTTGAATACCTAGTACTTCCCCCACCCTGCAACATCATTTTTCACGGAATTTTACACCAGCCCTATATATGTTTCTCAGATGAAGAGCAACAGATTACATTACCGCCATCTCATCAGTCTGCTGTAGAATAGGCGAAGATTCAAACTATAGTCGTATACAACTGAAGAACAAAGCTTTTTTTTCACCCGTCTAAGGGCCCCCTTCCTGCCAGTGGCGTCGGCTGATTCTCATCATCCTGCTAGCGTGACAATTCAGGGAGTGGCAGATGAAAGTGCATAGACCCTCCCTGCATTTTCACGCTATTCCTGTCCTGTTATTATGACGCTAGCAGGTTCACGAGAATCGGCCGACGCCATTGGCTGCGAGGTTCCTTTGAAGGGGAAAAGCTGCTTTGTTTTTTGAGTTGTTTCCGACTTTGGACATAGCGCACTGAGGTTTTCTCTACCGGTATTTTATTTTTGGTTTTATGCAGTTAAATGGGCAGTAAATCGCCAACTACGCCCAGCGAAGTATTTCAAGAGCTTGACTTATTGACCTGTTACAATCATGGGCGTGAAACGGTGATGCATACACTCCTAATGCTTAGTCTTTATTCTCTGCCCGGGTGACGCGGTAAATGGCTTCTCGTGGCCTATAAATCAAAATCGCTTAATTCATCGATCATCCATCCTTGCACCTCAGCACTGATCAAGGAGCCAACTAATTCCAAGCGCGCGAAAAGTGGCATAATCTGTACGCACACAAAAGACCAAAAAAAAAAACAGGGGCCAACACATCGGACTGCCTCCCGACAACTGACCCGAAAGACAGGTGTCACGTCGCCTGAGACTTAACAACGACGTCTGAAGACGTCAAGACAACGCCTCGGCATCGTGTTTATTTATGAAGCCCCCTCCTTGTTCCTTTTCTTTTGCCTTTATCTTGCTGTTCTTATTGTTGAACGCGAATGACCTTTTGTTAGCCTGTCACAACTCCACCCTTCTCCATCGCCCTGTAACCTGCGCCTTCCTTTCGGCGCGGGTCTTTGTTGCAACTGCTTTGTCCCGCATAATCTTCCTGTGCCATCTAGCTGCGGCGATATTAAACTTGCACCGGTGGTTGTTGTGTTCGATCATTTCTTGTTTTTTTTTCTTCTTCTTGTGCTCCCCCTCAATCGCTGTAAAATTCACTCCTTTTATTACCATCTCTTACAACAGTCGGCGTGGCCTGAATGCGGGTCAACTGTGTTCCGCGACAAGAGGTCAGTGAGCGATTTGAAAATCTCCTGACGAGGTGTTTCTGCTCGTCACAGGGTTTATTTATTTTCTGTGTTTTTTTTTTGCACTGAGAAGAAGTTGAAGAATCTGCAAGTTTATTAGTGGAAACGGGGTTGCCTTGCCCGAAAAGATTTCACGGAGGTTTTTTCTTCTTTGTAATGCTAAAGTAGAACGCGAAAGTGTGGGGTGGTCGGAAAATTTCGTTTCTTTTCACTCACCTATTTCGACAGACCGCGCATTATACCTCTACTGCCGGAAGAGAACCACCCATTTTGTTTCCGATAAAAAAAATGCGCTCCTATCCTTTGTCAGCATAACCATTTTCGTGGGATCTGAAACACGTGTCTATTTTTTGTGTGTTTGAGAATGTGGTTCACAACCTAGACTTCCGGGTAGAATTACGTAAAAAAGGGAAGCATGATTGCGTATTGAAGAGCATGAAGAAAGAAAAATGGGCATGTCTTCTTAAGAATCTGCCACGTGCGGCTTGAAATTTGCCATCATTTGCAATATTAGCATTATCTATTCCACCTTTATATCTTCGGCTTGGTTTATGCGGGTTTAACGTCCCAGAGCGACTCAGGCTATGAGAGACGCTGTAGTGAAGGGCTCCGGAGATTTCGACCACCTGGGGTTCTTTAACGTGCACTGACATCGCACAGTACACGGGCGCCTTAGCGTTTCGCCTCCATCGAAACGCAGCCGCTGCGATCGGGATCGAACCCGGGAACTCTGGATCAGTAGCCGGGCGGCGTAACCGCTGAGCCACCGCGGCAGGTTATTCAAAGGAAATGAAGGGCTCGTTTTGGCCATTCCTGATTCAAAAGGCGATGTTCCTTGCGCGACAGATGTATGTGACATCAGATGAAATCCACTGTTCCATGAAGCACGGAGATGACACACACATAGAAAGGTCCACTGTACGAGAAATATAGCTTAAAAGAACGTCTTCTTGGGCGAGTTCGTCACAATTCATCTTTCGTACTAGGCGCGAACACACACAGAACACAAGGAAAGGAACGGGACAAAGCGCCTCTTACAACTGCTTTATTCGGAGGCACATCACACACACTTTCTTAAACGCAAGGAACACAATCAAATCAGGATCGATAAGCACGTGCACTGGTTAAAAATTTCTTTTCCGCCTTATATAAAGATACGGATAGATCCCTGACGCACATGTTGCCTTTCTCTCCGATAAAAAAAAAGCTTCAATTAATTCCCGGGCTTTGGTATCTTTACTGGAAGCTAGAATCCTCGCCCCTGAAAAATATGCCTCACAGGAGCGTGACGGGCAGGACCTAATATGCTTGGGTATGTTTGGCCCTTCTTTATTTTGCTCTAGATTTCTCTCATGTTCCCTAATGCGGTCATTGACGCAGCGCCCGGTCTGCCCTACGTATGAGTGACCGCTTGAGAGATGAATTTCATACACCACCCCTACGGCGCACTTCAAAAACGGTCGCCCATGCTTAGTGTCGCATCCTTTTTCCTCTTCACGTACTCTTTCGATACGCGAGCACAGGTTTCCGAGCTTTTGAGGGGCTGAAAACACAAGCGGCACCCCATGCCTGCTTGCGACCTTCTATAAATTGTGGGCCATCTTATGTACACAGGGCACCACTACCGGTCACACCACCTCTTCTCGAGGGGGACCTTCCCCAGCTCTAACGGGCACAGTCTTCATTTTTTGCAGTAAACATTCGGCGACGGCCATCACAACCGAAGCAGGGAATCCGGCTGAAGACAGCCTGGACAATTGGTTCTGAAAGCTACCCTGCATCCTGTGAGGACACGATTTCCTGAGGGCGGATTTAAGGCAAAGTGAAGCAATTCCTCTTTTTATCAACTTCGAATGGGTAGAGTCATACGGCAGGAGCCCTTTTCTTGCACCAGGAGCATATCCCCAACAAAGCTGATCCTCACAAAACTGAATATTTATATCTAGAAGCTGCAGGCAGTTACCCTCAGGCACTTCACAAGTGAATTGCAAGCCATTTCCATGTTGTCGGAATAAGGTTACAATATCATGCACACTCTCTTCGAAGTTCAAACTTCCGTCCTTAGCAAAAAATATCAAAATATCGTCCACGTATCTGAATACTTTAAAAACATGCCTAGACGGTAAAACGTGATGTAAAACTTGATCCATTTTTGAAAGAAAAATATTACATAATACCGGCGCCACACAGTATCCTATACGTATGTCGGCTTTCTGCAGAAAACACTGCTGGTCAAATGTTATGAAAGTCGATTGCAAGTAAAACTCTAAAAGGGTTAAAAAAATTGTCAATAGAAACTCCCACAGTATTCTGAAAGGAAAATGGTCGTTTTTTTCTATACACTCTCGGACTGCAGCAAATAGGGCCTTGTGAGGAACAGACTAAAATAAATCCACCTCATCCACGGAAAAGGCGCGCCCCACATCACATTGCGATTTCAGGAAGTCACAAACTTCGTCAGAATTCTTTGTAAGAAATGGGTCGCCTATTTCAAGTTTACTTAAATGCTTCAACAAGAACTGGCTTAGCTCCTTCTGCCACGACCACTTTTACGTGACTATTGTTCTAAAAGGCATACCTTGCTTATGGGTTTTTACTGAAAAGAAAGCCTTCAAAGCATTGTTCTTACATTTTGCTACCTGTTTGCCAAGACAGTCCAAACCAAACTGCTCACATAGTGCAACAGCTCTGTTCTTAACTCTAGTTGCTTTTACTTTAACAGACATAAAATTCTTTTCTAATGCCTGCGCGGCTCTTTCCGAGAAACTATCTGCAGATAACACAACAAAACCGCCCTCTTTATCGGCTTGTAAGAGTTTAAGGTTGTTACTTCTGAAGTATATCACAATGTCTCCGGTTGAAGTTTTCTTGTGACGTGAACGCACCCGGTCGCCGGACTTGAGAAGGCAGTTAACGCCTTCAATTAGGCACATCTCTTGTTCCTCTGATTCCGCCTTGCTGGCAATTCGTCGATTGATGGCAAGCAGTTCATGCGGCGGCACTCGCGGTTCAAGTCCATACTTGGGTGCCTTTTCCAAAACAGATGATATCTTGTCGGGCAGATGAATGTCTCCTTCAACCACCACCCCACCCTCGTTCATACGGTTCTTCTTCTTACATCTTTCCTTCAGCAATTTGTCTAGCATGCAGACCCACAGTTGTTCAGTCATTTGGGAAGCTGACCTCTTCACGGACCGAAAATTCTTCTCAGCTAGCCAGTTAGGGTATGGTTTTTGATAGGCGATGCGTAGGAGATCGTTTAGCAGGCGAATATAACGCCACAGTTCAGACCTGAGGATCCTACGTATGCGCTTCACATGGCCCCAGGAGGGTAGAACTGGCCGGAAAAGAGCACTTACTTCGGCGGGTACCAATCCATTCCTGATTCAAAAGGCGATGTTCCTTGCGCGACAGGTGTATGTGACAGCAGATGAAATCCACTGTTCCATGAAGCACGGAGATAACACACATAGAAAGGTCCAGTGCACGATAAATATAGCTTAAAGGAGCGTCTTCTTGGGCGAGTTGGTCACAATTCATCTTTGGTACTAGGCGCGAACACACACAGAACACAAGGAAAGGAACGGGACAAAGTGCCACTTACAACTGCTTTATTCGGAGGCACATCACGCATATTTTTCAGGGGCGAGGATTCTAGCTTCCAGTAAAGATACCAAAGCCCGGGAATTAATTGAAGCTTTTTTTTATCGGAGAGAAAGGCAACATGTGCGTCAGGGATCTATCCGTATCTTTATATAAGGCGGAAAAGAAATTTTTAACCAGCGCACGTGCTTATTGATCCTGATTTGATTGTGTTCCTTGCGTTTAAGAAAGTGTGTGTGATGTGCCTCCGAATAAAGCAGTTGTAAGTGACGCTTTGTCCCGTTCCCTTCCTTGTGTTCGGTGTGTGTTCGCGCCTAGTACCAAAGATATATATATATATATATATATATATATATATATATATATATATATATATATATATATATATATATATATATATATATATATATATATATATATATATATATATTCCTTTATTTCCTCCCTGCCATTTCTGACAGATGCCTGGTTAAATCTTAAAGCAAATTAGTACATCGATTCTGCTATTGCATAGCAGTTCTTGCATGCATCATGTAATGATCGTGATCTTAACACTAGTTTTAACTTTATGGCCATCATACTGCTCCAAAACCACGACCAAAATTCATGGAGTGGAGAAATGTTTCCATGTGTCCATGAGGTGACCTAATGTGTCACCTTTAGGCCTCTTCCCCTAGACAATTGTATTTTGTCTGAATTTCAATAAATTTCAATTTCAATGTCCAATGCTTTCGTTCTCATATGGTTATTTTCCGCATGGTTTGATTGGCCTTGTTGCGTCTTTGTATGGTGAACACCGCTTGATATCCCTGTCGTTAGCAGGAATTCGGAGCAGCGTTCTAGTCCAATTTTTTTGTAACCACATGGCTCATGACGAAAAAAAAAATACGGCAGATATCTTTTTTTTGCGCACAAAATATATACGCGGGGGTAGGGAAGATTCAATCCGAGAACCTTCTTGTTTGCGCGTTGCATTTAAGGCCACTCGGCTGTGGCGGAATGCAGTACCTGTACAGGTGCCTGTGGACGCACTACCTTACAGCCCACTTGAACACTTGAAATCCCAGCCACTTTCCTATTTAAAACTGCAGGAAAAAAATCGATCATAGCGGCAGATTATTTAAAAATAAATTCTTCATTACCTAAAGGCGCCCTAAATTTTCGTCGTTTCCATAGACGCTCGTTGTTCAAACGTTGAATGGGTTTCGGAACAAAAGTTCGCCGAGGCGTCACGACGCGACTGCTTTGGACGTGTGCGGGAGATCCCCTACACACTAATTCATGTGTAAAAACCTATTTCGATCTGTACGATTATTTGCGCCAAAAAAAAAAAAAACGCCGCTTCTCTCATTCATGTGCCAAAAGCCGCAAAGCTCACCGGTGCCAGCTAGGAGCTGTCACAAATTACTGATAACGATCATTGGATTGGCCTCATTTCTGTTCGCTGGCATTAAGTGTATTAAATAAGAGATAAAAACTGTACTGAGCTTAGATGGGTGAAGAGTTTTGATCGTTATTTCCAAAGAAAAAAACCACAAGGGAAATTTGGTGTCATCACCGCCACCCCTTACATTGCAAAAAGCATGACTATATCAGTACGCGGGAGAGCTGGTGCCCCCCCACCCCCGAGCAAGTGTCCGCCTTCAGAAAGATTCAACTGAACTCCAATCCTGCCAAGGCTTGCGGTAGTGTTGCGCTATCTGGCGGGAAGAAGTAGAAATGCCCTTTTTCCGTCTTTCCGTTTAATTCCGAGTGAGCGCTGCAGTTCACTGTGTACTTGTGTTGCTGGCCTCGGTCGTTCCAGTTTTAGCGCCACGTTCTATGTCGACGTTTCCCCTTACCGCAGACGTGCCGCTCGACTTCCACGGCAAACGCCACGAGAGAGTGCGTGCTGTTCTTATGTGCTGTTATATTGTTTGACAAGCCGTGTCGACTCGTTTGAACATACGTGTGAGGTTGGGTTTGGGTTTGGGGAAGTTGGGGAGACGGGTTCGTCTTGGTTTGTCTTCGTAATTTCATCTAAAATTAACGCTAGGATACCTGGAGTCTAATGACGCTTAACGATGAAAGAACAAAAACTCTAAAATTGTCAGTTGCGCAGCCAGCCAAGTCTGCTTCCATTGTTCCCTGCAACGGCGCATTGCTCATTGCGGAACTTACGTAACGAGAATAAAGACGACAGCGACACTGTAAACGCACATTAAATTGACGCACGAGCACACAGATGGAACGTCAACAAATGTCTACGAAATTCGGTGTCAATGGTCTACAAACGCTCGGTTAATGCACACATTGCTGATGCATGGACGATGACACGCTGAACCAAACGCTTGTTACATCCTCATCATTTACAGTGCATGCGACTTGAGGCGGATACGAGGTCGGCTGGCATAGACTGGTTCTGTTAGTTATTCATAGCGAAGATAACTCTGCAGCACCTAGAATTGTGTCAACCATAGCGAGAGAAACATTGGAGTCTACGAAGCCGGCCACTGTGCTCGGCATCCATGGAACAAAGCGCCCCAAGCCGCATGTTCAGATTATTTCAGTTCAAAATTGCAAAAGGGTAGAACTATACTATGGAGAACTATGTTAGCTGTGCAGCCAAAAGATTCCCAGTGTTTTTACAAAAGGCTCTTCTACAGTGTGATTCCGCAATGCCAGCATGTCTGCTGAGGTTACGACTAAGTCAAATGCATTCTCGTAATCAATGAAGACTATATGTTGGGGTTGGTTATATTCTGCACAATTCTCTATCACCGGATTTACAGTGTGAACATGGTATATTATCGAGTATCCTTTGCGCAAGCCTACCTGCTCATCTGGGTGATTGAAGTATAAGGCTGCCCTAACAGCATTAGCGATTACCTTAGTAGATACCTTATAGGCAATATACAGTAAGCTGATCGGTTGGCAATTTGTCAAGTTCTTGACATTTCTTTTTGTGGATTGACATTAAGTTAGCGTTCTTCCAGCCTTCTGCTACGCTCGAGCTCATAAGGCATTGCGTATACAGGGTGGCTAATTTTTCTAACACAATGTCGCCTCCATACTTCAACAGATCTTGTGTTACCTGATTCTCAACAGCTGATTTCCCCATTTGCATTGCTTCTAAGGCTTTCCCTATTTTCTCTTTCGTTAATGGCGGGAGGTCTCATTGCTGTGTGGTACTGTCTATCTCATTTGCGTCTTGATTACATTGGCTACTGTATATATTTGTTTAAATCTCTTCAGCTACTTTAACTTTCTTGCCCACGTTGCTAATTACATTGCCCTTTCTGTCTCTTAGCGTATGCATCTGATCTTTGCCTATGCCTAATTTCTCCACCGCTTTTAGCCGCCTCCGTTTTTTTAGAGGATGCTCGATTCTATCCCTAATAAACTTCCTTACGTTAGTTACCTTGATCTTATTAACTTTGATAGCTCTGCCAGTTCTATTATATGTGTAGGGTTTGATGCTTTCATGCTTTGGCGTTTCTTGTTCAGATCTTTCGTCTCCTGAGATAGCTTGCCGGTATCCTGCCGAACCACCCTACCGCCTACCCCTCCTACGCACTCCGTAATGATAACTGTGAGATTATCGTTCATAGATTGAAGATATGGTCGCTGTCCTCTGCTTAAACCGAATATCTGTTCGGAAGCTATATCCTGAATTCCTATACTTTCCTTCATACTGCTAACGAACAAAGAAATGGTTATGAAACCTCTTCGCAGGCAATGCCTGTAGCTGTTATCCTATTGTTCAGTATTCCAAATTTTTGTTTTGAAGGCCTAGTTTGACTACAGTAAAAAACTTCCTTGCTCTTTTCGAAAGTGCATTCTGTCTAAATTTAAATGTTGTGACACTGCGCAGGCATTACTTTTATGTACAATCAACTGTCATATCTCTGGCCATTCTCACATTCACTATTCTTAATCAGTATTCAGTTGGCCCTAATTTTCGCTTCTTTTAATTGTGCACAAGCCGCTACACGTTCCTGCTGTTATTCCACCTTTAGTAACTTTTAAAATTCGTGTGTTGGCCCCGTTATTCCAGTGCAGTCGGCTTAAAAAGATACTGAGGCCGAGTTTAAGTGGTCGTTCGTGACAGGCCCTTTTGTGAATATACCGTAGATATGTGAGGCATGCGAAGACTTGTAAGGGAGAAATATTTTATTTTCTGTACACTATGTGAACGTGCTGTAGATATATGAGGCATGCCAAGAGTTGTACAAAAGATATATTTTATTTTCTGTACACTATTGCACTCTGGGAGCATGGCAAGGTTACACACAGCCCCCAAGGGCCACGCCGCAGATGATAAGTCCTCGCATGACAACATCACGTCCAAACCATTCTGCGCACCACCGCTAAAACAGCTCACTTCTTCTTGCGAAGGTAGTCGTATCCACCGTATCCATAGCCATAACCGCCAAGGCTGTATCCGTGCTTCAGGCCCGCTCCGTACCCGCCGTATCCCAAGCCATAGCTCAGTCCTTGGCCAAAGCCCAGGCCTACAACTCCCACTCCAGTACCATAGCCGAGACCGTACCCGTACCCGAGACCGCCGTACCCGAGACCCCCGTATCCGAGACCGCCGTACCCGAGACCGCCGTACCCGAGACCGCCGTATCCGAGACCACCGTATCCGAGACCACCGTATCCGAGACCGCCGTATCCGAGGCCTCCATATCCAACTCCAACACCGTAGCCTAGTCCGCCATAGCCTAGTCCAGCTCCATAGCCCAGTCCGGCTCCGTATCCAACCCCGACGGCGACAGCTGGAGCTGCGACGGCCACTGGAGCGACAGCTACAGCTGGTTGGGCGACAGCGACTGGCTGAGCGACTGCAACAGGGCGGCTTACTGAGACGTACTTCTGAGCTGAGACTGCTGGCTGGGCCACGACCTTCTGGTGGACGACTGGCTGTGCGACCGCCACCGGCCTCTGGACGGCGACCTGTTGGACAGCGACCACTGGCCTCTGGACGGCAACGACCTGCGGAGCGACGGCAACAGGCCGGGCCACCGCCACTGGCCGAGCGACTGCGACCGCGACTGGAGCTGCGGCAACCACTCCGCCGCCGTATCCCAGTCCTCCGAGACCGTAGCCCAGGCCTCCAACGCCGTATCCAACGCCGCCATAGCCAAGACCACCGTAGCCAAGACCTCCGTATCCGACGCCTCCGTATCCGACGCCTCCGTATCCCAGGCCTCCATAACCGAGACCTCCATATCCAAGGGCTAATCCACCGCCATAACCACCGCCATAACCAGCGCCAGTGTAAGTTACGCCTAGACCACCGCCGTTTACGTAACCGGCCATGGATGTGGCCGCTATGGCGAAGAGAATGGACAGCCACTGCATAGAGAAATAAAGAACGAATTCACTGTGATGTTTGCATTGTGGGTGGCAAACATTATTCAATATATTCAAGCAGTACGTGATGAAAGGTCCGTTATACTCCTCTCGATCAACGGCCGTGTTTTTCAGCAGTCCTACTCATAATATCTTTCCGCATTTACGTGGTGCCTGCTTGCCTTGGTAATGTGCTTAATTCAACCGCGTGAGATATTGTGCAGTTCTCTGTATCTTTGAGTTCAGTACGAAAAAACACCGATGGTGCAGTCTGAAGGCACCTATTATAAGTAACTTACATGTGAAATCAGCCAGTTTTAGCAGCTTATAAAATCGCTTGCATACCATATGAACTCTGAATCTAGAAAACTTTAGCTAGTCTGAAGAGTTCTTCAACTTCTAAGTATAATAACAGGGCACACTTAACCTCAGACGACGTTTGTTTTAAAAGCGTTCATTAGGAATGTACTGTTCCTTCTTAAGTAAACACGGCATTATTAGCTTGTGTGATACACGGTCTAATGTTTCATATAAGAACTGGAGCCTCCGCATTCAACCTCGAAGGAGCTCCTCCACTAATAATTGCAGAAAAGGAACGTTAATAATCGTTTGTTGTTGTTTCAATTAAATGCAATTAAACAGTCACACGTTCCCTTTATAGTAGCGGATAATGAATGTGCCGCTGTCCAGACTCACCAAGGAATGCATGCTGCTTCGGTATGTCCCGCGCGCTTTGTGTTCCCCACTGTTCCGTACGCGCCCAGCGAGCGTCTGTTTCCTGAAAAACTTCCCGGCCGCTTTTATATGGAGGACGAGTCTGTGTGGTCCTTCATTCGATGCAGGCTGCAACCGCCTCCTCCTTCGCGTCTTTTCTTTCCGCGTCCCGAGTTGTACCCGAAATCACACGTGTGCGCGACCAGCGATCAAAACCAAAGAACAAAGCGCCAGGAGCAGGCAGTGCGATAAAAAAAAAGGACGAAAGAAAAGAGAGAGCTGGGTCCCACCATGCACCTACTAAATACCCACACATGCAGCTGGCGAAAGATTCTTGGAGAGACGACCGACGCGTTTGGGGTTAGTACACTCTGAGACAGAGTATCGTTTGCGGCGATCAGCTGTGTCCGTTCTTCGCGCGATAGCCGCCGGACAGACCTCGACTACGCAAAGGCATCTTCTCCTTCCGGTAGCTCATGGCAGCACGGAACTCTCCTGAAGCTGGAGCCGCTAAAAGCCTATCCATCGGCCTTTCTTTGTTTTCACTTTCTCTACGATGCTTCTCTCTCTAGCGTCTGTTCCTTTTCTTTTCCTTTTTTTTTTGTTCTCCTCAGGACAGCTCGAAACGTTTTGCTCCGTCCCGGAATCCACAAGGAACTGAGCCACCACTCGACGCGGCTGGCAGAGGCAAACGAGCCGCCTTATCGGCTGTCCCGCGACGCTCACCCCCCTTGTGTGGGGCCTCTCGCAGGGTGCGTGATCCCGGTCGCGAGATCACTGTCGCCCCACGGCTTTCTTGTTGGAGCCAAGTGTTGGCGAGACGCGGGAGAAGCGCATGTTCCCCGAGCGAGTCTGTCCTCTGTTCTTTCTGGAGCACGCTGCGTTGGCCCACTGTGGGTTCTATAGCGCGGAACGATTTCTCCACACAAATGTTACGCCTGTACAAAAGTGTAGATTCGCTCACTGTACGTAACGGTTGATGCGGGCAAGGCACTGTTTTCTCATTCATTGCGCGATAGCGTACCCAGCTCGTTTGGTCGAAAACTCGTCGGCGTAGTCGGCACCGCGTGTCGGAAATAATCGGGTGCTGCGTAAAAAAAGTCGTATCATTGTAATTTGTGCTTCTAGTCATTGATGATTGATTGGTGTGTGATAGGCGATGATGAGTTAATGAAGTTGCAATTAATGGGTTAATTAAGGAATTAAAAAATAGGAAAAAAGGGTTCAAAGATGTCAAAATGCTCACAATGAAAAGCCAACGCTTGATTAGGCTTATTCAAAATATTTATAGCGTGCAATTGTTTATTTAATTAATTGCAACAATTGAAAAAACGAAAAATACGTTCAAAGGTGGCAAGCTGCTCAGAATTGGAGGCGTAACCAACTACGCTATCGCATCGTATCCATAAGGCGGAGTTCAAGTGTCCTTTCCAATGTTTTTATTGCCCACTCTAAAGAATGTGCACAAGCATAGAAGCAGATCCGCTGCACCCCTATCACTTTTTACGAAAAGTGACTTGTTTCGAATTCCGACCTTTCAGCCCGCAACAGATAAGAGAGCGATCATGTCGTAAGCATTACTTTCGTGAGGACTTGAAGCATGCCTCCTGTAACCCTTCTAGGCTTGCCGAAGGTCCAGTGTTGCACGGGGCTCTCATGTCACAGCTATATTTGCGTGCTAACACGCGTCAGTGACGCCCGCTCACCCTTGTCCTCTTGGTGATGGCAATCGAACTGTGCACGTCCTTGTTGCGGAACGCCTTTCAAAGCGATAGCGTTAAGGAGCCCGTGCTGTAGAAAAGTCGTTGTCGTTGTCGTTGACCGTCAGCGAAAAATGCACGAAAACTCCCCAGAGAAGCAACCTGCCCGCCGCGGCAAGTGTCAGTCCCCCCCCCCTCTTCCCCCCCCCCCTAGGCAGTAGCTGCCATCGCAGGGCATTGGCACATTACTTAACTGCTGCCCCACCGCGCCAGGAGAGGTGTATGAGGACTCCCAGACATCTATGAATGTATTGCAGAGAATGACCTGTTCCGCATATATGTACGTTAACCCATTAACGATATAATGTCATACCCTTAAGGCGAAGCTTAAGTGTTTCCTCTAATTATTGTCCTCTGTTGGAAGAACAACATCCTACATATAACCGGCCGGCATCTTCTCAACACCCTGCGACTTAGTGTACCATGTTTCTCAGTCTGCACCACATTGTTGGGGACGAGGGGTCCTTGAGTGAGCTGACTCTTTCAGCGCCGCAGGTCCCTTCTCCGAATGACGTTGTCGGACTTGGTTATGAAGGAAACTGTACAGGGGGTTTATTTTACATTATTTACAAGATTTTGGAACCCATTGGAGGGTGATGAGGGAAGGTCGGAGGATCTGAGAAGATCTGAGGATGATCGAGGATTTCTCTCTCACGGCACTCGTCGTCCGGTTTAAAAAGGGTCCGGTCCCTAGGATTCCCCAGGTTTGAGGAAGTCTTCGCCAGGTTGGGCGTGGCCTAACTTGCGTTGTCGTACACACACACACACACCACTTCACATAGGGACACGACCCCGTCACATGCCTCGCCGGAGAAAGAGGGTGCCGCTGGACAATCGCCCCCACCAGAGAGAGCGTTGTCTTCGCGTCCGAACGACAGTTCTCACGCTCCAGCCGGACACGTCTTCCGGGAAGTCCGAATGGGCGAGGCGCCGGCGAGCAGGCATAGTTGAAGGGGTGAGTCACCCCCTGCTCGGTTCTGGCGGTCGCTAACTGCCTCCGGGCCGCACGATCTTCCGGGAAAAAGGTTGTTTTCAAACGGCAGTGGAATCCTCCGTCTCTAATCCAATAAACCACGCGGGGACCGGCCGTGGGAACCGTGACCGTGGGAAGATGCCTATCGCCGTGCAGGGACCCTGGCTGCAGGTGTCCTGGCTGAATACGCAGCTGAATCAGACCACAGGCTGTCGCCAGAAACCTTACAGCTCCTCCGCGGTCCGAAAAATCTCGAATGTCCAGCGTTGACGACCGCTGGGCAGGAAGAGATGAGATGGCGTCCGTGTTGGTCCCCTGGATTGCAATATCATCGCCCCCAAGGCAGAACCCAAAGCACCACCAACAAAGGAAGGCGCAGGTGGGACGTTCCAAACAGCAAAGCACTGCCCCACCCGCAAGCGCTCGGACTTCGCCAAAGAATCACCAGGCTTCTTCCATTGACAACAATACACTTAAAAAAAAATTGTGTTCAAATTTGGGTTAATGTTGTGCCGACTGAGCGCGAAACATCTCCTTTTGAAACTGCCACAGCCGGATTACTCGGAACAAAGTAAAAAAAACACTCACACAGGAGGAGATTCCTTTTAGTTCTCCCGCTTACATCAGTCTGCTCAAGCCATCAGCATTTCCGTGCAGTTTCCCCTTCTTATAACGCACCGAGAAATTGTACTGTTGGAGAGCCAGACTCCATCTGAGCAAGCGACCATTTTTGGGGGACATCTGTCGCAGCCACGTTAAAGGACAATGGTCAGTCTCAAATACAAACTTTGCTCCGTACAGGTAACACGACAACTTCTGCGCTGCCCAAACTAAACACGCGCACTCTTTTTCGGAAGCGCTGTACGCTTCCTCTCTACTGGTCAGTTTGCGGCTGATGTACAGAACTGGGTGTTCTTCATGGTCGTAGCCAACTTGGCTTAAGACAGCACCCAGCCCTCTATCACTGGCATCACACTGGACTATGAACTCTTTCCCATAGTCAGGGGTCCTGAGCAAGGGTCGGGACACGAGTGCTTCCTTCAGGCTTTTGAAGGCGTTTTCTTTTTGGTTATATCCCAACTTATGTTAGTAGGTGCTCCCTCTCGCCAGGCGTCAGTTAAGGGACTAGCCCGCTGTGAGTAGTTAGGAATATATCGCTGGTAGTACCCAACTAATCCCAAAAATGAGCGAATGGCCATTTTCGTCCGTGGTTGCGGAAATGCTGCGATCGGGGCAATCTTTAACTCGGATGGGCTCCTAGTTCCCTGGCCTACAACGTGGCCCAAGTACGTCACCTGTGTGCAGCAAATCTACACTTTTCTGCCTTCAGTGTCAGTCCAGCCTGTGGTAAACTGGAAAACACGGTCTTTAGGTGTTCTAGATGATCTTGCCAGGTTTCCGAAAAAATTGCCACATCGTCTAAATAAGGGAGTGCAAAGCACTGCATGTCCTTCAGTACGATGTCCATGAGTTTCGAGAAGCTGTAGGGGGCATTCTTCAACCCAAAATTAAGCATTAAGGGTCGAAAGGTGCCCGCTGGGGAGATGAAAGCGGCATACCTGCTCGCGCTTTCTGAGAGGGGAACTTGCCAATATCCCCGTACGAGATCGAGGGTGGAAATGAATTTCGCGCCGCTCACCCTTTCTATCCTTTCCTCTATGTTGGGAATCGGGTATAGCTGATCCCTGGTAATTGCATTAAGCTTTCTATAATCCACGCAGGGACGAGGATCTTTCCCTGGGGCCTCAACAAGAATTAGCGGTGAGGTATAGTCACTCTCCGCTGGCTCTACAACCCCTAACTCCAACATGCGCTGAATTTCCGCGTCCATTATTTCTTTTTGCCGCGGTGATACCCTGTAGGGTTTCGACCGTACCGGCTCATCAGAGGTGAGCTCGATTTCGTGTGTCAGGAGGTGTGTCTTTCCCGGACGACTGCTAAATAGGTCAGCGAATTCGCTCAACAACTGCTTTAGCGTGTCGACCTGTGTTCCGCTTAGGAAATCTGTATTCACGGAGTGAGCCAGAATGTTTTCCACGTTGTCACTAGCGTCCGCACCTCCCTTCCAACCCTGACTCTCGCTGTCCAGCTCTTCTGGTTCATTTAGAGTCAGATTGACGATCCCGCTGCGTTCCACGAACGGCTTCATCAGATTGCAATGATAGATTCTCACCTGCTTTCCCCTGCCTGGAACCCTTAGCGCGTAATTCGTCTCCGAAAGTTTTTGCAACACTTCTACTGGACCATCCCAGTGAACTTCCAGCTTGTTTTTTCTCGATGGCCGGAGGATCATCACGCGATCGCCCGCGGTGAAACCTCGAAGGCGAGCGTTTCTGTCATAATAGACCTTGGCGGCCTCCTGGGCAGCTTTCATATTTCGATTTAGTAATTCCCTCGTGTTGTTAAGGCGGTCCAGTAGCTTAAGCACGTACTCAACCACTGTCTGGTTCTCTCCTGTCCCTTCCCACATTTCTCTCAGCATTCGGAGGGGAGAGCGGAGGGCTCTTCCGTACACGAGTTCTGCTGGCGTAAACCCCGTAGCTTCGTGGGGGACTGTTCGTAAAGCGAAAAGTGTGGCCGGCAGACAATCCTCCCAGTCTGCTTTATGCCCATAACAAAGAGCGCGTAGCACCTGCTTCAGCACCGAATGCCATTTATCTACACTGTGGGACTGCGGATGATACACCGAGCTGTGCAACAGTTTTATTCCGCATCTTTCTAGGAATGTGGTCGTCAAGGTGCTTGTAAAGACCGTCGCCTGATCAGCTTGGATTTCGGCCGGAAATCCTATTCTCGCGAACACTAACAAAAGGGCATCAACTATTTCTGTGGAGCTCAAGTCCTTCAACGGAATTGCTTCGGGAAATTTTGTGGCGGGACATAGCATAGTAAGCAAGTACTTATAGCCTGATTTCGTGTTAGGCAAAGGGCCTACTGTGTCTATTACAAGCCGACGGAAAGGTTCCGAGATCAATGGAACAATTTTCAGTGGAGCCTTCCATGTCTCGCCCGGCTTGCCCACGCGCTGGCACGCATCGCATAATTTTACGTAGCGTTCTGCATCTTTGAAACAACCCGGCCAATAATATTCCATTAATAGGCGCTCCTTTGTTTTATTGATTCCCAGATGTCCTGCCCAGCCATTTCCGTGGCAGAGACTCAGAATGTCCGCTCTGTATTTTTCGGGCACGACCAGCTGATCAAATGTTTTGCCTTTTCTGTCCTGGTAGTGTCGGTATAGTAAGCTTCCCTTCTCATGCATCGTTATGTTGCGTCTCGCGATGCCCTCTTTAGCTGTAAGGTGCAGTCTTTCCAAAGTGGGATCCTGCTTCTGTTCTTTTGTTAGGGACTCCCTGTTCACCTGCAGAAGGCGATCAAAACTACGCGATGTTGGAGATAAAACGGATCCTTCAGCGTTTTCTGATTCCTCTACCGACTTAGTGGGTGAAGTCCCTCGTCGCTCATTTGCTCGGTCAGCTGTCTGGCTTTCATTCCTCATTGGTTCACTTCCCTCCTCATTTGATTGCAACGATATGCTGGCTGGTGCGTCTCTGGCTACCTGAGGTTCGGGAATCCGACTTAGTTGAGATGCGAGCTGACGAGTTTTCGATCTTGTCAAAGCTTGTATCACCCCGCTTCCGAGTTTCTGGCCTCTCTCGCGTCGCAATTGGTCTGATCTATTCGAGAAGAGGTAAGGATATTGATGTGGCACGGCCTTCGAAACTGCGGCCTCAGTGATTAGCTCTCCAAACGGTCCACAAATTATCACTCTAGCTATGGGAAGGCATACACTGTGTTCTTCTACTGCCTGTTTTATCCACGAGACTTCTCCCGTAAAATCGTCCACTGACACGTAAGATGGGTGGACAACGTCCATCGTCGCGGCGCTATCACGAAGCACCCTGCACGGTTTCCCGTTAACGTGCAGCTCGTGCAGGTATGGCTTAAGGAGCTCTAGATTCTCGGCATTATCCTCGACGCACGAGAACACCAAACGTTGCTTTGTACACTTGGCTGCAAAGTGCCCGACACCATAGCAGTTGTAGCAACGAAATGGCCTACTAGCCTCAAACTCTTTTTTCGCGGCTTTGTCTGCTTCCTGTCTTTTTGCCTGTTCTTCACACTTTTCTGGCGCTACCTTCATTGCCTCTGATTGCTCCGAACTTCTAGCACTTCGCGTCTTTCTGCTAGGCCCTTTATCTCGCATCGCGTTTCGAGCGTGTGATGCACCCTCTTCAGTGCTCAACCTTCTGCGCGAAACGTACTCCTCTGCTAGCTCAACGGCCCTTTCAACTGTGTCGACTTTTTCCCTGTCTTGAACCCACAATTTCACCACTTGGGAAATGCTTCGGTAAAATTTCTGAAGGCAAAAACACTCAATGATTTTGTCTCGGCGTTCATAAACCTCGGCTCCTTTTAGCCACTCTAGCAGATTCGTCTTTAGTCCATACGCGAAATCCGGATAGCCCTCGCTATCGTTTTTCATTGCGTTCCTGAAGCGCTGTCGGAAAGCTTCGGCTGACAGCCGGTACCTTTTTAGCAGGCTGGCTTTGACTTTTTCGTAGTCAGCTGCGTCTTGTGTGCTAAGTCTCGCTATGACTTCAGCTACTTCACATGGCAAGAGTGTCAGAAGCCGTTGCGGCCATGTACTGCGAGCAAAGTTCTCCCTTTCGCAAGTTCTCTCAAAGTTTCCCAGGTACAATCCTATGTCCCTTCCACTTTCATAGGGCTGCATGAATCTGTTCATTCTATATGATTGTACATCGCTTGCTCTTTCAGGAGACCCGGCTCTCGAACTGTCGCCTTTTTTTCGATTTTCGCTTTCAAGCTGCAATCGCTTTAGATTTCTTTCTTCTTTTTCAGCTTCCCACTTTTGCCGTTCTTTCTTTTTTTCCCATTCCGCTTCCCTTTTTCTTTTTTCTTCCTGTACCAAATTCCACGTATCTACCAGCTGATCGTCATCTACGTGCTTTTGAATTGTCTTGCATATTTCAAGTTTTGTAATTTTTCCCTGTACTTCTATTGACAGTTCCTCGCATAACAACAGCAAGTCCGACTTTGACAATTTCATAAGGTTCATGACAATGCCTTCTCCGCTTTGGCAATGCTATCTTCAAAATGTCGTGAGATTACCCTTTCTCAAGTGACATACACTTCCCAGTGATTCTAGATTATTCTCTCAAAATCTGAAGCCTGGCAAATCCTATAGCAAAATGCCGAAACGCTTACCGGTTGAGAAATCACGATGTCGCACTGTCCATCCCAGCTGCTGCCAACCAGTTGTTGGGGACGAGGGGTCCTTGAGTGAGCTGACTCTTTCAGCGCCGCAGGTCCCTTCTCCGTATGACGTTGTCGGACTTGGTTATTAAGGAAACTGTACAGGGGGTTTATTTTACATTATTTACAAGATTTTGGAACCCATTGGAGGGTGATGAGGGAAGGTCGGAGGATCTGAGAAGATCTGAGGATGATCGAGGATTCCTCTCTCACGGAACTCGTCGTCCGGTTTAAAAAGGGTCCGGTCCCTAGGGTTCCCCAGGTTTGAGGAAGTCTTCGCCAGGTTGGGCGTGGCCTAACTTGCGTTGTCGTACACACACACCACTTCACATAGGGACACGACCCCGTCACATGCCTCGCCGGAGAAAGAGGGTGCTGCTATACAATCGCCCCCACCAGAGAGAGCGTTGTCTTCGCGTCCGAACGACAGTTCTCACGCTCCAGCCGGACACGTCTTCCGGGAAGTCCGAATGGGCGAGGCGCCGGCGAGCAGGCATAGTTGAAGGGGTGAGTCACCCCCTGCTCGGTTCTGGCGGTCGCTAACTGCCTCCGGGCCGCACGATCTTCCGGGAACAAGGTTGTTTTCAAACGGCAGTGGAATCCTCCGTCTCTAATCCAATAAACCACGCGAGGACCGGCCGTGGGAACCGTGGCCGTGGAAAGATGCCTATCGCCGTGCAGGGACCCCGGCTGCAGGTGTCCTGGCCGAATACGCAGCTGAATCAGACCACCGGCTGTCGCCAGAAACCTTACAACATACAGCATTTTGGTGCATGGGCATTTTGGTATTTCACCTCTGCTCATATTGGTCCTTTTTGCCCGAGGTCGAACCCGCAAAATCGGGCCCAGCAGCCGATCGCCGCAGGCTTTAAGCCTCCGCGGTGAGTCATTCAACATTTTTTTTTTGTCTAAATTGACTCCATGCCACTTTAAGGAACCGGACAATCTATCGGGCCAGGTGAATGGGCGGAAAATGTCGGATATAGGGTATGTCTTTTTATAATAACTGAGTCTTCGGAAGAATGTTGAAGCAAGCCGACCCCAGTGTACCAAAGACGCCTCGTATAAACGGGCGGACTTCAACATTCACCTATTCCGGGGGCGCTCACGGCCCCATCATTGAGGGGTCCTCTCAGCCACTAGCGCTAAATCGGGAACCGAGAGAGCTAATCGCAGAGGCGATAACGTGTAGCCCGAGCTGCGAAAGAATTCCATTTCTAAATCTGTACAGGCTACGCGCCTGCCTTTCCTCCAGAAACTGAGAGAGGAAACTGATTTATCCAGCGATCCCAGTGTGCCGCGACGAAATGAGCGAGCTCTTAAATCTCGAACAAGTGACTCTTCGTGCAGTAGCTTCTTCAAGACCATACCAGACATCCCGGAACTGAGCAATCCCGGGTGCGCGCAAGAAGTGTCTCAGGGAAGTTTATGTTCGCGTTATCAGCGGCAGACCGATTCATCCACGTTGCTTACTGGTTTCTTTCACGGTGCTGCCGTTCTACGCCGATGTGTAATTCAACGCCTTATTCTTAAGTACTTCCTTTCTCTCTCTCCTCTCTTTGAGGATGCACTGCTTGGCCAGCGAGTACGTGTTTGTTTTTGGGAAAGGGGAAAGTTTGTGAGGGCCATTTATGGCCTCGTTTAATCCGACGACCAAAACAGCACTTCTTTCCCTTTTCCCTCACCCTTTGCTACTCTCTCTTTCTCCTCTATATCGTACTTTTAGAAATGCATCTCACGAGTCCATCTGGGGAAACCAAATGCATGCAGCTTGAGGGAAGTAAACAACGCCTTCCCACATCAGCTACACACCAGATAGAGTTTAGCATTTAATTAAAACGACATTCTCCAGGGTTTTACGAAGTTTTATTGTATTGCTTATGTCAATCTTCTTTTGACTAGGCAAGTTTAACCCCTTTTCTCAATGAATTTAGATGTCATTATGAACGTGTTAGAGCAGCACTTGTCGGTGCTGACATTACGTGCAAACTGAACTAAAAACTTTATATTGTCCGGAAGTTTTGTTTCGCTCATAGCTGCAGTCGCCATCTCGGCCCACCGACACCACCGCATCACACCTGTTGTAGTGTGTGGCGCCCAATTTTTGCTGCCTAAAAGTGGCACACTGACCAAGTAGTAAGCGCATCCTTCACCAACAAATTGACGCTGTGCAGCCCCTAATCATGGCAGAGAACAGCACCACCCCCGACGCATATTGCCTCATCTTTGTTCGTGGCTTGTGTACATTTTCAGATTTAACTTGCCTACCTTAACACTTCACACTGAGACTGCGGAGTGCTAGATTCAAGACAAAGGGACAACACCGCATAGGAACACCACGAGACACGAGCGCAATTGCATTGCTCTCGTGTCTTGTGGTGTTCCTATGTGGTGTTGTCTCCTTGTCTTCAATTGAGCGCTCCCTAGTCTCAGTATGCTCGACCAACTAACTAGCCCCCTACAAAGGTTTACTAACACTTCAGTATTCGTCAAAAAAAGTTAAAGAAATGACGAATCATGTCATTCAAAGACATCTATCTGATGTCCCGCTAGGTTCCTACTACGGTACAAGTCAGTAGTTCTCTTCGGAATGCGAAACGAAAAGCACCAAGCAAAAGTTTGAATTTCTGTCGACGGCCGCACAGTGTCGCTGTCTTCGCATCGTCCGGCGGAAAACGTTCTAACGAGGATGCCAGTGCGGCGGCGTCGCAAGCTTCACAACAGAAGCGCTGCCTGGACGGCCCAGCGCCGCCCTCTTTCCGCGTACACCAGCTTTAGAAAAGAACGACCGTAAGACGGCGCTACTTTCCTTAGCACGGCGGCCGACGGACTTGGCGCGTTAAACAAGGGAGCAGAATGATCTTCACGTACACCCCACAATACGGCTCGTTCTCGTTTCCACCGGTGCGCCTTCGGACGCCGAAGGACGACGAGCTGTTATTTTTTTCTTTTTCTTTTTTCCTTCCTCCTCTGAAGAGCCGCGTGTAGCGGATTTCATCGCCGAGGAAGTTAATTTTAGCCCTTCTCTTTCCTTCTCGCCACTCGCCACTCGCCTTGCCGGTCTCCTTGTCGGCCCTTCCTCACCTTTAAGTGTTCTTTGTTTGCCTGCGACGGACACATACGCACCGGCCGATTAGCTCGTTGGCGGAAAGGCGACAGATACAACGTAACGACGCCCGATATGTACAGACGGTGCAGATGGGGAAGGGAGCAGGGGGAAGGGTAGTGCTGAACGTCCGTCCCGTTCTTTAAAACGTCGCAAAAGAAGCAGTTTTGGGATCGACAAGGAAGGAGTGACAGCGGGGGCTGCTGTCCACCACGGTCGTCTTGGCAGTTCTTGCTAGAAGGATGTTCCGCAGTATAGCAACACATCTCAGGTTGTTCTTAATTACTAAAGTGGGATACAACTTAAAAAAACAGCAGTTGTCGACACTGGGCCACGGTCCGTGGTATCCTGTATTACTCCGCTGGCCAATCACAACAGTAAACGAAATCGGCTTTTTAATGTTTGACTTCATTAAACGAGCTAGGCATAAAAACCCCCCAGCTTATCTTTTTTTCGGTTCTTGTGGTAAGCTTGTCGTTTACGTAACAAGAAAAATTTCTACAACTGACTACTTCTTCGTCGTGGAGGAATCCTGTGCGGCGGTCGTAAATGTGGGTGGAGCTTCACTGCAGGCTTAAGTTGTGTCCGACTATACAGTCGCACTGTCTGACGTAGGTGCCGCGAGCACCGAGCCCCATGAAGACTATACGCGGTATATGGAACACGCCTAAAGGGAATTAAGCATGGCGCGCGTTGTTCGGCTGTTTTTTGTTCTTGCGTGTCTTCTCTGCCCTATTTCGTCGACAGTGCTAAACCGGGTCAACGATGAAAATCTTTTTGCCATTCCCAAATCAAGGAACCCGTGGGTGGTGGCACCGCAGCCCCACCTATAGGTAACGGAGTGGATTCCAAGAGAACGGAAGCGTAGCAGGGGGCGGCAGAAGGTTAGGTGGGCGGATGAGATTAGGATGTTTGCGGGGATAGGGGGGCCGCAGCTGGCATAGGACAGGGTTAATTAAAGATAGATGAGAGAGGCCTTTGCCCTGCAGTAGTCGCAGTCAGGCTGGTGATGATGATGATGGTGGTGGTAGTGGTGGCAGCAGCACCGGGGGCATCAATATCTGACGAAGACTTTCCTGTTCCGCGATGTTTGTCATGTCCCTACCTATATTACCGCAATCTAAGACAATGCTACGAAGTGTGACTACGTAAGTTCCTAGTATCTGCGGCTGCGACAGAGAAGTTAGCATGGTCAGCCCTGGAACAGCACTGCTATATTACCCAGCACTCCGGTGACAGGAAGAGTTGGAGTTGAAGGGGGGGGGGGGGCGTGTATGTGTGCTATGGTATTGTGGATACTGTTACGGTGCTACGAGAGTACCTGATAGCTTTTGTCACACCTTGAATGGGCTGCATTCAAGAGACAATAAGCAGTATGCATGTACCGCAACTCTAGTTGCAGTTACCGGTCAGTGCTTTTTTCTACCATTAAAAAAAAAGAAAAGTGACCCTTGATGCGAGGTTTCTTACTGAAAATATGACCTTTCTTGATCCACTCTAAGACAACTGAAAGACGCATCGGCCTGCGTTCAACCTTGGGGCGATGCGTTGTGCTCTCACCGACCATCCTGAAACAATACGTTGGCGAGAGCTCCAACGGCCACGCAAAAAAGGCAAGGTCAAAATATTCTATACAGGGGAAAAATCGGCATGGATACACCAACATCTGTGGCTCATACGCTATCTCGAATCAAGAAATAGAAGTGGCCTTGATCCTGAAAGCTGAATCTCAATACAGACAAACGGTAACACGAAAGTACTGCTGGAGTGTGTGCGTTAAGTAAGCGAAAGAAGTTAGGTGAGACAGATTACAGAGGTGACAGACTGAGGTAAATTGATGAGACAGGAACACGACGGGGGGGGGGGGGGGGGGGGGCAGAGGGAAAAGAAATGAAGAAGGCTGCTTTACAGTCGGTACGGCTGAACGGAATAAGGAGGAGCATTCGTCTTGTACTTGATATGCTTGCTACGGCCACCGACAAATGCAGGGATTATCGCGTATATCCTTGTGAACGACAGATTTTGTTTTCACAATAGATGTCACAAACCATTTCTTTTACCGAACATCTCCCTTGCCGGCCGGGTTCAAACTTGTCTGCCGTTTATTCTTGACACAATGGAGGTGATCCCGTATATCCTTGTGAACGACAGATTTTGTTTTCAGAAAAGATGTCACAAACCATTTATTTTATGAACATCTCCCTTGCCGGCCGGGTTCAACCTTGTCTGCCGTTTATTCTTGACGCCATGCAAAATATAAAGGAAGTGAGTTCCATGAGGTTGCCAACATCTAGAAAGAAGTCCGTGTTTATCGCAAAAGTTTTAAAAGCAGTGTGATTATGTCTAGATTCACCGTAGAAGCAGTCGTCTATAACGGCAACATATTGGATCGGTTAAGGCGTCCCGCAAGGTTGTGAAATTTCTCAATAGGAGCAAAAAGTACAAAAAATAGCAACAATAAACAGCGGCTGCAATTTCTGTCGACAGTATGGCTGTCAAAATTTGAATGGTATACGAAGAAAGAAACGTAGTTATGAATTTCTCGCTGCAAAAATAAAAGTTGAACCACTAAGTTGTTGAAAGCTTCTTTGATAATGTTTCTGAAAATTTTAAATACTTTATGAATGATTAAAATAGCGAAGGCATCATTAAAATATATAAGAACTTTACACTTTCGAAATCATAGGCGAAAAAAGTGTACGAGATAAAAAGCAAACCAATTAGAAGACTGCAAAATGTCCTAGTTATATCGGCAAAAAAATGAAATCTGCAGACTTTTGCTTTTTTTCCACTAGTTCTAACTTAAGAATTTCACCTAGTAGGGGGTATTCTAAGCAATAAAATATTCTAGGACTCAATGAATCTGGTTTTCGATGTCAGCCACTTCGAGTCTAGCGGAATAACATGTAACTGCGCCGCAATTATCCTAGTATTTGAAAAGCTTTGTTGCAAATCAGTCCAATATGTTTTGACTACGGCATTCTATAGGCGAATGAAGGGCCAACGTATTTTTATTTCAGCACGCCTTCCAAATAATAGTGATTAAAAGAACAGTTCAACAAAGAATTAGAGGAGCGGCCACAGAAGGACGTGTGAAAGCAGCGTAAGATAATTTTTTGCCTATTTGCCATGGTGCACAACTTGCGGAAGTTTGCGGACGAGTTGTTAATAAAATGAATAAAAGACAGAAATAATATCTACTAGCGTTTTGATGTGCTGAGTACTACACCGTGCAGATGACTATACTCGGCGATCACATTCTGTCTGTGCAGTAGAAGCTATGAAAGAGGGTGACCGCTTCCGGAAGTAGGTTGTTGTCACGCGCTAATGAAGCCGATACATTGGCTTTAAAAAAGAAGACTCGGGCTTGTAGCTTCTATTGGGTTGTATATATCGCTTTTACCCTCTTTTTCAGTGCATGGTAATTTGTCATGTTTTTTCTTACCCCATACGCTTAGGTGCTGTGTGTTTTGGGGAAGAGGCCTATCACTTCTCAGGCGTCCGTGCCTTTTTGTCAGCCTCTTAAATAGACCCTCTTCTTAGTACCTTGCCTGCCTTAAGCATCCATCCATCCATCCATCCATCCATCCATCCATCCATCCATCCATCCATCCATCCATCCATCCATCCATCCATCCATCCATCCATCCATCCATCCATTCATTCATTCATTCATTCATTCATTCATTCATTCATTCATTCATTCATCCATCCATCCATCCATCCATCCATCAATTCGCGTTGGATTGACGTAACACACCGCCCCACTTTTAAGAGTTACACTTTGGGCCTTCCCGTACACATGCCCCTCCTATCTGTCCTTCTAAGTGGCGCGCGAAGCTTGCTGCTGATAACTCTCAAGCAATGGCCACGAAATAGATTTAGAAAAAAAATGGCAGCTTAAGTGATCTCTGGAAACCCTTGCACAGTCCAACGCCGCGACGCCGCAGTGCCTGGGGACCATCATCCGCTCCGGGATCGCCTAACTAAAGGCGAACCTGAGACTGGATGTTGAGAGTGCACCCTTGCGGACTTCTAAATGTCTTACTGCGTGACGGTTCAGTATCCCATCCTCGCGTCCGTCGCATAAACCTGTGTGAGGTCTCCCATCTGATTGGGAGACCATATAGTGGAACCTGAGTCCCTTTAGTGGACCCGAGCCGTTTTACTATGACCGCGGTAAAAAAATACCTTGTAAAGAATAAAAAATATCCCGGTTAGCTAAGCTTATAGAGCGATTGCCATAGATGGACAGTGATCCTGGCCTGATCCCAGGACCAGCAAGAGTTTATTCAAGTACAAAGTTTCTTAGAAAGCTATGTACATCTTTTGTCAAAAATTTATATACCAGGTGGTTTGCTTAAAGCTGTGTAGTAGGGTTCTTGTAGCATCCACGGAGGTGATAATCTTTGTAGGAGTACAGACAAAAGTTTACCTCAACTTTCAGAGATTTAATTGAACGCTAGTGCTGCGTAGCTAACGACCTTGCGGGGCCCAAATGCAAGCCTCCCTAGCTGTAGGCTTCTGACCCCGTAGAGTATCTGTTACGGGTGTATTTGGACTCATTTTTGGAAATGTGGTGGAGAGTTTGAAGGATGCTTCACTCCCGCCACCTGTTGGCCCGGTATTGCACTACCTCCGGGATCGGCCTTGTCTTAAGCGCGTCTTTACTATCCTGTCTTTCTATCCCATCTTTCAACTCTCCTACTATCTGCACGTGGTAGCGATTGTGGCTCGGCTTGAGCCAGTGGGCAGGCCTGTGCACTTTCCTTTTCTGTCTTCCTGGCAACAACAGACAGACAGACTGACAGAAGGCTGTACCCTTACAAAAATTTTTAGACAGTCTATAGATTGTCCATAGACTTGTGGCTATAAATTAAAAAGACTCTCAGTACGCAAACCTTAGAGAACAGTTATAGGCAATACAAATCCTATAGACAATCTGTAGATTTATGGCCATACACTTTTAGTAAACCTTTCTCTATAGACAGTCTATAGACTATAAGTAGACAAAAAGAAATATGGATATCGAGGCTATATAGTCTACAAAAAGTCTATAGACTGTCTATAGACAATTTTTGAAAGGGTATCTTTCATTATTGCATATATCGGCACTCAGGTCGACGTTAATGAGTATAATTATATAACCCATTGACTAAAAAGAATAGCTCTCATTGTACAAAACGGCGTTTTCAAGGCGTGCAAAGCCTGAAGGAAACGCCGTATCCTCTGCAGTGAAGGATACTGCGTATAAAGCGTAACCTCTGCTGTGGAAGCAGAGATAAACAAACCGGAAAATTGAGGAAACAATGCGAAGCAACCTTCTTGTCTACTGCGCATATTTTTCTTTTCCTTCCAGGCGAACGGGGTGGATCGATGCATTAGGTAATCCCTCCCCGATGTGGGATAACGGAAACCGTCAGATCCGAGCGAGAAAGCTGAAAAAAAAAAGAGGCGCCGGTGGGAGAAGATGACGTAATCTGATCGGAGAAGGAAAAATCCTCCGAAGGACGGCACATAGAGCGCGCGCGGGCACCGTATAAATAGCGAGTTGGCGCTGGCCTGGATCTCCGTGCAGCCCTGACGCTGGCGGTGGCAGTCACGCGGCGACGGGAGCGAGAGAAACCTTTTTTGTGTGTGTTTTTTGGGGGGCTTTACGTGGCCTAAAGGCAGCGCGAAGATGCGACGCGCCGACTCTCAAACGGGTTGTCCGAATCTGGCTTAGCTTAGCTAATCACGCAAGCTTGCAGGAAAGAAAGCTTGTTTCCGTTTCCAAACACTATTTGTCAGACTGTGTTCTCACGTCGCATGCCCTACGAAAATAGCTGCCCTACTTTGCGGCTACGGCATCACGGGCACCAAAGCAGGATCTCTTTCTTTCTTGCTGCCTGTGGTCTCACAACCAACGTGTGTGCTGGAGATTGCGATCTTGTGGAAAATGAGCGTGCTTCAACCATTGTTATCCCTTATTCACCGCAGCACAGCTCAGAAAGTCTCGGAGCTTTTACAGGAGTGGGAAGAGGCAGTCTTTAGTGATCAGTGAAGATGTCAACATCTGAAAGGGAAAGACCAGCATGAACAGCGACACTGGAAAAAGGCACCGATGGGCCGTTGCCGATGGTACAGGTCATCCTTAAAGGTTCAAGACAAACAAAAGACGGGCGGTGGAGTACAGCACTCGAATCTTATGCTGAATGGGTTATCTATGGTCACATTGTCTTTCTGACTCCTAAGAATGGGTGCGCAAACGAGTGCGGGGTGAACTTGCGTACATCAAACGACTATACGAGACCTTGAGCCGGACTGCTTTAGGAACCACAACAGGGACCAGGCAGAAGCACGTTGCAAAGTACCTGTAACAGCAACTCTGTGCTCTTGGCTATTGACAACCATTTCAGAGTGAAAAGCTCAGATGAGGTAATCCAGTTCCTAAGAAGTTACCACAACTTTGGGCTTCAAGGTTTCTCAATTGATGTTAAGGACATATACTACACGATTCCGCAAGCCGAAATCTTGTCAGCAGTCAATGATCACATAGAAAAACGTGGTGTTGTGCCATTTCAGTGTAGAGTTTCTACCAGTGCTTTCCTCGAACTATTATCGTTTTACCTTAGCTCAACTTTCGCAGAATGGAATGGGGATGTGTGCATTCAGAAAGATGGTATATGTATTGGGTCATGCATAGCCCCGTACTAAGCGATATGCTCTGCTTTGCGCGACAAAAGGTTGCAAGACCGTCCAGAAGGTTTTCGTACGTGTGTGCAGTTTTTTTAGATTTGTAATTTGTACTTGTAGTTTGTTAATTTGTTACTTGTGATTTGTAATTTGTACTTTGTAATTTTACAGTGTGACAACCACGAATTTGAGCAGCTGTTTATAAATGTTAACGCAGTATTCGTGAAGTACCTTGAGCCATTGTCATTAACTCATGAAACACCAGTTCAAGATTTCATCAAGATCTTGGATATATTATTTGCATTTCACTCCTTCCCACGTCTGTTGGTCTTACGAGCCCCGAGCTTGAAAATCCATCCTTCCATGCTCATCAACCCATTCCAAACTCGTAAAACGAGCCATTGTTCACTATGTTTTTAATAATGTTTTAAAAAAGTGTTGTGAGCACGGCATGGAACGAAGCTTTCGAATACAAGTCGATAGCCTAACAAAGGTTGCCTACCCACCCGAAGTTCTGACTTCAGTGGCAGTAAAACTGAAAAAAAAGCTTAAAAGCTCTGAACACAAGCGACAGCATTAGGCAAAAAGAGAAAAGAAAGGTTGTTGTCGTGCCGTACCTCCATCAGGTTTCACACAACCCCAGAAGGATTGGAAACCGTGCAGGTGTTCATGTCGTGTTCTCAGCGCCAAAAAAACTGTCTAGCATGGGCAAGAAGGTAAATAGCAGAAATTTTGAACCGCGCGGGAGTCCAGTTAGGCACGGTGAAAATTTTGTTACCTGTCAAGAAGGAATCGTCTATTCTCTGCCCATGTCCTGTGAGAGGAGTTACGTTGGACAGACGGGCCGCTGTCTCAACAAAAGATTAAAAGAGCATCATGACAATGTCGCACGTGTGGCTACTTCAGGCCACGTGCCAAACATTGTAGGGACTGCAAAACAGAAGAAACGGAAGAAAGTGATAATGATGCCTGTGAACCGCACTGTACAGAGAATTAATGCAGCGTGATAGGAAAACATCATGACGCTCTTGCAAGAGAAATAATGGAGGCACATATGATTGCAAGATTGCAGGATGTTTTTATAAGCGCGCCTTCAATAGCATTGTCACAGAAAGAAATGGAGTACCTTGATTGCGAGATTTGACACGTGCCACATTTCCGCTGGCACTAGTTGCTTCCGTGCATGTTTTTCGGGTTTTCTTTCCTTTCTGCTGGTAGCCAGCAAGTATAAAAGCTTGCTGGCCGTCCAATGAAAATCAGTTGTCAGTCAGCGCTCTGTTTTGTGACGTGTGCGTTCCTTCTGTCCCGTCTTTAGGGCTGTAGATATGGAAGGATGCTTTGGGCAGAACATGGCAGACGGAAGCAGGTCCCATACCGGAAGTGGGCGCTGTCCAATAGTATGCGTCGGCGGCGCAGCAAACGGTTTCGGTACTTAGCAAATCTTATCTAGGTGGCTTTAGTGCACAGAAATTCAGTGCGCCGATGGGCCCCGTGTGGTGCTTGGGATGTGGGTGCGTATGCGGGCAGGCCTATCTTTAGTTTACTGCCGCCAGTCGTTATTTGCTATCGAGGGGTGCCATGTCATGTTCGATATGGCTACCGTGTAAGGTGGTCCGCATATTTGTTCCAATATCCGTGATCAAGCCCAGAAATTCTGGACAAATGTTTTTAGTTTGTGAAGCTACCACTTCTATAAATTATAATTCTCGCCAAATTCCACTGAGTTTCTATCACTGTCGGAAGTAGTCGGTTTGTGCACACGAGTAATTTTACAAGTCTCATTTTGCAGCGCGTCAGAATAGTCGGCCATCAGATTTCAACATGCTGGCGCAGAATCTCAGCGTACGCTTTAGTTTCCTCGCGATTACTCGTCAAACTATCCCCTTTGAGTTACGCGGTGTCATGAGGCGGCTGTCCGGAGGCACTAGCTGGGGCGTCTTGTGGAGCTGGGGTTATATATCATACCTCATTTGTCACAAGCCTAGCCAGACCTGGGGCATCCTTAAAGCAATAAATCGATGACATTGACGAAATTGTGCCGTCGCAGGTGCAATACACCACGTGATGAAAGACAGTGACTCCGAAATAAACAGTCCTTACTCTAGGCTTCTTTTCTCAACACTGTACTTCTCTGATAAAATAATAGCATACATTTCCTCCAAAGAAGCACATAATACACTGCACGTCGCTTGTTCTAGGTTTGAAGGTAAGCATTTCCGGAATTCCTTGCTTTTATTTTGTGTTATCTTAAATTTTTACACAATGCATCAGGTAAACGGGCTTGAACCAAGAAGAAATGTGATATAATAGATAAACCTTTCAAGCTTCACGTGCAACACGACATCTTTAGAACTTCCTTTGTATTATTACACCTTTGTTCGCAAGAACTTGTGAAACCGCAGCGGTGGCCTAGTGGTTTGAGCATCCGCCTCGCATGCGGGAGGTGCGGTGTTCGATCCCCAGTGCCGCCGGGTACCCACCGGTGATACAATGGGTACAAGCTTTCCCCTGGTCTGGTGCTCGGCTTATTAAGGGTGAAATGCTTGGGAAATGGGTCTTTGACCCCCACCTTGAGTAAAGGAAAATGCCTTGCGTCATGGCGCTCTTTGGCCGCAGATGCCCTTGCGCCATAAAAATTCATCATCATCAAGGACTTATGTACGCAACATACAATAACAGTTACAGAAAAAAATGTTTCTATGAATCTTTTCTCTTTGTAGCTGCATTATGCAGCAAGAATTAAATAGTGCGCAGCATTAATGTTCACAGTGGTGAAAACTATAGAGGCCGTATGAGGACAACTCTAGGTGCTTACCACGAAAAGTACGTACTTATACGCCTTTTGCCTGCGAATTCGTGCCCGTGATTGGGTATCAACAACTAAAGAGTTAATTTTCGGCTATTTATTTGTTTTTTACTTACTACTTCATTGTCCTCAACCGTACCCGCAAACATGTCTTTACCACCCTTTCTTAAAGATAACTATTGGTGAACGACCAATACCTTTCATAGTGTGCGTTTCTTATTATTTCAGTTTCTCACAATACGTTTACATACAATCCCTATTTCTCGGCTTCTTTCTATTACGGTTATTTCGTAGTAATCAGTGCGCCTTCTACTAAATCTCGCAAGGTGTTTTCGTTCACTACATTCTGTGTATTTTTGTTTCAATATCGCTGAATAATATCCCTATGTCATTCGTTACGTTTTTTAGCTACTGTCCACATATTGCGCGATTTTCTCCCCTACATATTACAGTTTGTGGTCTTTTGTAAAGCAGGTCTTAATCGCTGTTTCGCCTTCAGGACCTCTTCCTGTATATCAGCATGTTGGTTCATTTTAACGTAGTAGTAAATACGAAAGAGTGACAGGCATCGAAAAAATGATATACTTAGGTATTAACGCTCTTCCTCATTTAATACTCAATAACTGAAGCGATTTAGGTGTACTTGAAATACAGAAATATTGGAGCGGAAACTTCAGCTCTTTCGTAAGGGTGTATTGAGACAGCGCCAATGGGTCGATGCCGATGCATGCGGAATTGGTCACTCTCGAATTTACATTCATAATGTTTATTAGTTTCGGACACCTGCGGCCGAAGTGAAATGGAAAAATTGTTAGTGCTTCAGCGTAAAGCGGTTCGATTATTGATGCCCTCCAGAGCCTACATCAGCGCAGGTGAACTAATGGAGCAGCCTGCTATACCACCTGTTACAATCTCCTACACTATCAGGCTATGCCTTCTGGTGAACACAAAAAGAACAGATAACTACAATAGCTTCTATAATCATTACCTTAGCAGAGATTCGAGTTACTTTTTGCGGCGACCTCAGTTCTAGTAGAGCGCCCTCGTACCAAATATGGAAAGGAAACTTTGGAATATCAAATTACGGTCATCTGTAATGCTCACTCTAAATTAATTGATATCAAAGAAATGCAAAACGGCTCGCAAATTTAAGCATAAATGATAATAATAATTGGTTTTTGGGGGGAAAGGAAATGGCGCAGTATCTGTCTCATATATCGTTGGACACCTGAACCGCGCCGTAAGGGAAGGGATAAGGGAGGGAGTGAAAGAAGAAAGGAAGAAATAGGTGCCGTAGTGGAGGGCTCCGGATTAATTTCGACCACCTGGGAATCTTTAACGTGCACTGACATCGCACAGCACACGGGCGCCTTAGCGTTTTTCCTCCATAAAAACGCAGCCGCCGCAGTCGGGTTCGAACCCGGGAACTCCGGATCAGTAGTCGAGTGCCCTAACCACTGAGCCACCGCAGCGGGGTTAAGCATGAATGCAGGAATTTCATATCACTGTCTGCATGATTTTGTAATGCGCGGTCGTGCAATTTTCTTTCTTTTTTTTTTCTTTTTACTTCTTACTCCCACCTTGAACAGAGCATTCTTTTCAGTGATTGACTTTAAATGTACTAACCAACTTTTTTTTACTTTCCTTTTGCTTTTTGCATAGCACTGTTACATTATGTTTTTCATATGTACATTTAGCCACAGTACAATATTCTGGATAAAGATGCTTGTTCTTGTATAACTGTTGTTGTGGAGAGCGACTGCTGACGCGCCACTGTTGCTGCACCATCGGTGCCCTCTGAGGCCAGGGCCTAGTCAGGAGGATGTGCTCCCTCCTTTGGCCTGCCTCAAGGGCTAGAACTATGAATTACCTCAATGAACGATATCTCCATGGCAGTCCTCATACCATTGCTTGCGCAGTGGTGCTACAGTCAAGCGATGCGCCACTGCCCTGCAATGACAGGTGCTGCCACCGGTGGGACTTGTGAGACTCAGGGTTGCCCTTCCCAAGCAATTTAGCTGCCACTTTCCATTGTGGTCACTTTGGTCACAATCCGGTGGGCAGTTTGTGATGACGCCACAAGCTCACGTGACCTAGGTGGCCCACCTAGGCTGCTTCTCTGTGGATTTTTGCTGTCAACGATGACGACGACGTGGATCTTATGCACAACGAAAGCCTTAACGCTATCTCGTTAATAAAAATTGGCCCGACACTTATGCCCCGCCTTAACGGTATGACGCGATAGTGGCCTGTGGTCATCTCTAGTTAAGCGCATACTCATTAGCATTCAGTAGTAAGATACCACTTTACATGAAAGAACACCCCACATGCATATAAACTCCCGCTAATAGAAACCTGTAAAGGTTAACGAATTGCTGGCGGTTTAGCTTTGCGGCGCATGGAATATTGTGTGTAAACAGAGTACCCAACAATTCTGGATAGAAACATTTTTGAAGAGGAAATAATTCATGAGCACAGTTTTTTCAAACATTGTACGTTTCCATTGTAAGAATCAATATATCCGCACATCTCCCGTGGACAGGCCCACATTTTTTTTTTTTTGCTATTAACGTTCTTGTTGTCGTCAAAAGCGCCCTCCATCTGTTTTCTACGGCAGTCTAAACTGCTCGATGCGAGCGATGAAAACACTACAAAAACATTTTGCCACATATCGCAAGAATGAACAAGTATTTTAAGCAATTCCATATCAGTACCTAACAGTTATCCAGTATTCATTTTTTTTCTCCAATAATGTTGGACATGTTTGCAGGTTGACCACAGCGCCACTTACATGAAAGCGCGATCGATGTACGGCGAATGTTCGGCGAATGTCCGGACCCCGTAGAATATATGTTACGGGTCCAATTGGACTTAATTTTGGAAATGTGGCGGAGAGTTCGAAGGTTGCTCCACTTCTGCCACCGGTTAGCCCGGTATTGCACTGCCTCCGGGATCGGACTTAGTCTTTATACCACGCGTCTTTACTATCCTGTCTTTCTATCCCATCTTTCAACTCTCCTACTATCTGCACGTGGTAGCGATTGTGGCTCGGCTTGAGCCAGTGAGCAGGCCTGTGCACTTTCCTTTTCTTTCTTCCTGGCAACAACAGACAGACAGACACACGATCGATGTTTCCACTGACGCAAGGAGCCAGTTATGCGCCTTTTTCATCAAAATAAACGGAGTCTACAACGTTGCCAACGCCAGCGCCTATGAACACAATGAACGGCGGGGGCCTATTGCTGAAATTTAAATTGGTTTCTGGGAAGGAAATGGCGCTGAGCATCTGTCTCACATTCCGGCGGACAAGAAACCGCGCCGTAAGGGAAGGGATTAAGGAGGGCGTGAAAGAAGAAAGGAAGAAACAGGTGCCGTAGTGGAGGGCTCCGGAATAATATTTCGACCTCCTGAGGATTTTCAACGTGCACTGGCATCGCAAAGCACGCGGGCACCTTTTGCGGTTCGCCTCCACCGAAGCGGCTGGTAATAATAATAATAATAATAATAATAATAATAATAATAATAATAATAATAATAATAATAATAATAATAATAATAATAATAATAATAATTGGTTTTGGGGGAAATAAAATCGCGCAGTATCTGTCTCATATATCGTTGGACACCTGAACCGCGCCGTAAGGGAGGGGATAAAGGAGGGAGTGAAAGAAGAAAGGAAGAAGAGGTGCCGCAGTGGAGGGCTCCGGAATAATTTCGACCACCTGGGGATCTTTAACGTGCACTGGCATCGCACAGCACACGGGCGCTTAGCGTTTTTCCTCCAATTCCGCGTTTTGCCAAAACTTTTTTAACGAAGACGCAAGCAGCGCGCACCTAAATGTCACTACCGCCGCGTAGCTCAAAGCGCGATTAAAATGTCCACAGACCCAGTTATGCGCCTTTCCTTTCGGGACTTTCGCACACAGTTTGAAATTGATGTAGACGACGATGTGCAATGCGTTACGCGAGAATGCGTTGCAATCTAACACGCTAAGGCGCCTGTGTGCTGTGCGATGTCAGTGCACGTTAAAGATCCCCAGGTGGTCGAAATTATTCCAGAACCCTCCACCACGGCACCTCTTTCTTCCTTTATTCTTTCACTCCCTCCTTTATCCATTCCCTTACGGTGCGGTTCAGGTGTCCGCCGATATATGAGACAGCTACTGCGCCATTTCCTTTCCCCCAAAACCAATTATTATATTATTATTATTAATCTAACACGGGGCGTGATCGCCTGCGGCGATAGCATGTGCCCTCGTGCAGTAGACAGCGAAGCTGATCTGTTTGCACCGCCGAGGGTTGGAAACTCAGTCGCGGGGCACAACTTACTCATGTAGCGGCATGTGTCCTTTATGCACTTCAGTTACCACAAACTAAAGAGGAGGTGAAGGAGAGGGAATGGCAGGAAGGTTAACTGGAACAATGAACCAGTTTGCTACCCGGCACAGAGGTAGCAAACCGCAAACTAAATAACATGTCATTTCGCATTCTTCAAAGAGCATAGCCTTCACCAACTCGCCCAGTTTTCCGTTCCGGCGAAGTATGTAGCTGACACCAACATCAGCCGCATATAAAGTCCTCAGATGAAAACAAATTGGGCGCGTGTTAGCACGTGTGCGGACGAGAGTTGACGTCGCAGCCAGCGCTCTTACGTATAGTCCTCCATGCACAGCCGTACATCCCTGGTGAGAAAGAGGTCTTCAGGATGCACATTTCGCTTTTGTAGTGAGAGCCACACGGGGCTAGCAGTCGAGCATTTCGCGGTACATGGGAGAGGCCAGTTGTGCGCATGCGCCGTTACCATGGCAACCGGAGAGGAGTAAGGTGTGGGGTGCGCTTCGCCGTCGCCGCGGCCGCGCGCCCGCTCTACCGTCGGAGCAGTTGTGCGCATGCGCCGATACCATGGTAACCAGAGAGACCCCACAGCTGCGCCGCGCGCTTCGTCGCCGCCTCGCCGCACGCCGCTCTATCACCCGAACCGCCCATCGCATGCGCAGCATTGCGTACAAAAGGCGGAGATGTAATGGGCGTCTGTATCACAACGTTTGGCATGCATGCAGAGAAGGAGAGTCCAGCCGCTGCTAAAGGCTGGTATAGACAAGAGAAAATTTAACTCCTCCGATCCTGACGTTGTCGACTGGCACTTGCCTACTCAACAAAGATTGAGCGTCAGAAGGCGGAGAGAGCAGCGGAGACGCCCGAACAGAGAGAGCCTTGCCAAACAGTGACGCCAGACTGCCGAGAGTAATATACTGCCCATAGCCGCCTAAATGGAGTTTATGGAAGGCGTCGGTCAACGGGAACCAGCAGAAGAGGACGTGAAGGCCCATCGTGGGACTGATCACACCATTCGAGTTTCCGAAAAACAAGTTCAGCCAGGGAAACGCACCTCTTGCTACGTATATCCTGGCATAGTCGAGCTAAGCCACTGCCAATTTTTTTGAACCATTTGCCTGGGTAATAAGTGCCGGCTTGAAGTTGTAGATCAACTAAATGGTAGGAAAAACCCTTTTCATCACTTCTGTGGGTTTTTTGAGTTGAGGGGTGCCGTATCGACTCGAATATATACCGGGTGTTTCAAATAAAGTGGCCCACATTTGTTTTTTTAAATAGGCTTGTTCAGGTATGAAGACGGCTTCCGCGGCAAAGTGGTACCCGCGTTGGCAGACATCAGAAAACATGTAAATAGTGTTAACTATTTAGCCGCTTAACTCATTTCTGATAATTAACTTTTCAACTATAACAGTTAGGCTACTGGTTGCAATTAGAGGCTTGTATCAGGCCGTTAGTAATAACCGTATCAGTTTTTACGAAAACGCTATTACGCACTCCGCTGTGGCTCGGAAAAACTTGGCCTTTTCGACTATTTATGCGCACTGGAGAGGTTGCTGTGGCTGCATGCTTTCGAAAACGCATGTATTTTCGCACGATGCAGCCAGATTTTGTCGAGCTACAGCGTAAAAGGTAATTGCGTTTCCGAAATTCTAAAAATTGGTCTTGTTATTACTAACTATCAGATACAAGTCTCTAATTGCAACCAGTAGCCTAACTGTTACAGTGCAAAAAACTTAATCATCAGTAGTTAGTTAACCGGCTAACTAGTAAACATTATTTACACGTTTTCTGACGTCCGCCAGCGCATGTAGCATTGCGCCGCGGAAGCCCCTTCATACCTGCAAAACCCTACTTTAAAAACTTCTTGTTCACCTTTGCTGAAACAGGTGGTATATATACATAATGCAAGCATAAGGACCCCTTCTGAGCAACGTTGTTCGCCTAAATCGGCGCTTTTGAATCCCAAATGTGTCTAACTCCGTAATGCTCTGACAATTCCGCGCTCCGCTCATCGCCGCGTGGGACTTCCTCTCCTTGTCTGAGCGCTTGTTTGCTTGGCTTCAAAGCCGCAGGAGCTAGCGTAACACGCACCGTGGCCTTCCCGCTCTTCGTACCAGTCGGTATAGATTGCCTTCGACGCCATCGTTCCATCCCTCGCTTATATCCTGCGTGAGCAGTCGGAGGGAAAGCGCTTCTCACAAGCGAACGCGGCAACGAGATCGAGGCAGCCTTGGCAAGACCTCCCGGCAGCCCCCCGATCTCACAGCGTCGCTTACTGCGAGCGCTCAGTCTGGCATATATATGCCTCTACGGTTGTATACGAGTTTGAACGCGTAGCAAGCCAGATACTTTCGTTCGGCAGCGACAACCCTGTTTCTTTTTTCTTCGAAAACCACGCGCGAGCACCTTTTCTTACTGTCGCGGAGCTTCGCTCTGCCCAAGCAGCCGCCCTATCGAGCCAGCGAATGCCGAGTATCTCTGTTCGGAATCGAAGATCGCGGCGTTCTCTCTCGCACGGCAGCTGCTTGGCATTAGGCGGCTTCCCGAATTGCGGGGAGTCTGCTCATGGCGCGGAACTACCGAGCCGTACTAGGACGTCAACGAGTCTCTGCCCGAGTTTGTAGCTGCTTGCCTGATGTCGGGACTCCTGGCTGAGAAATGTCGACAACCTTATTTCGCGTGCTGTCGCTTGTCCTGCGGACGGCGAGAGATCGTATGGTTACATTTCATGACATAACCATGCACTACCGTTTAGGTAGACTTCTGTATCCCCCCGTACATATTTTTCTCACCAAACCCCAAGAGATTGCGTGGAGGCAACTCCAAACGAACACCTTCCCCAACCCGCGATATATACCCACATATACACTGCGGTCTACTCTCCCTCCTGTCAACTATGTGGCCAACATGCCACTCTATCCCACATACGCTGGGCTTGCCCTCAGGACTCCCCTCCGCGAGGTTTGCAGCTCTCGAATCCAGACCAGTGGGAGGCCGCATTGCTCAGTTCTGACTCGGACACACCGATCCGGGTTATGAGAAGAGCCCTAGTAGTCGCCGAACGCCACGGGCTATGGCCACTTGATGGGGCTATAACCCCACACCAACTGTTACCTTGGTCGACGAAAATAAAGTTTATCCTCCTCCTCTTCCTCGGCGTGCGCGGTTTTAAGTGCCGCGTTTAAAGCATGCATGGGAAATCTAAAGAGCTGTCATTGTTAGCTCTAGGACTATTCCAAAGGGCAAAGAAGAGCGTTTTCATTAATTCATCCTCTTATGCCTTTAGATACGGTCATTATTTTGTTCTGAATAGGAATGCCATTAAGTCCACTAAAAATACAGGCATTCTCTGCCCCGGTCCGACAAACCGCCGACTCCTTGGCTTTTAATTTTGCAGCCTAATAAAGTTTTTGTCATATGTAATATAATCATTGTAGAGCCAAACCGGAGATCATAGCCTTATGCACACGCTTTTCATATCCTTTTTAACCATGGTGACAGCATTGTTTTAACTACTGTTGTTATCCATACGTTACTACTCCGAGAAAGCATGGAGTGTACTAAACTGGCAACAAGGGCCTGGCATCACAAGTTTCTAACCGGTAGCATCTAGAGTCACTGGATAAATTATCTAGCGACTCCAGTAGCATCACGTCACCTACCGGCAGCATTTCCGCAATGGTTTTGAAATCGAAGTAGTCGGAGGTACGAACGCGTTGAGTTTAAAAGTGTTTTAACAATTTTTGAATCGGTGCGTCTGATTTGGTGTCCGTTTATGTGCTAGCCCTCTTTTAAATACCGAGGTAGTGCGTTATCACATGCTGCTCTCTTCGCTTTATGCCGTTTCCACTGCGAGATAAAGGTGACTCCCAAAGAAATATTTTTCCGGACCCCTCCACTACAGCTGCTCTTTCTTCCTTTCACACCCTCTTTGATCTCTTTTCTAAAGGGTCTGTTGCGGTGTCTCCTCAGAATAAGACAGTGACTGCGTCTTTTCTTTTCTGAATGGAAATATATTCTGCCAGTTAATAATGGGCTGCTGGTCTCACTTTCAGTTCGGTCAGAATTAAGTGTTCGTTTTCAAAGCATGTCCAACATTCTTGGACAAAAATTTTTAATACTTGAAAGCGGTAAGGTACTGGTATAAAAATATTGAAGGTAATGGGTCCATTTTTTCGATAATTATCAAACTCTTTCTTTTATAATGTTTCCATCGCTGGCATCGAGCAGTTCAGGTTGCCATAGAAAACAATTAGGTAACACTTTTGACGATAGCATAAACGTTAATAGTAAAAAAAAATCAAACCTGCCGGCGAGAGATCTGCGGATATAATGATTGTTATGGTGAATTCTCACAATAAATGAAAAAACTGCGCTCACAAACTCTTTCCCGTTCAAGAATGTTTTTGTTCAGAATAGTTGGGTATGCTCCCTTTCAATTCGCGCCTAAAAGAACAAAAGTTCAGTTGGAGGTAGTGCAAGAAGAGAAGGAAGGTATGATGAAGGAACAAGTTTGATGAACGCCTCCTTAGAAGACGGTTGCACTTTGGGATGAACCATGTCCCCTTCTCATTGCTTTCTGTGATATGCTTGTGCTCTCAATGCTTAAATGTGGTATAATAGTTTGGCCACATGAGTGTATTTTCTGCAGATACATGAAAGCCTTGGCAGTGTAAAAACGCGCCCTACTGCTTCTTAGCCTTTGTACTTGGCAGACACAATCGTGTATGGAACAGAGCAAGTCCTGTGCATTCTACATAACTGGATGTTTTTCCATAGGAGCTTCTGTTTCCTCTCTTCCTGCCACGAGCACTCGACCAGTCATTGAATTTAAAATCCCTTCCCTTACGGCGCGGTTCAGGTGTCCAACGATATATGAGACAGATACTGCGCCATTTCCTTTCCCCCCAAAAACCAATTATTATTATTATTAAAATGTGTAGTTGTGTCACCATGGCCGGCTAGAAAAGAAAGCAATTATAGAAGCACTTGTAACAATAGCGATCTAAACAATAGTGGCATTAGCAGAAGTATTTGTATCACTAATAGTATTAGTGGCGGTAGCGTTTTTAATACTAATAGTATAGTAGCAGCAGTAATAACGGTAGGAGTAGGAGCAGTAGCAATGATAGTAGTAGCAGTAGTAGTGGCAGTAGTTATTAGTCTGCGTTAAAAGGCCCCAAACTATCATTCTCATTATCCGCATTACATACACTGCAGGACAAAGTCCTCCTCCGGTGCTCCTAGGACTTTTCCCTGCGACAGCAAGCTTTACTGGCCGGTGCATGCTAAGATGGCTAGATAAGCCTACCGCACAGGTAAGTAGTAACAGAGTTGTAGTAGTAGCAAGTCTATTTTCTAGAGAACGATAAGTGTTACTCAGCCTCCAGCATAATAGTCTGCGATAAAAGGCCCCGAACTTGATTTCGGGCTTACCGGGATGTGGTCGAAATGACTTTGCGGCGCAATACTAAGCGGAGGCACCTCAGTCAAACGGCATGAATTGTTTTCGATTAAATTGTAGGCTTGGTTTGTAGTCTCAGTGAGAAGAATCACTCTCGATGAAGGAAAGTCAAAATGCCACGGATCACGATTCCGCTGACCGTTTGTCCCTTCTTTGTGCTTGGAATCCAAACTTAATTAAAATTCTCAACGCATATGGACAACAGACGACCTTCCGTCGAGGTCCTGATCGCGTGTTGAAACCGAGCTATTGAAATGTATCGCCGATAATCTTGACATACCTCCTTGATGTAGCACTTGACCCAGTTGCATTTGCGTGGGAACGAAATCTTGTAAGGCCTTCGCGCAATCTAAACTGATTCTGAGTTCCCCACTCAAATTTATCTCCCATTGTAGGACATGTGGATCTTTGAGTCTCAGGCCTTGTCTGCTTACTGTGTGCGCATAAACATCGTGGTGCTTTAAAAAGTTGAACGCTTATGCATCGAATTTGAATGTGGAACCCCAGTGCGTGCTTTGCATGTGAACTGAAGACTAATTCGAAGGAGAAGTTACATTTGTGCATGCTGGCCCCGTTAACCTAATCTACGCTCGTAACAGAAGCCAAGGCACTTAGATAAAAATCGCGATCTCTTCAAGAATGAAGACTTCTTACTTTACGAAAATCTTTCCCGATGAGTAAACCGCAAATTCTTTGTGCTCTTTCTTTGGAAAAAATATTGGAGCCGGCTCGCGTGACCGTGCCATGCGCCCGCGATCGGTTGGAGAAGACGGACATGCTGCTCAAAGTTTGACACTTAGTTCGCCACAGGCATTCCTTCTTACAACCTCCCGCGTCATCATCATTGGAAAAAAAATTCTAGACGGGCGAGTAAACTTTACCCAAGTGGATTTAGAGTTTACAAACCGCTTGAGGCACCGAATGACATCAGGTTCTATGCTCAGGACCAACGAGAATCGGCATCAGAGCTAGATCAAGATTTTAGTAGGTTTTAATGTAAACGGTTTCGAAAGGGGGGGATAGGAGGTGTTCATTTGGATGTTCATGAGGAAGATTAACCAAAGCCATGTCTCAATCGGGCTTTCAAGTACGTGGCATTGATGTCTACCTGCAAAAAAACTATGCCTTCGCACAATATTTCATGCTTAGCAACGATAAACCGCCGGAATTTTTTTTCCTTTCTTTATAAAGCCATCCCTCACCCCACGCACTTGAAAGGGGAAATAATAATAATAATAATAATAATTGGTTTTGGGGGAAAGTAAATGGCGCAGTATCTGTCTCATATATCGTTGGACACCTGAACCGCGCCGTAAGGAAAGGGATAAAGGAGGGAGTGAAAGAAGAAAGGAAGTAATAGGCGCCGTAGTGGAGGGCTCCGGAATAATTTCGACCACCTGGGGATCTTTAACGTGCACTGACATCGCACAGCACACGGGCGCCTTAGCGTTTTTCCCCCATAAAAACGCAGCCGCCGCGGTCGGGTTCGAACCCGGGAACTCCGGCTCAGTAGTCGAGCGCCCTAACCACTGAGCCACCGCGGTCGCATTTAAGAAACAGGGTACAGTAAAAAAGATAGGTCGACGGGGAGGCACATCGAAAACCTACAGAATCTTTTCCTCAGATGATGTTAGAAAAATTGTTATGCCCCCTCCCGAAAAATTTATTTATTCAGATTTCATTCCAATTTTATTTTATATTTTTTCTGTTCACGAACCAATATTTCCACTGTGTACCATTGGTAAAAAATTGAAAACAGTTGCCGTGAGAAAAGGAAAGGCCCCGTCTCAGTCTGCGTGGACACCTGCATCGTCATGAGGAGTGAGTGAGTAAAAACTATTGACCAAAACAGTACAGTGGTTGCCAGATGGGGAAGTCCAGACCATTCAGGTCTCGGACCGCATTGGCCCATTTGACAGCCTTGACTTGAGTGTCTCGGTTGTCGCTGGCCTTTATTGAAAGTCACGCGTCAGTTGAGGGAGGAGTCTTGAGATCTGGGGGTGGAGGATGCACTTTACAGTCCTATATTAGGTGATCTAAAGTAACTATTTCGCTGTGGAAATGGCAGTTGGTGCTAAAGCTTTGAGTAAACTTGTGCGTGTACACATTTCGGTTGGGGAAGGAGTCGTTATGAAGTTTTCTCCAGGTCACGTGCTGCTCCCTCGAGAGGGAGCAGTGCGGTGGCGGGAATTGCCTTTGTCCGAGTTTGAAACGTGTGCTGTGGCGTGGTAGGAGGTTAGCGTTTCGCAGGTTGCCTCCAGGTCCAGACCGTCCAGTGCTCGGTTGGCTCTAACTCGAGCTTGTGCGTGAGAGGCCTCGTTTCCTGGTTTCCGGCGCGCGTCGGTACTCATACCAGGTCAATGTCTCGGTGGGGGGACGTTCCGTCAACATTTTACAGGTTATTTCTGACCGTCAGTGAGATGCGGCCTTTGGCAAAGTTGGTGATGGCGTAGTTGGAATGGCTATAACGATGGCTGTAGCGTCTGTAAAGGCAACGGCAGATGCAACTGCGGCTTCTTCCACGGATTCTGCGTTTTAGGTGAATATCTTAGTGGCCATGGGGGAAGTGGCCGGGTCAGTCTCGAGGATAGGGTACCGTGCAGATGGCAAATTTGTGGCGGCTGTCTTGGTAGATGAATGCATTGACGTAGATGTAGTCTTGTCTCTGCAAGTGTAGATGCGTACCTCTTGCTCCTGCCTCCCGCGGACCCTGTTGCGTGTGCGGGTTAATTTTTTTCGGTTGAGATTTTATTCGTCTTTTTTCGGATATGGCTAGGCAAAGGGCCTGGATGGTCCTCCATAGCTTCCCCTTCGATGTCCATTCCATCCACGATGATCCTCTCCTCGAAACTCCTGGAGAGTCGAGCTGTCTGTTTGGTTAGGTTTACTTCTTTAAGTTTAGAAAAGGTATTGTGTACTTCAAAGGCGACAAGTTTCTCCTTGCCTGCAAATTTAGGTAGGCCCAACACTGTTTTTTATGCGTGCCGATTAAGATAACAATCTTTTGTTCTTCTGCCTTCCTAAGATGGATTTACGTACCAGCGTATGTAATTTTGCTGATGAAGGTGGCTTGAAGGAGTTTGCGCAGGTCGTGCTCCTTCGTGCCTCGTCTCTTTCTGGCGATGCGCCTCATCATGCGCGCCGTCTGATGTACTGAGCTTTCCAGTCTCCCGAGGCCTACAATGCTGCTGGGGGTGTTGAAGGTATGGAGTCCTAAAGCCCGTATGTTCTCCACTTCTATATTTTTGCTTTGAATCTCAATGTCGATTGCGATCCTGTCTTCGGGGTTTTTGCTCCGTCGAACGAAGCGTAGTTCTGATTTGGGTTGGGAACATTCGTGCGTGACTCGTTTTCCCTCCTCCTCCACCGTGTCAGCCGCTGCTTGGAGAGCTTCTTCTAAGTTCCCTACGGAACCGAGGTTCATGCAGATGGTAACGTCATCTGCGTACAGAGAACAACCGATGTTTTCAATGGCATTGAGCCTGTCTGGATGCTTCATTAAAGCCAGGTCGAAGAGAAAGGGCGACAATAAGGCCCGGCAGTTTCCGAGCCGAGTAGGATTGGATTTCAGTGGTCTGATGGTGATCTCAACCGTTCTCTTTTCTTGGAAGGATTTAACGTAATTGTATTCCCGTTCGCATGGGTTGAGGTCGGCTAGGTGTTTCAGAATGGTATTGTGTAAAATGTCGACAGCCTTTTTAAGATCAAGTCTTAATATTGCAATGGTGGTTTAATGGACGGGTTGAATACGTGACTTGATAGCTGGAGCGTGCCGTTTTGGGTAGAGAGTCCTCTTCTGAAATCCACGATGGAGTGTTGTATTAGGTTGCGGTCTTCGGTGTAGTCCCGTAGTCTGTTCAGTAACACGTGCTCCATGAGCTTTCCGAGAGAGGATGTGAGGGAAATGGGTCTTAGGTTGTCCACGTTGAGTTTCTTGTTAGGTTTCGGAATAAATGTCATTTTGGCATGTTTTTTTCAGCTCCTGGAGATGATTCCTCTCTCCCAGCATATGTAGATGTAATCTTTGAGTGTCATAACAGATTTCAGATCTAGGTTACGGAGCGCCTTATTTGTAATTATGTTTAGTCCTGCCGCAGAGGTTGTCTTCAGCTCACCCAGCGCGGTCCAGACATCTGCGCCACTGAACGGCTTGTCCAGCTGCGGATTCGATTGTCCCGAATAATGTGGTCCTTTTCTCAGTCGTGTGCGGTGTTTAGGTATTTGCCCCGATGAAGGTAAAAAAAGTCTTTTTTCGTCCCCGGGGTGTTGATGGATGATTGTAGCGAGTTGTCTCTTCGCGGCCAACTTGGACTGCGTGTGGCCGAAAAGGTGGTGGAGCAGCTGTCACGTCCTCTTACTCCCCAGTTGTCCGTTTAGGCTGTCGCAGGTTTGATGCCACTGTTACCGGTTGAGTTATCTCACAAGTTGTTCGATTTCTCATTCGAGTTTGGCGATTCGAATTCGACTCCGTAGCCTTCTGTTGAGTCTTTATCTCTTCCACCTCTTCATGAGACTGTTTCTTGTCTCCTACATGTGTGCCAACCTCGAATCGGGGGGCGGTTTTCGGCGTCTATATGGATTTACGTATAAATTTGACCCCATCTTGGATGTCTTCGATAGGAGCCGGAGCTGTTTGATCCCTTTAGTTCCTGAATTTTTCACAATCTGTGAATTTCGTTAGCTTCCATTCCTTCTTCTAATTCTCGGTGCCAAATGTAGTGGCCAGGATGTAGCGGTCGCTGTTTAGATGCACGCCTGTGTTGCGCCAGGCGGAATTCGTGACAGTCTTGGCTAGCGTGAGGTCCGGGGTGGTATCTCTTCTAAGGCTGTTGGCAGTTCTGGTCGCCGAGTTGTAATTGATTAGTAGAGAGAGTCCTGATTATTTCGGATTTTATTCCAGAGTATATTACCTTCCTTGCACGACTTGTGGCATCCCAGGTCCACGTTCGGCGCGTTAAAGTCGCCCGTTATCACTAGCTTCCCCTTCTTGGTTAGTTGTGTAGTCGAATCTAGCAATGCCGGGGTTTCTCTAGGTTGACCTTGTGGGGAGCTTTATACATTAAGAACGTATAGGCTCCCCTGCTTTTTTTTTGGCGGGAATATTTTCGGTTACCGAGTAATCTGCTTCAGAATCACCCAATTCGTCTTGTATGGCCGTGTGTTGGTTGCTATCTATAGTGGGGCTGTCATTCCCGCTTCGCGTGGCATGTATTTTTGGGATATCGCTTTGTGTCCTGTTAGACTGACGGGCCTCATCGGTTCTTGGATAGCAATAATGTCCTGTTTAATTCTAAATTTTAAATAAGGAACTGGAGGTTGGAACTTTTGCCTTGAAATCATCTACAGTTCCATTGCCACATGTTTATCTCGTGATTATTAGCTGCCATGTTGGGGCACTGTCAGGTGTGCAACCGCAGTCGCTATCGTGCTCATCTGAGTTTGTATTGTCCTGATTGCCTCCATCTTTCTCCTCTGCTCTTTTGCAGGTTTTTGACGATGTCACTTCTAGCCTATCTGCTCGGGCCTCCAGTTTGTTGAACATCTCGTTCTCTTCGAGAGCCAGTTTGGCTTTAACTGCGAAAGCTTGCGACACCGCGTCAGTTTCGATTCGCTTCTTGGGATTCTAGGCCTTCTGCTGATCTTTTGGGGCCTGTCTTTTGAGAACGTTTGTGGGTTCCAAGCCTACACCAGCACAGTCCGAAGGGGTGAGGGACGAGCACCTGTTCTTAGTGGTTTTTGCGCTTTCAGTTGGGCGTTGGATTTGCGTGGGACTCGTCATGAAGGAGGGATGGAGGTGCCATGAAAGATGAAAGAGAGAAAGGGGTACAGTAATGGAAGGCTCCCGACAAATTTCGACAACCTTGGATTTTTCAACAAGCACTGACGTCGTACAGCACACGGGCCGCTGGTAAGCGTCGTCTTTTCACACCAGATTCGATAACATGAATTTATTGGTAACTGTCAGCGCTGACGTCCCAGGTGGCAGTTACGGAAGGGCGGCGAAAATTGGGTAAAATACGTATTAAAAGAAAAAAGCTTCCTCACAGAATACTGAATTTGGTTACTTGATGGACCGATCGATCATACGTTAAGAGTCCATGCAGGCAACGAAAACAATGACAAAGTAGAAATGTTTAGGAGTATAGAAGATGTGCCCGTCAGCTGACCACGTCTTTCGGAATACTTGCAGAAAATTGATGTATGCCTAATGCTTCTAAAGAAGAAAAGAGCAAGTATCCTAATATGTTCAAAAAGGGGAAGATTGAGAGTCTGTTACAAGAGTAACAGACGTATTTATCCACTGCACTATAGTAGGAATACCTTTATTTATGAAAGGCTCCTTGTCTGCATATGTGCTGTGTTGTTTTTGCTTTCGTCGTTTGCACCAATTCAGTGGTCGTGGCTTCAGATCCCATCGGTGGTATATGCTTGTTTTTCCTTTTACTCTCTAATCAATTGTCTTTTAACCAACAAAGAATTACAGCATTAATTCCATTCTAAACAACAGCTCAAATTCCTGGGTTGGATACCTCCTCTCGCCTGGCGCATCCTACAAAATTGCTGTCGGTCCAGCGACCCTCCAAACTGTAACCTCATCTGGGCTCCCGGCCACCAGGGATTCCAGGGCAATGAGTTAGCCGATCAGGCGGCCCGCGCGCTCTCTCCCCGGGCACTCACACTTGCTCAGGAAGCCTACTACGAGCCTACCCAATATCTAATTACATTCAAAGACATCACTACATATTATAAGGACAGTCATCGTCGCTTTCCGGAACCCTGTAAGGGTCTCCGGAGAGCAGACGAACGGCTTCTCAAAATTTTTACAAATGCAATGCTGTGCCCGGCAGTATTGAAACACTTCAATTCAGAATTTGACGGTGGCTGCAGGCTGTGCGGAGCGACGTTCTCGGACGTTTTCCATATGGTCTGGGCCTGCCCTTCCAATCCCCACCCTTCTCAATCATTCATCTCCCACCCTTCTAGGGAGGCCTGGGAGGCGGCGCTGCTTAGCTGCCATGACCTGCAGTCCCAACGGACCTTGGTCGCCAGGGCGCGAGCGGCGCTAGACGCCATTGGGGCTCCGGAATTGGAGCTCCACCTAGATTTGTGAGGACCTGGGCCATAGGGCCTGGGCCCAAACACCTCCTTGTAAATAATAAATGTTCACCACCACCACCAAATTCCTTGATTTCGGTGACTGTTGGCTTCTTTCATACGCATGCGGTAACGAGCCCCTCATTTCCTTACACTTCCATCCCACCCCCCAAGAAAGACTTATATGTGCGTATTCGCGGCAGCAAAGACTTCCCATGTACGATATTTCACTAGGACTAGTACATTACGTTATAGAACCCATTCGTCCCTGAATTACATCTTATTTATCGCTCCTTATTGAAATTGTCGCACAAGGAACTTTTTTTTTATACACACACTTTCCGTGGCCAAAAGCAAACTTGTAAGGTTTTTGAGTCCGTTCATCCAATTGCTGTTTTTTTTCATATCTTTCTTTGTAATTTTTTTGTTGTTCTCGTAGTGGCCCTCCTGCCACGGGCCTCCACTGGGCCTGCAGTGTATTTTAAATAAAATAAAAAATAAACAAGCACCTACTGAAGGGATTTGTGTGTGTGTGCGCGCGTACGTGCGTGCGCGCGCGCGCGTGTGTGTGTGTGTGTGCGCGCGTGCGTGTGTGTGTGTGTGTGTGTGTGTGTGTGTATGTGTGTGTGTGTGTGTGTGTGTGTGTGTGTGTGTGTGTGTGTGTGTGTGTGTGTGTGTGTGTGTGTGTGTGTGTGTGTGTGTGTGTGTGTGTGTGTGTGTGTGTGTGTGTGCGCGCGTACGTGCGTGCGCGCGCGCGTGTGTGTGTGTGCGCGCGCGCGTGTGTGTATGCGCGCGTGCGTGTGTGTGTGTGCGCAAGCGTGTGTGTGTGTGTGCGCGCGTGCGTGTGTGTGTGTGTGTGTGTGTGTGTGTGTGTGTGTGTGTGTGTGTGTGTGTGTGTGTGTGTGTGTGTGTGTGTGTGTGTGTGTGTGTGTGTGTGTGTGCGTGCGTGCGTGCGTGCGTGCGTGCGTGTGCGCGCGCGCGCGTGTGTGTGTGTGTGTGTCTGTGTGTGTGTGTGCGCGCGCGTGCGTGCGTGCGTGCCGACGCGCGGATGCTGATTTCAGGATATCCACACGCTCTGGGAATCTACAAAATAAAGCTTGGAAGGGAGCGCCGGTACACCTCTTAGCGATGCCAGTAACGTCGAGGCTGCGGAATCCATTTCCTGCCTGCCGTCTCTGAGGCGGGGATCGGGAAGAGATAGACGACTAGGCTTTGTATTAAATCTCGCGTCCTTGCCCCACTGAGCCTCCGTTCGAGAGGACTGCGATGCGAATCTCTTAGTGTCGATCGGAATACGGTAATACGTCTAGGCGGTGACCCTTAGATGCTATTATGATTGAGTTATATGGCCCGTGTGTACAGGATGATTGCTCCTAAAGCCCATTTTTCTTCCTGCCAGCAGCATTCTTTTTCTCAGTGCTTATTCTATCTTACAGTCATTTCAATCAATTTTAGCCCCAAAGCAAGGCGCTCTGCGGTGCAGGTAGAAGCCCAATCTTAGCAGCCCATTTTGCCCCACCGCTTATTATTTTAGTTTTGTCACATCGATCAGGCGTTTCTATAAAAGAGCCGCCGCGGTGGCTCATTTGTTATGGCGCTCCGCTGCTGACCCGAAAGACGCGGGTTCGATCCCGGCCACGGCAGTCGAATTTGGATGGAGCCGAAATTCTAGAGGCCCGTGTATACTGTGCGATGTCAGTGCACGATAAAGGACCCCAGATGGTAGAAATTTCCGCAGCCCTTCACTACGGCGTACCTCATAGCCTCAGTCGCTCTGGGACGGTAAACACCCATAAACCATAAACCGTTTCTATAAAAACCCGTGATTTTAAATTGTCGTGCACATCTCAGCAAGCGCTTATGTGAACCAACACATCATTATTTGCTCAGATATGAACTCTTAGCTGCCCATGCAACAACAACATTTGGGGCATAGAAGTGAGCTGCATTTTCTTTTACGCATTCAAAACTCATTAGCTCATAAGAGGCTACACCGCTGATATGACCAGATAGGAAAAGGTCAGATGGGCATTATAAATGTGAAGGAAGCACTGGCGAAGGCAAATTTGTTTTCAATTTGACAACCTTTTATTATCGGAACACGGAGAACCAGCATAAATAGTCTGAAGTGCAGGTCCTGCCAGCCAGTCCTGACGCGATCCTTCCGAGTGGTGTCCTGAAAGAAGCACAGGTAAGCCATTATTAGTAACTGCACTTGGCTAGGCACACAATGCATTTTGAAAAAGAACTAAAGACCCAAAAGCCGTAAACTTACGTCTAGATCCTTACTCTCAGCATTTACTTCTTCTTGCGGAGGGCATAGCTGTAGCCGCCAAGGCCATAGTTGTAGCCTCCGAGACCGTATCCGTAGCCGAGGCCGTAGCCAAGACCGTGGTATCCAAGACCGTAGGTAAGGCCGTGTCCGTAGCCGAGGCCGACGGTGGCGACAGGGGCGGCAGCGTGGTGCACAGTGGTGGCGACGGCAGCCGGAGCAGCGACAGCGTGGCCGTAGGCAAGACCGCCTCCGAGAACGTGTCCGAAGGTGCTGCCGTAGCTCAGGGCGGGGGCAGCGTGGACAGCGGCGACAGCGGGAGCAGCGTGCACGGCGTGCACGGCGGCCACGGCGGGACGAGCGACGGTCACGGCGGGAGCGGCGTAGGAGACAGCGGGAGCGGCGTAGGAGACTGCGGGAGCCGCGTAGCTGATGGCTGGGCGGGCGACGGCGACAGCCGGGCGAGCCACAGCGGCATAGGAGACAGCGGGAGCGGCGTAGGAAACAGCCGGAGCGTGGTGGACAGCGGTCACGGCGGGAGCAGCGTAGGAGACGGCGGGAGCCGCGTAGCGAGCGACGGTGACAGCTGGGCGGGCAACAGCGGCGTAGGAGACAGCGGGAGCGGCGTAGGAAACAGCCGGAGCGTGGTGGACAGCGGCCACAGCGGGAGCAGCGTAGGAGACGGCGGGAGCCGCGTAGCTGATGGCTGGGCGGGCGACGGCAACAGCTGGGCGAGCCACAGCGGCATAGGAGACAGCTGGAGCGGCGTAGGAGACAGCCGGAGCGGCGTGGACAGCGGTCACAGCTGGAGCGGCGTAAGAGACGGCGGGAGCCGCGGCGTAGCTAAAGGCTGGGCGGGCAACAGTGATAGCCGGGCGGGCGACAGCCACAGCTGGAGCCGCAGCGTAGGAGACAGCTGGGGCGTGGTGGACAGCGGCCACGGCGGGGGCGGCGTAGGAGACAGCCGGAGCGTGGTGGACAGCGGTCACAGCCGGGGCAGCAACGGCGTGTCCGAGGGCGAGTCCGCCGCCGAGCACGTGGCCGAGGCCGGTGCCGTAGGCAAGACCGCCATAGCCAAGACCACCATAGCCAAGACCGCCATAGCCATAGCCGACTCCGCCGGCGAAGGCGGTGGCCAGGAGGCCGAGGAACACGACAGTCTTCTGCATGAGGGCAATGAACACATCTCTTCACTAAAACGGCGGAGACAGTATTCTTGGAATGGGGCTGATATGTCAGAATACTGTTCACGATGCGTGCATAAGCATGTAAAGTTAGCTGGGAAACGTGTGCTATACCAGTGAATTTTTTCATACTACAGGAATTAGTTTCCCAACGCTATCTCCCCACTTAATTGGGTGGTTAGAAGATAGTTATGGGCCTTTGAGGTGAGCTTACTTTCTATGTGCAGTCGGGAATAAACACTGACTGTTGCTTTCCCTCTATTATATGTGCTTTAGTAATCGTCAGTAAGTGCAGTATAGCCTCAACTTCCATCGATGCAACGTTTGTTGCAACCGACCAGAGGCCAGGCCTACCGAAGGGCTTATTAACTCCTTAGCTTGATTAATTTTGGTTAGGTGCATTGTTTGTCGAAGTAGAGTTGGTTGAGAATGAGAAACTAAAATTTTGGTGCAGAATGCCGCTTGAAACAACAGATTCTAAATAATCAGGAACACGCATTCAAGCCAGCATCTTAATGTCTATTGTCAGTTTTGCTACCTCCATTTCTTAAACGCTTCCCATGAGTCTAAGGAGTTTACTTGGCTACGGGTATTCGAGTAACATGGTTGTGCTCATGGTAGTTTCTAATGCACTAATTTAACGGAATAGCTCGCTGACGCAAATGCTTTAATTTCTCTCCACGATCTGGAGGCGCATTCCTGTCTATAGTGATACGAGACAGAACCCCAAGACCTGAGCGCGCCCGTCCGCGTTAAGAGGCGTTTCAGCCATGCGTTAAAAGCGTTAAGCTCCGCCTTAAAGTTCCATTTCAGCGAGACTCGTTCCATTTCTCGAACTTAAGCTTGAGAGCTGAGTTCTGCGAATCTTCGCCGCTGAAACGAGCTTCGGAATCGTTCTCGGAGCTCTAAGCTCGCTGCGACGTCGGTTCCTGAGTAACGTATCCATAGTGTCGCCGTCCCCACGATTGCTGGTCGCCCTGCCGCGTCGCCGAGCACTTACCAGAGCGTTCATGCTGGTTCTCTCTTCCGACTAGATGCCAGGAGAGCAAGTGCCATGTCTTTCGCTCAGCGCGGCCGTCTTTATATACCTCTCGCCGCGGTGTTGGCGGCCGGGCGCTAGCTGAGGATGCGGATCTGCCCGTGAGGGGAGGCGCGCTCGCACGCCAGCGCCGCCATGGGCGTGCAGTGTCTTCGCTCGAGGGCGATGGATCGGCGATAAGGGAAGAACCTTCGTCTCGCAAAGCCTCACGATGGCGTGGCACGCGGCGGCATCTTGGCGTCGACACATCCCCCCCCCCCCTTCCACAGGGTCCCGCGGGGCACAAGTTGCCACAAGCCTAAAAAGGGGGAAGGGAGCCAGCAATGAAGATGTGAAGAGGTTGAGGGCAAGGAGGGGACTGCGTCGAAAGCTGGGCTTCGATACTTTACAACGATCACATTATACTTATGCCCCGTTCCATGAGAACCATTATCTCCCCCAGCAGGTAGAGTGGAGGGCACTCGCCTCTCCCTCCCCTCTGGGGTACCGAGCGGGAATAACTGCGCAAGGTGACATCCTTTTGTTTACGAGGAGTCCTCAGTTTCCGTTGGAGATGGCTGTCGCCGCGTGTGACCGTGCTCTTTGGGCGGGGGTACCTCGTGCGGGAGCGATTCAGTGTGCGTACGCCGTCGCTCGCGAAGTCTCCGAGAGCGAGGCGGATTTGCATAGTAGATTAGTGCTGCGCATAGCGCGCGTGTGAAACGAGAAGACGCATGGGTTACGAGAGGCGTCGCCGTGCGGGAAACAAGGCGATAGCGTTGTAGGAGTCGCGTGGCGAAGATACGTCCTCTGCTCTTTCTCTTTCTCTCTCTCTCGGACGGTTGCACCTCGTGTCGGCTTAGGAAGCCGTTTTATCCCCTCCTCTCCTCCTCCTGATACACTTTCAATTGCTCATTTATCCCTCTGCCCCTCCCCATCCCCCCCCACCCCCCCTACCACCCCCATCTTTATTTCTGGTTATCTCTTGCTGTCGTCTTATTGGTGTTGCGTTCCCGCCGCCTCGTGCGGCACAAACGCGCGCTCAACGGAAGGGAGTTCACTTTTGAAATCAGGGCGAGGTCAGGATGGTAGGCGACCGATCGAGACCTGCGCCGCCGGGCGACGCGGATTCTGCGCTGCCGCCCGACGACTCGGCACACTTTCGGTACATGCCTAAGGATCAGCGGGCACGAAGACATCGCGTGTGGATAAACTGCGTCTTGTGGAACGTAAACTGTTTCTGCATCCTTTTCGCATTGCTTCCTTCCTCAGTGCAGAGTTATGCATACTGTTCCTAGTCAGTTTGTCCTCAGTTTAGCACTGCCTTTTGCTTTCGTGCGAAGTTATTATCCGAACAAAATGTGTTGCGCGTGCTTTCGGCACTTGGTAGGTTTCGGAGCGCTGGGGTATTGTGCATGACGGTTCTCGTAAGCTCCGCAGTTTACAGTGTGCCCGTGTCTCGTTCGCTTCGTCCATGTCTGTCGTAGCATCTCCAGTAGGTTTCCAAAACTTCGCAGTTTATGAATACCTAACGTTTGTTTAATCCGTCATTTTATCGCATTGTCTGTTTAGACTGCTGCTTTTCGTTTCTACAGCATAGCTCTTCGGCTTGGTCGGAAAAAGATTACTGTTCATCTTTACCGGAAATCAATTTAGTTATCTCCCCAGCGATCTTCCTTTGTCCGCTCATGACGTTAACCGTTCCCAGAGAGCTAAAGTAGACTAGATAATTTCTCAGCAATTTCCACGGCGATACGTTTGTAAATTCGCGTAACCCCTTTCAACTCACAGTGTCACATGAAGCTAGGGGCTTGTTCATATCACCAACTTCCATGCACCAAAGAGGTTCTGTGTTTTGTGCAAATAATGCGAGGCACACAAGTGTGTGCCTACCGGTCGGAAGTTCTAATCTGCCGTACTTCGCGAAGTAATGGTAGCTTTCGAGCTTAATTTAGGCTATTTGTGTCGCAGCGTTCATCAATATTACGGCCTTATAATTTGATCACGTGCTCGAAAAGGCTTTGGAAGGCGCTCTATGGTTAGTAAGGGCGTCGTGGCAACTACATGTGTGCATTACGCGCCGGCCTCATTTTGAGTGACTTCCGTGGCTGTAAAGATTTTGACGAAAGCTTTGAAAACAGCCGCGTTGGTTGTGGACACTTTCGACATTTTACCAGTAGCTGTCTCGCGATGTGTGAGTGTTTTCATACTCGGGTCAGCCACGTAATGTAGGTGCGTTTCTGAAAGGAACAGCATGTCCTGTCCGATAGCAGCGCCCACTAAGATTTTTTTTTTATTCTTGAAACCCGCCGCGGTGCCTCAGTGGTTAGGGCGCTCGACTACTGATCCGGAGTTCCCGGGTTCGAACCCGACCGCGGCGGCTGCGTTTTTATGGAGGCAAAACGCTAAGGCGCCCGTGTGCTGTGCGATGTCAGTGCACGTTAAAGATCCCCAGGTGGTCGAAATTATTCCGGAGCCCTCCACTACGGCACCTCTCTCTTCCTTTCTTCTTTCACTCCCTCATTTATCTCTTCCCTTACGGCGCAGTTCAGGTGTCCAACGATATATGAGACAGATACTGCGCCATTTCCTTTCTCCAAAAACCAATTATTATTATTATTATTATTATTATTATTATTATTATTATTATTATTATTATTATTATTATTATTATTATTATTATTATTATTATTATTATTATTATTATTATTATTATTATTATTGAATCTCGCGTCCCAACCACATTGTAATGCTAACTTAATGTGTGGCCGTCGTAGGTCGGGTTAAGTACGGGGAGTGTTTTGTTCCTCGCAGCTGCATAAACTCATATATAATCTCTTATCTCACTGAACGGAACTATTTTAACAATTAAATAGAAGCTTCCTGCGTCTTCTCATTTTCCAACAGTGCTCTACGCCTGCGTTCTATCGAGTGTTTCACCTAAGATGATCTTAAATTTAAAAAAAAATGCCGTTTCGAGTTGGAAGAGCGCTTTTTTCGGCATAGCACTATTAGCGATGTAGCGCATCAGAGTACTGCAGAGTTACTAGCTAAGATGTGGTAACTGCTCGACTGGTTAACCAATACTAAGTAGTTACCTATTTAACCATTATCGTTAGTCTCATTATTTATTGAGAGTCGCGTCGCCCCTACAAGTAATATCCATACCAGTTTTTTACAATTTCGAAAGCGCAGGTACCTTCGGCGCTATGGCCCAACAAATTTTGGTGATTTCGAAGAGTTACGTGCACTGGAGGGGCAGCTTTGCCTGCAAGCTTCTCAAAAGCGCTTATATTTTGGCCCGATGTAGCCAAAGTTCTCTGGGACACAGTTTGGACGGTACCTGCGTCATCGAATTTTTCAAGACTGGTATATGGAGATTGCTTACGGTGTTCTACATGCCTCTCAATAAACAAGGAGACTAAGAGTGACAGTTAAAAAGTTAACTATCTAGTATTAGTTAACCAGTCTACTAGTTAGCATGTCTTAGGTGTATTCTGATGCATTGCAGCGAATGTCCGGACCCCGTAGAGTATCTGTTACGGGTCCAATTGGAGTTATTTTTGGAAATGTGGCGGGGAGTTTGAAGGATGTTTCATTCCCACCACCTGTTGGCCCGGTATTGCACTACCTCCGGGATCGGCCTTGTCTTTAGCGCGTCTTTACTATCCTGTCTTTCTATCCCATCTTTCAACTCTCCTACTATCTGTACGTGGTGGTAGCAATTGTGGCTCGGCTTGAGCCAGTGAGCAGGCCTGTGCACTTCCCTTTTCTTTCTTCCTGGAAATAACAGACAGACAAACATCAGACCACTTGCAATGCTATTCCGAAAAAAGGGATATTTTAACCTGAAAAGCCTATTAAAAAAAAGAACTGCAGAACATGTCAGCTAGAACTCCAGTATAATATTGTTCAATTCGCGTGATATCACCCCCTTTTGAGTTATTACCCTCAAGCTTTTGTAGGTCCTGTCACGTTTAAGACCTGCGGGGTGTCTCCTGCGTGCGCAGTTAGATGGCCTCCGGGAGCTCTTAGGGCAAATACGGGCCGTCGTTGCCAAATATAACCAGGCTGCTTGATCCGCTTTTCTCTCGTACAGTGGAGCCTATATGGCTTCCTTGAAAAATAAAAACGATTTGAAACGTAAAGACAAGGGTTGTACTTGCCTTACAGAAATTTAGAGCTTGAGAGGTGCATAATAGATTTACTACGCGACTGAGAAGCAAAACATATAATCTGGTTGACAAAAACGGTGCATTGACAAAAACTGTTGACAAAAACGGTGCATTCGCTCGAAATCAGTCACGCGGTTTCCTGATCAGAATTCTACATTTATGATTCAGCGAGGCCAAGACTCACGTGCCATGCGCACTATATGAATATGAATAGTTGACGCTGCCACCTTGAACGTCTGGAAAGGGACGTTGTCATCCAAGCACAAAACACTTCTCAGTGCTGCATACTCTGCTGCTGCGTCATTGAGATGGCAACCAGGAGCAGTGATTAAAGGGAAGCAAATTAAGAACCGGGTCCTGAGTCACCTAAGGCCACAGCAATCGGCCCTCACCAACGCGGACCCACAATGCGGCCAACGACGTGGCCAATATCGGGTGGCGACTTACTGGGGACGGGCCTCAAGTCGTTCAAGGCTTCCGGAGAAACAACAGCCCGGCACTAAAAGAAAGAAAAAGGAAGGAGTCACACATTTCTATTTCGACGCCTGCCGAAGCCCTTGCACACGCGCAGCACACGGCACTTCCGACACGGCCTTCATGTTTCACAAACAACCACCAAACCAACCAAACGCCGCCGGCTGTTTCAACAGCCCCCCGCTTATGCATCGAATACGCAGAGCCGCAAAAGAGCATAGGCTAGCATCGAGTCATCGGCGTTGAAAGAGCGCCTGCCCTCGCTAATTGATTACGGTCGCACGTGAGCCGACCGGTGTAGACGACCTGTCGTGGCGCGGGTCTATAAGGCTCTATGATTGTCTATGAGGCTCTTTACGAAGTTAACGAGCCGTTCGATATGTATCGGGTGCATGCACTTAGACGTACTAGACGGTCGCGCTTTCGCGGATGTTGGTTGCTCGCTACAGGAACGCCTGCTGGCGTGACGTAACGGCTCTGAAGATTGGGTGCGCGGGTCGGCAGACGCTAGCTGAGATACAGAGGAGCGAAGGCTCGCGAAGGCATTCAGCTCTCTTGACGACACCACGGACGTCATTTCAACCGTGCTGCCTCGGGAACAGAGGAACGGGTCGGACTGGCTAACAGTGACTTATCAGCTAGGCTGGACTCTGAGGCCTGGCTGGTAAGTCGTCGTTTTAAACACATCTGCTTTGCTTTGACGCCTGACGAAATGATACCAATGAGGTTAACAACTGCGCAGCGAGTCATCGACGGGAAAATGATGAGACAAAGTAAAGGTGTGGATTATAGTGGTAAAACGAATTTAGGCTATTCTAGCTTTGATCAAATGGAGTCGATTCGGGCAAGGCAAGTATAGTGCAGGACTTTGGAGCGGTCTCCTATTATAGTGTCCGAATAGATATCAGCGTAACTTAAACCCAATAGGGGTAGGTCGAGGCTGATGTGGAGTGAGGAGATTTAAAAACTTGTCAGAATTACAAATATACGGCTAGCGCAAGACCAACTAAATTCGGCTGGTGACCATGGTGACGATGATTTCTTTTCAAACTGTGCGGAGTTCTCGTACTTGAGTTTCAGCGAAATATTAGTCGTCTCTAAAGCATCTTGGGTTGCATGGCCCATAATTTGGCTGCCTTGGTTTTGTTCAGTTTGCCAGGGGGCGTAGGGCGCCGGTGGTACCGCTTGTTTTCCATCATTAAAAAGAACTCTGAGTCACCTCAGTAGACTTCGTGCTTTTCTTACCGGGGCACGACGCTGAACTGTGACAGTTTTCTGTTGCTGCTGCAGCTTTGTAGTTTTCTTTTTCTAGGGGCAAAAGAAAAGGCAATACTTGCAAAACTATAGGCAACGGCGGGACCCTTGCATAAACTGACTGCGCGTTCTCGCCCAGCAGAAATATTCTCCCATCAAATGTGACGTCGCGAATATCACTTGACTGCTCTAATCCGGAGGTGTCCTAGGAACATTTCTACGGAAAAAGAAATATATCGTCATCTGCGTTTATAGTAACGCTCTGTTAAAAGATTAATAATATGCTGGGGTTGTCACACGCTGTTTGCTGCTAATAAGTTTTTCAATTTCAAAGAACCACGCCTGTAACCTACCCCTGCCCTCCTGTGATTCCCCTGTCCTTGGACAGTCTAATAAAATAACCAGTGTCTTTTTCCTTACGATTATGCATTTCGTCTTCGTGATGTCGCTATTTCTAATGGCATCCTCAACAACTTTCTATTATCAAATGTCTCCACTGACCGACTTTGTTGTGTATTTATTCTTTTCTTTTTGTATGTAACTATTCTACCTTTATTATACCAGTACATGAAAGTAATGTACAATATCCAGTTGTCTCGCTACATTTTTTGTACTCACTGCATGGGTTAAAGTATAGCCGAGAAGGCTAAGGGCCCAGATGAGTCGCTTGTGTGCTTTTTACTATTGTGCGAAATAAATTGATTTGATTTAATTTTCTTGGATTTGAACTTTTTTCTTCCGAAGATCTCTCTCCGCGAGTTTTCCATATGGGGATCCCCTGGCTCCCTTTTTCAATAACGACATCAAGCACCCTTCATCCGGTATATATTTCATCGGTCCTCCTCACATGGCCCAACCAAAGGAACCTTCACTCCTGTAGTTTTGTTTCTATTTTTATTGACTTTACTGAGTCCCTTTATAGTAATTCCGTCGTTAACACTTCCTGTTGACTCGTCACATCTATGCAAATTCTCATCTTATTTACTTCAATCCTATCCAGATCCTTTTCTTCGGAGCAGCAGTATCCATTGCATACAATGGTGCATGCGTTGCCATAAATAAATTCAAAGAAGTAATCATGCAGCCACTGCTCTAAAATTACCCCCTCACTGACTCTGCCCAGCGGCTAGACATAGCGTCCATTCTGCTTCTGTTCGAGCTGTTTTCGTATACCAGCCGCCGCGGTGGCTCAGTGGTTTTGGCGCTCGGCTGCTAGCCCGAAAGACGCGGGTTCGATAACGGCTCCGGCGGTCGAATTTCTATGGGGGTAAAATTCTAGAGACCCGTGTAATTGTGCGATGTCAGTGCATGTTAAAGAACCCCAGGTGGTCGAAATTTCCGGAGACCTTCACTACGGCGTCCTTCATAACCTCATTCGCTTTGGGACGTTATAAACCCCAAGAAACCAAGCCTGTTTTTGTATACCAACGTAATTCCTTTTCGTAGGCCCAACTTCTTTTATTTATTTGATGTTTTATTGATCTTTATCATCTTAAGCTACTTCAGGATTCAAGTTATTTTATTCATGCGCGTGCCAGGAATACAAGCGCACAATCTGGGAAACTTGAACTTGGAAACGCCTCAAAGAACGATTGCCAACCGTGCAGCATGATAAGGGATAGGGAGTTGGGAGTGAATTGTGCTTTTTAAAGGTCAACTTGATTTTAGGTGGCACTAAAAGCGGCATAGCACGGTGGCGAAATCTCAGAAAAGAGTCCTTCAACAAAAAATCACTTCTTTTAGTTGACTGCCGTCGCTTTTCGAAGAAGAGCTGACACGAACCCACAGGCAAGCAGTACAAGTTAACTCTTTCCATAGAAATCACTGCACGCAAATGAAGTATCTCCTGTTCTTTTATACCTGTTTTTATGCAGTTTTTGTGAAAACCTGTTTAAGTGGTGAAGTATCTTCAGCTCTGGTTTGCAAGCAGAATGCATCTTTATATATCACACTTTATGTATCAAATTTCCTTAAATGCGGCAGTGTTCCAAGTTGTCACCGATTTGATCAGAGTTGTAGATTTCTTTTTCCAATCAAATTTCTTGTGAGAAGTAACCAAAAAGAGATAATGCACCCACTTAGCACCCCGACCCACGCATCGCGGGAGGTGAGCGCATCGACAGTGTCACCGGCTGTCGCGCACTTACACGGTCGCAACGTGCAATGATCCTCCGCGCGCGCATTGGCTGCGTGTGACCCGGGGAACGACGGGTGCGTCACGGAATCGCGACGAGTGATGTGTGTGACGGATGCGGTGCAGTGGAAACACTAGAACACCTGCTCCTTCGCTGTTCCGCGTTCGCCGATGCTCGTCGTGATATGCTCGCGGCCTATAGGGCGCAGGGCATACTACCAGACTCCATCAAGACGCTATTGTGGCCGCAGGGCAGTGCGCGCACCCGTGAGCGAACTTTGGTGAGCCTCTGTGCATTCCTCGAACACACGGGCTTGACGTACCGTCTGTTCTCCGTCAGGTAGTTACACGAAGTGACTGAACGCTCCGCGAGTTCTACCTTGAACGATTAATAACTGGACGCCCCACTACAGTTATAACCAACACAGTGCTGTGCGCGTGTGTGATTTAATTCCTCTAAAATGAACTAATCACGCGCACAACCTGGACACATTTCTTATTTTGTAAATAGTTTGTACATATTACTTCTCCCCTGTCCTCTATTCCTGTCCCCTCACCTCTTTCATTTCATTTCTTCATTCTGCCTGCTGTCCTTTATTTCCGCTGCCCCAGCTCAGGTGCTTCAGTATCGATAGCAGATGCCGGGGCTAGCAAAAATCTTTTCCTTCCTTTTTACTATTATTTTTAATAAAACCACTACCACCACCATCACCTACTTAGGCAAGAAGAGGGAGAGGGAGACGGCTAGCGTTCATTCTCTCAACGATGTTTTTTTTTTGTTCTTTCTCTATTTCTTCTTTTTTATCAACTTCCGGACTCGGCGATCGCACAATTCAAGAATGCGAGTCCTCGTGGCCTACCTTGACTGCCTTAAAAATGCAGCCTTTCAGACGCGAGATCAGTCGCCGTCCTTTGGATCTCAGTCTTTCCTGCCAATAAATTCTCTCTCTGTCTTCAGATGGCATGCATTGATTAGACTGAGCCGAGCGTAGCCTTTCAATGTAGATTGGTTCCCAGCCACTCACGCTCTTTCCTCTCACTTAATGTACACGCCCACAAGCCGACGCACACTGTTCATGCTGCAAAAAAGAGTTCAATCGCTTGCATTTATCAAAATTTGTCCTGTGATTTTGAACAGCGACAAAACGCTGAGGCGCCCGTGTGCTGTGCGATGTCAGTGCACGTTAAAGATCCCCAGGTGGTCGAAATTATTCCGGAGCCCTCCACTACGGCACCTCTTTCTTCCTTTCTTCGTTCACTACCTCCTTTATCCCTTCCCTTACGGCGCGGTTCAGGTGTCCAACGATATATGAGACAGATACTGCACCATTTCCTTTCCCCCAAAAAACCAAGTATTATTATTATTATTTTGAAGAGCGGATAAGCTCGACTTTGGGTTCTAGCTAAAACTATAAACGATAAACGGCCTGTCTGAGGCATATAATGCACAGAACTGGCAACAGGTGGTCTGCTTGTGTAGTATTGTATGCGGGGTTTACCAGAGCGCCAGGTAGGTTAACAAGAGTAAAAATGAAGATGCCGCCACCGTCTCGAAGGCGTTGAAGTAATGAGCGTAGCTGCTTGCTTTACTAGAATTGATACAAAAGCTCCGAAGTTTGGGCCAGTTGGTAATAATAAATCTTGAGAAAACGAAGCAGCACGAAAAAACGGGGACGAAAAAGACACACATACGACAGGACGAATGCTGCACTTCCAACTGTTTTTTATTGAGAGCACCAAAGCTTAAGTATAACGCTACTATCGCCTCGTGGCAATCAACCGCAATGATCCAAAAACGCCATTTCATTATCAAGAAGAGACAAGGAAGTGGTGCTGACACTCTGACCACCTGCTTTTCTGATGTGATATGCTTCAATAATCTCTCAGTCAGTGCGCGTTAAAGATCCCCAGGTGGTCGAAATTCTTCCGCAGCCCTCCACTAGGGCACCTCTTTCTTCCTTCCTTCTTTCATTCCCTCCTTTACCCCAACCCTTGCGGCACGGTTCGGGTGTCCGCGGAGATATGTCAGACAGTTACTGTGTCATTTCTCTCATTTCGTCATAACTAATTTCTGAAATCTCGGGAGGGTGAGGCGTTCACCGTGTCGGAGCTTTGGATTTGAATGCGTTCCTGTCGACTTGAGCAAGGTGGAGGATCGGCAGGAGAGCCCTTTGAAGACAATGCCAATTGTTCCTAGGGCGGAGCACTGAAACGGAGCAGTTTTGTTTGATTTTTCTAAGCGCTCATTGAGGCATACTTTTTTAAAGTATTTCTTTGATCTGGTGGTCTTTTTGCTGGGGCCTAAACCTATACATACGCATTTAAACATGCATAAAACACAGATGAGAACACATTAGCTTTAAATACACATTATTTGCTGGCATATGCCGCAATAGCACAATGCATCGCTTTGGTTGTCGTGTTGTTTGTTAAAAGAATTAAAACTGGAAAGCGGTTTTTTTTTGCCCCGCCGCGGTGGCTCAGTGGTTAGGGCGCTCGACTATTGATCCGGAGTTCCCGGGTTCGAACCCGACCGCGGCGGCTGCGTTGTTATGGAGGAAAAACGCTAAGGCGCCCGTGTGCTGTGCGATGTCAGTGCACGTTAAAGAACCCCAGGTGGTCGAAATTATTCCGGAGCCCTCCACTACGGCACCTATTCTTCCTTTCTTCTTTCACTCCCCCCTTTATCCCTTCCCTTACGGCGAGGTTCAGGTGTCCAAAGATATATGCGACAGATAGTGCGCCATTTCCTTCCCCAGAAAAACAATTATTTATTATTTAAATTGGTTTTTGAGCAAAGGAAACGGCGCAGTATCTGTCTCACATTTCGGCGGACACCTGAACCGCGCCGTAAGGGAAGAGAAAAAGGGGGGAGTGAAAGAAGAAAGGAAGCGGTGCCGTAGTGGAGAGTTTCAGAATAATTTCGACCACCTGGAGATCTTTAACGTGCACTGACATCGCACAACACAAGGGCGCCTTAGCGTTTGGCCTTCAACGAAACGCGGCTGCCGTGGTCGGATTCGAACACGGGTACTCCGGACCAGTAGACGAGCGCCCTAACCACTGAGCCACCGCGTCTTAAAGAGAATACAATGAGTGCGTTCATGCACATGACAATGGGGTGTGGGACAGCTATTAGTGCCATTTCTTTCCTTTTGATCAGGAGAAAAAATCTCCGTATTTTCCGTGCCTTCACTTCAGGCTTTCCATGCTTTTATTAATTGATTAAAAAAAAAGTTTGCGCGTGGCAGATGGAAAGAAGGCGCATGGTTTGAACTGTCGCCTCTTCTCTTGAAGGGGTATGGTTCGGTCGAAAATCGCAACCGAACCAGTGCGCCTTATTGTGTCGGCGATGATGGCTTCGCGAAAACTGCGTTGCATTCCGAGCACGTTTTAGCGGTATTGAAGCCTAGGAATTTACCAGTTGCGCCTTTGTTGTGCGCGTCAAGCATTGTTTACGCGCCATGTTTGTACATGAATGGATGAATGTACGAACGAATTACCTATTCATTTAGAAAGGGAGGCTCAAGGCCGTTAAAAAATGTCTGTTAAGGAAGAGAAAAATAGGGCTCTATTGATATATGAAAGAACGGCATGGGTGGCTTAGCCATCGTTACTCTGCTTTGCAGAGAAAAAAAATGAAAATTGATTTTAGGGGAAAGTAAATGGCGGAGTATCTGTCTCACATATCGGAGGACAATTGAACCGTCCGTAAGGGAATGGATAAAGGAGGGAGTGAAAGAAGAAAGGAAGAGGTGCCGTAGTGGAGGGCCCCGGAATAATTTCGACCACCTGAAGATCTTTAATGTGCACTGACATCGCACAGCACACGGGCGCTTTACCGTTTCGCCTGCATCGAAACGCGGCGACCATGGTCGGGTTCGAACACGGGTACTCCGGATCAATCGCCGAGCGCCCTAGCCGCTGAGCCACCGCGGCGGGTATTATTTTCTTAGTCCGATACCGCGTTCAAACATATTTGCGAAGATTACTTAAATTAATTCCTAGCTTATTTTAATTTCGGAGTTGTTCTTCTTTGACCTATAAAATGACCCGCTACATACACGAAATCATACAAGTGCAGATGTTCTCCGGGCCCAGTTCTTATCTATGCCAGTTTTCACGCTTCAGCACCATACAGCACGATTATCTCATTGGGCAGATAAGGCTTAAGCTGCTCTGTTTTTGCTGAGTCTTCACTCAAAGTACAACCTTTCTCAGACCTCTATGGTTCAAAAGAAGAAAGCTCCGTCAAAGCGCTGCTCCTAACGTAATCACCTACTTATGTTTACTTTCCACTTATCCCGACCTTCACCTATCGGCGCCGTAACGGTCCTAACAGGCTTCATGAGCCGGCTTTCGCGGGGCATATAAGCGTTTACTTAACTACTCACTATTAGTTTGCATTCTGCTCTAGAAGAAGACTTCCTTTTAATCAGATGTCGGGGAGCTTTCAAAGCCGGAACGCGTGAAACTATTTCCGTTCCGATAAGCCTAGCCGTTGTATACGCATGCGCCAAATCGCTAAGCAAACTATACCATCTGTGATATCACGCCCGACCAACGGCGCTCCTCTTTCCCTCCACAATCGCTTTCGCTTCCTTGTTTACAGACGCAAGCGAGCGTGTTAAGGCGCAAACTAGGTATCTTGCAGCTTTATCCAAGAGGGCAATAAAATGGCTCCGGTTACGGTCTGAAAGAAAACTTTAGGGGAGAGGATGAAAGACTGCACTGGAAAACACAAAATTTGAATACTACCTCTCACTCGCCTGCCTCTGCCCTTGTGTACTTATTTTATTTCCTTAGTGGCATCGTGCCCTACTGCCTACGCTGTCCTCATTTGCTTCTTTTGTTCCGTGTGATAAGAACATCTCCGCCGAAAAGGCTTAAGGAAGCGGGTCGCGAACCGCCCGCTCTCAGCCGGGGGCCTGACAACCACCGCTTCGACGCGTAAATCAAGAACTCGTGTGACAGGCTAAACACCTTAGACTCTTTGTGGAGTTCTTTTTTTTAGCCCGTTTCTTTAAGGTTTTATTATTATTTTTTCGGGATTACCTACGACGTCGACATTCTGCGCATGCGCACGTGGTTGGTGTATGCCTCGCGTCCGCGGCGTACCCTGGCGTCGCAGCGGTGAACTACGGTCGCGCGAGCGAAATCCTTGATCCATTTGGCAAAGATAGGCTGAAAGAAAATAAAAGGTGGATGGAAAGGTCGCGGGGAGGGGGTGGGAGGGAGGGACGATAAGAAAAGTGAGCAAAGCAAAGTAAGCTTGCCTCCCTTCTCTCTCTCACTCTCTTGCTCTCCGCGCTGGCGCCACTGTCGCCAACAGCGCACCTGCTCCTGGCGCGTGGTTGCATCGAGAGCAGCTGCGATGGACAGATTCTCCCGTCGTCGCTGATGCCAGCAGCTGATCCGCTTGCCGGTTGGCTGATCCTCGCCGTGTTTTAATGCGCTATATAGACGCAATAGTTGGAGATCGGCGCGCTTTGTTTCCTAAGCCCTCTAGGTTCTCTCAACCTTGTTCTTTTTTATGTTAATCTTTGTGTGTGTGTGTGGGGGGGGGGGGGGGGGTGCGCGTGCGTGCGTGTGCGTGTGTGTGTGTTTTTTCTTCCGACAAAAAAAGGCTTTTCTTCATTCACTCCGTTCTCTTAAAGCTTCGCCTTTTTTACCCGGCAAATGCGAGGACGCCTTCTCCAATTTGATACCCCCTCCTCTGGGTAGTCGTCCGTGTACGGTATGGATACTAATCTTTCTCGATGTGGATCTCTATGCGGTTCCATTAATTAATGCTAAATCTATATCCACTCCATCCGGCTTTCCTCGACTTGAGGAGGGTATAAATGGGTTGGCACAGCCGTCCAATTTTTTTTATGCCACTGGCGGGCCTTTGAGGAGGCACTATGCCGCTGTGCCGTCAGTGCATGCCGCAGTATACCTATATGGCGCAACGATTCCGAAAACTGTACTCGTGGCGGGAATCGTGCTGAAGTTGGGACGGCTTAAAACAGCTTAAAGGAGCGCAGACTCAAGTAACTGGGTGTTGCCCCTTCTATTGTGCCTTTAGACTAGAGATGGTCTTAGTGGAATGGACATGATGATGAAATAACTTTGATTGCACCCGTCAAGGAATCAGAGGCTGATGAAGACTTGAGTCTTTACCACCGTCATCTTCATCCCCTTTAAGAGGGCTGGGATCCCTTGGGATTCATCGGTGACCAGGGCCAGACGGATGACCTTTTTTTGTCCTTCTTTCTGGTTGACCATTAAAGCCTCCCTGGACTCTCTATCCCTGTCTGATTCGTTGTGGCTAGGGCACGTCCACACCATGTGGATGATGACTGCAAATTCATTACACTGTTTACACCTCGGGTCTTGGATCACCATATGCCATCTGCTTAGTGCCCTTGGGTTGGGAAGAACCCCCGCCTGTAACTTTCTCCGTATGACCTCTTCCTTTTTGCTGAGGCTCTTGCATGCTACAGGTAGTGTCTGTCTTCCTAATCTGCAATGACTAAGAATATCTTTGTACGTGTTTAGGGGCTGTCTGCTCGACGAGACCGCATTGGGATCCCGGTGTGTGAGTCTTCGGGCCAATGTGTGCGCTGTCTCGTTTCCTCGGAGGACGTCGTGGGCCGGAGTCCAGACTAGGTTAGTTAGCTCTGCCGGTGTAACAAAATGCGTAGGGCTGCCTTTGCGTCATGTGAGGGGATCCTTGAAATATGGCAGACGCAGCGACGGGGTAGATTATCACAAATAAATCTTATCGATAAAAATGCGGAGAGACATACTACTCCATCTCATGTCGTGTATCCCAACTATTATTTGATGATTCGTTACCTCCAATGTCCCGCTGATTGTGAGTCTGAGTGTAGCTGCACTTCCTTAAGCACTACTTCTTAAGCACTTTACAGACTTTTACTTCTTTGAATGGGAAATCTGAATTACTGATTTCCTTTCTTTTTTTTCAAATCAAATTTGACCAAGGTTTTTAGTTCCAACATTCCTACATAAAATGAAGTATACAGGCGATGTTCTCAGTGTCAAAAGACTCAACAGGGGCTATCAGTAGACATTACAACATATGAAGAAATGGTAACAGGAAATCCACCAGTTCCCAGTCGAAAAACATCATGAAGGCGCTGCCGCGGAGGCTCAGGGGTTATGGTGCTTGGCTGCTATTTTGGCTATTTCGACGACTTACGTGCACTGGAGGGGTTGCTTTGGCTGCTAGCTTCTCTAAAGCACATGCATTTTGGCGCGATGTAGGCAGAATTTGTTGGGGCACAGTGCCGAGGGTAATCGCGTTTCTGAAATTCTAAAAACTGATATGGATATTATATAGAGTAGGCTACACGCCTTTCAGTAATTAGGGAGCCTGACAATAATAGTTAAACAGTTAACTTTTCAGTAATAGTTAACCAGCTTGCTAGTTGGCCCGTCTTTTCTACTGAACTACACCACTGAAAGTGCTGTGCCAGAAAAAGCGCTCTTGTAACTCAAAAAGCATATTTTTAAAAATTGTGTAAAGTCTTAGGCCATACAAGCTGTATATACGTAAAGGAGTGCACTTAAAGAGGAGGCCTAGACCTATTGGGGTCGGCGGACAGTCAGGTAGGAGAAAGAGATTAAGAAGTGTGCGGAGATTAGGTGGCCGCTGCTGGCAGAGGACAGGATTAATTACAGGGATATGGGAGAAGATTTCTGTTCAGTAGTGGATGGAATAAGGCTGCTAATGATGATGGCGTGCCAGCCATGGTCGCGCTACCCCGGTAAATTTTTTTATGCCTCTAAGAAGAGCAATAATTTGGGCAGGTCGGTTTTGTTCAATCGTTAAATAAGGCGAAACAAAAAAAAATGCAATGATGACGAAAGCTCAAGCAAAGACAACACCAGGGCTGATTTTCAACTTAGGTGTTTTTTCATGGCGAGGTTTTATTACACAGTTATTATGCCTATTTCCGCCGAAAACTAAATCGAAAATAAACATTCCCTCCACACCTCTATTTTTTATGTAAAATTAAACTAAACAAAGTTGTCCATCCGTTCTTGTTCAGTTGCTCTAAGGTATCATTACCGCACGTTCATTCTTTAAAAACAACTATACAGAGAAATAAATATGCACTCCAAATGCCTCTGGGTATCCACAAGCGTGCCGGAAAAGCAGCTTTCTTCGCGTAGTAACACACGATCTATTTGGCCTTGTGATGCACGTGGTGGTGTATATATAGTGTGTGCAAGGCCACTGCACTGGGTGGTATTAATGCCGCAGGCTGAAATGGCTACGACCACTGCCCCAATTGCTTCGAGCGGGAGGAGGTGGAAAGCAGGACGATATGCGAGAACGCACGAGTGCACCGCGGGATTTCACCGCGCCATCCGATGCGCTAAATTGATACGGAAGTTTTTCTATGGCAACCCTCACTGGCACTGCAGCGGCCTGGTGGGATGAAAGTGTGCAGAGAATATGTAGTGGGATCCTTGCTTGCTCCGCAGAGCAGTGGGGCCTAGTTCAGACCTTAAGGTCACAGTCTTGAATACACCGCCCTTGGTCACTTTAAATTGGCATGCGCCATGCACAAGATTTGTAAAACACGAAAACGTGCACGTATTTATGAATGTGCTTGAAAAGTATGACAAAAATGCGAACGCAGGCAACCAGGAACACAAACTCAGTGAAGAAAAACATGCATTTCGCAGCTTCTAGCGTATTGGCGCTTCGGCTATATCTGTGCTGCTGATTACCTGTATATTAAGGAAGACAGCAGAGACCGAATTTAAGGAAACCACAGGGGAATGTCTAATTTATAGTTATGTTTTGTTGATGAATGAAAAATTAACAGTGTATTCATTTTATGACTTAAAGATAATTGATTACAATGTATAGGAAAACAACCTCATGCCATGAGTGGGATCCGAACTCATGATCTGCAGGTGAGGTTACGAAAAACTTGATACCCTTCACTCCGTTATGGTCCATGATCGTTCAAGCTAGTCATAAATTATACTGAAATCCCCGCACACTTCTTTCAGATAACGTTTCATTCTATGCAAACCGCAGCAACCATTTCTCCTTGCTAGTGTATCTATGTCTCTTGACAAGAGAGATTGCTGTCAAGGTTGTAGTTGCAATCATCATATTATAAATCAAAATGTGCGCTCTGCTGTATCATGTGTAATTCTACATTGTACCGAAAATAAATTAGAAAGAATGGTAGTAATAGAAGTGCATTTGTAACATCTTCTTTACATTTGTCTTAGCACATCAGTATCCCAAGCAGCATGCCCGGCATAAGTTTGTATAAGGCGCTAAAGGGTAGACACAAAATTTCGAACGCAAACAAATGGTATGTTTTGTTTCATTGGCGTAAGGAGATGCTTTCAAACAAGTATCAGTCGCAGGCGTTGAATAGATCAAAATTTAATATGTTTTTCACTGCTGTCCAAAAAAGCCACTCTGCACTCGAAATTATGCCCCGCCGCGGTGGCTCAGTGGTTAGGGCGCTCGACTACTGATCCGGAGTTCCCGGGTTCGAACCCGACCGCAGCGGCTGCGTTTTTATGGAGGAAAAACGCTAAGGCGCCCGTGTGCTGTGCGATGTCAGTGCACGTTAAAGATCCCCAGGTGGTCGAAATTATTCCGGAGCCCTCCACTACGGCACCCATTCTTCCTTTCTTCTTTCACTCCCTCCTTTATCCCTTCCCTTACGGCGCGGTTCAGGTGTCCAAAGATATATGAGACAGATACTGCGCCATTTCCTTTCCCCAAAAAAACCAATTATTATTATTAAATTATGCAGGAGCCCTCCACTACGGCACCTATTTCACTTTCTTCTTTCACTCCCTCCTTCATCCCTTCCCTTACGGCGCGGTTCAGGTGTCCAACGATATATGAGACAGATACTGCGCCATTTCCTTTCCCCCAAAAAAAATCCAATTATTATTATTATTCCACCCTCATCAGTTGACGTCGAGGTGCACTTGCACCAATAATTGTGACGTCACCAAACACAGTGATTGTTCACAGGAACAACCAGTGCTTTCCAGCTTGGTAATTCAGGTTGGCCAGTCGACTGTGACGTCAGGGTGCAGTTTGGTGCTGGCGCCGACCAGGACCGCCACTGTCGGTGCAAAATTGTTCGTAATGGATTATTAACGTTGCGCACTGGCGCTTCGGGCTTATTTTCATAATTACTAAGCCAATAGGCCCCTTTCAGGGCAAAAAAAGAATGCCCAAAAGATTGTGTTTGTACCCCTTTAGCTCCCTTGTCCTACCTTTTATTATCATTCATTGGCAATAATGTTTGCGTAATAAATTTGGTTATACAGCTTCCACAAATCGTTGCTGGTACTTCATAGCTTTGACGTGTCTGCTGCAACACAAAACTGACTCATGTTCATAATATTATTACTACCATTCCTATTAATACTAATAGTACTCGCGGCCACCGGTGAGGACAAGCAAAACAAACTCAAGCGTAGATGAGTGCTCTCCCTTCCTTAACTATATGTTATCTCCCTCCACTGTGACTGCACTTCATGAATGGTAAAATACCCACATCTATGTTCATTCTGAAACGCGCGTTCTCTTAAAGTTGCCAGCGGAGCACTCAAGGTTCGTACCGAGTTTCCCCACCGTGTTGTCGCTTCGTTTCTACTTTTAGAAAGCTGTGCAAAAGGACGATTCAATGAAGTTCGTGTTTTTTCTATTCCGCTTTCGCTAAAAGGATTCCCAAGAAATGTTTACACACCTGGCTGATAAGGCTTGCCGTTACCTGGGTGTGTCCCGTGACCTTGAACACGCTTCCCTTTTGCGAGCTCACTTGAGAAACCTGAACGTCTCTGTCTGTCCTGAATGCTGAAAACGAAAGGCACTCAAAGGCTTGTTACTAACCGCTATGGTCTTCGCTTGGCTACAATCCACATGCGGAGCCGCACATGCATCGGTTTGAATTCTAATGATGCCTTCACAAAACAACCAATAGTGGAGGCAGCCCATAATCTTTGTCATGCATAACTCATATTTTTTAATTTGTTCGGCGATAAGAAGAGACAGCCTCTGGCTATATTCTCTATGGAAGTGCGGAAACTTTGCATGCAAAGCGCCGAACAGCGCTTGCTGATTGACGGAAAGACCCGCCTTAGATTTCTCCTTAGATTTTTGTTTTCATTATTTTATATTTTGAGCTGAGTGATGCGCTTCCTCAGTCAAGGACGCGTAGGTCCTAAAACCGATCTTGATTTCGACACTCAATTAGAGTCGTATGGGTACTAATACGTACACCACGGAAACGCCAAGTTTCCGTGGTGCACAAAAATAGCACAAAAATAGAACTCAGATGTTCGTAATCACCGCCATTCCTGTATTCGCTTCTTTTCAATCGACATTACGGTCCTCTTAGGGAACAGAACGGAATATTACGGCACAGAAGCTTTAGTGTATGATCGCTGGTGTGTCTGTATGTTTGTGTGTTTGCGTGCGTGTGATGGTGTGGATCGTTTTGTCATCCGCCATGCTGCGCAGTGTCGCAGTCTAACAGTTTTGCTGACCTCTTTGCTAGTTGCGCTGTGCACTGCAATGCAGGTGAAATTGGAGTGAATGGAAGTATTTTACAGAAAAAATACGCTCCATATGCCATAACATTAAATCTATCGACACTGGCTTCTGGCCCCAAATCAACAAGAAAAAAACCGGTTTAGTGTACCAATATTCGCTTCCTACTATTCTACGTTCCAGAATTTGCAACAGCGTCATGGTCGAAATGGTAACAATAAATTTTGAAGATCTGCCGTACTACTACCCGCCGCGGTGGCTCAGTGGTTAGAGCACTTGACTACTGATCTGGAGTAGCCGGGTTCGAACCCGACCGCGGCGGCCGCGTTTCGATGGAGGCGAAACACAAAAGGCGCCCGTGTGCCATGCAATGTCAATGCACGTTAAAGATCCCCAGGTGGTCGAAATTATTGATGGAGCCCTCCAATACAGCGCCTCTTTCTTCCTTTCTTCTTTCAGTCCCTCCTTTACACCTTCCCTTACGGAGGGGTTCCGGCGTCTGCCGAAATGTGAGACAGATACTGCGCCTTTTCCTTTCCCCAAAAACCAATTTGCAATTTTTTTCGGCCCGCCGCGGTGGCTCAGTGGTTAGGGCGCTCGGCTACTGATCCGCAGTTCCCGGGTTCGAACCCGACCGCGGCGGCTGCGTTTTTATGGAGGAAAAACGCTAAGGCGCCCGTGTACTGTGCGATGTCAGTGCACGTTAAAGATCCCCAGGTAGTCTAAATTATTCCGGAGCCGTCCACTACGGCACCTCTTCTTCCTTTCTTCTTTCACTCCCTCCTTTATCCCTTCCCTTACGGCGCGGTTCAGGTGTCCAAAGATATATGAGAGAGATACTGCGCCATTTCCTTTCCTCAAAAACCAATTATTATTATTATTATTATTATTAATTTTTTTCGTACCACTATATCTAAACATCTGTTTGTCATCGTGTTCATTGTATTCTGTATCTTTGTATCTCTCTGTTGATCATCGTCAGATGTGCACTGGACATTTGCAAAGCTTTCTGTTGTGTTGCTTACGTTTGAGTTTTTACTGGTCTTTACTTCTTATTCTCTTTGCCCCTCCCCTCTCTAATGTACTGAGTACCTTGAGGGTCAAATAAATGAACTGAAATGGCGAAATTCCCCGAAAGCACGTTTCACACCTCCTCTTCTGTGCGATGTCAGTGCACGTTAAAGATCCCCAGGTGGTCGAAATTATTCCGGAGCCCTCCACTACGGACCTATTTGTTCCTCTCTTCTTTCACTCCCTCCTTTATCCCTTCCCTTACGGCGCGGTTCAGGTGTCCAACGATATATGAGACAGATACTGCGCCATTTCCTTTCCACCAAAAACCAATTATTATTATTATTACCTCCTCTTCCTCTTCCTAGGGCATATCTGGCGTCAACGTCCTCGTTGCACTATTTAAATAAATAAATAATTGGTTTTTGGGGAAAGGAAATGGCGCAGTATCTGTCTCATATATCGTTGGACACCTGAACCGTGCCGTAAGGGAAGGGATAAAGGAGGGAGTGAAAGAAGAAAGGAAGAGAGAGGTGCCGTAGTGGAGGGCTCCGGAATAATTTCGACCACCTGGGGATCTTTAACGTGCACTGACATCGCACAGCACACGGGCGCCTTAGCGTTTTTCCTCCATAAAAACGCAGCCGCCGCGGTCGGGTTCGAACCCGGGAACTGCGGATCAGTAGCCGAGCGCCCTAACCACTGAGCCACCGCGGCGGGGCTGCACTATTTCTCAAGATGCGCTTTCATACCGCAAATTTTAGCGAAGTGAAACGGTGGGATTATCAGACATTTCTCTCCATGGAGACATACTGTTTCGAGCCAGCTCCCGGCCAACTCGGGACGCGCGTGGCATCGTGAAAAAGTAGCAATGAGGCCACAACCAAGGCTCCCACCGTGCGCACGTGCCAGAGGAGAGTGACTGCCCCGAGGCGCGCTATGACCGCCAATATGGATCAAGGCCGCCTCGGCTGCATCGCGTAGCACGCGGTGCAGCTGACCGTAAAGAAGTCGCGTTGTCGCGGGAGCCTCGTCTCACGTGGTGTGGATTTCTCTTGGCTCTTTCTCGACTGCGACAGGTGAACGCTGCGACCTTCAAGTATACTGAGACCTCATGTGACAACATATAAAATCTCGTTCATAATGCCGCGTTTCTGGTCAACTATATTTGCGGTGGCTCAGTGGTTAGGTGCTCGGCTACTGATCCGGAGTTCCCGGACTCGAACCCGACCGCGGTGGCTGCGTTTCGATGGAGGCAAAACGCTAAGGCGCCCGTGTGCTGTGCGATGTCAGTGCACGTTATAGATCCTCAGGTGGCCGAAATTATTCCGGAGCCCTCCACTACGGCACCTCTTTTTTCCTTTCTTCTTTCACTCCGTCCTTTATCTCTTCCCTTACGGCGCGGTTCCGGTGTCCAACGATATATGAGACAGATACTATGCCATTTCCTTTCCCCAAAAACCAATTATTATTATATTTATATAGTCAGTCGCGAATAATAATAATAATAATAATAATAATAATAATAATAATAATAATAATAATAATAATAATAATAATAATTGGTTTTGGGGGAAAGGAAATCGCACAGTATCTGTCTCGTATATCGTTGGACACCTGAACCGCGCCGTAAGGGAAGGGATAAAGGAGGGAGTGAAAGAAGAAAGGAAGAGAGAGGTGCCGTAGTGGAGGGCTCCGGAATAATTTCGACCACCTGGGGATCTTTAACGTGCACTGACATCGCACAGCACACGGGCGCCTTAGCGTTTTTCCTCCATAAAAACGCAGCCGCCGCGGTCGGGTTCGAACCCGGGAACTCAGTCGCGAATGGTTCTGTTCACAGTTTCATTGTAAAGTACTGAGTAGACAACACTTAGCGGGAACAGTTAAGCATGTGACTCTTCGGCTCCCGCAGCTATGGCTTCGGGCGCATCCCGCAACAGGTGAACTGTCAGAAAGGGCGTGGCCTGCAACACTTTGTAGTCAGGCTTCCTCATTGAGAGGCGCACAGAGGGCGCTGCGTGAGCAACAGAACCAAACCTTGAAGTGTTCCCTTTAAGTGTGGTGGGCTCTGCATATGTTACTCTGTCATTGTAAGTTGGCCGGTACTCCCTCGGATGGACGGTGCGGAACACGTATCTAGGGCCACACTTAGTAGAGGCAGATACAGAATACAGGAGAGTTTATGTGTTTATTAGACGGTACTGACTGATGAAATCATCAGAAGCTCTGCGTTTCGGCTCTGCTCAGTTTGGCTATAGGTACCATCCTTGCAAAAAGTAACCAAGCTGCATGGTGTGCTTCTCACTCATATAGTGGAGGGTCTGTGCTACCTATCTAGCTCTAAATCTCTCTCAGGTAAGGAGAAACCTTGTCCTCAACTTTCGGTACTTTTCAATATTTAGGAAAACAGTAAAGGCTCGACTACACGAGTGAGATGCAAATCATGCAGCCTGGTTACTTTAGGCAAAGACAGTTACGTAGGGTACTGAGTACTCAGAAAAGCCAGAGTCAAAATGCAAAGCCTTTGATGTTTTCACCGTAGGCGTAAGTACTGTCGTGAGCAGATGTAAGAGATGCGTGCTAAAATAACATTGGCGTATTCATAGCATGCCGTAGTGAATGGCGCCGGATCAATTTTGACTAGGTTGGATTGGGGCGCTCTGAAATCTCAGCGCTGGGTATTTTTGCCTCAATCGGAATGCAACCTTCGCGGACTAGTTTCAACCGGCTAACTAGCACCCATCATCTGGACGTCATAGCCACTCGAAACTCGCAAGAGTCATTGGGGTCTAGGAGAGGCCAAGGAAGCCACTGTCTAAAACTGCGCCACCTCTGGCCACGTACAGTCTTGGCCAAAAGCCTTAAGGCCACATCGTTCAGCTACAGCGAAATGAATGTTCCTAGAATGTTCCGTGTAGCGGATCATTCAAAACGCAAGTCAAGCAGGAAGCTTCTCTACCGCAAGAAGAAACCTTGTGATAGCATTTCAAGGTGATCCATAACAGCGCGACAGACGGGACAGAGAAGAAGGGATCCTTCTTCTCCCTGTGTCCCTTCTTATCTGTACCGTCTGTCGCACTGTTATGGATCACCGTGAGCAGCAACTCGCCCAACATCTGGTATTGTCGAGCATTTCAAGGTTACTCGGTATTTAACAGTGCCGTAATGGCTCTGCTATGCGGCTGAACCGAAAATCCTTTCGCCTTAAGACTTTTGGCCAAGACTACGTAGTACACATGACTACGTATAGTGCACACTTCATACGTAGCCGTGTGGTTAGTAGCATTATAGGTTACTCTCCAGGGTAGCTTGCAAGAATAGAAGGATGACTGTCAAGAAGAAGAAATGAACTGAAAGCTGGGAGACAGCCTAGAAAAAATACAGCGGCTTCTATGGACCATCGGTAAGTGCGTGGTAATGCGATTCCGCATCAGTTGCCTGCGGCGTTCTGCCCATGTAGCTGCATTTTTTTTTTCTCGTGAGGAAGTTCTTGTGCGAGGATGTTTTCACTCCTAATATATCTGTTTTCAATGTCAACAGAACCGTCGCTGAAAAACACGAAAGCAATCAGTCTGCCGTTGGCAAGTGACTGGAATGTGCGTTTCCATCCAGCTGTTTCGGCTTGGAATAAGCAAAAAGCGAAGCGAATGAACAACTGAGAGAGGTGGCATCGCTTACCGACGAGCTTAGTCGAAATGCTAATCCCTGAGGCAGCCAAGCCCAAGGCCGTCCTGCTGTGCCACTCGGGAAAAGGGTCACGAATCTTTCTTAACGACGTGGCGGCTGTAAAAAGTCGCTGATGTGCTGTATACGTAAACGCGCAGTCCGACCAGAATGACGTAAAAGGGCTGAAAGACTGAATGGGCTAGAGAAGAGCGGAGTACTCCGCGCTTGTGAAAGGTGTGCGCTATACCTAAGGGGAAGACTGCTTAGAACGACAGACGACCTGAGCAGTGAATGCACGCTAGTCACGAATGCTGGAATGCTGTGTCATACATTCCCTTGCGGAAAACGCCGGCTTTTTACTGTTAAAATTTCCCACTGTGGCCGCATTTAAGAGCTGCAGCTATCCAAAGATTTTTTTTTAATTAACGGCGTCGGCGTCTACCGGACGTAGTCATTGCTCCGGCTAGGATAATGTAAAAAGTTTGGGAATTTTTATGACCCAACTTTCCTGACGTTGCGCTTGGATATTGCTTGATCCTCCTTCATTTGTTTGCCTATGTAGCAATTGACAACGACGAATTCACCAGTCTTTATTTCCATGGGTGCTAAAGATGACAATTCTAGCGCGTTAAAAAGTAATAAAAATAATTGGTTTTGGGGGAAAGGAAATGGCGCAGTATCTGTCTCATATCTTTGGACACCTGAACCGCGCCGTAAGGGAAGGGATAAAGAACGGAGTGAAAGAAGAAAGGGAGAGACAGGTGCCGTAGGGGTGGCCTCCGGAATAATTTCGACCACCTGGGGATCTTTAACGTGCACTGACATCGCACAGCACACGGGCGCCTTAGCGTTTTGCCTCCATCGAAACGCAGCCGCCGCGGTCGGGTTCGAACCCGGGAACTTCGGATCAGTAGCCGAGTTTCCGGGTTGGAACCCGACACGATATATTTTTAATCTTTGGGCAGCGTTAGTAGGGACGACGCCTGTATATTGCTGCTGTACGTCTTTGTGCTTAACGAAGCGTGGTTCACATGTAAACAACTTGTATGTCCCGCTTTGGCAGCGTCTTCCGAGTAATGGGCAGCGAAGCACTCGTGCGTGACCTGGCAAAGCACGCAGAGTCCTCTTTCGCACGCTGTTCTGTGTTTTTATATATTTATATATAGGCAGTGAAACCTTTTTGGCATAAGATAGTGTTCGCCCGACCACCAATAAATTTAATTACTTTTTTAAGTCTACAACGGTGCCTTCCGACCTCTATGGGAATCTTATCTCTATCTTACTTAAGTGAAAGCTGTTGGCAGCTTGAAGTGGTTGAAAATATAGCTCAGTGTTTATTGGCTAAAACTGGTTCATTTTATTTCTTGCAAATAGTTCGAATGACACCGGGTTTCCCGGTGAGAATACTTGCATCTCCCTAGAGAGATTCACCGACAGCAGCATGTGACTTCAGAAAACCTTGGATTTACTTTCCGACAGAGATGAACACCCCAAGTTAAATTGGTAGGAAACATGGATGGCCGTTGTGATCAGCATTTAAACAATGATTTATTTATTCTGTATTTTCAAAACAGATCAGCGCGCACTTTGACAGGGACTACGAGGAAGACACGACCCAGACGAGCGCAGACTTGCAACTGAAGTTTATTGCTTGGAACGAGGCGTATATACAGTTACAACAAAAAAGAAGAAAACAACCATTCATAGCTTCAAGTCATTCAAACATGCTGCACAAAACAGGGACGATAACTGAGATCATCATTGAAGCAGCGCACATCGCCTGGTCAAAAGACGCCTGCGTCAGCAGCCCCTCTTTGTCAATTGGTCCTAAAGAACTGGCATATTTAGCGGGGGGGGGGGGGGGGGGGGGGGGAGGGGGGATGCTATGTGGCTTATTATCGAGCGCGAGTGTTGAAAATCTCGTTAACTGGGAAAGGAACTGGAACTCTAGCCTTTACCGGGGGCTACGAAACTGCTAAACTGTCTCGTTTAATAGGCTGCACCGTTATCTAAGACAGCATGACGAAGTTGTGTCGCCCTGACAGCATCTATCTCGATAAATAACCCCTAAACACCCCATCCAGGTTTCAGATACCAACGTCATAGCTGACGTCACTAATCCCTCCAAAGGCGCCGGAAATACGGAGGGCCTTAAACCAGACGCTTTCCTCAAGAATTGTGTATGGTTTATTGGGGGCTCAACGTCCCAAAGCCACTCGGGCTATGAGGGACGTCGTAGTGAAGGACTCCGGAAATTTTGACCACCTGGGGTTCTGTAACGCGCTGACATCACACAGTACACTGGCCTCTAGGATCTCGCCTCCATCTAAACTCGACCACCATGGCCGGGTTCGAACCCGCGTCTTTCGGGTTAGCAGCCGAGAGCAATAATCACTGAGCCATCGCGGCGGCTCTTTCTTCGAGGAGATATAATGAGCAAAAACAACAAAAAATGGCTGTAATTTAGGTCTGGTTAAACCTGGAGTGACGCGATAGCTACATCTGGCCGAGTGGAGTTAGCTGAGTCGAACTGCAAAGTCAGTCTTTCGCCGTTCCGTTTCGCTGGGCGTTCCTTCTTCATCTTCGTCCCACTTGACACGGCGCATGCAGCAGCACCTACTCCGCACCACGTAACTAACCCACGTGACCAACGGTCGCACCACGTGATCAACCCACGTGACCAACGGCGCCGCCACGGAGCTCAAGTGGTGCCACGCTGAAGGGTCGAAGATGTAGCGTAGTGTAGCTATCGCTACAAAACAGTCAATTTTGTCTAAGCATTTTGGCTACAAATGAGTGATATCTACATTTATGTTTTTTTTTGTCTATTCAGGGCTACAATAAAGACATTTGGGTAAAGTTGAGCCCTTTGCGTGCGTGTTGTCTGCTACAAGGGCGTCGGAAGGGTCCCACTTTTTGCAGCGTCCTGAATATCACGTAGATATCTCAAGGCACTCGGAAACGCCTTCAAGGTTCGTCGGCTCTCCGCTAAGCTGGAAGAAAACCGGATAAGCCGTGGAAAACCAAACACTAGCAGTGCAGTTTAATGGCTTATAAAAGCGAACGAAGAGGAGAAGGGGTGAACTGTCCCGCTGTGAATTCTTCTCGGAATAGATAAAATCCCATCTTTGCGAACAATCGCATCGGTCTTTTTTTATTCCTGTGCTTTTTTCACTTTTTTCCTACTCTTGTTTATTATCTATGCTATGCAGCACGCCAAAAGCTTCGGTGCCAGGATAGGCTTGGATTGTGGTCATTCTAACAGCGAGTGTCGATTTTCCTGCTTCGCTTGAATAATAATAATAAACTGCACAACTCCAACCAAAAATTTTAACTTTAACCCAATGTTTCGAAGCCGACTCGGCTCCTTCATCAGGAGTGACTGAGGGCAGGGGAGGAGGGGGGGGGGGGGTTAAAGGAACGTCAGCTGTGACGCGAAAGGCGCGGAGGAGGGGGAGGGGGTTTAGGCTGTTAGTCACGCTGGCGCGCTGCCGGGAGGTTGTGACGCGACTTTTTTTCGTTGAGTTGAAGAGCGAGGTCCTGGGCATATACTGGGGGCGGGTTTCCTTTTGTGCGGTTGATATTGTAGCTCAGGTGCCGCCGATTAGTGATGGCAGATGCCGGGGTGAGCAAACATCTTTTACCTTCCTTTTGTTATTTTAAATAAATAATCACTAATAATAATAATATTGTTCGGGGTGGTTTGGATATTCCAGGATTCCAGAAGGAGCCTCTTGTGGTAAATTGTTTCGGTTCTGAGGATGCGTGTTTCTTCAAAGTTGATTCTATGGTCGGAGTCCTCGGATGTTCGGCTACTGGATTGCGTTCTTTTGCGAATTTGCTGACGTCGTTTTTATGTTGCTGAATTCTTTCTTTGAAATTTTTGGTTTCGCCGAGGCTGCGTTTTTATGGAGGAAAAACGCTAAGGCGCCCGTGTGCTGTGCGTTGTCAGTGCACGTTAAGGATCCACGGGTGGTCGAAATTATTCCGGAGCCCTCCACTACGGCACCTCTTTCTTCATTTCTTCTTTCACTCCCTCCCTTATCCCTTCCCATACGGCGCGGTTCATGTGTCCAACGATATATGAGACAGATACTGTGCCATTTCCTTTCCCCAAAAACCAATTAGAATTAGATGTAGCTTGCGTCGCAGTCGGCGCATGGCATTTGCTAGACAATGCCTTGGGCTTTTTCTCTCGGTGGCCGGTCTTTGGGAACAGGTAGGCAAGGCGCAACAGTGTTTGTGGGCTTGTGCGCAACCTGGAGACCCGATTTTTTCAGGATTCGGTCGATGGTTTCGCTGACACCTCCGACATAAGGTAAAGTGACGTATTTTGGTGGTGGCGTTGGTCTTTGTGCGATGATTTCTTGACGAATGTTGTGTTTTTGACGTCGAATGGTTTTTTGAATAAAGTCTTTTGGGTAGCCGTTCATGATGAGTTCTTTGAATATCGTGCGTTGTTCTTTTTTTTCTGTCGAGTTCTCTGCTGCAGTGTGTCTCAATTCTTCTGAACAGCGTCTTCACCATTGATGCTTTACGGACTCTCGGGTGGTTCGAAGAGAAGTGGAGATACCGGCCTGAGTGGGTTGGTTTGCGGTATACGGAGAATTGAAGGGTATTGTCGTTTCGGGACACGAGGACATCCAAAAATGGCAGGGAGTTTTCTTGTTCCACCTCTAGCGTGAACTGAATGTCAGGTTCTACGGAGTTTAAATGACGAAGGAATATTTGAGTCTCAGATTTTTTTTTTTTATGACGGCGAAGCAGACGTCGACATACCTGAGGAAAACCTTTGGTTTCGGATGGAAAAAGTTGAGGGCTCGTTGTTCGACGTGTTCAATTGTTAAATTGGCCATGACGACAGAGATGGATGCTCCCATTGGTGTTCCTTTCACTTGTCGGTAAAATTCCCCTTTTGACGAGAAGTATGTGCTTGATAGGCACAACTCCAGGAGGCGGCACACATCATTTACACTCAGCGGGGATCGTGCTCTAAGCGTGTCGTCGCGTTGTAGGGCGTCACGGGTAGCGGCCACCGCAAGCTTCACGGGGATGTTTGTGAAAAGGGACACCACGTCGAAGGAGACAAGGCATTCGTCGGCCTCAAGGGTGGCTTGGGACACCAGTTTGATGAAGTGACTGGAATGACGGATATGGGTCGCTGTTTTTCCTGCGATTGGGGATATGAGTTTGTGAAGGTATTCTGACAACGAGCGAAGAGGGGAACACCGGAAGTCGACAATCGGGCGTAAAGTGATCCCCGGTTTGTGGACTTTGGACAGGCCGTAGAATGCTGGAGCCGATCCATTGGTGCTCAATAACTGCAGGTAGAGGTTTCGGAAGGTGGGGTGTTGTTGGAATACTTCTTTCAATGTTTTGTTTAGCCTTGCTTGAGTAGTGGTTGTGGGGTCCTTCTTCAATTTTTCATATTCTTGACTGCTGAGTAAGGTGGATATTTTCTCTTCGTAGTCCCGTCTGTCCAGAAAGACTGTTGTATTGCCCTTGTCCGCTGGGAGGATCACTAGTTGGTGTCTGTCTTGATGTCTTGCAGGACTTGCCTTTCGTCCGGTGTTAGGTTTGATTCTTCTCGGTGTGCTTGCACTGAATTAAGTACACTTATTGTTTTGAGCCTGACCTCTTCTCGTACACCAGGTTCCAGTTGCCGGATACCGACTTCGCTTGACTAAACAGGAGTATTCAATATTAAAGCACTAAGGAAAGAATTGGATCTTCGAGGATAACAAGCTATATTTCTGCCAATCCGCGCATTTATGTTTGAAATGCTGGCTTACCTGGTATACGTATCATATGCGGGAGGTGCGGATTTTCATCCAACAGTCCCAAGATGTTTTCCCCAGGGCCTAGTGCTAAGTTTCTCTTGGGTGAAATGTTTGGGTAGATTTTTCATTGACCCACCGAACAAAACAAAAAATTTGCCTGCCGGTTTATCATTGCCATCACGAAATATTGTGCGAAAGCAGTTTTTTGCATGTGGACACCACCGCCACGTACCTGAAAGCGTGATTGAGGTGTCCACTGCCCCAGGAGCCAGTTATGCGCGTCCAGCTTTTTCAAGGTCAATGCCAATTTACCCAATATACGCCGGTGGCCTGTACTCTATTGTAGCGTTTCTTCAGCAGTGTTGTCAACGCGAACGCGTATTACGTAAGGGCGTGTTTCTGCCACAATGTTGTGAACGCCATTGGCATGCAGCGCGCATGTATCTGTCACTACTGCCACATTGCTCAAAGCGCGATTATTAGCTTGACAGTAGTGTTAGTTGATATAGAAGATGATGTGCAATGCACGGTGCGAATGTGTGTTGTAGTTTAAAACGAGACTTGATCGTGCGGAAAAAACTACAATTTGTAGATGCCTACAGATGTATAACGCTATTTAATGTTGATTATAAGATTTCTGAAAGTGCTCTCAAATCGGGTAAAGTTACAATGTCTACTTTGATTGGACGTCATCAAACATGCTGCTCGAGGGGATGGTCAATAGAGTCTAATGTACATGTTGCCCGCCTGGTCAGCGACACTCATGAGCAACTAGCACTGCTGCAAATTGACCTGGCAAAGGTGTTCGATCAAGTGGGTCATTCATTTGTTTTTCTCTTTTCAATCACGTCAATGTCGAGTCAATTATTTCTTATGGGAAACGCTGTTGTTGCAAAAGCTGTTCCACGCGCTTGATTGTAAACGGCCGTCTCTCATAACCAGTCTGTATTCAGTCTTCTGTGAAACAAGGTTGCCCACTGTTCCAGCTCCTGTTCGTACTATGCTTGAGCCGCTTCGCCTAAGTGTTATAAACAGCAGATCCTTTGGTTGTTTTCGTATTATGGGTCAGGGACTGAAGGTATTAGCTGACGTAGATGACCTCGCGTTTTTCTGCTCTGATAAGCCAAGTATCGATGAAGTTCTTCGTTTAACGGAGGACGTTGGTTAAAGGTGCACTAAAGAGGATTCTGAGCTAACCTTTTTACCGCTGGGACTAGATCTACACGCTCCAAGCATTCTTAGAAACGTGAAATGATTATCCTGCGCGGCCGATTTCCCTATTAAATTGGATTAAACGTCCCGCTTCCAGCCATTTCTTTGTTTCACTGACCTCCGAGAGTAAGGGAAGTCAACCAACGCATGGAGTGCCTTTCAGCCAGTCGCGTGGCGGCTTGCTGCTGTGCCATCGGCGGAGTGATACGTAATAATACGCGGAGTGATGTGCGAAAGCGAAGAGTCCACGCGTATCTTTATTCTCATGGGCCTAGTTGGCGGCTATGTTGTCTGCGACTGAAACTATTTATACATGGAAACCTAAAAAACAAAATAAAAGCGAAAGCGAAGCCGTCATGTGGCTCGCTGAAAGGCACTCCACGCGTTTGTTGACTCCTCTTATACTGTCGGACGTATGGGACGTTTAATTCGATTTAATAAGGAAATCGTACGCACAGGATAATAACTCGAAGTTTATAGGATTGCTAGGACGGTGTAGATCGAGTTACCGCGACAAAAATACGAGCTCAGAATACGTTTTAGTGCAGCTTTAAGTACCAGGAGCTCAGACTAATCGTTCTAAGAGTTGCAGTTTATGGTTTGGAATATGAGGATCGAAACCTGCTGAATATGCTGGTATGCAATAAACACGTAGATAGATAAAGAGGAGGAGGGAAAGGCAGGGATGTTAACCAGAAAGGGGTTCCGGTTGGCTACCCTGAATAAACTCGTAGGCCACCCAAATACCTTGGCGCTCCTTCGAGTGCCTAAAAGCATAGTGCACATTACTGGAAAGACCATGTGCCAATTAACTCTTCAGCGCTATGCTCACACTTTTGTCCCCCATGGTTCCTCGAGTTTTAGCAAGGTGACCGCATGTAATCTGCTTCTCGCCGCTAATAGTTATTCTCTGGTTCAAACTATTCACTGGAAATGTCCTTATATCCCGCGTTTTCGCAGTGTTCGCCACGTTTTTGTGGGATTCGTCTTTTTTGGCTATGAGGCGTGATAACCTTTTTCGGCCGTAAGCCACTGGTGGCCTTGGTTTAGTCATCCTGCATGTGCATGCGCATGTGGGTGCATTCTTGCAAGTTAATTTGGTTCATGTTTTACCGAACCCCATTGTGTCTGCTAATGTTTCTGACCACCCGTGTTTGTGGGGCACAATGCATGTCGTGCATTTGGCTGTTCGTTTCCTGCTTGTTCGTTTCTCGCCTGAGTTCCTGTTTTCAATGCCGAGGAAATGATTGTACAAGGAAATAAGTTTCTGTGACGTTCAGATTGTCGTAATTTTGTAAAACTAAATATGAAGGCATTCTTGTAGCCTGTCAACAGACGACTTTGTATCTGTTATTAGAAGCGCAAAATTTCCACTCGTTTACTCTTTTAGCGCCTGCAACAAGAAAAGATATCTTAATCTTTCTTTTTATGTTAAAAACAGCAAAGCAGCGGTATGTAAGCAGTGACTGACGTCTCGCGGGATGATGCTTCAGCCCAAGACGCTCGCGTATAAAAGGCGTCAAAGGGACTTCTCCGCAAAGGGTCATAGGAAAAAAGTAGGTCACAGTTCATATGGTGCAACAAATTTTGTTTCCTCGCAGTTCTAGCCAGTTCACATTCGTGTACTAATGCAAAACGCAGTTACGGAAGCAAAATGTCCACACAGCCTCAGGCAAAGCGTGATTCGTGGCCCGCTTCTGCACGCGACTAGCGCAGGAGCAAATCTAGAATCTCGGAGGAATGTTTGGCGGCTGCGTTTTTATGCAGGAAAAACGCTAAGGCGCTCGTGTGCTGTGCGATGTCAGTGCACGTTGAAGATCCCCAGGTGGTCGAAATTATACCGGAGCCCTCCACTACGGCACCTTTCTCTTTCTTTCTTCTTTCACTCCCTCCTTTATCCCTTCCCTTACGGCGCGCTTCAGGCGTCCAAAGATATATGAGACAGATACTGGGCCATTTCCTTTCCCCCTAAAACCAATTATTATTATTATTATTATTATTATTATTATTATTATTATTATTATTATTATTATTATTATTATTATTATTATTATTATTATTATTATTAGGGCTTTAGTAGAGTGTTGAGTGTTCGTTCGCGATCTCCCATTGTTGTTGCATTGCAGGTCTTGAGTTTGCTGTGTGTTTGAATAGTGTTTGCCATATTGTATGGCTACCTTGTTACTTGTTTTTTTTTTTTAATGGCAAGAGTAATTTTTTTTTTCAAACGAAAAGAACAGAAAAACATAGTTCTGTAAAATGAACAGTACGAGCTTTTTCCCAGTCTTTGCTGAAAATTACCTCGTGTTCCTTTAGAGTACCCTTCGTGTGTCATCACTCAGGAGTTTTAACAGCGAACTTTTTGCGCGTATGTGGGAAGAAGGCGGGGCCTATATAAATATGTGTCAGTTCCTAACTTCCGCGCAATATGCTCTCCCGCCACTTAAATGTCTTAGGAATCCTTCAAGTGTTTCTTTCTGTTCGTATGAAGCGGTAGATATGCTGGAGCTCCTAGGACTACCTCCTTCTATCGGAACATTTCTAATTAACAAGAATAAAAAGAACTGCGCTCTATCAGACCTATGCCAGGGAAAGACCACGTTCCTTAGCGTACGTGTCCAGGAAAATTGCGCGTGAAATCGCTCTGGCAGAGCAGAGGAGGAAAGCTGCGTAATGACCTATGTGCGGTAATATACCAGGACGTGAAGCTTGCTTTTCTGTAGTGTTTGAAAAAGTGACCGAAATAAGCAGGCGCGAAACTCACCTCCATCGCATTTTCATTTTCCAGCAGTTGAGTGCGGAGGTTATCGACTGCGACATACTACACCGTCAAACAGATGACGCCATGGTGTCCAGAGAAACGCGAAGAGCTCTACGGTATTTATAAGCAGTGTTGTAGGCGTTACCAAAAAAAAGTAACTAAACACATTAATCGTTACGCTAAGAAAAAAGGAACGCGTTACCGCCCTACACTACCTACGAAGAAAAGTAACGCGTTACAGTTGCCGTTACCAAAAAAAAAGTACCGCACGTTACTTTGCCGTTACTTCATGGCCATAAATTTTAATTATTGCGTCTTTGCCTTATAAACTCACGATAACAATTTCATACAACTCATATTTCACACAAAACTGCAAGCCCAAAGGACGACTTTACGCGAAATCCTGATTTAACGAGAATCTTTTGCACAAATGTGCAGGAGTTTAGCAATGCTATATAGTGACCTAAAGTAGCCTGTAGGTTTACAAGTGATAGATTTTAACTCTATGGCACATGGCGAAGGCATTTTCTGAATGTGACATTAAACAGAAAATGACACTTCATCATCAATTCTAACTTCATAAAGAAAACACCGCTGAACTCTCAGTAAATTTCAGGTAACTCTGAAAAATATGATGTTCCAAAATGCTCGGCATGCTTCCACTCTGTAGAGAGCTCTGTGTCTGAGTGGTTTGGGAAGGGGAGGTATGTGAAGGCAAGTGCGTGAATTCGTGTTTGTGCACGTGTTTCATGCTTTATGGCTTTTCTGTCTTTTTTTATTTGGGTACGTCGTCAACAGCAGGTGTTTTCTGGAATGCATGCGAGCCGCAACAAAGGTCATCGAGAGCATCTGTTTGTTTATTTGCAACATCAATTTTGGTGCTCTGCGCTTTTTTTCTAAAAAAAGGGGGCGGAGTGGGGGACAACTGGAACAAAAGTAACTAGTAACGTGACACCTCACGTTATTGAAAAATGTTAACGAAAGTACGTTACCCGTTACAGTTCCCAAATGGTAACGCGTACGTTACTAAGTTACCGAAAAAAGTAACGCGTTACCGGTAACGCAGTTACTTGTAACGCGTTACCGCCAACACTGTTTATAAGGCGCGCTGATGGGATATGCCGCGATGCTAACCCTTGCAAATAGATATTTATTGCTTACATCGTAGCTGCCGCTAACCGCACTGTACCTTCGTCGCCTGTGACACGAAGGTTCCGCGGATTTCTCAGTGGCTATTCTCTTTAGGTTACATGTTCGCTCGAAAGTGAATATACACAAAGCAAGCATGTACCCCTGTCAGCGAATCATGCGAGTTTCACAAACTTGTCGATGTCTTTGGCGATCAGAGGCCAGTGTAATGTTGCAGACAATTTGCCTACCAAAATAATCGCGTAATATCGAATTTATTTGAAGACCGCCACCATTCGCGACCTCACAGGATAGCAGGTTACAAAAAAATACATTGATCTTTACTAATCGCAGCTCCAGCAAGTCTAAAGACTGTTTCCCCCTCCGGCTATTGATGAGGCCGCGCGGTTAAGCCATGGAAATTTTCACCTGCTGAAGGTTTACGAAGAACAAATGCCGCAGAAAAATTACCCCTGCAATTTTTATTTTAGGCCGCCCGAAAAGGTCCTTGCACTAAAGCTTATGGTGGGGTTAGATACCAGCTTTCTGGGCACAGGTTTGTTGTACCAACCCACACACACCGTAGACCATTGCACTCTATGTACCTGAACATCTCTTCCTCCCCCCCGCCCGCCCCTTTTAACTCACTTCACCCTTTCTCTCACTGTGAAGACCCTTGACTTTGTTTACAAGCTCCTGTTACTTCCGGTTTACTTCCAGAGCAAGGACGTTTCGTAACGTCCGGGCATGTTAACCGGGGCCGCATAAATGGAATTAATACCCTTATTGATAAATGAGGGGGAAAGGGGGCACTAAACTGAAATAGGCCATGAGTCCGATTGTTTATTGGTGTCCCCGTTATTCACTCCTGTACGAACAACAACCGTCAGCAGCATGACTTGGGGCTGTGTCAAAACCTGGCTGTCGCCATTTTATCCTTCGTTGAGGCATTTGGGAAATAAGAGAAATGAAGAAGACCAGGGAGTTGGCACTATCATACATTTATTCAGGCTCTTTCGACAAAGGAGGTCTCTTGATCGAATGCAAATCGTAGTATGCACGTACACTAATAAATAAAAGCACAGAATAAGCGTTGGCAACTGGGCGCGCGTCATTTCTATCAGCAAAGTCTTCGATCACGTGCAGGTAGTGTAGTATTGAGCCATTAAGCGCGGTCCTCGCTGTAGTGCTTACTTTATTGGTCGCTTTTGCAAGGCACAGACAGAAGGTACAAGATGAAAGGCAGTAAACAAAATTAGCAAGAGACAGAAATGTGCAGCATGAGGCAAGCATCGTTTGGTGAAGTTGATCTTCCCGTATTTTATTTTCTTTTAGACGGGTATGCCACGGTGCCACCTTAATGAAGAAGATACATGTACAATCCTCGTTGGACGTGGGCTTGACGGCAAGACAGCGTAGACGCATGAGGATTAAAAAAAACGATGAAGAAACGATGACATACGGAACAGTGCATGGAAGAGGTAAAAGTACACAACTACAATCAGGAGCTTATAGCTTTCTAAATGCAAGACACAGGCAACAAAAGTCGCGTGCAAAAGCGATAATCAAATCATTTACACAGTCTCCAGGTGATAATCCGTTTTTACAGTGCTTTTATAAACACGCAGTGTGGCGGCTATTTGATAGATAAAACCATCTATCATTACAGTCTGTACTACATTGAAACCGCTTGCTTTTGCGTACGTTTTTTTTTTTTTAGCCCTCACGGCGTTTCATAAACTTCGCTCCAGCTATTCCTACTGCTGTACATAGTACATATACAAGGCCCTCACTACCCTCAAATGCTAGGTTTTCATGCGTAGAATGCGACTACAAATGTCTGCGCGAACGTAACCTTCCGCGTACGTCTCCAGAGGTAGCTGCATAGTACCAAACTGGCGCCTGCTACGCATCAGAAAGCAGCACTAAAACTCTGGGAGACCTACGCGTTTGTACTACGCTCGTTTTAATCTCACTAGGCGGGTGACTATACCTTTATTAACTTCAAAATGACGCGTCCGTGTCGGGATTCAGCGAATGGCCTCGAGTTCATCTTCAGACCTGCTGCTCGACACCACGCTCCCCCAAGTGGCCATACTGCGGCATCTTCCAGTTCTTAGGCCAAGGACCCCTGCCCTGATGTTTTCTCGTATTAGGCCTCCGCCTCTAACCACACCCGCTTCGCTGCGAGTACTTGTCGTTGTCTGTTTCCGGAAAACCAAAATGCACTTCCGAATCCTACTCCCAATTTTTTCAATTCATGTGTTCAGCTTACTTCTTGGACTTAGCTTGCCTCAGCACCTGCGTCCCATGGACTACCTGAGCCGGGGCATAGCTGAGGGCAGCGCCCAGAGCTGGCTGCGCGTAGGCCGCTGGTTGCGCGTAGGCCGCTGGTTGCGCGTAGGCCGCCGGCTGGTACGCAACTTGCGGTCTCGCCACGGCAACGTTCCCGGGGAAAGGAGCGATCACCTGCCTGGACAGCGAGTACGGCATGGCGGCGACCGGCGCGTGAAACGGCGAGACCAGAGGTGCGGCGGCCGCCAGCGGCATGGCCACGTGTGGAGCGGCGTACACGGCTGGAGCTCCGGCCAGGGTCCTCGGGTAGGCCAACGGGCCCGGGTAGGCGACGGTTAAGGGTGCCGCTGCCCCGCCCGCCGCTGCGGCCGGGTACGCGAGCACAGGCCTCTGATACGGCGCGCCAACTGGAGCTGGCAGGGCAGCTGGCTGGACGTACTGATGCGTGTACAGGGGCCTCATGTATGCAACCTGGAGCGGTGCTGGGACGCCTGCAGCGCCACTTGGCAGAGCGTACGCTGGCCTCTGGAAGAGATAGGTCTGCGCTGACGGGTAGGTGACAGTCAGTGGCCTAGCAACGGTTACAGATCCGGGCCGTGTGAGAGTGACGCCCGCAGCTGGTGCGGGGGCAGCGGCCACGGTAGCGCCGCTGGTTGTGACGGTCACAGTCTTCGCCTTGTCTGCCGGGGCGGCTGCTTGTGCTGCGGCAAGCACCGTTTTGGTGCCGGCAGCCGGGGCAGCCGCAGCGGGTTGCTGAAAGACGACTTGCTGGGCAGCGCCAAGATATGCTTGCGGTGGCGGGGCTGAAAAGAACAAGGGCCTCTGGAAGTGGACAGCCGGAGCACCGACAGGGAAGGTCGTCACTGTGCCTGTTCCCGGGACAGCGGCGCTCGGGAGAACGGCCACAGGCGGTGGACGGGAAAGGCGCAACTTGGATGGCTCCTTGAGGATGGTGACGGCCGACGCCTGTCGTGGGGTCGCGGTCACTTTCTGAGGAGCAGGCTCCGCAGCTGCGGCTTCCAGCGGCTCGTAGGTGGAGGCCCCAGGAGCGGCCAGACCACCGCCGAGAACGTTGCCGTAGCCGGTGAAAGCGTAGAACACCTCATCTGGGACAGCCAGCGCACCAACGACGACGCTGAGAAGTAGAGGTAGCCTCTGCGAAAATTAAATACGCGAAGCAAATGCAATATACGGTAGACCAAATCAGAGCCTGCCGCGCAGCTTCCTAGGATGTCTTGTTCAATGTATTTTCCGCAGTGCACAATAACTAGTTTCTAGCGCTAGCTTAAGGGCCTCTACGCCAGCTGGTTTCAGCATAAACGCACTATGCTTGGTGGCCAAATACGAAACGCAGCACCGCTCCTTAAATGCACGTTTCGCATGAAGATCAAACAGGAAAAGAGGCAGCAGGAAACTGTTTTGCATGAAAGCCATTGCGACTGGACCCATGAGCCTACCTACCACAGCATGCTTTCTGATGACCCTAGGCACCATACATGGTAGCTCTGCTCTTTAGTCATACAAAAGTCATAAATCAAATTTTAGTTGGCTAGGAAACTTTCACACGGCCTGTACAAACAAAAGATGATGAGAAGAACCAATTGTCTCTACAAGCTCACCAAGATCATTGTAGCACTTTCAAGGCTCCTGCAGCAGCGAGGAAAAATATTTGGAAAGGTGGCTTCCGAAGGTGAAATGAAGGGGAAGCAGAAACCGTTGCCTGGCCGGCTGGGCAATCCGAAACGGAACTGGAAAGCCGATTGCTCCACTTGGGGCTTTTATAAACCGCTCGAAAGCCGCGCCCCGCCGCGTCTGCGTGTCGGCGGGGCCGTGCTTCCGTTTGTTCTGCTTTTATTAATTTTTTTCTCCCCCAGGTCCGATCGTGGCTGGGCGGTTTTCGAGCGAGCGCGACAAGAAGGTCCAGAAGCCAATGAACTCTCCGCGCCTGCAGAAAGATGCGCGGCGAGGGGGTTATGTGTGTCTATATCGCACTTCGAGAGAGCGTGCGTATGGTCTCTTCCGATGGCGCAGACCACTTCCTCCCTCCCCCCCACTCCCCGTTGTTGCCTATCCTCCTCACAAGTACAGCCAGAAACGCACCTCTGCCTTCTCATCGGAGAAGCTCCTACCCGAGTCCCCCTCTCTTGTTCCGGTCTTCTTTCGGAAGGAGAGAGAGGAGTGAACGTGACCACGAGCGGACCACGGTGTCTTCAGGATTCCTCGCGTCGTCGGCGATGGCCCCTGCCCCCTCCACAACCGAAAGCTGTGGCAGAGGCTGGCTTCCTCTGCGGCTGATCGGGCCTTGCGGAGGCCCTCATCCCGGAGGAGTGTAAGAAGGGTTTCTAAAGGGCGAGGGGCGAGGCTCCAACGGCCTATACCCGAGGCTCTCCTTCTTTATCTGTTCCTCGGGCGCGCTTGCGGTCGCCTTTCGGCGACGGCACCGTCTGAGCCGAAATAGGTTATCCGCGCCAATCGGTCCTCCCGATCAGCGTGGAAGTTCTAGCGGCGAGGTAGTCCGGGTGCCTTGCGGGGATTCATCGCGGACGAGGAGGTGGCGGCTGATATTCGCCCCGCTGCTTCTGCTGCTTACCGGCCTGCCTGCCTGTTGTCTGGTCTCCCGGTGCGACTCGCTGTCAGTGCGATCTTCGAACGCGGGTGCGGTGCTGTACCCGCGGGCTGATCGGCCGTTTGTCTTTCTTTTCCGGTGGACGGCGCGGATGTAACCGCGCGATTGTTTTGCGCGCTCGGCTGAATACGGGGCTATCCGTACGTGTTCCCCAGTTGTCCCTCTTTGACTCGTTCGTTTTGCTTTTGTGATTCGACATCTTTCAGCGAGCACTCCGTACACATACTTTCCTTCTGTTTTATATAAGTCGGGCGTAACCGGCAGTCCGCTGCGCGGAGAAATCTTAATGACTGCGGCGGTGTCGAGTAAGGATGCCAAAACGGGAACTCGGCGAGCCGTAAAATTCCACTCCGTGGTTTTTCCCAATCGGCGATTCTCTGCTAGTGCTTCTTGCAGTGTGGTTGCCACTTTGCTGCGCTGTTCGCCCTGTATCTAAGTCGATAAATGTAACTGATCTCTCGCGCGGAGTGGAAATGTTTTCATTGAAGGTACCGCTCGTTGGTACCATTAGAATGTCATCGGCAGCGGTATAGCTTGACATTTCTTTTTCGAGGCTTCTGCTGAATCACACTGGCTGAATTTTTTTAATCTGAATGCGTTCGCGAGAGTCCCTCAAGGTGGAGTGTATTTCGAACCGGAAAATTATTACAATTGACATAAACGTGAACGCAGCAGAGCGATAGTAAAGAGAAGAAGCATGCGTTTTGCACGGGTCGTAGTGGAATAAACATTTCTGGAAGAACTACACTGAAGCCACACACTTCCCACTTATGGCTTCCAATGAATTGTGTGACTTGGTATTGTTCATTGGCCACTCCGGGCTTGCTAGACCAGTGGTACAAGACTAAATATTGTTACGTGGCGGCAAGCCGGAGCATCATACGAGATGAAAGATGGCGGCGATTTGATTTAACGGCTGCTGCGCTAGCGCAACCGCTCTGTCCCACGGCAGTGCCTGCCTCGTCATCTTGTAGTCCGTGATACAACCCGCGGACATTGAGCCATCATCCCGTTTACGAACTAGAAAAGTGGCACTGATGATGAGAAGCAAGACATGACGTTGGGCGCAACAGAATGGTTGAATAGAGATTGAAGAAGGTGAGGGCTTGCAACCACAGTGAGAGAGATAAGCGGATAGAAGGGAAATGACGAACGGATGCGACCTGGTTCAAGAAATCTGCAGAGCCACCGGTTGCCAGAAGCGACAGCTGAAGCCCGTGCACGCACATAACGGTAGGGGAGGGGTGCCGTGTTTTCATGTTCTTGCAGGTGGGTGGTCTCAGATGGTGTCTCAGATCAATGCAGACTTAGTCGTCATGTCTGGTAGAGGGTGGGCTACAAGACGAACAAGAGTGGGGAAGTCGTGTCGCGACTGGCTTGCTAGGGCATTACCGGGAGGTACAGACCACGAGCACTCCACCGAACACCTCAGTGGGCAACAAGCTCCGAAGCTCCAGGACCAGGAGGATGAGGACCACTAGCGCCTTCATCAAGTGTTGCGTGGCGGCAAGTCGAGCAGACGGGCGTGATGGAAGATGGTGATGACATTATTTGTCGTTGTTGCCTCTGAAAGAATGGCACATACCCACAGGGGAGGGGGGATCGGCCTGAGTTTGGTGCAGATCCAAACAGGTGAAAAATTCACGGACGCATAGCTCAAACAGTTCATAATTTAATGCTTGCTGGCCTAGCACGAGTGCTCCATCCCACGGCACTGCCCTGTTCGTCATCTTCTACTCCATTACATTATATCTGGCACCGAGTTTATTCAAATCCTGGACCGATTTTAGGTTCAATGATTTGAGAAAGCTGTATTGCTTTCCTTCGTAGCCATACGGCAGCGGTTGGCTAATTCTTTCGTGTTATTCCCTTGCTGGATTATTTATTCGTAGTAATTTCTCCGCAGTTAACCCGTGTCCGCCGGTTCGGTTTATCGGGAGTCTTATTAAGGTTAATAAACTCGTTTAATCTCAGCCAAAACAGAGCAATTAAGTCTGCTACTTTAATCCCCCCCCCCCCCCCGAAAGAAAGCCCTTCAGACTGCTTACCTTGAAGCTTTATCTCTTTCGCGCTCATCTAGTGTGCTAGATCCGCCCACCTTCCCGCAGCTTGTTTGGATCGAACGTACCGAGTCTCAATTTCACTTGGGGGTAAACGAGACGCAGACCTACCTGCACCTAGCACACTAAAACTTCTCTCTCCGAATACCGATAGCAGCGCAACTAATGCCTCCAAAGCAGCGTAATTCTTCATTCTGACTTTGCTGAGTTATCTGAGATGCGAGCGTCCTAAAACCGCAGGCAACGAATGCGCTTTTACATATTCTTAAATGCACTTCGGCTCCAGGGCACGCAATCCGAGCTGCCCTCGCTACTCAAGCGCTGTCGCCATATTTCTTCCGAGAAGCCGGGCAAGGCCTCCGGCCGCGTCCCAGAGCGTGCACATGCCCTCAAGGATCTTCAACCGCGGCCTACATTAAAACAAAGATGGGCATCTGTGCATCGGGACCGAGCAGCTCGAGATGGATCTGCATACGGGAGAGCGACGTGTCGCCGATGGATAGGCCCGGCCTTTTTTCTCGTGCTGATTGTTAGGATAACCCGTACCCGATACGAGCAGTGAGGTTAGTTTACTTTCCGAAGATTGGGCGGAGGTATTTACGAGGTTATTAGTAATTAGTTTTTTTTCTTTCAACTGAACGTAGTTTGTCCTGTTTTCTAAGGCACTGATCCGGGGCGAGATCGTCCAGGTATGTGGGCGTTAGTGCGTGTGTATGGGTGTGTAGGCAAATACAGTATCTGTAGGATCTGCAGCCGTCCGCTTTCAGTCGCTTCTATGCAGGTAATAATGCAGGAATTCGTTTAACGCCTGCGTGTTTGCTTCGCCGTCTCCAAGATTTTAAGCCTCTTGGTATGCCCACGCGACAAGAGATCTATTGGAAATAAAATACAATAAAATAAAACTTCAAAGAGAGGACCCGGACCTTCGAAGTGTAGGGCGAATTCTAGGAGCACGTGCCAGGCGAATTTCAATCGTTGTGGCCTATATGTGCGCGTAAGTAAATACAGGTTCTTGCACTGACTTCGAGGATGACATGATAGGTGCTCAATCGACAATGGGAAGCATCGTGGGAGGTTTCGTGGGCGCCAGCAAGCATTCCTACTTCGGAGTTGTACCACCACCGCAGATTACGTCATCGTCACCACTGAGCCACAGGGGCGGCTTGTGTTAAACACGCAACGCACAAAGTACCGGCAAGCGAAGAGAGGCCATTGTTCCCGATATCCCTCGAGAACAGATATCCTGTCGGAGGACATAAGAATACCGCTGATGCGACGAAGAACAATCACTGCCAAAGCGCGTTAAGAGGGCTCACGAGCTGCAAGACAACTCAGATTCAACTTTTTGCGTTCACAGATGGCAGCAATTACGCACCAGACAAAGGAGGTAAATTTTATTCAACTCAGGCTGTGTAAACCCTATCGTGACATGATAATACTTGTTCTTCCGCGTACGCAAAGTAGGGCTGTTCGTGCGGCGGCTGCGATACCAGCAAGCATACTTGGCGGTCGTCGCAGAGAATAGCGGCCATCGCTCGCGGCGACACTTGCAGCGAACTTTCGATATAAAATTACCACACTTTGATCTTAACAACAACAGTCATCTCGAGCATCGTGGAGACAGTTTCGCAGCGTAACAGTAATTCCAGTGAAGCCTGGCTGCCTCTCGCGTAACGAACAAAATGATAAGGGCACGCGCAGTCGCTGATAAGGAAGGCGCAAAACAAAGAACAAAGAAAAACAAGAACATGTCATTGCACAACTCCCGTTTCTCCAAGACACCAAGCCTCCCTTCGTCAATAGCTTGGGGCTTATCAGAACACAGAGTTACGATGACAACAAAGAATTCTTGCGCATAGGCAGACGGTGTCACCACGTGCACAGTACGTCGTGTCTTCTGCGGAAGAGAGAGAGGGTATGTAGAAACAAAAGACGAAGCAGCGACAGCTGTTCGGCCGATGACATGCTTTGATTCCTTCCTCGTGTGGCCAAATCCTCCTGGGGCTATGAGCCATTCTCCAAGGGCACAACGACTGCGATCGCCAGCGCCAAGATTTTCCTTCTCTCCTGGCCCTAAGTAGCATTCGTAAAAGGCGTTATGCCGTGCTTTAGTTTAGTATAGGGGGGTTTAACGTCCCAAAGTAACTCGGGCTGTGAGGGACGCCGTAGTGAAAGGCTCCGGAAATTTCGACCACCTGGGGTGCTTTAACATGCACTGACATCGCACAGTACACGGGCCTCTAGAATATTGCATCCATCGAAATTCAACCGCCACGGCCGGGATCGAACCCGCGTCTTTCGGGTCAGCAGCCGAACGCCATAACCACTGAGTCACCGCGGCAGGTATGCCATGCTTTAAATGTGTCGTATTCTTTTTGACTCTATACTAGAAGAAAATCCTCCCTAATCTATCATATGTGTCATTGATGCCTACGTGATAAGAACGCACATGAGGAAGGACTCATTACAAGAGGTTAATTATTACACTCAGAACTTGTCTCCGTACAAGCACAGTGAGTACATATTTTTAGCGCAAACACGACAGGACGCGAAAAGAACGAGATACTGTGTCCTGTCGTGTTTTCGCTAAAAATTTGTACACTTTGGCAGAAATCTAACTAGCCCAACATCTAACTATTTTAAAGCACAGGGAAATATAGACCAACTCATAGTGCACTCTTGCTGCTGGGATAGTTGAATTCATAGAACTAAGCCGCACAACACGTAGCGATTAACGAAGATAAGAGAGAACAGGCCGCGCTTCGTGTCGATGTAACACCTGTTGCCAACTTTTTTGATTACTGACACGCAGCATGGCATAGCACTTGGAGGCAGAAAATACTTCAGCTCTAGTTTTCGGCGCAGGTAACACCATACCGTCATAGTAATGTTATTTTTTTCTTGTTTAGGCCAATTGATAACGTATCGTTCTTTACGTCCTTTTTTTTTTGCTCGTTAGAAATACAGCTTTATTTATTTTTTCCCTTACCTTGAATTAAGCTCTCCAGAAACTATTCTTCTTTACGTTAGAAGACTTTCAGATATTTATTTGCAGTTTCTTTTCGAATTTCTTTCTACCTAACATTTCGCAAACTTGGCACACGCAATATATTTTTGCCACCTTTGGTGGTCTTCACGTATGGAGAGAAAAAATCATAAGTAAAAGTGGTTTGCAGTACGTCCTACGCACTTGATATGTCATGGTCTAAATACATGGGTATAATTTTTAGCAAAGCTCTCTCTCGAAACCTCGGATACTTACACTGCACTTAACGTGTTGCCGCATTAGGTACATACAAAACCCTTATCCTCTCTATTCTAGAACATGACTGCGGCGTTTGGAATCGCCACAAGCTTGTGGGCGTAAATAGATTTTAACCGGTTCAAAAAAAGCTGTCGGTTTTGCATTGCATTGAAATGACAGAGATTTTTTCCCATCTTCTCGTATGGCTTACCTGCGCGCCACTACACTGCCCTAACTACGTCGCGCTGAATGTTTCAAGTTCTTGCACATGTTAATTTACTCTCCGCGATTACAGTCACTTGGCAACTATTTAAAATTTGATTAACTATCATCTTAAGAGCCTGCGATCAACTTAATACTTCAGCTTTCTGTCCTCGTGGTTACTTCTTCATTGACAGTTTTTTTTTTCTATGTATTTGAGAAATGCGGAAATCCATTTCCGGCCGTAGTCCTGCCTTGCCTTTGCAAGGATTTTCATATTCTGAGATTAGTATCTGAGATGTTTTTACCGCGCATTTCTGTGTGCTTTAAGAGTAACTCGTATGTATGCTCTGGATTGTTACTATTTGTTTTTGCAGTTTTAGTTCCTCCTGCCACAGCCTCATGCAAGGCTGCAATAGTTATAAATGAAAGAATAATAATAATTGGTTTTTGGGGGGAAAGGAAATGGCGCAGTATCTGTCTCATATATCGTTGGACACCTGAACCGCGCCATAAGGGAAGGTATAAAGGAGGGAGTGAAAGAAGAAAGGAAGAAGAGGTGCCGTAGTGGAGGGCTCCGGAATAATTTCGACCACCTGGGGATCTTTAACGTGCACTGACATCGCACAGCACACGGGCGCCTTAGCGTTTTTCCTCCATAAAAACGCAGCCGCCGCGGTCGGGTTCGAACCCGGGAACTCCGGATCAGTAATAAATGAAAGAATAAATGAAGTCTTTAAGTTTTACTAAAACGTTTAAAATTCACCGATACATTATTTCTACGGACTGGCAAATAATATTGCACAAAGTTCAAGAAACTTCAGAACAACGATATTCAAGGATAACTAAAAAATATATTTTATTAATATATTTGTATTGTGCATCTGCGGCTACGTTGATTGCTATAGTGAAAGCTTACAATATATGGAAAATTTTCGTTTATAATTTTTTTCTGATTCGTCGCCACGTTGGCTGAGTGGTTATGGCGCTCGGCTGCTGACCCGAAAGACACGGGCTCGATCCCGACCGTAGGGGTCGAATTTTAATGGAGGCGAAATTCTAGAGATCCGTGTACTGTGCGATGTGAGTGCACGTTAAAGAACCACATTTGGTCGAAATTTCCCGAGCCCTTCACTACGGCTTCCTTCATAGCCTGAGTTGCATTGGGACGTTAAACCGCCTTAAACACTAAACCATTTTTTTTCTTATTCAAAACTGCTTTTGTCGAGAATTGTTTGGTACGGCAGAGAATGAATATTTATAAGCGTTATAAAAAAGTTGTATTATACCACTGGCGTATACATCACGTCTGATGAGGCGCTTTTGCACAGCTCGACATGCACTTGCACACGCACATGTAGCAATGCAGATATTCATGCATAAAACGGCTGTAGTTCCTGTGTTAACATGCGCAGTTCAGAGCTAAATAAATTAACGGCGTAGCATGTTAAATGCCCCATAACTTTTGCGATTACTGAAATTCTCCCGTTACAGCAAATGCTCCAGTTCCCGTTGTCTGTAATGTGAAAGGCAACAAGTTTGCACACAGCAACACTTTTTGTAGCATACTTCTGCGATGGAGATAAAAATGTCTTAAAAGCATTATCTGTCAAGAAAAAAACGATTAGAAATCATCAAAAAGCGTGCTTCCCCTAATTCTGATGGTGTAACCGTCGGTTGAATGCGTATTATGCGTTCCCTTTCATGTTTGAGCTGTCCGTGCTTATGTGAATATTTACGTTTCAACTGGTCAAAGCGCAAGAGAACGTTCATTAGACGGTAAACTAGGAGTTTCTCACGCCCTGCATGAGTAATGCCAAGCTTCCAGAAATTTCCGGATCCCTTCACTACGGCGTCCCTCATAGCCTGAGTCGGTTTGGGACGTTATAACACCATAAACCATAAACCAAGCTTCCACTTCATAGTGTGATGCTCGTGGGGATGGTATGACAATCGCATCAAAATCCCGGCTACGTATACTACGCGTACTTCTCTTATTAGCAACATCGGATGTACCGCACTACGCTTGCGGCACAAAAGTGCTTCAGAATAAAGGCCAGAGGGGCGAATTAGTGCATGACGAAATGAACGGCGGCGCAACGAGGGCACTAAAAACAAAGAGACACCACATGCGCACCCTACCAGCTGTTTATTGCACGGAAAAGTGGCATATTTAAACATTCAGCTCAAGCATGAGACTCATCGAACTATCGTTCCGAACCCAGCTCGTGGATTAAAAAGCAGCAACATCAGGGTAACAGACAAGAAAACTTTAACCCCTGCAGATAAATTAACAGATTCTGATAAAAGGAATTAGAAACGAAAAGGAGGGGGCCATCTCTTAGCAAAAGCAGTGCCAAACAACTGACTCTGCTTTAGCTACGATTGTTGTTTGTTATAGGTTTTTTACTTTTTATTTTTGGTTTCTGGCTGTTTTTGCTTCTCATGTTTGACTCTGCTGTTGCTAGGATCGTTTGACACTGCTTTTGCTAAGAGATGGCCTCCTTTTTTGTTCGTTTCTAATTTATTTTATCAGGCTCTGTTAGTTTATCTGCAGTTAAAGTTTTCTTGTCTGTTATCCTGATGTTGCTGCTTTTTAGTCCACGTACTGGGTTCGGAGCGAATATGCGATGAGTCTCATGCTTGAGCTGAATGTTTAAATATGCGAATTTTTCGTGTAATAAACAGTGAAAATTGATTTTTTTTGGAAAGGAGAGGCGCAGTAACTTCCTCACTTCCCAGTGGACACCCGAACCTCACCGTGTGGGAAGGAATGAATATAAGACGAAAGAAAGAAAGAGGTGCCGTAGTGAAGGCTTCCGGAGTAATTTCGACCACTTGGGTCGAAAACCGCCGCGGTGACTCATATGGCGCTCGGCTGCTGACCCGAAAGAATCGGGTTCGATCCTGGCCACGGCGGCCGAATTTCGATGGAAGCGGATTTCTAGAGGTCCCTGTACTGTACAATGTCCGTGCACGTTAAAGAAACTCAGGTGGTCGACTTCGCTACGGCATCCCTCATAGCCTGAGCCGCTTTGGGACGTTAAACGCCCATAAACCAAAACTTGGGGTTCTTTAAAGGGCACTGACATCGCGGGTGCCATTGAGTTTTACTGGCCGCTGGGTCCCGGTTTAAACCCACATCCTCGGGCTCAGCTGTGTGTGTGTGATGGTTTTTTTTTTTTGGGGGGGGGGAGAGAAAATAAGTAACTGGTTCATTCGGAGTGCTGACCTGAACAGCGAATAAAAAAAATGGAGTCAGGTGTATCGAACCTAATAATCGCAAAGTATTTTCGCGCATTGAAAAAAGTTGCACTCGTTATGGAAGGTTCCAGTTTTATTTTTATGAGGGTTTAATGTCCTAAAGCGGATCAAGCTATGAAAGACGCCGATAGCACAGGTCTGCGGACAATTTTGATCGCCTAGGATTCTCTAACGTGCCCTGACATCGCACAGTACACTGGTCTCTAGCATTTCGCCTGCATCAAAATGCGCAATTACGAAGGGAATGTTGCCGTGTTTAACTGGTGAACACGAAGACATACACCCCTTTGGCCGTTATCACCTGAAAACGTCTTTGTAACCGACCTGTCAGGTGAGTCAAGTAGAAACCGGAACGCATTGGTTAGCTTCGCAGATTTTGCTCGCATCGTGCAGCTCCCGCCCCTTATTCGGGTCACTTCCCATCGCTAATGCCGGCTACAAGCGCCTCAATATCGGTCAGTATTCACGTTTCAGGAAACTCACCTCGATTTCGAGAAGTGCAGCTTATTGCCTTTAAGGACCAATGCGAAATGGTATTTTCATTATTTCCCATAGCACGTCTTAAATGCTCTTCAGCGCAATCTGAAACATAATCTTTGTCTATTCCACAAAGAAAGGAAACTTTCTATTCCACACGCTGTATGTGTACGCTATACGTATACTCCTGGATGGATTCATGTATCCCAGTGCTGCCGCGGTCGTCGAAATGGCGAACAAGGAAGAGCTCTAGTACGCACGATCGCTCGCAGGCGGCGGTACAGGCGCGCGGATCTCCTGTTGTGCCTGCAGGGCGAAGATTTAAGTCAATACATTTTACAATTCGTACGTTCGAACGTTGGAATCCCTACGTTTGATCAGGTCTTACAAAACGTGCTTTGCGCAGTAAAGAGCCATGTCAAAAACTAAGAATTCACCCATATTGAGAAGCTACATTTCGGCCATGGAGAAAGTAAAAAACTGGGAAGGAGCATGATGTCACGCGTTCAGCCTCTGCAAGCCATCCTCCTCTGACGCATCTGCCGAGGGCCCTGCCCTTTTGAGCACTGACTCTTGGGAAATAGGCCCTCCACAGTTGCCAGACTGCCAACCAGCTTGGATCGCGGTGCTTTTTAGTCTGACGCAACACAGCGAGAGAGCGAAACCGAAACCGAAATCCGGGCAAGAGCTACCGCTGCCTTGTCACGTGAGGGCCAATTTCACATGGTGCTTTCCATTATATTTTTTGTGACTAGGCTTCAAGATTAAGACGTCACGCTCCCTCCTCGTTTTTTCCTCCATGGTTTTGGCCAACCAGCCACATTGTGAAATTCTCCAGTGGTGCACCGACCTAGATTGGGTTCACGCTGCCTAGAATGTAGGGCATGTTTTTAAGAACTAGTTTTAAATTCCAATTCCTGTTTCAATTATTTAGCTCTTCATCACTTTCCTTCGAATATCATCGCGCATTATTATGATCTGAATTCGCCATACGGCCAATCACCTCCGTGGATATGTCATGTTGTAAAAAAAATGCGAAGCTAGAGCGGGGAAAAAGTGGCGTATGGCTCCGAGGCAGCACAATTACGACTTCGGGTCCGATGCAGCACGAACCGTCAACCTTTGTGTCATGGCGGAGAACGGATTATCTTATACGGCCATGTGGACGGCAGGCCTAAAGCGCGTGGAAGTGCCATTTCATCGAGTGTCCCAGCCCCCTGCACAATCTTTTCTCTGCAGTCCAGAAGGCCAGGAGGTAGTAGAGCTTAGCTCGACATTTTACCGGGCCCGATGCCGCCGCCGCTCTCAGCCGCCTGGCCGTAGTAATGCTCCTGCTATTAGTCCACATTCGCGGGGTTAATATAATAATAATAATAATTGGTTTTGGGGGGGAAATGGCGCAGTATCTGTCTCATATATCGTTGGACACTTGAACCGCGCCGTAAGGGAAGGGATATAGGAGGGAGTGAAAGAAGAAAGGAAGAAGAGGTGCCGTAGTGGAGGTCTCCGGAATAATTTCGACCACCTGGGGATCTTTAACGTGCACTGACATCGCACAGCACACGGGCGCCTTAGCGTTTTTCCTCCATAAAAACGCAGCCGCCGCGGCCGGGTTCGAACCCGGGAACTCCGGATCAGTAGTCGAGCGCCCTAACCACTGAGCCACCGCGGCGGGGCCGCGGGGTTGTGGAGGCGTCGCATTCGCGATGACTTTATTCCTAATGGGTCGTCGTCGCTCGCTGTGATGTTCTACTACAGTTACCGTAACAGAACTGTGACGACGAGACATTTGTGTGTATATACTGTGATTTTGTCCGGGCCAAATACAGAGACTGTCTAGCTGTCTAGCGTGCCATATATATGGCTTGTGAAATGTGTGGTGGTGGACTCACCGTAAACGACATTTTAATTTCGTTCATAAAATTGGAAGAACTAAGAAAAAAATTTAGAATATTTTACAATGAATGCATCTCATTACATCCCATGTTTTTTTAGGTGATTAAGCAGTTGTTGATTTGTCATGTATTTTGAAGTTTCTCAAGAGAGCCAGTGTTTTAAACGAACTATAGGTATCAAAAGTTTCACCTTGTACAGAAAACACTCTAAGCCTGTGTTTGACTCACCATAGCCTTAGTTGCTATTGCGCCGGCTCAATATAACTAACTCTTTGTGTCATTGCTGCAAGCGCTTTCACGCAGTCACTGTCAGTGTCTTTAATCTATGTCACCAGATATACATGATTCCGAATAGTATTTAGCGAGTGATGTGTTCTATGCCACGCGGTCTGCGAGAGTTTTGCGTGCGTTTGCGGCGAAGGCCAGTGGTGTACACAATCTAAAACAAAGCTGGAGAAAAAGGAAATAATAATAATTGGTTTTTTCAGGAAAGGAAATGGCGCAGTATCTGTCTCACATATCGTTGGACACCTGAACCGCGCCGTAAGTGAAGGGATAAATGAGGGAGTGAAAGAAGGTTTATGGTTTATGGGGGTTTAACGTCCCAAAGCGACTCATGCTATGAGAGACGCCGTAGTGAAGGGCTCCGGAAATTTCAACCACCTGGGGTTTAACGTGCATTGACATCGCACAGTACACGGGCTTCTAGGATTTCGCCTCCATCGAAATTCCACCGCCGCGGCCGGGATCGAACCCGCGTCTTTCGGGCCAGCAGCCGAGCGCCATAACCACTCAGCCACCGCGGCGGCTTGGGAGTGAAGGAAGAAAGAGGTGCCGTAGTGGAGGGCTCCGGGATAATTTCGACCACCTGGAGATGTTTAACGTGCACTGACATCGCACAGCACACGGGCGCTTAGAAGGGAAGCGATTTGGTTCCTGTGCGTTAAATGAGTCAGTAATGCACGTCAGCGGCAATGTCCAGTACAGTAGTGTTTCATCACCTACAACATTAGTCTTTAAGGATGTCATTATCTAATTACAACGCAGTCCGTTCGTTAGGTATTTCTTCCACAGAAGAGTCAGTGACCCCATTCATTGTAAAAGAAGCTACAAAACGCTATCCTAGGAATATGCGCGCGTGACTTGAGATCCGTTTGCTGGTGCCCTTATAGACACAATCCAATTAACACAAAAGCGTGTTGCCTGATTTGCAATCGCAAAATATAGTTCACTGCTACTTACTCGGAATACAGAGTGGTTTTGGTTTAAATTGGTTTTTGGGGAAAAGAAATGCAGTATCTGTCTCACACATCGGCGGACTCCTGAATCGCGCCGTACGGGAAGGGAGTGAACGAAAAAAGGATGAAAGAGGCACCGTAGTAGAGGGCTCGAGAATAATTTCGACCACCTGCGGATATTTAACGTGCACTGACATCGCACAGCACACGGGCGCCTTGGCGTTTCGCCTCCATCCAAACGCCGCCGCCGTGGTCCGGTTCGAACCCGGGAACTCATCCACTCTGTTCACATCTGCACATTTATCACAACACGGTTTCTACATTCCTGTCTTTGAACTCCTTCCGACTGTAGTTTACGCGTATAAAGTTCGTTCTATATACACACACGCATTCATTAGTGCTCACTGCACTAAACACTCAATCATGTGATCACAAAGGAGCGTTCGACGCGGATAGAGTGCCTGTATCCGGGGCACAACACCGCTGCAGGAATGGCGCACTCACCTTTAATAATGTTTCAGGTGGCCGTGCTGACGATTGTGCCCATGGCTGCGTGCCCGGCAGCTTCAATGACTGCTACTGCATGCACTGCGGATGCATCAACAAGCTGGCCTCCCCCGGATCTTTTCGACTATTGGACGCCACCAGTGGTTTTTGGCCGGACTTCCCACGTTAGCTGGCAACCTGTGTCTACATCTACCGCTTCCGCTATCAATCGTGGCCTCAGTCTACATAAGGATTCCTCGGCAACCACTTCAGTGGGGCACAACACCGCTGCAGGAATGGCGCACTCACCTTTAATAATGTTTCAGGTTAGATGCCTTGATTGTTTTTCCGTTCGGAGTAGCAACCGTTGCCAATTCGTGGTGTTGTGCCCCACTGAGCTCTCTAACTTGTGTAAGCGTTGTAGCAGCTGTGTAGCAATGTGTGTTAAAATAATGGCTCTGCTTCTATCTGGCGATGTCGAGACAAATCCAGGACCTTCTACCGAAGACTTGTTAACTACTGTTTTGGAAACCGTAACAAGGATTGAAAGCGGGCAGGCAGATATGCGTAGTGATTTACACGCACTTAAGCACTGGCAAGCATCTGTCAACGAGGAACTGCAACAGCTATCTTCAAGATTACGTGTTCATGAGGTTGACACATCATCGCTGAAAAAAAACCAAAGTACATTGCCACTCCGCTCGCCTGAAGCTATTAATTCAATATCTGAGCAAATTAAGACTATTGAATCAAGATGCGATGACACGGAAAATCGGCTAAGGCGATGTAATCTCCTCTTTTTTGGCATCCCCGACGATTCCAATGAAACATCAACGTCAGAAGGTAGAGTCATTGATATTTGTTCAAAAGAGTTGGCGTTACAATCGAATCTTCACAACTCGACCGTGCGCATCGTCTTGGCAAATACCAAGTGGGTAAATGTAGACCGATTATTACTAAATTTACCTTCTTCAAGGATAAGCAAAGAGTAATAGAAAAAGGTTATAAGTTCAAAAATACAAATTTTGCTGTGCGCGAAAACTTTTCATTGCAAACACGAGTAGCCAGAAGAAAATTAATAGAATTTGCGAAGTCCAAAAATGTGCCGTTTAAACTAGCCGTGGATAAACTGCGCATAAAAAATACCGTGTTCACTTACTGCGCTGACACTGACAGTGTTATTCAATCATCTAGATAGCAGTTTCAAAGGCCGGCAGTCTCATCTGATTGTGATCCACCTCCTAATCCAAGTGTCCATAATGATGTAGCGCAGATTTCGGTATCGTTCACGAATATGCGCAGTTTACTCCCAAAACGTGTCGAAGTTTGCTCGCATCTGGAAAACAGCAATTGTGATATTCTACTAGTCACACTGCAGAAACGTGGCTCCACTCCGATATCACTGATGACGAAGTCCTACAGCCATCAGTTGACTACAGCATCTATCGTAAAGACAGGGGCGGAAGAAGGGGCGGCGGGGTATTGATAGCCGTAAAAAAAGACATTACTGCCTTTCCCCTTGAAGTTTCAAGCCCACTTGAAATAACCTGGGTCTGCATTCCATCTTCGTATGCAAAGAACGTATTTGGAATATGTTATCGACCACTAGACAGTACAGAAACGTTCACGTCTTATTTGTATGAACATCTTTGCGAAATTACTACGAAATTTCCTAAAGCTAACATATTCTTATTTGGCGATTTTAATTACACAGAAATTGACTGGGCTAACCTAACGTCACCCTGCCAACACTCCAGCGATTTCGTAGCGCTTGCACTAGATTTTTCTCTAGTGCAAATGATTCAGAAACCCACCCGTGGCAATAATGTTCTTGACCTCGTTTTCACATCCATCCCTGAAACAGTTGCATCAGTTTCTTTGATGCCTGGCTTTAGTGATCGTCTACTCGTTAACCTTACAATAGAACTACCCTTATACAAACGCACTACGACACCTAAACGCATATTTAATTATAAGAAGGCTGATTTCACTGCCATCAACATAGGTTTGGAGAATTTCTACAGCTCGTTCTTACGTAATTTTGTTTCCCGATCTGTTGAGGAAAACTGGAAGCTCTTTAAGGAAACACTAATGCAGCTTACACATGCTCATATTCCACTAATTCACTTCCGGGTAAATAGTTCAAAACCATGGTATCACAGGACGCTACGCTCATTAAAAAATAAAAAGAAACGCCTGTTCAGAATTGCTAAGTGGCAAGGAACCGCAGTGGCGTGGTTAAAACATAGAGTCCGAAAAAGATTATTGCTGTAACATTCGTAGCGCTAAGCACAAATTCTTTTCACATGACCTCCAATCCATGATGCAAAATAACCCTAAAAAATTCTGGGCAGTGATTTCCCCTCATAAAGACTCGAGCCGAATTTCACTCCAAGACAATACCGCAGCACCTATTTCAGAAGAATCCTCAGTTGCTTTTAATAACTTTTTTATCTCGATGTTTACACGCGAGGATTACTCTACCATTCCCGCAATCGCAGACGTAAACTACAGGTATAAGGCACCAATAAAGATTGATGCCTCTGGCATCTCATCCCTAATTAAGAAACTAAAGGTCTCTACCTCAGCCGGCGTTGATGGTATAAATAATAAAATTTTGAAGCATACATCCACATATACAGCCCCCATTCTATCACGCATTTTTGAGCAATCCTTATCCACAGGGGAACGACCATGTGACTGGAAAATCGGGAAAATCATTCACATCTTTAAGTCGGGCGATAAAAGTAAGATAAGTAATTACCGACCCATATCATTAACAAGCATTCCATGTAAATTACTAGAGCATGTGATAGCATCAAATATTATGCAGCACTTAGAAACTAACAATTTCTTCTATCCGAAGCAACACGGTTTTAGGAAAGGGCTTTCCTGTGAGACTCAACTAATCGAATTCACTAACGAGCTATTCACATACATAGACAATGGTTTCCAGATTGATAGTATCTTTATTGACTTTGCCAAAGCCTTTGATCGCGTTCCACACTCTAGATTAATAGCCAAATTATCATCATTACATTTAGACAGCCTTAGAATATCGTGGATAAGGAACTTCCTCACATTCCGCAAACAGTTTACGTTTACTGACAATCATTCTTCTTCCTTGGCCGATGTCTCACCCGGTGTACCTCAAGGTAGCGTGTTGGGTCCGCTATTGTTTCTCATCTGCATAAATGATTTGCCATCCAACATAACATCAGCAATCAGATTATTTGCTGACGATTGCGTAGTTTATCGCCAAATTAGGACACCCGACGACCACATCGCTCTTCAAAAAGATTAGATAAGATTACAAACTGGTGCACGCTATGGCAACTGTCACTAAATACAGAAAAATGCAAATTAATGACTGTCTGCCGAAAGAAAACTAACTCTCTTTACACTTACTTGCTTAATAACAGTGCTGTCACTGTCACCCCCTTGTACAAATATCTCGGTATTCATATTACAACAAACTTATCATGGAAGGCGCATATAAAACATGTTACAGCAAAAGCATCTAGCACACTTGGTTACCTAAAACGAAACCTACGTGAAGCCCCTTCAGCCACTCGTGAAATAGCGTACAAAACCTTTGTTCGTCCTCAGCTCCAATTCGCTTCCGCCATCTGGTCGCCACATCAGGAATATTTAATAAATTCTCTCGAATCTGTTCAAAACCGTGCTGCGCGTTTCATCGCGAAAGATTACAGTAGGCATTCTAGCGTAACTGCTATAAAGAAATCACTATCACTCCCATCTCTCGAATCTAGAAGGACGATAGCTCTGCTTTGCTTACTGCACAAAATCACTCACAGTGAACACGCAACTACATTACCCCTTTCCCGCCCATTTCGCACATCTCGCCGCTTATATAACGCACACAGTTTCACACGTGTTTTTGGCCACACAAATGCATTTAACAAATCTGCATTGCCTCTGGCAATAGCAGCTTGGAACGATCTTCCAAGCCACATTGTTGAAATTAATAATCTAGACACGTTTAGAGAAACATTAAAAAAATTGATTCCGTAGTGATGCGCACACGTTTCATTTACACCATGCGACTTGGCTGTCATTCTCTATCCTTGCAAGCAGTTTATAAATATACATGCGTTTGCAGTTCCTCGCAGGAATTCGATGAGCCATGCGCGTTTCTGATCGTCCAGAGTGTTGTTGTTCTTCGTTTGCTTGATGTTTTTCGGCGTCTTTCGATTCAATTTTCTGTTTCTTTTGATTCTTTGATTTGTTGTTAGCTATGTTTTTTTTTTTGCTCCTATTTTCGCTATATGTTGTTTGCCTTACCCCCCTCAGGCAATACTCCAGTTGGAGCCTGTGAGGTATGTGTATAACTAAATAAATAAATAAATATCAGGAAGCTGCATCGAGGCACCCTATACACCGTTGGGGCAGCGGCGTACATCAGACAGCTGAGGTTTTCCACTGGCCTCCGCATGCCAACGCTATTGGTCCACTTCAAACAAAGCGGATATAAAACGCCAACGTGCAATTTTCAACTCGTTTAATTACTTTTTTCGTGATTAGAACATCTCTTCGCGATTCCGTGACGCTCCCGTCGTTCCCTGGGCACACGCAGCCAATGCGCGCTCGGAGGATCATTACAAATTGCGACCGCGTAATTGCGCGACAGCCATTGATGCAGTCGATGCGCTCACCTCCTGCGATGCGTGGGTCGGGGTGCTGCTTTCGGAGATGGTCGTGGATGGCCGCACGCACGTCCTCCAGCGCAAGGGCAGATCGCTGGCAGGTAGTTGGTGTGCAGCGGTCGCGAGGTCGTCAGCTTCTTCGTTGCCTGCGATGCCGCAGTGACCGGGCACCCACTGTGCACGCACGGCACAACCTCTCTGCGCGAGGCGCTCAATGCGCGAGCGAATGTCCCGCACTAGTGGGGTACCGCGGCACATAAATTGCAGGCGGCACATAAATTGCAGGAGGGCGGCGCGGGAGTCGCACAGCAGAGAACTCCTGGGCGGCGGAGGGCCGAGGGTTAGCAGCAGGTCCAGCCCGAGCCGGATACCCATCAACTCCGCCGTGTTGGAGGAGCCCAGGAAGGTTGCGTGTTGCTGGCTGTGCAGTCGCAGGGCGGGGATGGTAGCCGCCGTTGCATGGGAGCAGCTGTCGCGGGCCACTGAGCCGTCGGTGTACACGAGGAGATGGTCCTGGAGCTCCTCGTGTATGACGGCTCTGGCCAGCTGCTGCACAGCACAGAGGGGTGTGCTCCGCTTTCCCGCAATGCCGACGATCTCTCGCTGTACCTCCGAGGCAGCAGGCCAGGGCGCGCAGGAGCCGTAGGGGGTGGGCCTTGTGTCAATTGCTCATACTCGAGCAGCGCCACGCCCATTCGTGAGCGCGGGTGCGAGCGCATACGCTGCAGCAGCGAGCCGCCGTACGGTGCGCGGTGAAGCCGGTCGATGTGATTCAATGCCCTGCGCGCTGCTTGGAGCTCAAGTGGCCACGCTCCTGCCTCGGCCAACGTTGCGGCGCACTGCGAGTTTTTGGGCAGGCCTAGGCACACGCGCAGGGACTTGCGGTGCTGGAGCTCGAGCTTCTTCCAGCACGGCTTGCGCACCGTGGCGAGCGGCAGCGCATAGAGCACCGCCCCCAAAGTTGCGGCATTGTATAGCCGCAGCGCGGCTTGCTGGGAAATGCCCTGGCCACGAGCGGTGAGCTTGTGCACGGCGGCGGTGATCCTCTTCATCTGCAGACAGGCCTTGGTCGCCGCGGGGCGGAAGGAAAGGCGCCAGTCGATGTCCAGGCCAAGGTACCCGCACCGATTTACGCCAAGGAATCGGAGTCCCGTCCAGTAACAGTGGCGTAAGGTGCGCGCGCGAGCGCGAAACGCCGGGCATGACCACCGATTTGTCCGCGCTCAGCGACAGACCAAGGCCGTGCAAGCTGGCATCGATTGCGGTCAGAGCTCCCTGAAGGCAACCCCGGACGCAGAGCGCCTCGCCCGCTGGTCCCCGGCACCACAGAGCTATGTCTTCTGCATATATGGACATGTACACATGGTGTCGGCCGCTCGTGGGGAGGGAGGCCGGCACCACCGACATGGCCACATTAAACAGAAATGGTGATGCCACAGAGCTCTGCGGCACGCCCATGTCCACCGGGCGAGGCTTGGAGAGCTTACCCCCTACTCGTACGCGCATGGTGCGCCCGCTCAGGAAGCCATGAACGTATCGCAAAAGGCGCCCGCTCACACCAGCCCCCTCAAGCACCGCGAGAATTGGTGCGCGGTGAACGTTGTCAAAAGCGCCTGAGACGTCCAGTAGTAGCAGCAGCGCAACCTGGCCTGCCGCCCTGGCATGCTCCAGCGCTGTAAAAACGTCCGCCATAGAATCAGCCGTGCACCGCATCCCACGGAAACCCGTCTGCCGCTCGTCAAACAAATCAGCCTCCGCAGCCCGCTCGTTCAGACGCTGCAACGCCATATGCTCCATGAGCTTACCTGCTGCCGATGTTAATGCCACTGGCCGGTATCCGCTAAGCTCCGTAGGTGGGCGCCCTGCCTTTCGGATGGGACAAACGACCGCGGTTCGCCAATCCTCCGGTAGCTCCCCGCGTTCCCACACCAGGTTGATCTGCTGCAGGAGGATCTGTCGTTGCTGCGCATCCAGGTTTCGCAGCATCTGGTATGTCACCCCGTCCGGTCCGGGCGCCGAGCGGCGGCGGCAGCGCATTGTTCAGTTCCCCCGCGGTGAACGGCGCATCACATGGACCTTCCGAGGCGACGGACGAGGGACTGGCGTCGCTTCTGGGGCTCTCGGGAGCAGCTATGTTAGCTGCGTTTGCTCTGCCAGCTCTTCAAGGCTGAGCCCGCTGGAGATTGCGAGGGCGGCCGGCGGTTGACGGTTTGCCTGTGGTTCGGTGATGCGCCGCAGGGTGTCAAACAGCCTCCGCGAGCTGACCTCTTCCTCCATCCTTTGGCATAGTGAGGCCCACTGCCGGCTGTATAGCTTGTTGGCGTGGCGGCGCGCTGCCGCGTCCAAGCGGTTGTAGACAGTCCAGTCGGCGGCTCTCAGTCCGTCGCGCCCATCGCTCTGCGCGATCTCTCTTCTCGCGCAGATCGAGCATAATAATAATAATTGGTTTTTGGGGAAAGGAAATGGCGCAGTATCTGTCTCATATATCGTTGGACACCTGAACCGCGCCGTAAGGGAAGGGATATGGGAGGGAGTGAAAGAAGAAAGGAAGAAACGGGTGCCGTAGTGGAGGGCTCCGGAATAATTTCGACCACCTGGGGATCTTTAACGTGCACTGACATCGCACAGCACACGGGCGCCTTAGCGTTTTTCCTCCATAAAAACGCAGCCGCCGCGGTCGGGTTCGAACCCGGGAACTCCGGATCAGTAGTCGAGCGCCCTAACCACTGAGCCACCGCGGCGGGTTCAGATCGAGCACCCGGGATTGGTTTTTGAGAAAAGGAAATGGCGCAGTCTCGCATATCTCGGTGGACACCCGAACCACGCCGTAAGGGAAGGGAGGAACGTAGGAGTAAAAGAAGAAAGAGAGAAAGAGGTACCGTAGTAGAGGTGTTCCTTGATAATTTCGAGCACCTGGTGGCGGCTGCGTTTTTATGGAGGCAAAACGCTAAGGCGCCCGAGTGCTGTGCGATGTCAGTGCACGTTAAAGATACCAAGGTTATTATTATTATTATTATTATTATTATTATTATTATTATTATTATTATCATCATCATCATCATCATCAGGCACCACAGGCAGCCCACGCTGCCTATCCAGTGTGCGTAACGCACTCACCACGTGATCTAGACTGCCTATCCAATGTGTGGAACGCACTCAACGTTAGAGACGCCAAGCCACGTCTGCTCGGCTAGATCGCGTGGTCTGGTAGCAGCCGCTCCGCGGCTGTGGAGCCCCGGCGCAGCGACGGCGGACTCGGCGCATCGAAGTCACGTGATGTGTTCCTTTGGCAGCGGCGCAAGGACGTTCAAGGTCAAACATGCGGGTACGGCAAAACCGCTCCGACAAAAGCAGTAAAGCGGAAAGCGGTAAAGCAGTATTGCGGGAAAGCGGAGCACACCCCTCTGTGCTGTGCAGCAGCTGGCCAGAGCCGTCATACACGAGGAGCTCCAGGACCATCTCCTCGTGTACCCCGACGGCTCAGTGGCCCGCGACAGCTGCGCCCTTGCTGCGGCGGCCACCATCCCCGCCCTGCGACTGCACAGCCAGCAACATGCAGCCTTCCTGGGCTCCTCCACCACGGCGGAGTTGATGGGGATCCGGCTCGGGCTGAACCTGCTGCTCACTCTCGGCCCTCAGCCGCCCAGGAGTGCTCTGCTGTGCGACTCCCGCGCCGCCCTCAGCCGCCTGCAATCTAACGCCCGCGGTACCCCACTAGTGCGGAAAATTCGCTCGCGCATCGAGCGCCTCGCGCAGAGAGGTTGTGCCGTGCGTGCACAGTGGGTGCCCGGTCACTGCGGCATCGCCGGCAACGAAGAAGCTGACGACCTCGCGACCGCTGCACACAAACTACTTGCCAGCGATCTGCCCCTTGCACTGGAGGACGTGCGTGCGGCCATCCACGACCATCTCCGAAAGCAGCACCCCGACCCACGCATCGCGGGAGGTGAGCGCATCGACAGTGTCACCGGCTGTCGCGCACTTGCACGGTCACAACGTGCAATGATCCTCCGCGCGCGCATTGGCTGCGTGTGGCCCGGGGAACGACGGGTGCGTCACGGAATCGCGACGAGTGATGTGTGTGACGGATGCGGTGCAGTGGAAACACTAGAACACCTGCTCCTTCGCTGTTCCGCGTTCGCCGATGCTCGTCGCGATATGCTCGCGGCCTATAGGGCGCAGGGCATACTACCAGGCTCCATCAAGACGCTATTGTGGCCGCAGGGCAGTGCGCGCACCCGTGAGCGAACTTTGGTGAGCCTCTGTGCATTCCTCGAACACTCGGGCTTGACGTTCCGTCTGTTCTCCGTCAGGTAGTTACACGCAGTGACCGAACGCTCCGCGAGTTCTACCTTGAACGATTTATAACTGGACGCCCCAATCCAGTTGTAACCAACACAGTGCTGTGCGCGTGTGTGATTTAATTCCTCTAAAATGAACTAATCACGCGCACAACCTGGACACATTTCTTATTGTGTAAATAGTTTGTACATATTACTTCTCCCCCTATCCTCTCTTCCTGTCCCCTCACCTCTTTCATTTCATTTCTCCATTCTGCCTGCTATCCTTTATTTCCGCTGCCCCAGCTCAGGTGCTTCGGTATCGATGGCAGATGCCGGGCCTAGCAAAAATCTTTTCCTTCCTTTTTACTATTATTTTTAATAAAACCACTACCACCCCCACAAAAACAGTAGAAGCTTTCTCTTTTAAAATTCCGCACAGACACAAAAACTGCTTATGTGTGCGAATGCGAAAGCATTACTGTTCCCGAAAGCATTGACACCCACCCATACACACAAGAAACGCACACACGTCCCGTATGACACCACCAGGAACACTGTATGACGAATCACAATATTAAGCCGTAAGCCTTTCCTGGCTCATGATTAGCGTGGACGAAAGTTACAGACGGAAGTTTGTGGACGGAAGTTGCCCGCATGGAATGTCAGTCATAAAGTTTATGGTAAAAAAAGAAAAATACGAAAGTAGATTAAGCAGCAGTTCTTAAGCAAAATATGTGTAATGAAATATAAAACCAGCAAATAAAAATCAAAACAAAAAGTTAGATATAAATTTAAATTAACAAATATGAACGGAACAAAATAACTAAAGAAATCAACAATTAAAGAGAACAAACAAGAACAACAGATTACAGAAAATAGGTGGTGGTAGTGGTTGTTTTTTAAAATAATAGTAAAAAGGTGGTGGTGGTAGTGGTTTTATTAAAAATAATAGTAAAAAGGAAGGAAAAGATTTTTGCTAGCCCCGGCATCTGCCATCGATACTGAAGCACCTGAGCTGGGGCAGCGGAAATAAAGGACAGCAGGCAGAATGGAGAAATGAAAGGAAAGAGTTGAGGGGACAGGAATAGAGGACAGGGGGAGAAGTAATATGTACAAACTATTTACACAATAAGAAATGTGTCCAGGTGGTGCGCGTGATTAGTTCATTTTAGAGGAATTAAATCACACACGCGCACAGCACACGCGCACAGAAAATAAAATAAAATGAAAAATGGAGACAAAAGGTTCGGTTCAGGCAAATGTTTTCGCATTTGCGCTCATAAGCTGGCGAGTGCAAAGCTGTAATTTTATTGATATGAAAATTAGTTTTTGACGAAAGGATATTGCGCAGTACTCACCTCACAAATCGGAGGACACACCAGCCACGCTTTTAGAGAATAGAAAATCTGGGAACGCATTCAAATGGCGGCGCATATGCCGTCGGTTCGAATCCCTGACTCAAGCTAGCCTCCTACTTGACTAGCACATGTAAGCTGTATGCAACGAGAAATCGTATGACGCCACCTGGAACGCTGCATGACAAACGGCTGCTTATAATTTTATGCAAATGTGGTCAGAAAACTGGCGCCACCTTGAGGCCAGCCATTTGTATATATATCCGACATGAACGAAACCTACTCAAGCTTCGGCCAATTCACCACTGGACGCTGACGCGTTGCGGATGCGTCCAGTGGCGAATCGGTCTAAGCATAAATTTGTCATGTATGGTAGACGCAGTAGCGTCCCTTACTGCGGCGCCGATTTTTCTCGACCCCCTGTTGTACCTACCCTGCGCGGTGTCTCAGTGGTTAGGGCGCTCGACTACTGCAACCCGACCGTGGCGGCTGCGTTTTTAAGGAGGAGAGACGGTGAGGCGCCCGTGTGCTGCGCGATTTCAGTGCACGTTAAAGATTCCAAAACCAATCTAAAAAAAAAAAATTCTCTTTCCTCTTACCCTCCCTCATTTATCCCTTCCTTTACGGCGAGGTTCGGGTGTCCACCGAGATATGCGAGACGGTTACTGTGCCATTTCCTCTCCTCAAAAACAAAACCAAACAAAACAAAGCAAGTGAGCCGACGGCGGTCATATAGTTCATTGGCGTTGACAACATTGCTAAGACCGTTCATTTTCACGAAAGGAAAGACTCACAACCGGCTCCGTGGGTTTGTGGAGACTTCATTCTCGCTTTCGCTTTGTATATCCTGGATCAGCTGGGCTAATTCACATTAAATTAATAATAATCATTGGTTTTGGGGGAAAAGAAATGGCTCAGTATCTGTCTCATATATCGGCGGACACCTGAACCGCGCCGTAAGGGAAGGGATAAAGGAGGGAGCGAAACAAGAAAGGGAGAGAGAGGCGCCGTAGTGGAGGGCTCCAGAATAATTTCGACCACCTGGGGATCTTTAAAGTGCACTGACATCGCACAGCACACGAGCGCCTTAGCGTTTTGCCTCCATAAAAACGCAGCCGCCGCGGTTGGGTTCGAACCCGGGAACTCCGGATCAGTAGCTGAGCGTTCTAACCACTGAGCCACCGCGGCGGGTCCACATTAAATTGTTATTTTTCATTTCGGGACACGACCTGAGTAAGGTTTTCCATAATGTGGCCCACGAGGCCATTTAAAACAACCTTTCAGACATTAAACCCAGGGGGCATGTCCTTCCGATGTTTTAAATCTTTCCTTAACGATAGAACTGCTGAAATTTCGATGAGAGGAAGGAACTCCGACTCCTACCCTCTGGTGGGAAATGGGACGCCGCAGGGTTCTGTGCTGTCACCGTTCCTGTTTAGTCTTGCTCTAATTAATTTGCCGCCGGGGATCCGGGGATAATTTTTTTTTAAATGCCTACTAGTGTGTGTGCGTGCGCGTGTGTGTGTGTGTGTGTGTGTGTGTGTGTGTGTGTGTGTGTGTGTGTGTGTGTGTGTGTGTGTGTGTGTGTGTGTGTGTGTGTGTGTGTGTGTGTGTGTGTGTGTGTGTGTGTGCGTGTGCGTGTGCGTGTGCGTGTGCGTGTGCGTGTGCGTGTGCGTGTGCGTGCGAGGTCGAACACTTGCAACGCGAAGCAGTGGTTCCGCGCTGCAACCTGCGTGCAACTGCCTGGCAAGAACTCAAAGCCAAATAAAGCAGAAAGCCACCCAGAGTTCTCACCTTTGTACGAAGATTCGGTAGCATTAGTCCTATAATCGCCCTGTCGCATAAGAACTATGGACTTCCAGAATGTAAAAAAAAATACTGGTACGTTTATAAACAAGGAATATCAATAGTGCTTGAATAAAATGAGCAAGTTCTGATGTTATAGCAGATTTGAACAATTGGGGGGGGGGGGGGGCGGAGTTTAGCACACATACTTATGACATAGAATAAATTAGCACCAAGTTTACAAATCACTGTCACCCACTGACGCAGCAATGCGCCCGTTAAAATTCTATGCTTCCAGTACTGTAAGCTTTTGTAACGAGTCAACAATCCAGAAGGCATCTAGCATCTCAACTAGTTGGAACTTTCGCTTTGCGTTGATAAATACGTTGGGAAGTGCGCTTTGTGCAATACTGTCAGAAATCAGTATGCTCGTAGGAGCATGAAAGGAAACTAATCGAACTTTTACAGATTGTCATTGTTCAATTTTTTTTTTCTATCACGTTCGCGCCGCTTATTTAAACCCTGAGTTGAAACACAGAGCTCGTGCAGTGTATAATACCTGCTCACTTTTCTTTCCGCTTCAGTGCAGTATAGGCATCGAACGCGCTTTAGCGATCGAGTTAAGGGGGGCTGAGGCCGTCCTCTCCACACTTCCACCTGTATCGAAAGCGAACGTGAGGCCAACTACCGTCCTACACACTAAACAAATTCGCACCCTTAAGGGTGAAAATCAGGTGTCCCCAGACGAACACCCAATTCCAATAGTTGGGTGCTCAAAAAGGGTGCAGAGATCAGCACCCTTAGGGAAGGGTGCACTTAAAGATACTTCAGAGAATGTAAAGGTTGCACCCTCATTAAAGGGTAATATTTTTCCGTATCACCTCGACGAATGCATGTTGGAAGGGTGCTCCACATTGACTCACCCATGAAGCAAAAGCTTTGGATTGGTGCGCGTCCTCTAAATTTTCATGCTGTGCACCCTTCATGAAGGGTGCTGATCTTTGCACAGTTTTTAGCACCCAAAAGGGTGTTCGTCTGGAGACAGCTGATTTGCACCCTTATGGGTGAGAACCTGTTTAGTGTGTAGCTCAAAATGCCGCGCTGAGTCACTTTGACGTCACATGACGTCATGAAGTGTGACTTCATGTAGTCGAGGGTTCGACGGCATACCGTCTGGTCAGGAATCATGGCTTGATGAGGTTCACTGGTCACTGACCAAAGACAACAAAATAATTTAGTTATTATTTTTTTATATTATTTTGTTGACCTTCGTCAGTGAACCTCATCAAGCGTGACTTCAACTCGAGCAGACGACATCGCTCCGCCGCAAGTTCAGACTCGTTTTATAGCCATTGCGAAAACGACTCCATTTCTTCTGACCGACATAGCATCAGCGTCTCTTCAGAGGTCCTTATCAGAAGGTCCAGTTATAAGCTCCCTGGTGACTGGGCTTATCGCCGACGCTTATCAGCAGAGCTCGAGAGGGCGTGTGAGATTGTGGTTTGCTTGGCTATGATGCAACGGTGCACCTGGGAACGCCGGTCCGAGATAACGCTCGCAGTAGCCACAGTTCGTTCTTGTCAGAAGATTGCGTCAGTTCAGGGGCTTGCGAAAGTACGTCTGTGCGGTGCACGGAAACGTACAGGCGAAATAAAAAACTAACCAACAGAAAAGCGGAGCGTTGTTTACACAGTGTGTTAAAGCACGCAAGATTTATCTGAGCTTATAAACTTTCCGTTGAGTGGTCTGTGTATCAAGCGAAGTGTAAGGGCGACTCGCAAAATACGGGGCCTACGTACTACTACTCTTGTTTGTTTGAACTCATATTTTCTAGCGCTTAGTGAACACAAGGGACAAGAACACAAATACACAGGACGTACGCTGTATTTGCGTTCTTGTCGCTTGTGTTCACTAAGCGCTAGAAAATATGAGTTCAAACAATATCCAACTAGCCCAAGTTTCTGCCTTACTCTGTATTTGCGCGACGTAGTAAGCGCCTCCTGGAAAACTGGGGACTCTACGCAAGCGGCTTCAAGCGTCTCGATTCTTCTTTATCGCCACACGCATTCGCTCCCTCGGTGACGTCACGGTGGTGTTTATTGATGGTTTCGTCAGAACGTGGAGGAGGGAAGAATTCATGAAAGACCGTTACGTCATAGTTTTTGAACAAAGACATGAAGACTCCCCCCTGCTCCTCTGTTCTGCTTGGCCTCCTGCGCATGCGCAGCAGACAGTGCAGCAGACGACGCCACACCGCCTAGCGTTACTATTGGCTGCGCCGTGGGCAAAAGACCTTGCGAAAGCACGTGAATTACGGCACAATTTTTTTGGCGTGCAGCTCGAATGGCGATTGGATTGGAGAAACTTTATTGACCTAAAATATCAATGGGGTGGGATTAATGGCCCCCTAACGGAGAGAAGCCTTGCCTAGAGTCACTAAATAAAGTCGGGCAACTGTGGTAGTCCTAGTGCTGCGACGCTGCGAGTGCTGCTGGTGACTGACTCGGTGACCAGGGATTCCGCGCCTCGCAGCATTTCAGCTCCGCACGAAGAAAGCATAAACTGAAGGCAACAGCTGTACCGTTTGCATCTGAGCGGCTACATGCCGTACGGCTATGATCCCCGCCGCAGCGCAGGGTGGCTAACAGCGTTGTTTACAAAATGGCCGGGCCAAAGTTAGCGGCGAGGTCGCCGAAGCGGCAATCTGGCAACAATGATAAACAACAAAATGGCCGCCCCTGCTTACCGCTGTGCTGCAGTGACGGTACTCTAAGTCTTTATTTAGTGACTCTAGCCTTGCCCACTTAATCCGCAAACCTGGCTTGCGTCATGTTGACCGGCTCCCTCAGAAGCCGAAGCCAGGCCTCCCGGCAGGGAGACGGTAGGTCTTTTGGAGGTGGATTTCCCTTAATAATAGTAATAATTGGTTTTGAACGAAAGGAAATGGCACAGTATCTGTCTCATATATCGTTGGACACCTGAACCACGCCGTAAGGGAAGGGATAAAGGAGGGAGTGAAAGAAGAAAGGAAGGAAGAGGTGCCGTAGTGGAGGGCTCCGGAATAATTTCGACCACCTGGGGATCTTTAACGCGCACTGACATCGCGCTGCACACGGGCGCCTTAGCGTTTTTCCTCCATAAAAACGCAGCCACCGCGGTCGGGTTTGAACCCGGGAACTCCGGATCAGTAGCCGAGCGCCCTAACCACTGAGCCACCGCGGCGGGTGTGGATTTCCTTTACAGCCACATAGGGTGTGTTCACCTGTTGCCGTGTTACCGCACTGTAAGCAGTTGGGATCGATGGGTTGTTTGGTAATTTTAGACAGAAGAATGGGGGTCATGACTGTCCCAGTTTGGGTTCTACGTATATTTCTGGCTTGTTGTATGGGAAGGTCCGGGTGAGGTGCAGGGTAAAGTCACTGAAGTTTCCGCGCCTCACGGAGTTGATTGGTCAATTCCTGGATGGCGAGGGCCCTTCCTGAGCTTTCTTTCGTCAATACAAGGGGGCGCTGGTCAGAACCTGGCTGTCGGCGGCCATCTTGTGAAGACATGAGCTGACTTGTTTGTAGTACCGTAGCGATGCGCTGCGAAACAAATGAAGTGAAATATCAGTGCAAGTGCTTGGCAGGGAGCCCGGCACTTGTGGCTTTGTATTGTTAACTTTTAGCTTATAAAACGTTTGTTAGGCCTGTACTAGAATATGCTAACACTGTTTGGTTTCCTCAGTCTGTAACCAATATTTCGCGACTTGAAAGAATTCAACGTAAAGCAGTGAGGTTTATTCACAACAGATACAAAAAAAACGACTCACCAACACAACTAGCTGAAATCTCCAGGCTTGAAACGCGGTCCACAAGGGCAAAGCGCGCGCGACTAAAATTTCTTTATCAGCTCCTTAATAACAATTTTAAGATCGATTCATCAAAGTACATTTCACTGTCACTAAAACGTGCATTAAGAAACCAGCACGCGTATACGCTAACCGAATATCCTTATCACAGTGACACTTTCAAAAATTCTTTCTTCCCGCTAGTAACAAGAGAATGGAACCGTCTAGACGAATCCATAACTAACGCCGATTCATTTTCAAATTTTTGTACCGAACTAGAAGCCGTGTTTTAAAACTAGAGGAGTGGTTAGAAAGATTTTTCTGCATTTTTGTCTATTTTAAGGAGTACACGACGTGTTGTGCCCATGTTAATGTTCATGTTTTCGAACGAGCATGTTTTTTCTTCAGTTTTCTTGACTTGAGCAAATCTGTCAACTTCTTTTCAGTTTTTTTTCTGTGATATGAACTGTCTAATTTATAGATGTCTTTCGCACAGCCGCTTTTAGAAATGTTATCCTCTGCTGTGATACGTGTTATGCCCATCTGCTAAGGTCTCAACTAGAGACTGGCAGTATTTGAAATAAATAAATAAATAATAATACCTTACTGGCCCCTGTTCGGAGCATAGTAAGGCAAAGCTACAGGATTAAAAGAACACAAAAGCAGCACGAAGAAAAGATGAAAGACTGAAAGTTGACATTAAAATGTTGACATCGCATGTGAATAGTCAACGAAACAAAACAAGAACAATACAAACAGCTCACAAATTTGCCAAAATACCTTAATACCAACCAATTAAGCAGAAGAATGCAGTTATTTCTTATTTTGCACTGTTAAAAGGTGTATTTGTTAAGACATAATTAAAATGGGCAGGGTTATAACCATACAGAAACGAAGGGTGATCGACTCCACTAAAGGAGTTTGCGCATAGTCTGTTTCAATTCCCTTATAGTGAAGTGAAAACATGAACGAAGATCATGACTATAATCATACTCCTGAACGTGGATCGGTCAATCAAAGATTTCTTTTGGGACATGATTAGTTTAGGTAATTCAGACGAAATGTTTTAGGACTATAAGTAAGAGGCCAACTTCAAGCCCCAGTGTGCTTTACATTAATAACGTCCTCCAACTAAAGCGTCTGTCAGATATTTGAACTGCCTGCAAACATTTGGGGACTGAAGGGGGCGGGGGGGGGGGGGGCGCTGCCCCCTCTGGAGAAATGTCTTTAAAGGAGAGAGCGACTCGACCCCCCCCCCCCCCCCGCGATGACTGTCCAAATTAAAATGACCTTACTGCCCACATAGCCATAAAGTTAGCCGATAAGTGCTATCCTTACCCGCCACTGGCGATGTTTAACTTCTGAACTCCATTCTAGATCCTAATATAATGCCCTACAACAAGGCGTTCGAGGTACAATAAAAATTAAGAAACGAAAAATAAGTGCGAAATACATGCTACTAACAAGATCAAAAACTTGGTTGAATGGTCCGTAGACTACAGGTTCATTCAAGAAAAATCTATAAGTCGTGAAACCTGCACGATTCTGAGAACTTAATAAGTAACTATTAATGAGGCTGCTTCTACAAAGCATTAATTTCAAACGTGCTTTGTGATGGCCGTAATTCGGCTTACAAGTGCACGTATGCAATATGCTGATACACTGACATCATCTTTACTTCATGGGGCTAATTTATGACGTTTATAGAGATGCCGACGCCAGAGATTGTCCCGCCCCTGACCACGCGTCTGAGGCAGGCCAGCTGGTCTGACGTGCTGCTTCACCAGCTGTTTGTGAGCCCACCCCCGTGGTCACCAGCTGTTTTTAACATGACATGGCGCATTCGCAACTCGGATTGTTTGTAGCCGAAAGTGGTCATGAGAAATAAGAATTAATGTAATTATCACTTGAGTTAATTGGTTTGTCCATAGAAGTGTTCAACTACGGGGCAGAAACATGGAAGATAACCGATGGTCCTTAAGGGTAATGGAGTGGATTCCAACGGAAGGCAAGCGTAGCAGGGGGCGGCAGAAGGTTAGGTGGGCGGATGAGATTAAGAAGTGTGCGGGGATGCGGTGGGCGCAGCTGGCAAAGGTCAGGATTAACTGAAGAGACATGGGAGAGGCCTTTGTCCAGAAATGCCCGTATTCAGGCTGGTGGTGATGATGATGATCGCTTGAGTGAAAATCGCAACTTGGGCTAGTTGGTTTGGCATTGCTTTTAGAAGTAAACAGCGCCCATTGCCCCCATTTTTATTCGCACTGTTTGCTTCTGAAAGCTGTGAAATTATCATTAATCGCGCGCCGGATCAAGTCAGTCCACGTTAAAGGACCCCAGGTGGTCGAAATTTCCGGAGCCCTTCACTAAGGCGTCCCTCATAGCTTTAGTCGCTTTGGGACGTCAAACCCCTATAAACCAAACCTAAATAGCCCTCACTGATATTTTGGTCCATTGGCTTAATTTTTGCGCAGCGTTAAAAAAGGTTTCGAGAGGACACAAAAAGACAGACACAAGCGCGCTGTGTGTCCCTCCGTCGCTCTTCTCATTTTTTGAGATCATTTTCACACCGACAGCGCCTCACCAACTATTCAACACACTATAAAAACAAACAACAGTCAGAGAAAAAAAATGATAGGTAATGTTTTCTATGTGTTTTTCTCAACTGTGTTAATCAATGCGGACAAGAAATGACAATAACTGACAAGAAAAACAACCACATGCCGCCGGTGGGATCCGAATCTACGACCTCAGAGAAAAAGTGGCAGGGTTTTAACGCAGTTAAATCGAGCAAGCGTGCGAAAGCATGTGTTTAGCCTGGTTAACTCATGGTTTTGCTATGCTGGGTCGTCGGCACGTCTGGCGGCGATATTAGGCTCACGTTAAGCTCCGATCGAGGTTAAGCTGATCTGATCTGTTCGCGCCGCAGATGGAAGTTGATGAAGAGAATGACTTACAATGCACAGTGCAAGAGTGTGTAGCAGTTTAACACGAGGTTTGATCGGCTGCTGCTGTTTTGGAAGGTGGGGTCGTGCAGGGGTATGGTGGCCTGCTGTTTTGTGGCGTAAGCATGGTTAGATTTTTCTTTTCGGCATTGTCTCCACACAATAAAAAAAGAAACTGTGATCGGCTCCTGTGATAGCATAGTGCTCTCGTGCAGTGGCCAGCGACGCTGATCTACTGGCGCCGCAGCAGGTTCGAAACACAGTAGCGGCAATATTTATTTTATTTCTGCACCCTCAAACTCAGGGTCGCCACAAGATTTTTGTTTGACCCCATGAAGTTGTGTTTCCACGATAAAAACAAATGTGGAGCTGATTTCCCGGTTCTTTCCTTGGTTTAAGTGACTGTCTGCTTTTTTTTTTCATGTGTATGTAATAACGAGCCCCCTCATATTCCTATCCATGTCTACTCAATGTCCAAAAGCCATATACCATTTGGCTTGCACCTTCAATTTGACCTAACACTGCATCACCATATCGACCTTACTCTAGCGTCTGCTAACCGCTCACTTGGTCTTCTTAAACGTAACCTCAGACACGCCCCTATACACGTTAAAAACTGGCTTATATAACTCTAATACGCCCTAAAATCGAATATGCTGCGGCCATTTGGGACCCTGAGCAAGCCTGCATTATCAATAACATCGATTCCTTGCAGAACCTTGCTGTTCGCTTCATATTTTCAGACTACTCACCCTTCACAAGTGTTACAGCATTAAAAAAAAAAAAAACGTGCCGAACTGGAAGATTTGTCACATCGCCGTAAACTGTCTCGTTTTACACTTTTCTATAAGCATTATCACCGCCCCTCCCTCCGAAGTGATTTGCTTCAGTCACCTCATGCCATCTTTCCACGCCGTGATCATTATTTCAAAGTTAAACGCGTGAACTGTCATTCATCGTCTTACGCCAACTCATCGTCATTCATCGTCTTACGCCACGTACTATCATTGAATGGAATAGTTTACCATCAGTCATCGCCACAGAAACTGACATCATAAAATTTCAAGAGTTTCTTCGTTGTGACGGAAATGTGTAAAATTTGCTGTTTTTATTTGTTCATCTTTCCTTTTTGTGTTATGCCTTATGTTTTAACGTTCTTTTTTTTGTTGCTGTATTGCACATTTTACTGAAATGTATCGCGTTTATTAATGACTGTACCGTCCCTCTATGTAATACCCTCTCCTGGAGGGCCTTTAGGGGTAAAGTGTATAAATAAATAAATAAATAAATAAATAAATGTCTCCTTAATGTCTAAAAGCCGTATACCACTTATGATTTTTTTTTCAGTTTTCGGACGCCTTACTGGCACATCGAGTGCAGCAGTCCCCGTAACACACAACACCGGCTTCTTCCAGCTCCCAGATGGCCGTGCTTATCAGGGGCCGCGTTGTCCTTGTCGAGGTCTTGTCCCCAGAAGCTGCAACGAGCCCCGAAGTGGCTGCGTCATGCAGCTCGGGGAACACGCGCATTTATTCCGAACGCAGGCGCCAAGAGTTGCAGTACTAGCGCTGGAGATTTTATGTGCTACCACACCGGCGCGAAGGAAACGGAGATTTCACTCTTGGCTCGGCGAGAAGTCACCGTCATGGGACGTGATCTGCGAGTCGCAGCGGCTGCAGAGTCCGCGCTGTTTATCGACGACCTGGCCTCGTGCTCGCGTCGACCGCATTGCGCGTTTCCGAGGCCGAAGCAGGGAGTGGGCAGTATACATAGGGGAGATCGTAGAGTTACTCAATATCAACCCAGAGGGAAAGCTGACGCCTCCGTCTATACGAGTTTCTTAAACAGCACTTCGTTGACAGTGGGCCTTACAGAAATTTCTTTACATAGTCTACATACTGTTCATAGACTTCTGTCTATAAAGTCGATGGACTCTTTATAGACAAACCCCAGAGAATGGTCTACAGACAATACAAATCCTATAGACAGGAGTGGTAGTAGTAAGCGGTTTATTAAAATAATAATAATAAGGAAAGAAAATATTTTTGCTAGCCCCGGCATCGGCCATCGATACGGTAGCGCCTGAGCTGGGGCAGCGGAACTAAAGGATAGCAGGCAGAATGGAGAAATTAAATGAAAGAGGTGAGGGGACAGGAAGAGAGGTTGAGGGGGAGGGACAGGTAATATACACAAAAACTACTTACACACTAATAGACAATCTATTGATTTATGGCCATACACTTTTAGTAAACTTTTGTCTATAGAAAGTCTATAGACTATAGAAAGGCAATAGAGGCTATAAGAAGTCTTATTGGAGGTTTTATATTTGCCTAATTTTAGCTTTTTAACTTATTTAGCTTATTTTAGCTTATTTAGCTTATTTTATTGAGGTTCCTTATTTAGCTTGGCTAGTGTGGGGCCGGGGACGTAGTTTCTCTCTGAATCGGCGGCTGCGCCGCCAATATATCCTCTGCGCGCAGATGAAATTATTTCAATAGTGTGTTTTTAGCTTCTTTAACGCAAGTGTAAGACCAGTATGGAAACTTTCACAGCATTTATTCAGGGTTTCCCAGGAGTAGATGCTTAATGTACGGTTGAATCCGCAGTTCTTGCCCTACATTAACCAGGCCAAATACGAAACCTCGTCTTCCCGGAATTCCTGCGCTTCTCCAAGATGGATGAAAAGCAACGCTTCCCAGCTTTCCCTGTAGATTTAGTATTATGAAATTCATGGTGGAGATAGTGCTAGGAAACGCTTTTCCGAAGTGTTCTGTGTGGTCATGTTTATCAATTGCAGTATATGGCCTGTGTCGCTCTTGTGCTCTTAAAGGGGGAAATCCTGCAACTCCGGATGTTTCTTATTACTGCGACACGGTTAATTAAGCACTCTCACAGCAAGGGCGGACACGTGAGATAACACAGCGAACCGCTAAGCTGAGCAGTTAATTCCGTTTGACGACAAATAATGACTTACTACAGCGAAGGTTTACAGTATTCTTTTTTTTTAAGGACTCTCTGTTCAATAAAGAACCAATCCACAGCTTAGCGACACGGCAGTACACCGCTGCGTTGCTCCGCTGCTTAAGAGTTCAGAAGCGTGTTTAGACGTGTCAAACGTGCCTCGCTCATAATGTAGTTGTTGTTGTCCTCTGTTGGGGTGCCACATACCCACAGTGGGGAATTGGCCAGGGTGCCTTGTACAGCCAAACAGTTGTCAAACATTAGGTATTCGAGGTTGAAATTTATGCTAAACCAAATTGTGAGTTATAACTATCAACGGAGTCGCCCTGACGCAATGATTAATTTACGCGGATAATCACGTGCCGGTTTTAGGACATATCCCCTGGCGCTTGTCCCCAAAGAAGAGGAGAATCGGGACAGAATGTTGATGTTGTTGTTGTTGTTGTTGTTAGCCTATCAAACTATGGAATGTTATTCCACTTTTCGCAATGAAACCCACTTCTTCGTCTTCGTACTGCAGTGGTGGCTTAGTGGCTTGATCATCCGCCTGATGCTAAAGCCACTAAGCCCTGACTCTGATCTTCAAAGCCGCCGGACACCCACTGGTGTTACAATGGGTAGAAGCTTAGGTTTCCTCCTGCCTGGTGCTCTGATCGTTAGCGTTAAATGCTTGGCAGAATGGGTCTTTGATCCATTAGGCTGCCCTTGCCCTTACGTCATTGAAATTCATAATCTTCTTCGTCATCGTCTTCGCGGAAAGCTGGAAGTTTTTATACGGTTTTGTGTGGAGGGCCACTACAGTCTGTGCCTCCGAATTTCATGGGTTCGGATCCCACCGGCGGCATGTGGTTGTTTTGTCTTCTGATTTTATTAATTTTCCATTCGTAAAAACTACAAAAAAATCCCCTATGCTCCTCGGTTTCAGTGACTGTATAATAATGTATGCAACAGTTCAATATATATATATATATATATATATATATATATATATATATATATATATATATATATATATATATATATATATATATATATATATATATATATATATTTGTCTGCTAAGATGCTCTACATTTAGCTGCAGTTCTCGCACAACCCTCCTTTACAAGCCCTTCGCGGTGGCTTTGGCGTTCGGCTGCAGATCCCAACGTCATGGGTTCGATCCTGGTCGCGACTGATGTGTTTCGATGGAGGTGAAATACAAAATTTAAATTTATCCGGAGCCCTCCAAAGCGGCGTCCTCATAGCCCCTGTGTCACTTGGGACGTTAGAACCCCACAATTCACCATTCGCTTATTTTATCTGAAATAGTTTGAGTGCAACGGTGCTAGGCTCAAGAATTCTGCGTCGTAAAAATATGCGGCGAACTCTGAATTTTTGTGAATATCTGTGCTGGCGTGGAAGAGTGTTAGCAGAAGAAAGCAACAGCGTAACACTATTTCTGTGGGAATTTTCCTGAGCGTCTTTGCTACAAGTCCACAACACCGGATGCTAAAAGCACTACGGTGATTGGCACTGTGTGCGCCTGCATGACCGTTGGCTTTACACGAAATCCCACTGAGTAATGTTCAAAGCCTGCCATTTATCAGGCCACCTAATGACTCACGGAAATCATAAAACTTTTGACCATATTCTGACAATTCAAAATTAGCGCGCATATAGCAGCAACTGATTGGATCGCCGCCTTCCCTGCGTTTGTGCGCAAATATCTCACATATTATAACAAGCATTCAAATTAACCAGAAATTTATTATTTAGCGAAAAATATTTAACTTATTATTGCCTTAGGATAACCTTCTTGTAATTTTTTTTAATGTAAATGACTTGCGACTTGTTCATGAAACGAAGCTGGTAGCCAAGCCTCGTACACATGGTGCGCGATTCAATCATGCCGGTTAGTGCTTAACGAGGCATTGCCCGGTTTTTTAAATAGAATACGTAGTTTAAACACCTTACGCAATGGGCTCAGCGGTGGAAGAAGAAAAAAGGAGAGCAGCAGAAGAACTGTAAGCGTCTCGAAACTTATGTAACGCTTGCAAACGCCATTGGAGACGTGTTTTTGTTTAGCGTTTAACTGTCTCGTGTCCTTGTGCGCGCGCTAATTCATGTGCCCACCTTTATCATACGGGCGAAATGTTTAGTTGTTTGTCGTATACTTTCGCGATGGTTGATCTTGATAGGCGGCTGAGACGTTTACTGCGATGTTATTGCTATGCTCTCTACGGAGGCCACCCTTTACAGTATCCCCGACATGCTAGCGGCTCTAGTGGCAAAATATTTGCACTTTTCTTTCCTAAAGCTAGTAAAGACGTGCGCCTGCATGTAGTACGTGCAGCCTGCCGCTCAATTTGACACAGGCTCGAGCGCGTTGCTAGTTGCCTGTGGTCTGCTGCCATGCAGGAAGAAAAAAACTTGAAGCTTAGTCATTAAAAAATATAATGGGAAGAATCATGGGAAATAGGCCCTCACGTGACAAGGCAGCGGTAGCTTTCTTTTATCCGGATTTCGGTTTCGTTCTCTCGCTGTGTTGCGTCAGACGACCAACACGGCTGCGATCGAAATTTGAGTAGCGCACGCAGGCCATGGAGCTTGGAGATTTGTATGTGCCGAGAGGCCAGTGCCTCAGTGCACCCGTGTGTTTCGCGAAGTTCGTCTGGGTTTTCTGAGCTGCGCAATGAAATGCTGCGTGCCGGGATGCAGGAGCCGCACGGAAGAACGCCGTCCTGGGGTTTCGTTCCATCAGTGAATAAATACGCTGCGCTCATTTTTTGAGAAACGAAACTATTGCCGACTAGGGCATGCCTATGTAATGTTGATTACGAAAATCGTTTTAACTTGACTTTGAACAAAACTGACGTTACTCAACCTGAATGTCGATTCAGTTTCACATATCTTGATACGTGCTGCACCTTTCACAACAGGTTTCCAAAAGATCCTAAACTGAAAACTCTTTGGACAGAAGCGGTGGAACGTGACGAAACTTGGACGCCATTGAATGGAACTATGTCTGCTCTATTCACTTCAAATCTGAGGATTTTATGGTTTCAGGTCGGCTGAAACGAGCTGTGCCGTCAATTTGACAGGTCTGTGGAATCTACGTTATCGTGTTTGTCTTCACTTGTGCCCACGATTATTTCAAGCAAATAGTGAAATAGTTATTTTTTCAATAAGTAAAATACACACATATAAATTTGCAGAAACTAGTGCTTCGCCAGGCTACGTCAAAGCTAGGCGCACGTGCGGTGCATTTTTGTTGCTTTACATATATATATGTATCTTCAGCGGCACCGCCACTCTGCTGCGAGGTCACGTTTGACTCTTAAGGTGGTGGTTTTCGAGGGAGCAAAAGTGCGCGCAGTCTCAGGTTTCCACGTCTTGGCTGAGCGCGAACGTACACACTCGATCCGGTCCTCTGCTTTTTGCTAAACTAGCTGTTTGCCTTTGCGTGCTGGAGTTCCTCCGTTCAGAGAGATGAACAAGTCTGAAATATGAAAATAACACTTCAAACAGCCCTCGAAAATGAAATTACCAAGCTGGCTGAATAATATAGCGGAGTTCAAAGCGGGAACCATTGCTCTTGCAACGCGACAAGAATGGCACTTGTAGCATATATCTTAATGTTCGAAAAATGCTGTTCTTTACTGCCATTTGAGCATCTGTATTCCTAATGTCCTGGAATATATACACTGGTTTTATTCGTGCACGAGATAAAACATAAAGACCATCCTCTCTGTTGTATGACTGCAAATATACTTTGCTGTGTACTTGGTTTAATTTTTCTTAATTGCATTCAAGAATAACCAGATGCTATTTTTTTGCAATGGTAAGGCTGAGAGACAGCCGCTGATTTGTGGCTGCATTTTTTTTTAATACAAAAAAAATGCGACCTTAATATGTAATATTAAGTGTTCGTTTCTATAGGCTTTTCTTGATGACAAACGTACGCATTGTACATTTATTCTTAGGCAAGCACTGAAAATTAGAACAGCTTTCTTACTTTTCGTATTGAAACTGAGCAACAGAATGCCTTCCCCTTTAGGCTAGAAGAAAATATATTAGATATTGTGTTTTATTTTTTGCCAGCATTCTCTGGGAGAAAGCACTCAGCCATTGACAACAGAAGCCATGAGCACCTTTCATCGAGATATGCAAACGCCTCAAGATGATACAGTATATATGTTGAATTTTTTTCAATCTCTCTCACTAGGCAGTGCTGTTTAAAAAGAACAAACTCACACCTGCAGTGGACAGGATTCATTTCTTGTGTGCACCCTTACAGGCAGCTTCTCATGTGGCCTCAGAATATATGGACATTTCGGATGAGTCTGTTACTGTGGACGTGTTAAGTGACTTGTCAGCATCGCCAGATACCTTCGTAAGTCAAGCACCTCCAATAACTTTACATCCAATGTAACAGCAGTATGTGCATGTTCATATCCTGCAAATGTCAAGATGTTTGGGTGACCTATTTGCAGTTTATTAAGGGTAAAACGTATGCGTAGTGCTCAAGTCATAGGTCTTACGTCTGGGGCTTAAGGGTTGCTATTACATTATGTCAACGTGGTGGGCTTACGCTTAGGTTACCTCTACTATGTTTTCTACTATGACTTTTGTGTATTTGCGTGCTGTACTTGTTTATATAATATTTGGTCAATATAACAACAGAGTTTATGTTGTTGATAGTTATATGAGCAGCTGCATTCTGGAAGGGCTGCAAAACTGCAGATGCTGAAGATAGCTGCAGGCCATAGTTTGTCGTGGCACTGGGTGTACACAAATGGCCTTTACGATGTTCTTGGAGGGCATACTTATCTGCAAATTTTAGTGGTGTTCAAATGTTGCAAAACGGACCTTTTGAAAACAGTGCAATACCTTAATCAGTGAAGGGACAATTTATTAGGTATCATTAAGTGATTTCGCACATATATGTGTTGAGAAATACCTTTATGGCTCTCTTGCTTACTTGCATCCCAAACTGTGCTGCCAGGAAATCACAATTTTTTTAGTTTAGAAAGGATTTTTCTATGTATTATGCCAATGCCATATTTGTGATGCCATCAGTGTGCCATGACATGCCAAAAGTGACATTTATTCGACCGTAAACACAAAGCAGGGAAGGTAGGCTCAAGTTTTACGAGCATCGCAAGCTCACTTTATTCGAAAAAAGAGGTAACATCTAATTTTCTTCTGTGCACTTCATGGTTTAGGTGTGTTTTTTTTTTCTGTTTTTGCACCAGTTATAGTGAGAACCTTAAGTTGACTACTTTAGCAGAAGAAACTCCTTTGCTTACATGCATTGGGGTCATTTTTTCTCTAGTCAGGCAGTTCAAGGCAGCATGACGAAAGTATGGATGCCTCTTCACCTCCATCCTTGCAAGCTAGCAACATCTTAGAAAGACCATCAACGTCACAATGTGAAATGGTAAGAAGGCATAAGAAAGACCTGTTGCTTGAAACTCTAATCTTTTTTCTATGATCAATGACGGCCCACAGACTCAGAGAGCTTTGTACGTAATTGATTCTTTATATAGTTTGTGTCGTCCCAAATAAAAAAAATTCTTCTGCATCCAAAAGGTTTACTGCTATCTCTTGGTATTGCAACTGTGTTCAGTGCTGTACGTGCTGTACATGCATTGTAGCATGGACAATGTGCTCACACTCAGGCATGCATACCACATGACAGTGTTAATTTTTTTTAAAAAGACTTGTGAACATGTTTTATTTCTGCCCTGGCAGTTGAACTTGCCACTAATAGTGTATTTTTTTAATGCTAATGGTGTGAACAAAAGGGATATTTGAAAGATCTGCATTGAAGAAAAGCAAACACAGATCAGTTAGGGACAATCATGGCGTTTTCCAGAACACACCGTGTTGGAGGCTACAACTCATATGCGGCTTTTCATTTGTAGGCTTACTGTTTTGCCTGTTTCAATGAGTAACTTAAATGCAATGCAGGTTGACTGTGTGATCGTCAATGAAGAGAATAGGACTGTTGGCGCAGGCTACAATGGAATGCCGAATGGACTCAGCGATGACGAGATGCCTTGGGGAAAGTCAAGCGACTCGCCAGTGGAGACTAAATATCTCATATGGTGAGTTGTGCTGGCACTTGCTCTCCTGCAGTTTCTCTTACTGCTTTCAATTGATTCTTGACAGCCTATTATTTATAATATCGTTCTGAAGTTATTTTTTTCCTTGCCAACAATGCCCTGAGGAGTTATTTCACTGAAAGAATGCTACACTTTTGTTGTACAAAATGCATAGAATCCACTTCCTATTTGCTTGGAAATCACGTACTCATTATGACATCTCAAACTCAAATTCTTTTTCTTATTCTTCTTTGTGTGGTGCGTCTTGAAGCAGGGTGCAGCACAGAGGGTGATTTATGCTGTTGTCAAGCATCTGTGCTGCACACCTCGCGATTCCTGCCAACAGCAATCGGTACTCCTGCCACCTGTTGCAAATAACCACAATTAGGCTTATTTAGGCACAGTTCAGAGTACTTTCAATCAGTGGAAGCAGTTAGTCTACCTTGTGTGCTTTGCGTGTTCAGGGAAACAAAAATGAGCTGCCTGAAGTGGGTATGTAGACACGCTTTCTGCTCTAGGGGGTCAAACTTGATCAGGTTTAATTGTAATGCTCGTTATTGTATGAAGCAGCTACTTGAAAAGTGTACCTTCACAATAATGGGCAGCTGGACTAGTCAGTAAGCTATTGTTGTGAATGATATCACATAGCATACAAGGGAGAGGCAGGGCTAACGGATAGCTGTAACGGATAATGGATTCAAAAAGATGCTCTGCCTGCCTTTTTGTCGCATTTGAGCTCCGCAGAGGATGCCATTGGTTTTTTCACCGAGGTTGAAGCGAACGGTGTATTTCCCTTTCTAGACGTCTTGGTAAAACGCAATTGTGAAAAACTATCATTCAGCGTTTTTAGGAAACCCACCAACACTGGGCGTTATCTCAACTTTAGATCCGGCCACCCAGCCTCACATAAGAGATCGGGTGCTGCCACCTTATCAAAGAAGAGCCAACGCATTTGCAGTTCTCCTGAAGACAGGGCAAATAACTTTGACATGGTGCGACAAGAACTTTCGCGCAATGACTACCCGACGTCTTTCATGGCATTAGTCGAAGAACAGCTGTGTCGACCAGAACGTGAAACTGCTGTGTCTCCCCGCTGAAACGTACCACTGTTCCCTACACCCCTGGAATCAGTGAGGCTTTGGCACACAAGAAAACTGTGACATGCTTCGCTCAACGTAAACGACGTTCTTCCAAGAGAAAAATATCCTGTGTGGTCTACAGCATCTCCTGCTCCAACTGCAACTGCGTATACATTGGCGATACTGGTAACTTCGAAAGGTGTCTAAAAGATTGTAAAAACGACGTTAAAAACAGAAAAGTAGATTCCAGTGCTATCGCCGAGCACTCCATATAGAAACAGCACATTATCAACTGGGGCAAGGCATGCATTCTTGCGACAGAAAAGAAGAAATTCCCTCGCCTTCACCTGGAATCTTTGACGATACAAATGACCTGTCACACCATGAACCGAAACTGCGGAAATCTGATAACTGGTTACGCACGCTCCCTGCACCCCCTTTTCAAGTATACATAAGCTTGTGCATCTGCTTCTTGTTTTTACTGTGAACACGGCTCCCATACTGTGGGAGCCGAAATGTGTTTTGTGTATTTCTTCTTTGATGTGGTCGGCGTCTGCAATGTCATGTTTTAAGAAATTACCTTGGGCCCCTCCCAAAAAAATTCCTGGCTACGTGCCTGGCTGGAGTGCAAAAGCAGTCACCGCTGTGGTGGCTTCTCTGCAATGCCTAGATGCAAAAGGGCAAAGCATTAAAAGAAATTGGCAGTGGTTAAGCTCGGCTATGCCGGGATATACGTAGTGAAAGCTAAGGCATAGCTTGGTTAGCCTTCGTTAATCTTGATTGCAAGTCCAGGTTAGTCTGGTTGTCTGGCTAGTTGTTGTCACGCGGTTTGTCGCGTGGTGCGGTGCTACCACAGTGGGAATGCGAGCATGGCGAAACTGCTAGTTCGTGGCCAACAAATCTTTCTCTACAAAAATTGCCCAACGCTGATAGCGTTAGGATCCCTCCCGCACGAGTACTTTTTCTCTTTCATGGATTCATAGGTCATGGAGAGTCTTCGCACCACTACTGGCGCAGTTGTTGAGCAGCTGAACAATGCACCACTGCCCATTCAGGTGGCTGTTTCAAACACAGCCACCGACAGTGCTTGCAAGACCCAGGTGCTCTTCCCGAGCCGCTGTACTCATTTTTGCGCAGCTAGTTCTTCGGGAGGCTATCATATGTCTCGACCAACGAGCTGATGGGCTGTGCCATGGTGCCACGATATACCGATGAAAGAAGCAAGCCCTCTGGCCCCGGAACTTTTGACCAACCGGGTACATAACCTCGCTTAATCACTACGTTCTCTCGTCATAAACATCTGAACCAAATATTCAGAACCCACAATCCCGAGCGAAGGTTGGCGAGCTCTTTCCAGCGACTTTTTCATGCCCGCGCATTTTTCCGCCTCGCGCTCCTGCGTATTTTTGTTCAGATGTGTCTGTCGTTTAGATCAACAAGTAAGGCAGCTGCTATGGCTGCTGCCAGTAATAAGCGTCGCTTCGGCGGTTCAGGAAGCCCCCCTTACACCATTCTACCGAGGGGAATTCCCGAATGCGTCGGCAGCCGGTGGTGGGGCCGAGTCAGTAGGGCTGGCTGAAGAGCGCCGACCTGTGAGCATGAAAAGAGTGATGAAAAGAGATAGAAAGGCTGTGGCTGTTTCAAACACAGCCACCGACAGTGCTTGCAAGACCCAGGTGCTCTTCCCGAGCCGCTGTACTCATTTTTGCGCAGCTAGTTCTTCGGGAGGCTATCATATGTCTCGACCAACGAGCTGATGCGCTGTGCCATGGTGCCACGATATACCGATGAAAGAAGCAAGCCCTCTGGCCCCGGAACTTTTGACCAACCGGGTACATAACCTCGCTTAATCACTACGTTCTCTCGTCATAAACATCTGAACCAAATATTCAGAACCCACAATCCCGAGCGAAGGTTGGCGAGCTCTTTCCAGCGGCTTTTTCATGCCCGCGCATTTCTCCGCCTCGCGCTCCTGCGTATTTTTGTTCAGATGTGTCTGTCGGTTAGATCAACAAGTAAGGCAGCTGCTATGGCTGCTGCCAGTAATAAGCGTCGCTTCGGCGGTTCAGGAAGCCCCCCTTACACCATTCTACCGGGAGGAATTCCCGAATGCGTCGGCAGCCGGTGGTGGGGCCGAGTCGGTAGGGCTGGCTGAAGAGCGCCGACCTGTGAGCATGAAAAGAGTGATGAAAAGAGATAGAAAGGCTCGAAGACGCTGAAATTTAAATTTTGACTGCACATAACTTCGCTTTTAGACATTTTAAACATTCTCACTGGAGGATATTCTTGTTCAAGCGCCGTCCTTTAATGGGCTCGCCACAACGCACGGGGTGCAGGAGGCTTTTTTCATTAAGACTCACCAGAACCGGACCTGCACTGTAGTGTAGATTGAAGACCATTTGGCCAAACTTATGTGACGCTCAACACACGAAAGAGTGCGTGCATACTTCTTCATGCCCTGCTCTAATTACCACCAATCTTGGCGCAGGAGCTCGAGCGAACCCTACCCTCTCACTTCCCACGGCGGCCCGCCCACGGCCAGCTAGGCCGGACCATACAACTTCTTGCCGACCACTTCAGCATTGAGATACCAACCGGCAGCGTCTACCACTACGAAGTCTACATCTCCTCGGAGACTGCCAAAGAGACCAAGGTTCCTGAGCAGAAAAAGTACCGATGCCTCAGTACAAAGATCAACAGGATAGTCATCGAGCTCCTAGTAAAGAAGTACCGGCAAGACCTGGCCAACTGCATCCCGGCTTTCGATGGCCGCAAGAACCTGTACACGCGCCGCCAGCTCAACTTCCGCGAGCGGACATTCACAGTCGACCTGGAGGAAGACCAGAGAACCCAGAAGTTTATCATCAAGATCCAGTATGCGGCCACCGTGAACCTGGATGCCCTGCATGGCGTCTTCCAAAAGCGCGTACAAACTGTGCCCCAGGAAGTCCTCCAGGCCATCGACATCGTCTTGAGGCACAGCCCCTCGATCAAGCTGGCACCAGTTGGATGCTCGTTCTTCAGACCGCCGGGACCCAACGAGCACAATGACCTCGGAGGAGGCCGGGAGGTGTGGTTTGGCTACTACACGAGTGTTCAACCCGCCCAATGGAAGCCCATGCTTAACGTCGACATGTCAGCAACAGCCTTCTACGAGTCGCTTCCACTGGTCGACTTCATGTGCAGGTCCTTCAGCGACAGCCGGCGTGTGTTGACGCCCGCGGACTTCCGGTCATTGCGCGACAACCAGTACGTGCGGCTGAATAGGGAGCTCAAAGGACTCCGTGTAAAAGTGACTCACCTTTCGTACCCGCGCAATTACAAAGTGGTCAAGATCACGAGGGAACCTGCGAAGGACATCTATTTTGAATCAGAAGGTAGTGAGATCTTCGTCGCCGACTACTTCCAGAGCTGCTACAGTCGCTTGTCGTACCTGAACTTCCCTTGCGTGCAGAGTGGCAGCCCGACGCATCCAGTCTACATTCCTCTGGAGGTGTGCGAGCTGGCCGAAGGCCAGCACTGTCGGAAGAAACTCGAGGAGAGTCAGACCGCCGAGATGATCAAGCGCACGGCCAAGCCGCCAGCCAAGCGCTTCCAGGAGATTCGTCAGTCTGTGCGCGACATGGTCATCACCTCGGACAAGTACCTGCGAGAGTTCGGCATCAAGATCAACACCGAACCCACTCAGGTTGTAGGCAGAATGCTCGACCCGCCGTCTTTGGTTTTTGAGAACAACACCATGTGCAAGCCATGTGACGGTACGTGGGATATCCGAGGGCAGCGCTTCTATAAGGCGATGTCCATGACACAGTGGATTGTTCTCAACGTGAGCCGCTTCACGCACAAAGACTGCCTGGACAACTTCATCAAGATGCTGATCCGCATCGGCCAAGAACTGGGCATGCGCATTGCGCAGCCGCTTGCGGTCATCACGTTCGACACAAACCGCAAGCCCATGCGGACTGTTCTCACGGAGCAGAGCAAGCAGCACCTGCAGTTGGAGATGGTTGTGGCTGTGATCACAAAAGCCACAAACTATGCTGACATCAAGCAGGTGGCAGAGACTGAGCTCTCCCTGCGCACACAATGCATCTTGGACAACAACGTGGTTCAAAAGTGTAACGCAGCGCTCATCCAAAACCTTTGCCAAAAGATCAACGCCAAGATGGGCGGCATCAACAATAGTCTCCTGATGCAGGAGAAACCGAAGCTATTCCATAGGCCCGTGATCGTCATCGGAGCAGACGTGTCGCACCCATCGCCTGGAGACAACATCAGGCCATCCATTGCCGCGTGCATCGGAAGCCTAGACTCTGTACCGTCCAAGTTTCACGCCACCATTCGGGTACAGATTGAAGACTCCAAGGCTAAGGCGCGTGTGGAAATCATCAAGGACCCGAAGGACATGGTCAAGGAATTGCTACTGGTTTTCTACCGCACCACCGGGCACAAGCCCGGGCGGATCGTCTTCTACAGGGACGGAGTGAGCGAGGGGCAGTTCTTGGAAGTCCGTAACCATGAGGTAAGCAAGTGCGCCTACTACAATACTGTGCCCACTAAACGCTCATCTTGTTAAGACAGCTATACCGCATTCAATGTCGCTAGTGTCATTGGATAACCTTTTGTCTTATGAGAAGCGGACTTGCTGCGCATATACGTAACGGCAGCGAATAGATCTCCACAGCGCTATAATTTCAGGACATTCGGGGTATTCATTTCTGGAGACGTCTTCTCGGTGTTAGTTGACGTCTGCTAGATTGTTTTTCTTCAAAAGGTGGTAAACATCCAAGACTGAGGCTTGTGGTTGGGTTTTGTGTTTGCCCGCTCCATGTCTCACCCCTTTTACGCACGGCCGATATTAACGGCTATGCAGTTGACCATCCGTTGAACTGAACGACAGTTAGAGGTGTTATACCCGTGCCACAAGGTCGTGTTTAATGTCATTAATTACTTAGTGATCAAGTTTTAACGCCATCAGAACATTGTCACGCACTCGTATTGAATGGCATTAGTCAGACTAACTGCCGTTTGCGACCTACTGAGTTCGCCACAACTCATTCGCCCGAGCAGTGTATACTCTTGTCCCCATTCTGCACGCAGAAAAACATGCAACTTTTTTTGTGAGAAGTTACTATCCAGTGGATGATGGTTTATTCATAAAGAGCACCGCTTTTACCAACAATTCTGAAGCACTGTTAGCTTGTGAGCTGGCACTCGAGTTCTACATGTACGACTTGTCAAGCAAAAACAGTGGCATTTTCTACAAATTAATTTTCATATTATATTTGAATGGCAGTGCTGAGATATTGGCTCATTAACAAACACTCTTTATATTCAGGTGATTTTTTTACTGCCTTGAAGGCGTTATCGGCACCTTGACTTATTAAATTATTTATTTAATCATTAATTTATTTACAGATACCTTAGAGGCCTCCGGAGAGGCATTGTGTACGGGGGAGGGGGGGGGGAATACAGAAGTTCGTGCAAAATAGCTTAGAAGTGAAAAGTTCATAGTTAAAGTACAGCAAAACACACACAAAAAGACAGGTGAGTTCAGGTATCTGAATTCATAAAAAGGGATAAACCTAAAAAACAACTCTGCGTCATGGAACAAAAAAGTGCAAATTCACGAAGAGATATACAAAAGCAAAAGAAAACATATCAGACATAAATGAGCAAAGCTGCGCATCCACGGAACCAAAAAGGCAATAGTCTCAAGCTGCTGAAAATGAAGTTATACGAATCCTGAGAATATAAATGACATGCTAAGCGTTATCAACGAAGTGGTTGAGTAGCTGTTCGCGAAATGTGTTATGATTACCCTGCAGGGCGATGCAGTCCGGAAGATCCTTCCAGAGACGGATGGCACGCGTGAGTGACCAGAAGTTGAAAGCATGTGTGTTGCCATAAATGCGGCATAGCGGTCGTTATTATGTAATCTATATTATAAGTAGGAAGGACGTTGTAAATATGCTGGCAGTGAATCAGTGGCATGGACGTATTTGTGAAAGATAAATAAAACGGCGATATCGCGGCGAATTTGCAACGGATGGATTGAAAGTTTGATCTTTAGTTGGGTTACACTGGACTGATAACTAATTTTGCAGAATGAAACGACAAGCCCATTCTGGACAGCTTCTAACTTCTCTATTAGGTATTTTTGATGAGGTGATCAGATGGATGAAGTGTACTCTAGCTGCGATGTAACAAAAGTAATGTAGGCTTGTTCACACACGTGAGGGATAGTGCATTGCAGGTTATGGCGAAGGAAAACTAGTGACAGGGAAGCATTAGGGATAGCGGTGTTTATGTGTTCATCCCAAGAAAGGTTTGGTGAAATATGGACGCCTAGATGCTTATACTGCGTAGTCCGAGCCAATGTATCGTTATTATTGTGGTATGAAAAATGCGAAGTGATTGATTTTCGGCTTAAAGTAATTATCTTACACTTCAAAATGTTTAAAGTCATTAGACACGTTTTATACCAGTCGTTAATGCGATCGAGGTCACTTTGAAGTGCAAGGTGGCTATTAGTAAATTTTATTGGTCAATGAATAATGCAGTCGTCAGCAAATATGCGTATTTAAGATGAGATTGTTGCTGGCAGGTCAATAATGTAAATTAAGAATAGTAATGGACCGAGGAGGCTTCCTAGTGCCCCGCCCGATGTAAAATCGGAAACAGGAAATTAATAATTGTTAACAGCGGTGAACTGCTGGCGATTAGAAAGAAGACTACTGACCCATGACAGAGTTAAAGAATTTAATTTGAGAGCACAAAGCTTAGATATTTGTTGGCAATGTTCTACCCGATAAAATGCTTTGGCAAAGTCCAAAAAGGTGCAAGTCATCAGTTTCCGTGCGAGAGTTTGTTAGTACTTTTGAAAACCGGTACAACCTTTCCTATTTTCCAACCGGTGGAAACCTCACCTGTAGATATTGACTGCTTAAAGATATGAAGGAAGATGATGCTGGAGACAGAAATGGCATTTCTTTAGTATTTTCAATAAATTTCATCAACACCAGAAAAAGAGGGTACTAGGCTATTTATCAGGTGTACTAAGCCATAAAGTGTAATGTCAACCGGTAAAATGTACGGGTAACCAAAATCTGGTACTTATGGGATGTTAAAATTATCTTCTTGGTGAAAATATATGCGAAAAACGAGTTAAAAGCTTTAGGACATTCCGCATCGAAGTAGGGGGCGCTGTGAATATTATGTATTGAAATATCATTACTGACACTGTTCGGACGTATTGCTTTGAAGGGCTTGCTTTTATTGTTCTTAAGTAGCGCAGGAAGCGCTTTTGAAAAAAATATTTATTTTTTTCGACACAAAGGCCAGAACAACACAGCTTTAGGTAGGTTTTATATTTACCCCGCGGGCAGGGCGAACATTCGTGCTTTGCATTTTTTTACAACCGTTTTTGTTATTTCTCATGTGTCGATGCTTTCTTGTAAAGCAAAGCTTAGATTTATGATTTGATAGCGTGACAAGCGGGACACGTATGGCTACAAGTTAGGCGAGCTTGTCTCTAAATTAAACCCGCGGTTATCTAATACTGACCTATATTGAAAAGAGGGCATAAGAATATTATCAGAAAACAATTGAATTTCGTCATTGATTGGATTGTAATCTCCTCTGTTATAGTTGCGAATCTGTAATATCAATAAATTTGCCAATAATTTGTAATGTCGTTAAATCTGGACGTGTAGCGCCAGCTCCGAAAATAATGGCATAGGCAAACTTAAGGCTACAAACATCTGCGGTTATTTCTAGTGCGCGTGTGGCACGGGTAATAAAAGGCAGCGCCACCTGCTGTTGACATCTCAGCTCAGTAGAGATGCGCAGTTGGACCAGTCTACTGACCCGCTGCATCGGCCGAGTCGGCGGCATTTCCAGCTGCCACATCTTGCTATCCTGGCTATATATACAACTAAATAACTTCCATTATAGTCGGATACAACTTAAGAACCAAGCAACTTTTCCCCTTGAATGGACTCTCTTGCAGCCAATGGCGTAGACAAATTCTCATGAGCATGCTCGGGTAACCATGGAGGGAGTGGCAGATGAAATGGGTTTGTCTCCCCCCTCACAAGGGAGACTATTGCCACTATTGTCATTGTCGCGGTGCTCGCCGCATTGTCAACATTGCAGGTTCGTAAGAATAAGCCGACGCCATTGGCTGGAAGGGGGGGGGGGGGGGGGGTCCTTTTACTGAGAAAAGCGCCTTCATTTTTTAGTTGTATCCCACTGTATTCGAATTAAAGTAGCCAGGAAAAAAAAACACCGCTAAGTGGCACCAGGAAAACAGCGGCTGAGCGGTGAAGCCGGGCGTTCCTCTACTGAATTTTCTTGGCTCTGTGTGGTTGTTCACCGACGGCATACTCAAACGCCACGCTTGCACAGAAACTTTAGTTGAGTGAAGTCAAATAGTACGTCAATGCTAGAGTTATGTATATAAACCTATCATGTGATCCAGAATGTGGACCGCGTGAACTCAATTTAGCGGAGTGTGCCCGAGTAACTGCAGCTGACTGCTGTTCATTTCGGCGTTGGTTGGAAAAGCTGCACTTCTGTTGAGCTGAACAGTTGCTGAAACTGCTCGTTTAACCAGGTTACAACCGCTAATAGCATTGCTAAAAAAACGCTGCTCTTCGCCATAGAGTTTTTCCCAAACGGCAATTATGTAAGATAGGACAGCAGAGTTCGTGAAGGTCCAAAGCGTTTTGTTTACATTCTGTACCAAGTATATATCGTGATTCGTCGAATGGCCTTTAAACCCTGACCAAGTTTTTCTTTGTTTCCGCTCTCGAATCTCTCAGGTAAGCGCCATCCGGCTGGCGTGTGCGGAAATGTGTCCCACCGAGACCTACAAGCCACCGCTGACGTTCATCGTGGTCCAGAAGCGACACCACACGAGGTTCATGCCTGCCGACGACCGCGACGGTGTGGGAAAGTGTCGCAACGTCCCTCCAGGCACGACCGTAGACTCGGTGGTCACGCACCCGCTGGACTTCGACTTCTTCCTCTGCAGCCACTTCGGCATCCAGGTGTGCGACCTCTTCTCCCCTCTTGTGGCTATTGTGAGCGGGAACAAATGGTCTGCGGTGTTTTGGTTTATGAATTTGCGGAGGAAATAGTCCGGGCACCGGCGTCGCCACAGTCGCGTCGCGTTGTTAGTGCGCTACAAACACCGCGAGCGCCTGCGGTGGAGGCCTTCCGCAGCTTGAGAAAACGGAAGCATGGCCTCCGAGATCGCCTGTACGCAAGAGCGTGACGGAAGCTTTCCACTTCACGTTGAGGCCACCAGGAGCGCTGTGAGTGACTGTGACGTCATCGTTCGACCTTGAGGAAGCGGTATCCGAAGTTGCGCACGGGGGGCCTCTATGGCCAGTGCGGAATGATGCTGTCACGTGGATGTGGTCATTAGTTTTTCTTTTCGGGGTGGCGTCTACTGAGACAAAGAATGCATAGGCTCTGGTGAAAAGAGAAGTGCTTGATGTTCGGCTAGGCCTGGTTGCTCGTACGTTAAAGTGGAACGCGGCTTTGAAGTCTCAAGAAACGGCCAAAAATTGATTTTTTTTTTAATTGTCGCGTCGGCTTGTATGCCTCGTTTTTTAAGCTGTCCCGAAGTCGGGACAGCGACATAGATGACGATGACCGACCAATGCGCTAATGACAGCCAGCCAGGAAATATTAGTTAATAACGGTATTTATCGGCGCGAGGGCATCTAAGGCCAAATAAAGAGAGGAACATGTTGTGCATGCAGCATTAAGAGCAAGGCGAGCACGTGCTGTGCTCATAGGCACTGCCAGTTTTTGTATTTTGCGTTTAAACACTCTCCTTCCCACGTAATGTGTGCTAATAAAATAAGTGTATTCAAACCGCACACACCACCCCACGTCACATCGCACCACAAGCAGGACCACACCGCACCACCACATACCACGATGCGAAGCGACCCAGCCCGACACGGCACTCGGAATCTGGGCACATGAATAACTTTACTCCTGTGCGCACCCGCAGGGCACCAGCCGGCCATTGCATTCGGTCCACTCGCAGCCGCGCTGTGAGCTTTGTAGTATAGTCTACTTTTTACGCCCCTACCTTGACAGACAGACAGAAAAACTTTATTGAGCAAGTGAGTTTTAGACCCAGCTGGGTCCCTGGGCCACTGCGTGGTCCCGCACTGCATCAAGTAGGCCATGCCGGGACATGACGTCGGCAGCCCGAGTCACCGCAGCAAGCTGCGATTGAGGTAATAACGGCAGACAGGACAAGGACGACTGAAAATTTGGTAATGGTCGCCCAGACACGCGGTTGTCTCAGATGAGTGTGCGCCGGATGTTCCCTCTCAAGACACTTGACTACATGCCTCAGGCCATAGCGCCCGCATGCATGCCGGTAGTGTTCGGTTCCGGCACCGGCCTCGATCGGCGGCCGATGTTCTTCTTGAACCGTTTCCCTTCGAGCAAAGTGTGCAGTCTGTGCGGTCTCGTCCCTGCTTTGGCGGCAGAGTTGCCATGCCGGCACTCCCTATGCCAGCCTGCAACGACAGCGCCGCTGCTAAGAGCTGCCACTGCCCACTGGACAATAAGCCTTTCCAGGAGGGAGACGTGGCGTTCTCGGCCGAAGGGTACGCTGCTGGAACTCTGAGCACGGCTGCGACGCCAGTGCGTGGCATCCGCCATATTGACACACTTCGCCAACATCTGCCAGTTCCACGCCGTGACCTGCCCCAGGTGCAGAGAGATAGTCCTGCACCAGGACATTGAGGAACATCTGGAGCGCGACTGTGTACCGTCTCGCGCACGCGAACCAGACCATAACTTTGCCAACGTTGTCATGCAAGTAAAAGAAGCGTTAGGAAAAATACAGGAAGAAAATGCCGCCCTTCGCATGAAGCTGGGTTCATTCGAGCAGTGTCTGCGCCCTGAGACTGAAAACATAATGCCACCTAGTGTTGCCAGGTGGCGCAAGCTGTCCGCGAAGACGATGAGGTTGCGATCGTGCTTTCGCGGATCGGCCGCCATTACCGTCTCCTCTTGCCGACTCCAGCTGTTGAAGCGTCTCTCCGTGAGAACTCCGTGACAATTTGGTGGAGGTGCGGGGTATAGTAACGGGCTTGAGAAAACCCGCCGGCTTAAGCGGTGGCGTCTTCCGGCGCTGGCATTCACGGCAGCTTTTTACGTACCTTTGGACATCGTCCGAGAGTCCGGGCCAGTAGTACATGTTGCGTATCCTGGCGAGCGTCCGGGAAAAACCCAGATGGCCTGAAGTGGGCTCGTCGTGGCATGCCAATAAAATGTCGGCGCGAAGATCGGCCGGAAGTACCAGAAGGTAAGCTCTTTCTTGGCCTCTCGAGTTCTTCTTGTATAAGATACCTTCGCGCAAACAGAAAGAGCCGAGACGTCGAGCGAAGTGTCGTGGTAGAGGCATGGCGTGACCTTCAAGGTTGTCAATCAGCGGTCGGAGGTCCGTGTCAGCCCGCTGCCGGGCTATTATGTCCGATGCATTAAGTATACCGAGGAAACCGCTGTCGTCGTCGATTTCGGGACCGGAAGAGTCGAGTGGTGCACGCGACAGCGTGTCGGCGTCTTCGTGTTTACGGCCCGACTTATATACGATGGTAATGTCGAATTCTTGGAGCCGTAAACTCCAGCGGGCCAATCGTCCAGACGGGTCTCGCAAATTAGCCAGCCAGCATAGGCAGTGGTGGTCGGTTACGACTTTGAATGCGCGGCCGTAAAGGTAAGGGTGAAATTTCATGGTGGCCCACACGACAGCAAGGCATTCCTTCTCTGACGTAGAGTAATTGCGTTCGGCGCGGGAGAGAGTACGGCTAGCATAGGCTATAACTCTCTCAATGCCCTCTTGGTGTTGGACAAGGACAGCTCCAAGACCGATATTGCTGGCGTCGGTGTGGATCTCGGTGTCGGCCTCTTCGTCGAAGTGTGCAAGAACGGGAGATGTCTGAAGGCGTTGGCGGAGCGAAGAGAAAGCCGTCTCTTGGTCTATTGTCCAAACGAAGGAGGTGTTGCTCCTGGTGAGGCGCGTCAACAACTCTGCAATCTTTGAGAAGTCCGCAATAAACCGTCGGTAATATGCACAGAGACCCAGAAAACGCTGGACAGCTTTCTTGTCAGTCGGAGTAGGAAAATTGGCGACGGCGGCTGTCTTGTCAGGGTCGGGTCGAACTGCGTCGGCGCTCACAACGTGACCGAGGAACTTGAGCTCTGTGTAACCGAAGTGGCACTTCTGGGGCTTCAGCGTAAGGTCAGCGGAATGGAGGGCTCTGAGGACAGTTCGCAGGCGCACGAGATGCTGTTCAAAAGTTTCTGAAAAAACGACAACGTCGTCCAGGTATACAAGACAACTTTGCCACTTGAGGCCGGTGAGGACAGTGTCCATCATCCGTTGAAACGTCGCTGGCGCAGAGCACAAGCCAAAAGGCAGCACTTTGAATTCATAGAGGCCATCTGGTGTAACGAAGGCAGTTTTTTCGTGGTCCCGTTCGTCCACTTCAATTTGCCAATAACCGCTCTTCAGGTCAATGGATGAAAAGTACTTAGCACGCTGGCGCAAGCTGTCCGCGAAGACGATGAGGTTGCGATCGTGCTTTCGCGGATCGGCCGCCATTACCGTCTCCTCTTGCCGACTCCAGCTGTTGAAGCGTCTCTCCGTGAGAACTCCGTGACAATAGTAGCATATCAGTCCAGGATTATCGCCAGTGCAGCGACAGACGCTCTAGAAAACAAGATTTCGGTGCTTAAAACCCTGGCCGAGACGGCATTAGCTGAACACCGGCGCGAAGTCGCGTCGGAAATCACGGACGCAGTGGCTGGAAACGAGAGGGCCATGAAAGAGCTAGTCAGGCGGGAGTGTGAGCAGACAGCGCTGTGTAAGAAGGACAGGGTCGTAGAAGCCTTGTGTGAAGATCGCACGCTGGGAGATGCCGGATCTTCAGTTTCGGCGGCATCAGCTGGAAAACAGGCTACGTCAGTAGACGACGAGGCCAAAGCTGAGGAACAGCTGATCATCGCTTCCCTGAACATCGGTGATGATTTCCTGGACAAGTCGGTTCCTTTCGAATGAACCATAGATGACTGGGATGAATTTCTCGCCTAAGCCATACCGCACCAGCAGTGATGGCCAGCCTAGCTACCACTACGGATACCTTATAGTTCCGTGTCTATGCTTTCACGGCCTCCGTGTTTGGCTTCGTGTTTACATACTCGAGGGCTTGTTCGACAAATTCCTGAATTGGCCCATGGATAAGAATGTTAAGCTAGTTCTCATCGATCCTAGCGACTGCACGAGACAATTAACTGTAAGGAACACAATTCGACCAGTCCGCCGCTGCGCTTGTATGCCTCCTGCCTTTGCCAACTGCATCAAGTTACCATGCTTTGCAGTGGGAATATACTATCGTTGTAAGAGTAAGCATTCCGTATATTTAGTGACTGAAATCTCCTACGGAACTTGGGCAAAATACCCTGCCCCTAAATGTCAGCGCGCTAGAGGACAGCTTACTTTGTTTTTACACCTTTATCGGCTTATTCGTGTATAGATTGTGGGAGCTATATATGGCACATCTTCGGGGTTACCGACAGGGGCGTATTTATGGGAGGAAAGCCCCCCCCCCAGCTCGGCTGGACCGCATTATCTGGATGAAAAAAAGTCCAAGAAATAGCGGTGCAAATGTGACCAGCATTTCCAAGAGGAACACATGAATCTGCCCCTGGTTACCGACTCGTATCTCTGTCCACGAAAAGCCTTGCCTCGTTGTGACGTGAGCACTACGCCAACACGCTTTTTCGGCTGTCGTTCCATGCGGATGAGTGAAATACGGCGAGGGGTGGGTGGGCAGCAGCAGGAAGCAGAGGGGAACCCTGAAGAAAAGCTGTACGGGAGTGCGAGCTTATGTGACTTTGATCCTTTAGCTTGATCCTAATGCGGCCGACCCTGGTCGATTAAAAAATTGCAGGATAATCCGTGCTACACCTATATTACCCCACTGCAGGAATGCATGCCTACTGTTCATTGTTTTGATCTCATCCACACGCAAGCAACAACACAAGAAAGATTGTCAGCGTAGAAATCTTTATGCACTTGTATCGTTATCAAGGTGGGACTACATTTAGCGCAACACACGAAGGGGACAATACAGGCGCGCTAACTCACAACTCTTTATTCACAAAGAACGCGCGTGCAAATATACAGTCATGAAGTCATCCATCATATCAAAATCTTCACAATATTACGCACTACTCCACGAGAAATGATTTTTCGTTTCAAACGGACTGAAGTGTCGCTCATACACGTATCAGCCTTTTATTCTGATAAACGCTACCAGTAGTTACCGTGCCACAGTGTGACGACTTCTGCCTAGAATCTTTGTATTGGTCAACTTTGGTTTGCATTTACAAGTTTTGCACTGCTTTGGATGTTACGTCGCTTGTAAGCATTCAGGGTGTACGATATGTCCGCTTGGAATTATCGCCTGTTATCGGCGGCTCGGCACAAGCATCTTTTTGGTACGCCAGGACTGAAACCCCCAATTTTAGATGTCGCTGACGCTTGTCTGTACGAAACCTTGAGTTTTCTTGGTAAGAGAAACCTGGGTCGCGCAAACCTCACCGGTGGCAGCAACTGCCATCGCAGGGCTGAGGCGTATCGCTTAACAGCTGCACCACTGCGCCAGCAGCGGTGTAAGGACTACTAGCGATCTATGAATGAAAAGTCTAGAGTGACCAATTCCACATACATGG